>NC_073707.1:16026035-17226035 GCF_023634085.1 Falco cherrug | reverse complement strand
GGCTATTTCATCATCTTGGCTCACTTACTATCTTCACAAGTGACTTGATACTTAGAAGGAAAGCAGGTAAACAAGAAACACTTGTATTAAGCCAGTCACTGAACCCTTAACACCTGGGTCTGTGGGATCTCTTAATTCTCACCAGCCTCGCATGTATTTTAAAGTTGTGAAATAGTATTTATTTGGTAACATGCCCTTTTTCCAATCCTGAAATCTGTTGCACATAGAAAACACACTTCAACTGAGTCAGTTGAGACTGAAATACACATCACACGATACTTAGTTAAATGCAATGGCTTTCACTGATTTTTGTTTGTTTTACAGGGTACAAGCTACACAGCATCATGGAGAATACGTTTGCTTATTGCATTTCTATTAGCAATGAAACGGCAATATATTAATTATGATCAACTTTTAAATTATGGCAATGTTTTTCTAATTACATGGATTACATGGGTGACTCTTCTATAGTAGCTTTCTTTATGCAATTGTGCCATTTCCCATGTGCAACTGACAACATTTGCTGAAGATTTAGACAAAAGCCTATCAAAATAGAAATTAAATCTGGGGAAATACAACATTGCACAAACAAACCAGTATTTAATTAGTTTTATCTGGTTTTTGGTTCTGTTTTGCTGCTGGCCTACAACATTATCTGCACATCATAGGGGTAAGCAGGTCATGATATTATTTTGATCAGTTAAGAGACGAGTGCTCCAGCAGGACAGAGATTTTGAATTATTAAAAATGTTCATGAACAAAGGAAACATTCCTCATGATTGGAAACAAACTGTCTATTTAGTCTTGCATTATTTATGGCAACCTTCAAACACAGAAAAAAAGTTTATTCATAGGACCTAAGAAGCTGATTATGCCCTTTCAATCCTTAGAAATTTTGGATATGGGTTTAGGTATCTTTAGCATTGTGGAATAGCAATAATGAAAAGAAAGTGGAATTTCAGAGGTCACGATAGAAGTGTCAGATCAACACGCAGCAACTTCAGGAGAAAATCTTCATGGCACCAGGCACTGACTGTGAGCTAAATCCTGCCCTCTTATTTTTTGCCTTCATTATCAGAACAATTCTGGTTTGTACCCATTTTGTACAAACCAGATGTCTCTGCCCTACAGTTTGCTTTACTCCAGCTCATCAAGCTATTTGTTAGAGTGATAGAAGAACAAGGCCACTTATTTGCAGACTGCAGCCATGGTATGATAGATGGGTCTGTATTCCTTATCAAAGACAGCATGCCATTAGGGGTATAGTGCTGGAAAGGATAAAGTGAAATAAGAGGAAGACCAGGGAAAAAAACCACAACACAGAAATACAAAAACAGGAAGAAGTTTTGCAGTTACTGCAAAGTGCTGATCAGCCACAAACTAAGCACTAGGAACAACCTGATACAAAGTTCTATTTAAAGTATAGAACAAATGAAAGGGATATTTTGGTGGGGTTTTTTGGTCATTTGTTTTGGTTGGTTTTGTTTTTTGTTTTTTGGGGTTGTGGGTTTGGTTTGGGTTTTTTTGCCTAAGCTTTGCAAGAAAATGCACTTTTAGGCTGAACAGTTCCAGCCAAATAAAGCCCATGCTGGAAAACCATCCATTTAGAAACTTCAAAAACTGAGATGTATTTTTTTTTAAATTAAAGCAATGGTTCAACACCAAATATACCTATAGTTAAATTAAAAAATTTTCTGCAGTTGCAAAGATAAAACCCAAGGCATTTAGCATAACAGGAATTCAACATTATTTCACACACACAAAAAAAATAGTTATGTGTACGTATATACACTCATTTCAAGGTACTTAGCTTGAAATTATTTAAGCACTCCAAATGTTTTGTTTTGACACCAAACTGAAAAAATCACTCACAAACAATGAAGAATACAGACTTACCTGTTTATTCCTTCCTTCCTTTGCTTTCCAGTATCTCAGAGGAAAAGTTTCTCTACACACTGTAGCTTGGTTTGACAAACAGACCCCAAATAGTAAACTCAACTTAATTCCTGATCTCTGTATATCAGGGAGGCAGGTGGATATGAAAAAGTAACTTCGTGCCACCCAGAAATGGAAGAGCATTTTTATATGCATTATCAGCACAGTTTTCTATACAACAGCATAGTCAAAATCAGTGTGGTAGATTATTTACACAAGCAGTGATGAAAACTGAACAGCACTTTTCTCAGATAGGAGTAGGTGGCCTCTCTTTTAGCACCAGACCCCAGAAGCTGGCCTCTTAGTACTCAGCAATGGACAACTAGACAATAAAAGACTTAAGTGCCTATTAGCCAGCTCCTACAGGGCCTAGTATCTTTAAATACCTCGGTCATAAAACCTTAGATGGCAAATTCCCCACATAATACATAAGCTGGGGGGGAATAGCCAAGAGCTAGCACAATGAAAAACTGAGTGTAAGTACCCAAATTTCTCACCCTCCTCAGGATTTAGGTATCAGGGCTACACAGAGATGCTACCAGTTACCTCTGATTAACAGGCTAAAGCACTCCTGCAGGTAGGCAGCCAGAATTAAACTTTAGGAAAAAAAAAACCTAAACAAAAAAACCTCCCAGCAACAACTCACCAGGGTAATCTGTGCCTTTTATCTGCTGGGTTAATTAGTAACTTCAGTTGAAATTGATCTCAGCTTGAATAGTTCTTACCCCTAGGGAACGTGTGGTACCCATTGGGGCGGAGGTAAGGCTGCTTGAAGATGTGCCTGCCTTCAGAGTGGTGCTCTGTGGGGTTGGATGGTCACACTGGAGGGAAAATGCAAAAGGAATGAAAGACAGAACATGATCACTGTAGCACCCACAAGAAATGGCTCTGTGTTGTAGTGGTTGGAGAAGCTTACTGAAAATTTGAGGGAACTGGAAGGTCCACCAGTCCTTTTTGCTCTCCTTCCTTCCAGTGGTTCAGCTCCCCTCAGCAGTGGGAAAGCCGTCTCACAGGAGCCCTCCCACAGCCTCCTCTGAGCATCCCATGCAGCGCTGTTTGGAAGTGAGGCACCGTCAGAGTTCTCGGTTCAGCTTTGGTGGAGGTGTCTAATGATTAGGCAATATGATTTTTACACCTCCTAAATCCATTATGTCTCTTGCGTGAAACAACTGTAGTTCCCTTCTGATTGTGTGTTCTGGCTATCCCTAATTCTCAAAGGCAGCAATGGATGTAGCAAGTCCCAGAAACCGGCGTCTCTAGCCCTCAGTGAAACAGAGCACTTCATTGGCCTCCTGACTACAACATCCGCAGTGATGAAAGATTGTCAGGATTCAGGGGAAAAAGTAGGAAAACCATGATCAGGGCAGAAGCTGACATTTTATAGTAGGCTGATAAAGAATATTTAAATGAACTATGAAGAATGTTTCAGAAGATACATTACAAAAGCACGATTTCAGTTTGGAAGGGAAAATAGTAGAAAGGAGAGTACATTATGCACCTATTTAAAAATTAATTATTTCCATTAGAATATGATCTACATTCCCAAATTCTGTCATGAAAGAAATGTTATATAATGATTTAAAGCAGAAAGCACATTCCATAAATGATACACCTACTAAAATATTAAATACACTCTTCCCAGATTTTTAATTCACTGGGGGGTTTATATAGGGTCTTTGGCACATTTATTATTACTGAAGGAAGGGTAAGATCCCATCACCTATATTGACTCTTGCAATACAATGCAGCAGTAGCAATTGTCTTTGAACCTTCCATAGAGATTTGAGAATATTATGAATCAACCCATCATTATGTATCCAGTCCACATTTTGTTAAAATTTAACACAATACAGAATTTCCTTAAGAGCTACAAGGACCTCCAAGCCCCATTGATACCCAATTAGAATTGTATTGGAATATATATTATATATATATATATATATATATATATATAAAATATTATACAATATATGTAATTAACGTTATATTATATTTTTATATTGGAATATAATGGAATTTCTCCAATATGTGTATGCTGTTGGATACCCTCACAATTTCCTTGTTCTTTTAATATAATTTCATTATTTGTGTGGCTCTGTACATTACTCAGATTGGAACTCCATCAGAGGATAAGATCTAAAGCTAGTAGAAGAAAACTCAAAAGGCAAACTTGAATTCCAGTCATAAATCTCAGTCACCATTGATCTTTATTTCTCTACAGCTACTGTGATCACATTTTTTAAATATTCCTTTTCTGCAAATGGATTAATTTATACTCAAAGGCTGTCTTGCAGGACCAGGATCTACAATATTTGCATTTGTTTCTACTCCAGAAAATTCCTACAGAGGCAGTTTGAGACTACAGCTGAGGATAACGTATCTTCTCAGAATACAGAATAAGAACAGTCCTCTACTTCTAGTCTAAATTTGACACTACAGGTTGAAATAATTTTCTTTTGAATCGTTCAGTGCAATTGCATTACTGTAATTGAGAACATTCATTTTGATTTGTAAAACAATCAAACAGAGTTTAGTTCAAAGTATATGCTAAATTAGCCAATATAACACACATACTAGGAATCTCGGTATTGTAGGACACAGTATCCACCTGGCTGTACAACAGAGACGGTAAAGGCAATGTCAACTGCTTTCCACTGGTCTCCCTTGAGCAGTTCCATGTTGCCATTCTGAAAGTTATTAAGTGCACAAGCCATGTAAACAGTCAAACTTCAAAAGCTAAAAAATAAATCGGAAGAAGAACTCTGAATAGTCAGATTTAAACTATATGGTTTTCGCTCTTTATTCATGATTTTTGAGCTCTCAGTTAAAAATAGTGCTGTTTCCTTAAAGTCTTGTCTTCTGTATGCAGCAAGACTGTTACTTGTACAAATGAGCATGATGCTCAGTGTTGCCAGTATAACAGAAACGAGGCTATTAGAAAACAAGATTACTGTCCTACATAATTCTGGAAGACATAATGTGAAGACCTAAGTACAACTATTCAGAAAAAGGCAGGTTAATATGACAGATGCTATAAACAAGCAGGTAAATATTAGAGACCAGGAAACAGAGCAAGACAAGAAGTTGGGCAAGCACAGAAGAATCATGTCTGGGAAAGATAATGAGGGACATACAGGGAAATTCGGTCAGCAGGCAGAGAGAATTCAGAAGGAAAGAAATAGGAAGTGAAAGAGGAGATGATGGGATAGGTGAACAGGTTGTAACAGCACATTCGTCTAACCAAACACTTCTTTCTCTTGACTACACAAAACCTATTCCCATCTTGTGATCTGATACTGACTCTAGTGAACTGTGTTGCCAAATATTCCTGTTTTTGAAGAGTCTTTTTCTACCAGTGTCCTTGCACAGGCATTGCTGGACATCTGCAAAATATTTCTGTTACCTGAGCTGATAAAGTCTGGTAACAGAAGTGCAAGAGAGGCTATATTTTAAAACACTGAGTGACAGGAATAAATATGGTAACAGAAAAACTGAAAGTTTTTTATTCCAGAGAATGAGAAGAAAACATCAGGTCTTGCCCAGGCATCAAATGAAGTTGAATTTTTAATGTATTTTAAATTTAATTTGAAAATGAAATATGTCGTTCTTCTAGAGGAAATTGAATAAAAATAAGATGAAAACCCTGATAGTTTTAACTAGTGAATGTTTTCCTGGGTTCTGAGACATCATTTCAGACATCTGGGGCTGACCACTGTAGAAGTCATATTTCACAGTAGCACATTCATTGCTTGCTTCCCCTTTCCCATACATGCTTTCTCCTAAAATTTTGAGGAATTCTGTCTTTTACTACAGCTAGGTTTATTATCTGATTTGTCGCACAAATGCTGTATAACTTAAGAAAGTGGCCTTGGGATTCTCTAGTGCTTATCAAAATCCTCTACCATTTAAAGAAAACAACCATATTAAACAATATATAAAAAACAAGCATAAATGCATATGCATACTAAACAAGCAATAGAGCTGTTACTCTGTTGTAGCATCAGTCCAGGAAGCAACAAACTTGCCTTACATGAACTAGAAATCTGCTGTTCAGAGAGTCTCAGTTACAGAAAAATGCAGCAATAATAAAGACATCCTATTTATCTCCCTAGGTATTTATGATCACTTTTATCACCATGGCATCTGATTATTGGATAAAACTTAAACTTCATATTTTTCAGATCCTTATCAGCTATTTCCTGCAATTTAATTTCTTTCTTATCTTTCATCCGTAAGTATATCTGTCTAGATATGTAGATGTCTTCCATCAATATTTAATCTGAGTAGTCTTAGCATTTTATGAATGTGTTCATAATTAGTAACTGTAAAGCTGTGCATCATATAGATGGGACTTAAAGCACATAGGACATAAAAGAAGCATGGAAATTAAATTTGAAACCAAATCCAAGTTTCTGAGGGTGAAAATAATCTCAGTAATGTTATCTGGCTAAATACTGGTCACCCCCCCTGAAGTATTCTTGCAAGCTCCCACTAGAGCCAACAGAAAGACACAGATCCTCCAGAGGACAATTGCAGAAGTACCTTTTCCTCTGTGTTGACTGTAAAGGAAGACAAAATGTCTGTCTTAGATAAAAGTCCTAAATTATAGATAATCAAATCAATTAGTCCCATTCTTAATCTTCCTTTCCTTCTTCCTGCTTTTATTTTCCCATGTTTATACAGTCTCAAAAATAGTGTTCTACAGAAAGCAAAATGTGCCTGAGGATAGTGTCGGAGTTTTTCCCCTATGAATGGTGTAAAATCTCCAAAAGCACAGCTGATTTTCATATGCTCAGTACAACACATTAATTATGCAGGCAGCCCCCTTCTCCAAACCTCTGTTGAAAATGCAGTGAGTGAGCAACTCAGTTAATAACTAAACTAGAATGATTCCAGCAACCAGATCACAAAAATAGGAGTACAACTGAGCATATGTCAAACCAACATCTGTATTCCAATGAAATTATGATGACCATACTTTATGGTCATCTGTGAAGTGTTGAGTGAGGTAGGTGTACCTCTGTGAAGGTGGAAATACTGAGAACATGGCGTCCTAGCTTTAATAGAGTTCATTTTTGTTCAAAACTGTAATTGTGTAGCATCAGATACTAAAAAGTACCTGAATCTCCTTAGTTTTGTTGTTTGTTTTTGTTCTTTTGTTCTCCAGGCCTTGTAATGGGATTAATTATACGATACACGACAAAAGCATCAGATGTTGAAAGCGGAACTGTTTATGAATGTGAAAAGCTGAAATCTGGGCCATCCACTTTACTTATTAATATAACTAATCAGGTCTATGAATATCAATACAAAGGAGAGATCAGCCACCACAATGTCAATGGCCACCAGGGCAATGCAATGCTTCAAAAGGTAAAACCTATGTTGTTTTTGCTCTGAACTGTGTAAGATATTTCTTTTATTTACACCCTTGAGAGTGGAAAACATTTCAAGCTAAAATGTGACAGAGAGAGAGAGAGGCTATTCTGAATTTAGGGTGAGAAGAGAACAGGAAAGGAAGCGAGGTGTGGTAGAAGCCTGACCATCACATAGCATACGTCTGGCTATAGCTGCCTGAACTCTTTTAGATGACAATCCCACATCCTGCAGACACCGAGTTCACTTGCTGATTCAGCTGTTACCTCGGACTCATCACCACCAAAACCTTAGAAGCCGCACTGATAACTTTACTTGTTCTCTGTTTTAAAAGTGACTTGCTCTGGCAGCATAATGCAAGGGAGGTTTACCTCTTGTGTGCAGCAGAGGTAACGACATGTTACAAAATATAAACTTGTATATATGTAATCTTCCACAGATGTGCGTGTGTGTGCGGGGGGGGGGGGGGGGGGGGGGGGGGGGTTATAACACTTAAAATTTTGTGTTACAATGTTCTCATACATTCACTCACTACCGCAGGGCTTTCACTGGCTGATCCCAAGCTTGGGCAGACAGCATTGCGGCAATTCAGGCTGGATGCAAAAAGGGAAGTGTAGGGGGAAGTTCAGTCTTATACAATGTCATGGCCTTTTCTGTTTTCCAGTGTATAACAATTAAAATATTTTACATTAGTATAGTCTTTCCCCACTCTTGCAATATTTACTTCTGTAACATTCACTTACTTAAAAAAGAGCAGCAATTTAAAGAACTCATGAATGCAGAGGGACTTTCTGAAACCTGGATTTTATGCTCAGACATCACATATACACATGTAGCTTCTAAGCCTTTGCCAGTCCTTTTTGACAGTATCGCAATATAGTATTTTGCTTTCTCAAGTATTTTTGCGTATCTAGCACAGTAATACATGTTCCTGTGTATTATAGTGGTTATCATTATAAAACCTTTTAAGTTATGTTAGAATGTACGCTGGGGAACTCAGCAGAACTAGGATTTAACCATCTGCTCAAATTCCTTGCTGACACACCATTGTGTGCCTATTATTACTGCCAGATCCTTGCTGTTCTCAGAAAGAACTGGGCTGTCAAGGACTGTTAGAGCTGTGGTGGGTGGAGACAGGAAAATACTGTGGCAGTCAGACCAGTCCGATTTTGCTGAATCTTCATCCTTTTTCCTGCTAGTTGGCCGCAAGAGGTTCGTCTTAGGCAAAGTGTGTGTTGAGTTTCCAAGACATATGTACTAATCCATTACATTTGAACATCTTCATCAAACTTGGTACTCTAAAGCTGACTTGTGTATGAGAAAGGAGCACTAACTCCCACAGAAGATTCTGTTGCCCTTACAGGGATTGCCCAATCTTTCTTCTATAGTCTCACTTTGCTGGAAGATTCATAAGAGTCTCGACTGTGAATTGTGCATTTCTCAATATTGCTGGAGAGGCCTCAGTCTGTCTGGGATTTTCACTCCTTTTTCCTTTAAAATTATTTGGCAAATATCCTCTTAAAAAGAATTTATTTTTTTTTAAAAGAGGAAAGAGGGAGGAATTCAACAGTATTTAGGAGACAATAACAATGCCTGGCAGTCTTCCTGACTGGCAAAAGGACTAACATAAAAACCAGAAAACAGCATCAGACCATGCTCTGGTTTTTGTGCAACTATAATTCACTTGACCTCAGTATAAGAGTTTACTAAGTGCATTTATCAGAAAGAATAGGCTGTGCCATGACTTACAAATGTGTATACTTTAGAACACGGTTTTAAAAAATAAAACATGCAGTCAGGATTTTTAATGTCTATGGAAAAAATGTTTTAATGTATTTGTTGAATTAATTCCAAAATTAACAGTTGAGGCTGTTAGTTCATAAGTGAAGAAAATCCTTATTCTACCATGTTTTCAATGAAGTTACCAACACAACTGAATTTGCTGGCATATTATTTGCCAACTAGTTTTTTTCAACTTTATAATTCAAAGTAAGCAGAATGGAAAGAAAGGCTGAGCTCTCGCTTCCTGTTTATCAAATCAAGCTATGTGTTAGTAAGAAGACAGAAGTAATTTTGTAGGTCAGTCTTACTCTTCTGAAGCTAAATAATTAATCTAGAACACTGTAGCCTTAAAATATCACTTTATCTCAACAAAAGAGCTGCAAGCTTTTGCATTAATTACACCCTGTCTCTTTTAAAAGGATTGGTATAATATAGGCTGCTGACAGAGCAGTAAACAGTACACAGGCTTATTAATTTTCTTTTTCTCCAGCAATGCTGTGGTTTTAAACAGGATTCTATTTTACTGGAGGTTTGTAATGAATTGCAGTGACTGAACATTGTCCTTGGTCTCTCTCCGTGCCTGAATTTGAAAGCAAATATGAACAGTGTACCGACAACAGCTGGAATAAGAACTTTATCCCTTGTCTAACATCATCCTCATTCTAGCATTACTTTAAAAAAAATAATGGGTACTTTATAAACTGTTTCTGGCTGTTGTAGAAATAAAAATGTGTGTTTTGCATAAACAGGGCTGACATTGCACAGGCATTTGAGTGTAACAAACTGCCTGACAGAGGATGAAGTGGTGTCTGCTGCTGTGCCAGCCGGTGGCTTGGAACAGGAACCACAGGGGGACTAACCCAGTAGCATACCATCAGTTCTGAAAGCAAAGAGCACTTCAGCGATGTCTTTGCAGAAAATCCAGCTAATCTTCAGAGAATTGCTGAATCTACTTCTTAGTTTACTGAGGATACAAGGAAACCCCTTTGCCAATAAAACAGATACAAGACAAGTAGGCAACAGGACAGCGTCGGTGCCTCTCAGATTTTGTGACACAAGGGGTACGTTGCATCTTCAGTAACACAGAGACAGACATCACCAGAAGAAAATTACAGCTTCATTGCCATGCCAATATGGCTTATGGTGTCAGCACATATAGAAATAGAAAAAAAAGCAAGGAACTGAGGATGTTACTGGTAAATTAGTCAAGCTGCTAATAATTAAGGCCATCACAAAACCCTCAGATTGAAATCTGGAAGAAAAGGCTTATGCCATTTGTGAATGTTATGTCTGTGTAGGCAGTCCTTCTGCCAAAAAGGACAACTTGTGCTTTGCAAAACTTACATTTTCATAGGATGCAGAAATAGCTAGTTATTGTGGAGAATCTAGAGCTTGTTTTGTTGCAGTCAGGCCAAAATGGATTGCCTGGACTGGACCAATTATACTTTACAAGATGTGTTACAACAGAAATGAAGCTAGTGAAGCAGTCAGCAGATTTACTGAGAAACTTTAAGACAGTAAAAAGCTATGCTGGCAGGTTAGCAGAGCTGATAGTACAATTGTAGTTTAATGAGTTATGTCGCATCTGAGCTACATTACCTAGCCATATGCAATGTTCCTTGCCTGCTGAAAATGTGATATAAAATATATTTTTGATCACTTTGGGGTTAACTCAGGTGAAGTAAGCAAGATTAGCAAGCTCTGACTGTGCCTAAATAGATATACTTCAAAGGAAACATTACGCTGGTTTTGGTAGTGCAGGCCTTTTCTTTTATCACCATTCTGTATGTGGGGAACTGAAGCTCAGCACTGATGATGTGTCTTCCCTGAAACTGAACAAGAAGTCCATGACTGATCCAGGAATTAATCCATGGGACTGTCAAGTTGGATGTCTGGTAGTGCAGATGCTATCACAGGGAATACTGCTTGTATGTGTTCCCCGTAAAGCAGTGCATAGCTGATTTCCTTCTGTAAGGAATGTTTTTCAAGTACTATTCTAGATATATATAAGCAGTAAGGAGCTACACACTGATACTTGTAAGAAAACAGCTGAGTAACATTCTGGCCTGCAGACATTGAAGCTGATCCAGAGATTAATCCTGATAAGAAGTTACAATCAAAGTCTATTCTATCCAATTAAATGATTATTTGTCCTTACTCTCTCTTTTTTCCTTTCCGGCAGATGACATTTGATCCTTCCATCTTCTTCAATATTTTGTTGCCACCCATTATATTTCATGCTGGATATAGTTTAAAAAAGGTATGAGTCTCTTTCTTGTATTACAAAAGTGGCTGAATGTGATTGCTACTTTGTAGATCCAACAGGCCAGTGACAGAGCAGAGTTGGTTAACAATTATATTGCATGGGAAGAACTTGACAGGAATGGAAGAAAATGAAAGATGCATGGACCTCATTCTGCTCCCTTTCTGCATCTGTGCAAAGATTTGATCGCGCAGTTAATAACACTTGGGCATTCCTGTTTTTAGAAGAGACCACTTCAAATCTGGTGACACTGCACGTAGGCAGCAGCCTACCTGTGGTTTGTATAGTGCACAATCAGGACGTTATTCAAGGGATGGGATTACAACAGTCTTTGCATCAGATACTTTCAATGTGAACTTCTGTTATGATCCTGAACCATTTGGCCGCATACATAAAAGGGAGAATTTTGATGGCATTCCAGCAGGCCAAAAATTAATCATCTGAAATTGTATTTTCCAAAATAACTGAAGTAGACTATGTTGTTTCATCTTATATTTGAGGTACAGGTTGTAACAAAAATGGCACTTCTAGGTACAGTGTTTCAACTTGGTCTGAATGTTCTTTCATTGACTATATCACAAAGCACTTCTTTTCAAACTTGCCTCCCCAGAGACATTTTTTTCGTAACTTAGGATCAATTTTAACCTACGCCTTTTTGGGAACTGCCATCTCCTGCATTGTCATAGGGTAAGTTAATGCCTTCTGCTATTATTGCTCAAGTCATTATTAGTGCTTGGTATTTTTTTCAGCTAAAAACTAAACTTTAAAAAGAATTGTAGATCCTGCATGGTCAATACACTTCACAACTTGTGTAACAGATAAAGTAATTCCTTATCGGGGAATGCTGAGGTGGAAAAGGCAAAATTATTGGGTAGTGAGAACTGTCCAGGGCATACAGGAAATTGTGTCCTTGATTTCTGGTCTGTGACTGATGTAAGCATGAACTGTTTTCTACAACCCTGTAGCTTTA
This sequence comes from Falco cherrug, assembly GCF_023634085.1. Taxonomy (NCBI): domain Eukaryota; kingdom Metazoa; phylum Chordata; class Aves; order Falconiformes; family Falconidae; genus Falco; species Falco cherrug. The sequence continues at coordinate 17,213,712 of NC_073707.1, read as the reverse complement.
ACCACCTGTCCTGAGACACAGAACCATTCTCTTGAATGAAATTCCATGCTTCTAACTAGAATTCCTTCAACAGGAGAGCAGATGTATAATAGAAAAGGAAGGCCTTCAAATCTCAAAAGGGGGAAGAACAGATACCTAGTAGCATATATGTAAAATAACTGGAGTAATTTCAAAGGCTAAGTGAAACTTTTATTTGAAGGTTACATAAAAAGCCTCAATCTGGAACGATGTGTGAATTTAGCCTGGGAATGACTCAATGGCTTCTGCAGAAAAACAGGAAGGGAAAAAAGCAGAACTCTTCTTGTGCGTCCTTTCACTTGTCGTAGAGTCCTGGCTTCAGCTGGGATAAATTTTCTCCTTGGTGGCTAGTGCAGTGCTGTGTTTTGGATTTGGTGTGGGAACAGCATGGTTGGGGACTTTCTGGTTTCTCAGGCCTTGCCAGCGGGAGGGCTGGAGGGGCACGGGAAATTGGGAGGGGACACAACCAGGAAAGCTGACATGAACTGGCCAAAGAGGTGTTCATACCATGGGACATCATGCTCGGTCTATGAACTGGGGCGGTGTTAGCTGGGGCTGCCAGTCATTTCTGGGGGACCGGCTGGGCATCGGTCAGTGGGCAGTGAGCAGCTGCATCATGCATCACTAGTTTTCTTTTCTCCCTTGCCTTCAGATTTCATTCCTGTCCCCTTCTCCCTCCTTTTCATTATAACTGTTATTATTATTATTATTTCAATTATTAAATTGTTCTTATCTCAACCGTCAAGTTTTACATTCCTTTCCAATGCTTCTCCCCACCCCTGTGGGTGAGGGGGAAGTGAGGAAGCAGCTGCGTGGTACTTAATTACAGGCTGAGGTTAAACCACAACACATTTAGACATTTCTCTCCTGTAAACCAATTGCTCATAGCTCTGTGAGACTGCAGAAAAGCAGTAGGGCTTTCCAGCCCAGTGATGCTCTTACACATGCATTTGGTTTATGAGCTCTAACATGTGTCATTGCCTTTGTAAATGGAAAACATCAGAGCAGCTTTGATAAGCTTGTTAGAAGAAACACACTGAGTTTAGCCTAAATTCCAAATACTTTCATTCTTATATTCATGTTATTTTATCTAAAACAGAATAAATGCAGATAGAATCTACTACAGAAAGTTCCTACTAGGAACAAAGCCTACTAGCAGTTCAGAGTTCAAGCCCGTAGTCAGGGACAAGGATCCAAAGGAAACCCTAAGGAAGAGGAGTAAACACTGAGCAGCACGGGGACTTGTGCTGTTTTCCATAGAAACCCACAACCCCCACTGAAATCACTGCAGAGAAGGCAGTAATATATTCAGAATAGGGCTTCCACGAACGTGGAGCGTGTTTGCGTAATGTATATGTCAGGATAAGATTGAGATAATGAATGCATGAAGAAGAAAGATGATACAAAAACTTTACTAAGAAAATTGAAATTAAGTCCTAAAAGGAAAACTTGTCCTAAGAGAGAAGGGATGAAGAGCTATAGTTGTTGTTACAAAAGAAAGGACAGAACCCTGAGTTACTTCTGGACTGCGTTGCTGTAGACAGCTATTTTGTGCATAGGTAGGATTAAGCATTGTGCTTACTTTTTATTATATATGCACAACACATATACATGTGCATCAACATAGACAGGCATAGGCTGTATCTGCAGCCTCTCATCTGGGGCTGTGCTCTTTCTGCCTGAGTGAATTATGAAGCGCCCCATCGTGAACTCCTCCTGTGGGGTTTGCTGTAGGGACAGGGTACAGCCTATAACGAAGAAGGACGAGGCTTCTCTTTGTAAACCAGAAACAGCTGGGAAACATTGTCAATAAAGAACAGGAACATCATTTGTATTGTTGCAAGCTCTTAAGAGCGCGAAGTTGCCATGGAACAAACTGATATAATGGTGCCTGTCTCCTCTTTGTAAATCTTTGCTTTTGTGTGAAAGGCTGTCTTCTGGCATCAGGAAAGAGGAACTGTGTGGAATTTGAGTGAAAAGGCGATAATCAGATATTCCCACTGAGGGCAGGGGAAGGAGGGGTAAGAGGGATTGTTTTTTCTTAGTTAAGGCAGTGCTGAAATGTAATCGCTTTCAGCTGAATGTCGCTGTAAGAAACGCCTGCCCATGCTAGCTGTAATCCTGTCCTCAGCCACTCCAGCAAGTTATAGCAGTTCCCAAGCTCTCCCAGCTAGGCCAAATGATGCCCTTCGCACCAAGTCTGACCAGCAAGGATCCATGATCCATGCAGAGAGGTCCCATGAGGGAAAGGAGAACATCCCCCACTCCAAGCCATATTCACTTTGAAAAATTCCTGAAGTTGTCCCTTCATGGTGAACAACAGCCTGCTGACTGGGTCTGCATGATGTAAGATCACGTAAGATCCGGACTCTCAACTGGTCTTTTCTCTGCCCGTGGTTCCAGCTTCCTGTCCCCTGAAGAACAGTGTGGATGATCAGTGGGACAGCTCTTTACTCCTAGGGAAAATCATAGAGATCTTTCAGCAGCCTTCCCTGATACAGGTGGGCAGCCTCTTGCTGTAGCAGACTACTTGAGTTTCACAGACTTAGAGAATAATCTAGGTTGGAAACGTTGACTGGACATCTGCAGTCCAACTTCCTAATAAATATGTGAATGGCTTCAAATTTAAATCCGGTTGCTTGGGGCCCCATCCAGATGAGTTTTGAATATCTCCAAGAATGAAAATTCTCACTGGGAAGCCTGTTCTAGTCTTAACCACCCTCACTACAAAGATTCTTTTTCTGTATATCCAACTGAAATTTTCCTTGCTTTTACCTTGTAACCTTTGCCTCCCATCCTTTCACTGTGCACCCCTCTGAAGGTGGCCTCATCTCTAATAGCCACCAATTAGCTGAAGATGGCAGTTACCTCCCCTCCTAGTTACAGGAGAAAGCGAAGCTGCTTTTCTCCAAGCTCAGCTCTTTGTCTCTTCTCATACATCATGCCTATCAGCTCCCTAATTATCTTGGTGGCTCTCTCCTGGACTGTCTCCTATCAGTCTTTCTCATACTGGGGGTCCAAAACTGAACACATTATTCTAGGTGCCACCTCACAAGTGCCAAGAAGAGACTAACTGCTTGCTCACTGCACTTCTACGAATGTGATGTGGTTTGCAGTTAGCCTTCATAGGTGCAGTTATGAAGTCCACTTCTGACTCATGCTCAACTTGCTATCCTCCAGGACTCCAGGGGGTTTCTGCACACAGCTATGTAGCCAGCCATGCTCCTGCATGACCTTTGCACAGGGTAATTCCATCTTTGCAATATGTATCTGGATATTAGCTATGTGCTGATGACTGACTGTAAGCTGAAGCAGTACTGAGCTGATGCTACTTGGTGAGCCCATGAAAACTGGGCTGCTGAAAAATTAAATGAACATCCACCCTGTTTTGTTTTTTCTTTTTTTATCTTTTAGAAGAAGCAGGGAGAAGGGCCAAACTTCAGCTTCTGCAAGGAATAGTGTTCTCTTCCCTCAGATTTTATTTTGCTATCTGGAAGATTATATGCTATCTGATGGGATGCATCTTCCAGAATTGATGCCTATGATAGATATTGTCAATTTTGATAATGGAAGAGTGCTCAAGTATTTGGAAAAAACTCGACACTATGGTAACAGCCTATCAGAGCAACATGTGAAGTACTGAATGGCAGAGGGGGTAGAAAGATTTGCATTGACACACACACAAACACACACTCCCCCTTGAAACATCTTGACTTCATAGATCAGCATTCTCAGTGCCAGCCAGCACCAAGATGCCTATGCATAGGAGCACTGACATCATAAAGTTGGCCTTATCTGTGATTTTTTATTTGGTTTCACTTGGGTTCTTGCAAATTGCAATGCCAAAACCACATTTTAGATATTCAGAACGCAGCATGTTTGTACTCACTTACTCATATTTTTCCAGCCTGCCTGGTACATTTGGCAAGACCTGATTTTTCTGGAATTCAAAGCACTCTGAGTGTGCAGCTCAAATAGCAAACGTATTTGCACACAACTCAGGCCAAGTTTGATCTGTCTTTGTGGCTGCAGTGAGAATTTTGCTTGAATAAAGCTAAAACAAAAAAAAGGATCTGGGTCAGAAAAAATAGACAAATTGTAGTTTCAAGACAGTGAAGTTACGAAATACAAACAGCTGATAATGCTGGTGTTAGGAAGAGTCATTCCAAGATCATCACTGTTTTAAGGGGAAAGATGTAGGTGTTTATACTAGCTACTCAGTTTGCATAGCCTTCTCTGGCTGGAGAAATAGGATGTCTCCATATTCCAACTAGAGCCAAAGTTGGTTAGTTTGGCCTGATTAATTCCCATACAAGCCTGTGAGAGCATGGATGCTTGCTTTAGAATAAGCATATGAGACTGTTTCATGGTAATCATGCTTAAAAGTGAACTTCTAGTTAAAAGAAACCACACAGAGTCAAAATATTTCTTTTGTGCATCTTTGTATAACTGCAGTGACTAAGTTTGGACAAAGAAGTCTCTTCTGACATTTAAATTAAAGTGTGAGGAATAATTCGTCATACTTGATTCTCACAGGCAGTCAAGAATGCTTTCCCTTGCCATTCCTCACCATTCTACAAATGAATATTCAAATGCTTATTGCATATGCTCACTAAAACCTGAGATTATGATATAATATTTTCTAAATTCTTTCTTTCAAAAACTAGATCTTAAATGGTTTTGTTTGAAAACCAGAATTATTTTTTTGTTTCTATACACAGCCATACACATAAATAAATATAAATTTGTAAGAGAGAAGGAAAGAAATATCAAGAAATAGCAAATACCACTTCAGATATTTTTGAGAAAACAAAAGGCGTGAGGTTGGGCTTTCCATCACAACCTTGCTATGAAAGTAGACCTTATCCATTCAAATGTCCGTGGTATCGAGATTCTATCATCATGTGAAAATGTTTTTTTCTTCACCCTTAACTGCACACTTGTAACAGCCCCTCTTTGTGCCTCCTAAAGGAGGAAGGGATGGGCTGAAATAAGTGTTGCTAAAAAGCAGCAGTAGAAAGAAATGTTCCACTTGCCTTTACACAGTTTAACTGGGTATGTTGCACCCTGACATAACTATACAGACAAAGATTTAGTTGTCTCATCAGTATATCCATCCAAATGTACTTCTGAAGGTTAGGAGACAAATCCCTCCCACTAGCATACCATTTAAACAGACTATTTATGATTAATCATCTTTAGTAGAAAACAGTCTTTCAAAACAAAAGTGTGACCTTTTTTTGCGTGTGTGGTATATTCATTTCCTCCTGAGAAGTTAGCTTATTTTACAGCTGCCTCCTCAACAAGAAGTGGCTTGCTGTGCTCTTATGGGAACATGAGACAGGACTATTGATATACTGATACACTGACATATTCTCAGTAAACACAGGTTACAGGTTCCGTCTCTCATTAAGCACGCAGCAGTGCATGCCTGAGAGGTTCAGCAGGCAATAGTTCCGTTTACTGAGCACTGCATGGCTCTGGGGTGCGGGGTTTTTATCATCACACACATCACACACACACACCAAATATTTCAGAAGTTTGGCAAATGCTGGGTGGATGTGTAGTTAGGGTATAGGTGTGTTCTATATTACCTTCTGATTGAAGCTGAATACAATACACAAATGGGGTCTGCTGATACGAAACAGTATCGAGTTTATAATCTGACTATTCTTTCTCATCTGAGGCCTATGGACAGATTTAACAACTTGGAAACTTGTAGCTGTGTGCTTCAGCAGAGCAAAACCAAATGTTAATTGGCTTGAATCTGCTGTACAGTGCTGTGGGATTCTGCTGGGTTTGGGAAACAGTTTCTGCAAGGAAAAATGGGGCCAGGTTAAGGGTAACAGAAAAAAAGTCTTCTCTCTGTTACAGAGCTCTCCATAAACTAAGTAAATACCTTTACAAGGATTATCTGCTGCTACACCAACTAAGCTCTTGCTTTCCCAGATAAACATTTTTGTATCAATTCAAAATTAATTCATGTACAAGGAAAGTAGCAATTTTTTTTTTTCTAACTAAAATATTGTTTTCTAAACTGCATGTTCCCACCAAAAGATGCAAAAACCCCCTCCAGGTCCACCTTTCCTCCACACACCACCTGTAAATGGCAAATATCTAACCTCCGCGAAGGCAAGAATAAAAGCTTTGGTTTTGGGACAAACAGAAACTGGTGAGAGGGGGCTGGTGCTTTAAAGATTAACTGAGGAAGAAAAAGGGAAGAATTATACATAGACCATTTACCCTCCTCAGTGATAAAAACCCCAAACATCACCTGTCTTGCTTTAATAATTTCTATTAATGTTTTGAAGCCAGATATTCAGCCTATGACTGGAAATAAAGACAAAACTAGTAAGCAGACATTCATTTGAATGTAGTTTAGGTTTTGTAAGAGTATAGTTCCTGTATTGGTATCCTGTTTTGGTTTTTTGGCTGCTTTCATGTCCCATCTTGGAGTGAATGCAGGCATTTTCTTTCAGTCATGAGGCAGTATTGCACCATTTTTGCATTGACTTGAGGAAAGTCAAGAAACAGGCAGGATTTAGCTGAAAAATCAAGTTAAGTCTTTCCAGAGATCTCCAAAGGCGGCAACCTAACACTGAGCCCCAGAAGGAAAAGAATTGGTGTGTTTAGTTGTTAATGCGCTGCTCAGTGGCCCAGTGCAGTAGCTTTAATTCTTTGGTCAGTCCAAATCTAAAATAATTCTGTTGCAGTCTGTGAATTTGCAAACTGCAACTCACAGCTACAGTTGCAAGAGGAAGTTCCTGCTCATCACTTTTGTTTAAAGATATTTGGTGAATCCAAAATGGGTTAGTATAGTATGAGTTTAGAGAAGCTTGAAAATACACATCTGCTATGGTATCTGGGTATAGGAATTTTGCAAAGAGAGTAAAAAAGGGAAGAAGATTTCTCACAGCTATAACTCCCAGCGAGTCCTAAAAGTTATAAAGTAGTAAAAAAAGCCTGTAATTTGCATGACTTGTCAACCTACGGATAACAAGCTGAGTTAAATCAAGACACTGATATAAAATAGTGTTTCCCAGACCACTAACACCCACACAGAGCTGAAAGCTCTTCCAAGAGTACTTTGATGCATTCAAGTACGTCTTGCTGCAAGTTAAGTCAGAGTTTGTAGCTATTTCACAATAAACATCTGACATTGTTTACTGCAGCAGAGTTGATCATGCAGAAAACACAGTTTTTCTTCTCATAAACAGATGTGGTGAACAGCAGGGTGTAATTATTTGTCTCTTCCAGAAGAACCCCTCAGCATACTAAGGATATTGAAAGAATTGTATTATAGGAAACACCAAAGGTGTGGGAATGCAGAAGCAAAGAACCTGGAATACCAGGAAACTCATGTAAAATCAAAAGGATGTTTAATTTGGTATTTGATATCCAGTAGGTTCTCCAGGAATCCAGCAAAAAATGTTAATCCACACGCTTTTCTTAAAAACACACAAATGACATTTGTTGCAAAATAGGCAAACCACTCAAGTTCAGATATTTTCCAAGAAGAAACCCTACACTGGAAGGAAGAGTTTGTTTGGGTTTTTTTGTTTGTTTTGGGGTTTTTTTTACAAAGTTTCTTTCCAGTTGCCTTAGAAGTTGAAGTTTTTACTTCAGGAAGGAACACTTTTGGATAGATCTGTTAATGTCTTCCTTCCCAATCTTCACGGATCCTTTAAGAATTGACACCCAATGTGGTCTCCAAAGACTGCCGTCCCCTATTTCTCTGGCTACAAACCACCCACGCACCTGTGCAACCCAGCTTCCTTGGCTGCAGCATCATTTGGAAGTCTCAAGTTTGCAAGACTACTCGCACAGTCTATGTTAACTTCCAGGGAAAATGTCTTTACAGAGCTGGTGAAATGGAAAACATGCATCCCTTCTGGCCCTGTATCCTGACAGACCACTGCCATTCTTAGGAGTACGTAGTTCCCAGAACAATTAAAGACTACAGAGGAGTTGAAAGCAGAAGAAGGAGGTATACTGACTCTGCTGTAGTTGTTCTTTTTCCATACAATGGATACTCTTGCACACTGCATGAGAAAGCTTCATACAAAGCATATGACTGAGGAAGATACCTCTACTTCAGCCGATGCTATGCGTTGCTTCAGGCCATACATAACTGTATGGCTTTGCTAGGTAATGAGCCATGCCACACTTCCTTCTGAATCAAGCTGGGCAATGACATGAGCTCTGTCATGTACACAGGAATTTGTGAATTGGTTGCAGTGTGCGTTGAGCTGCTTCAGGGTGAAAGGTGTAACAGAAATTTGAAAGAGAGAAGGAAAATCCTATTCTACTTCAGTAGCATTGAGCTGCCTGCAATCTTCAGTCTCCCCAAACTGACCAATTTACTGTTAGACAGATAAAATGCTGATCAGCCTTTGGAAGTGTACAGGCAGTAGTTCATTGGTGTGCTTGACGTAGGGCAGAAAGGGAGAGTGTGACGCAGACCTCCTACCTGTTACCTTGAAAATTTCATAATACACCAACTGAGAGGATGCTTTGTTCACTCGCTCACCACCATCGTACATAACCCTCTTCTGAGCTAGTTGATCAAATAGGACGCTTGCACCTGATAAAACTTTTATGGAGCACAACTGCTATTAGGCTGAAATGTTTCGTAAACACACCAGCTTTCATGGTGGCTCTAGGATATATGCTACGCTCAGTGGAGACAGAATCTACAAAAGCTGGTCTGATCAGATAGTCAGGTTCTGCACAGTGATAGATAGATATTTAAATATTTTCTTCAGCTCCTGTTTGTTTCCGAGTATTAAGATGACCATGAACCATCTAAGGTGTTTCTCTTGTCTTGGTTCTCCTCTGAATACTTTCTGTCTGAGAAGAACTCCATTACGTTTGACTCTGTACTCCATACATTTAACTACATTGATAAACGGCAGCAAGTTCAGCGGGTGGCCAAGATGGACAGGAGCTGGGACATTTACTATGTAAGAAACTGGAGAAACTGAGCTTGTTTAGCCCAGAGAAGAGAGGCTTTGAGCGGAGGTTATTAGGAAGACAAAGCCAGGCTCTTCACAGCAGAGCACGGTGGGAGGAAAAATTGACAGATGTAAATCATAATTTAAGAAAGGTCTGACTTGATAAAAGCAAAAACTTTCTCACCATGAGGACACTCAAGCATTGGAACAGGTTGTCCAGAAGATGCTAGGCAACCTCCATCCTTGGAGGTTTTCAAGACATAAGTGGCTAAAGCCCTGAGCACTTTGGTCTGATCTCATAGCTGACCCTGCTTTGAGTAGGAATTTGAACTAGACATGTCCTGTGTTCCCTTCCAACCTAAGTTAGTCTACAGTTCTGTGATGCTATAAATAACATACATTACAGCAGAACATATTCTGCACCTAGTCCATTCCATTCAACCATTTTGTACTTTCAACTTTTCTACCACTTTTTCTTTTGATTCTTTTGATATCTTGGTCCCCATCATTCCATACCCAACATTTAGCTTCCAAGGATTTTTTTCTTCCTCCTTTTTTTTAAATATGGAGTCTGCAATTAAGAAGTCTTACTGAAGAAAAATTACTAGGATCGTTTCACTTCCTGCTGCAGCAAGGACTTTATGCATGAAGATGGCTCTTAAAATGCTAAGTACCCTCTGTTCCCAGCCAGCTCCATACCTTAAAAAGGAAAAAACACTTTCATTTCTGTAATACACTCAGTGGGCATTTGCTTGCTCTTTGCACCATCACCTCTCCCCAGCTAATCACCCTCTCTGAAGCTCAGCAGCAACTAAAATTAAAATGTTAAAAGACCACAACCTCCACTCCTTTTTGACCTCTCCTTTATTGGGAGCATGGGTGCTTTTATCTGTTATGTGATATTGATGTGCACGTAGAAAATTTTGAGCACGATGATGTCACTGGTAAAAAAAACAAAACCAACCTGATCTGTAAAAAGACAATGACTAATAGTGAAACCGCAACAAGAATGTAAGGTCATATATAGGCACACCGATTGGCCTAGATACTGCACCACCAATGCCTTTTTGTAGCCCGCTTACGTTGCATGAGAGGATTGCTATTACTCTGACTGAAAATGAAAAACAAAATACTTTTTTGAATTGTTCACCTTCCTTTCACCCATACTTACAACCCACTCAGCCGTGAAAATAAGGAAAGACTAATTTTGCTGAGGAACAGGGATTATTTTCAGAGTTCTGTTTGCCTATCTGATTCAATCCAAGTGAGACCACACATGAAAACATTAGGTGTGTTCCCTGAGAATGATCTTCATTTCTTTGATTTGGGGAGGGGAGGAGTGTGTGTTTATGCAATCTCCATGGAACGTAAGTATCATAAAACGAAATTAGGAAAGCGGCAGAAGCTATCTGATGTTGTTCAGTCCTCTTGCAAATCACATCATCTAGTTTATGCAGTTGCCCTCCATTGTTCATCGGGATTTGAATACAACTGATTCCAGTTTCTCTCCCTTCAAACAATGTTCTGAGTGAGATTGCTCTTCAGCCCTCTTCTGTCACAGTCAACGAATAATTGAGGGTGGAGCTGACCTCGGGTGCAATCCCCTGATGAAAAACAAGGCTAACTTCAAAAGTTTGAGCAGGTTACTCTGAGCTTTGTCTGGTCAAGTTTTGAATGCACCTTGGTATCCGTGTCTGAGGAATAGCATTAGTAACCAAGTGCCAGTGAGATTTCAAACCAGTGTTCATTACTTTTTGAACCCAGCAGGAGGGTGGGTGGGTTTTCTACACACAAGTTCTTCCTTGGTGAGCAACTTAATTTATCTTTTAAGTTTTAAGATTTAAGCTTTCAATAATCATCCTATCAGTGCTATCTTATCTGGCCCACCCAGAAATCCACAATTTATGCTACAGCATGACATCATTACCTGTCTAACCTGTCTACTACATAGACGTCCTCATCTAGTATTCAAATACCTTGTAATTTTGGCTTGATTTCTAGGAAGCAGAATATGGCTCTCACTTTAGGTTTGGAAAAATGCACTTGCTGATAAGTTAAGGGATGTGACTGTTGGGAGACAACTCCGCAGCCCCATGCCCTGCCCGTCGCCAGGCTGTGGCACGCCACTTGCTGTGTGACTGGGAGCATCTCAACAGCAGTGTTTTGCCATCACCATTCAGGTGGCTGAAAAATTCATGTACCATGGAAGAGAGAACAGCCTCGGTGAGGCCAGCATCGGAGCGCCCTGCCAGGGCCGGGTGCCGTACAGAGGTGGCTGGGTGATTCAGGATCTGGTTCCCTGGCCAAAGCACGATCCCATTTTGGCATCTTCCCTCTGCTGCAGCCAGAGGGAACGTGTGTGTCTGAGCCAGAGTCAGGCCTTCAGCGCCAGGGCTGAACGGTGCCATGTCGCTGCTCAGCTTTGCGGGGTGTTTGCGGGGCTGTGTGTGAGCTCTTTTCTCTGTTAACGGTACAGGTCATGGGCGTTTCTTTCCATATGCATCAGAGAGGAGGAGGAAAAACACGCCTTAACTACTTAAAATACAAATAGACAATGACAGAAACAGCAAACAGAAGTATTTAACGATAGCATCCAGTGCTGCAGTGAGAAAACAAGAAAATAACGCACACTTCGTGCAGGGCAGGGCCGGGCCGCCCGGGGAGTGTTTGCTCACAAGTCTCACAGCGGCACACCGGGCCCGCGGGGCGGGGCGGCGGGGCGGCAGGGCTCGGCAGCGGCCAGCAGGTGGCGGCCGCGCTCCGCCAGTGCCGGCCAGGCCCCGCTCCGCGCCCCGCCGGGAGGGTGCGAGGGCGGAGAGCGGCTGCCGGACGCGCCGTTCTGCTGGGGGCGGCCCGCAGGGAACGCGGGGCCAGCCGCCCCCTGCTCCCGCCGGGCCCGTCGCGGGTCGCCGCGCCCCTGTGGCGGGGCGCCGGTTCCCAGGGCCGGGAGGAGCCTCGCAGCGCCGCCTGGACGCCCCCGCGTCCCGGGGCGCAGGCAGCAGGATGCGGGAGAGGCCCGGGCAGGCCTCCCAGCCCGGCTTTCCCCAGCGCTCCCCGTGAGCTCCTGTACACGGCTGAGCGGGGAAAGCGGGTCGGAGAAATGCCAAGCTGGTCTAAAGGCAGATTCTGTGTTAGTTTTTAGATGATCGAAGGAAAATGTTAAGGAGGGAAAGAAAATCTCATTTTATCTCAAACAAAACTTTTTTTCAAGTGCCTGGTTTCTGTTGAGAGCTCTTCTCCAGGCTGGTGGCACCTATGCACATGGTGGGCCTGTCTGGGGCAGCGTGCCCGTTCCAGAGGAGAAGCGCCCGTGCCAGCTTTCCCGCTCACTGCCTGACGGGAACAGCTCCCAAAGCCTGCGGGAGCCAGGACACTCGCTTCTCTTTTCTCCAAGTTTGAGCATGGGTTGTAAGGCTGTACTACAAGCTACCAAACAAGCATCGCCCTTGACACGTCACTCTTCCAACGCTGACCTACCCGAGGGTTCTGAATAACACAGCCATGAAACAATAGCGAGGAACTGCTATTAGAAAACTAGAGATGTCATGGGTAGGAGGGGCTCATCTAGCTAAAACTGCTGTCCATGATGCCTAAATGTCAGGTCGTTAATAATCACCCCAATTTTAAAATGTTTTCACTTAGTTTTTTTCACTTCTTTTTAAGCATGGACTTAGTTACGGGAATCAGGACACAATGATTTTAAGGACATGCTAACAAAATTCCATTAGTTACGGGAACACTTGCAGCACTGGAAGCAAGTCAGAAGCCTGAACTAGTTGCTACAGTGCCCTTCTAGTAAAGGGAATAGGCTGCAAAACCCATTACAGTTGCAACCTCTTGCTGGCAAATTGCAGCCTCATTAGTAATCTTGGCAAGATGACGGGGGTTTTACATTACTGATCCTCTTGTTAGCCCCTCAAGTGTGTGACTGAAGCGCTCTTTCGGGAGCAGTTTGTGGAAGTGAATGTTGTAAATATATTTCCTTTATAGGCAAACAGATGCTCTGTGTCTTTGGGGCTATCAAACCGGCACATTCACGAGCACACAACTCACTTAAAAATAAAGTGGAAGAGAAGGTAGTACTTAAATCTGCCAAAAATTAAGAGGTAATGATAATTGTAAGCACATAAATCTTGTCATATTTTCCCAGTGGGCCGAGACACATAAAGTAACTTCCTCTTCCTGCAAAACTGTCTCTTTGGTGGTGTGGATGTTCTATATGCATCTTATATACAACAAGAATTACTTTTATATTTTTTTAAATGAAAGAATAGATTAACCTATCAATGACATACTGAGCTGCAATGCATTAACATTACAGGGCAATACCAGTTATTATCAGACAGGTAGTAGGTGGTCCTGTTCATGTACTCCACTAATAAAAGAATTTTATATAATTAGGAATTGTCTGCCATAAGTGTCCACAAGTGCTCTTTCATGTGTCCTTCACACCCCAGCCTGGATGGAAGTATATGTGGTGCATGTGCTGAAGAAGTATTATTACCTCTTAACTGTGTCTAGGAGCTAAGCTGGCAGCAAGACTTTTCCCCTGCTGGTGGAGTGATTGAGCAAGGATTAAAAAAAAAAAAAAAAAAAAAAAAAAATGAATAACATAGCCAGGATAGCAAACCTGTTATTTGTGCTATTAGAGCGGTAAGGAGGGTGTCATCAACTGGTGATCAAAGCTTGTGGTGAAGGAAGGGTACCTTTGGTTTCAGTGTTTACTCTGAGAACAGGTGCCTGTTAGTAAAATCTGTAGTGCTTAAATACATGTCTATGCCTGTTAGGGTCTGGCCAGGAGAAAACACAGCCTAACAGAACACCAGGCAATAGTCACCTAAGGTTCATAAGCTATTCAGACTTCATTCCTTCAGAGTATTCACCCTCATTCTCTGGGTGAATTGTCAGTTCATAGGCTTTCAGTGCACGGGAGAGACAAACAACCATTAGGTTGTAAAGGTAAAAACGTTCAATAAGGACAAATTCCATTTTTTCTCACAGATTATTTAAACCAGGCTGTTCTTTCCTTAGGTTGACCTGGGAAAGCTGTGGAGAATCCAGCCAGGCTGCTTCCACATCAGTAGAGCACATTGGAAGCAGTTTTAACACATTTCCCAGTAATTGCCCAATAAAGCTTTATGAAGGACAAACAATTCCACAAAGCTTCTTGGATAATATTACCCCTGATTAAAGAGCCTCAGCAAAGGGCTCCTCCGCTGAGGAGAAAAAAAATGCCACACCATGTGTCGCAGCAGCCTCCAAACTATCAAGCTGCAACAAGGTCTTTTACCACCTCATACCAACACACTCCTCATACCTGTCCCTCTGCTGCCTTCTCCTCATCCCACCTCATCCAGGACCTGCTCTCTCTTCTCTTGCTTCTTCATCTCTCTCCTTCTTCCTCGGCTGCCCAACCCCTTCACAGAACCAGCCACAGCTGCACCCTGTCTACATCAGCCAACCCGCCGCCCCTGAAGACCCCACAGCTGTATATTATCAATGATAATCAACACAGCTTCATTCCTCTACAATTCCCCCCTTTTTTTTTCTTTGTAACATTTCATACCTCATGTTTTTACCAATCACCACAAACATTTTACAAATAAAGTTTTCATACAGTCCTCTATAATCCCTTTAACAACCATGAGGTTAGCTTGTCACGGGCTATAAACGAGGCATCTATAGCTGCACTGTTCGGAACTATTTCTCCTCTATGTTCTTCATCTGTTCATTAGGTACTGGCCTCTGGGTGGCTTCTGCTTTGAAAGAATTAATTATTCAAACTCTGCCTATGTATCTCTTTTCAACAACAACTAAGCCCATTGTGTCACAAGGACAAAAACCTTTGGTAACAGCCAGGACAGATGGCTGAAGCCAGGCAACACATTTCAGAGGTGTGCCACACCTCTGTGTTATCAAATCTGGTTTTATTGGCAAACCTTATTATCTTTGATACTTTAATTAAAATGCCACACTTGGGGATGTTCTTGTTGTTCAAAAACCTCACCCTGAATTATTTTTAATGCCTCATTATGAAGAAAAACTGGAAAACATGATCCAACTGCAAACTCAAAGCTCAACAATCCAAAGAATACAAACTACATCATTCCACAAAAATCTTGTCTGAGGACTTATTATTTATCTTTTGGTGTTTTTGTAACATGTTGGGGATGGAAGCACTGCTGTGTTATTCAGCCAATATCCCTGCTTGAATGCTCTCTTCTTTCCATAGTGATACCATATAAGCCCTGGTCTCAAGGGAATGTGGAACAGTGCAGTGCCAAGATGCTGTGCTGAGATACTTGTGCCTTCATACTTCCTTTTCTGCAGGGCTTTCTGCCTCTAAAAAGTTGTCTGAGTTACTTTCCTCTCTTTCTCTCACTTCTTTGATCTAGTTGACCATTATAGTCTAACCGATTCTTAATTTCCGTTTGCTAGGCCGTTTTGAAAGCCTCGTGCATGAATTCCAGTTGATAAAATTGCCATTGGGATGCCCTTTCTCTTCCTTTAGCATTGATCGTCATCACTCATGAACAGATGCTGGGGAGGCAGATGATCTTTCAAATGTAGCAAGGAAGACTAGGAGGAGAGTGCCTGGAGGCAGAATCCACCATTTAGAAGCATGTAGTCACACAGGGTGGTGTTAGCTTGCTTCGGGTAGGGAGGGGAGTGAGAACTGAACATCAAAGTGCAATGGAAATGTAAAATCCTTAGTGCCCTGATTCCTCCTTTCATCTGTGCTTTTTCTCCTGGCAAGGTGTTGCAGGCAGTTCTGCTTTCTATGCCACTGAACATATTCAAGCGTCAGTGAATGTAAATGGAGCTCCTAGATCTGTGTTTTATCCTTTAGAAGTTCTAACGCTCACTAAAATTAATTTGAGATTGAAAATATTTTCAATCATCAAAAGCAGGTACAAACAGTCTTTCTAGGACAAACTAGGCTCAGGTATTCTTCAGGCTCAAGCTGCAACAGGCTGGGGAAGAGCAGGAAAACTGGGAACAATCCAACCTAGGGGACTCCTTAGGCCAGGTCAAAGTCATGTGCTGCATGGTAGCGATAGATTGGCTTCTGGGCCAGAAGCTTTGGTGCAGAATCCTGCCTGTCCTTTTGATGCTGTGTCTCATCCCGACTGCAGTCAGCTGAAGTATTTGAAAAAGACGTGGCAAACAAAATGTACCAAATTTATACTTAGTGCAGCTGCCTTTCTGGGTTTGTACCCAGAATGACGCTCAGGCAACGCTTTGCAAAGTAAAAGGCCGCTGGAAGAGAGTGATACCCACTTTTGTAGTTAGGTGCCCCAGAAAACACAATTTGCTTCAAATAAGACTTGAACTCGGTAAATGACTGAGTGCTGCCGGGGCGGGCAGTGGGCAGCAGAGGGTGGCACAGCCCAGCTCACAGGTGGCTCCGCAGCTCCCCGGCACCCTGTGCCTCAGCTGGCATCTGGCATCCCTTTCCTATCTTGAGGCTTCCTCCTCTATCATGTGGGATCAAGATTTATTCCCTGATCTCTTGTTGCTAGTGCTATTGCTTAACTGCAGACAGCTCTGCTGCACTCTTCTGTCTGTCTCTAATGTTCTGTTTGGTTTTTACTGTATGTTCAGTTACTAGAAAAAACATTGTCATCATTATTTCCTTATACAGCCCAAACATCTGGTGGCTTCAGTAGGTGTTTGGTGAGTGTGAGTACTTCTGTAATGTCTCTAACCCTTTCAATGCTCCAAAACATAGGCCAGGAATTATTTTACAGGAGAAATCGCTATGAAAAAAAGAAGGCTGTGTGCATGTGTATGAAAAACTGAAATGTAAGACAAAAAGTATAATATGTAGTTAACATAACATGAACTCCAAACTGAAGGAAGAAGAGGTCCTAAGGCCAATTTTTAAAGTTTTGTCAAGAATTCCAGAAATACTTACTAACTTCATTGCTTGGAGCGATACCAACAGGCAGCCTAAAGCAATTAATGTTCACTTATTTCTGACGCACATTTTGCTTTTGTGAGTAGTATCAAAAAATTTCCCCATGTGTAGAGGCCTGACCTGATTCAAGAAAGACTTCTCTGATGAGATATGAACAGTATCTCACAAACTGTGGTCAACCTATGGTACAAACTGCTACTGGCAAGCATTTTGAGTAATCAACTGTCCATAAGAGATGAAAAATAAAATAAAATAGATTTCTGTGATTTACCGCTTACAGTGAATTCTAAATAGATACTCTGTAAAACTGTGTCTGTGGTGGGCAGGATGCCAGGTGCCACCAAAGCCACTCTGTCACTGCCCTCCACAGCTGGACAGGGGAGAGAAAATTCTATGATGGGCTGGTGGGTCGAGATCAGGACAGGGAGCGATCACCCACCCATCACCCTCATGGGCAAAACAGGCTCCGCTTGGGGAAGTTAGTTTAATTTATTACCAACCAAATCAGAGTAGGATAATGAGAAACACAACCTCAAATCTTAAAAACAGCTTCCCCCCACCCCTCCCTTCTTATCAGGCTTAACTTTACTCCCAATTTCTCTCCCCCCTCCCCTGCAGTGGTGCAGGGAGATGAGGAATGGGGGTTGCTGTCAGTCCATCACACGTTGTTTCTGCTGCCCCTTCCCCCTCAGGGGGAGGCTCCTCACACTCTTCCCCTGCTCCAGCGTGGGTCCCTCCCACAGGAGACAGTCCTCCATTAACTTCTCCAACATGAGTCCTTCCCATGGGCTGCAGTTCCTCACAAAGTGCCCCAGCATGGGTCCCTGCCATGGGATGCCGTCCTTCAGGAACAGACTGCTCCAGCCTGGGTCCCCTGTGGGGCCACAAGTCACGCCAGAAAACCTGCTCCTGCCTGGGCTTCTCTCTCCATGGGGCCGCAGGTCCTGCCAGGACCCTGCTCCAGTATGGGCTGCCCATGGAGTCACAGCTTCCTTTGGGCATGCCCCTGCTCCAGCATGGGGTCCTCTGTGGCCTGCAGGTGGATGTTGCTCCACGGTTAACCCCCATGGGCTGAGGGCACAGCCTGCCTCACCATGGTCTTCACCATGGGCTGCAGGGGAATCTCTGCTCTGGTGCCTGGAGCCCCTCCTGCCTCCTTCTGCCCTGACCTCGGGGTCTGCAGAGCTGTTTCTCCCTCGTATTCTCACTCCTCTCTCTGGCTGCAGTTGTGCAGGCTTTTTTCCCCTTTCTTAAATACATTGTCCCAGGGACACCACCCACCATCACTGATGGGCTTGGGCTTGGGCTTGGCCAGCAGCGGGTCGGTCTTGGAGCCAGCTGGCATTGGCACCATCAAACACAGGGGAAGTTATAAAAATTTGGCTAGAGCTGCTATATAATATCAAACCCAAAATTTACCATAGTTCATAGTAGGCAATTCTCAGTGATATAATATCAATTAATTTATATCAGTGTCCTGCTAAGAAGAGAATGTTCTCCTGTCCTGCTCATTTAGGAATATAATCTTTCTCTGATCTTTGAAGTGATGAAATGAAGGAGTAGATCATAGAGGCACAGAAATTAGAGCAAGAAAAGAGCTATTAGACCATACAGCTCATTATTCCATCCCTAAAAGGCTACTCTGTAGTGCATTCTTGGGTACTTTGTCCAATAAAAACCTGGGAGCATGGAAATAATGAAGGAGCAATTCTAGTGTGCAGAAATGTCAGTCCTTTTCTGTCTGCTTTGATCCATCTATAGGATGAAGCAAAGCAGTAATTGCTGCCATTATAGAGAACAAATCTATTTGCATTTCTACAGTGCTTCAGCTCTAGCTGTGAATGTCTAATCAGTTCTATTGCTGGAAAAATATTTTCCAGCCTCTTGTCAAATCTGTGTCTGATTGCAGTGCATTACTACATAGCCACTTAACTCCATCTATATCCTGGCCCACATCAGTAGTGGGCTGTGGTGAGAATTTTTGAAGACAATGCTGGTGTGTATGAAATGTAATATAGCAGTGTCAGTGGTTCAGTAAGTATTCTTTCACCTCTAATAGAATACTGCTCAGCATAACGTGCAAGGGTAACTGTGCTTCTATAAGAACTGTAGAACTTGGAACAATGCATGTATAAAGACCCCATTGCACATTTTTGCAGGAATTTGCCCCAATGTCCTTACTAGCTTTAGCCATAATAATTACATTGCATACTTTCCACCCAGACTTTCCCTACAGTTTTGATTGTAGGCTTTATTTCTCATTCTCTGTTCTACATGCTCTATTGGAGTAATAAACGCTGTTATAAGACTGCTACATTATGATGCAAACATAACTGACACATATTTAAAAATTCATCCTGAATCTCAGTAAGTTGCACCTGCTTTTCTACCAAACGCTATGTCATTCTGCCTTCACAAACCTGGACATTTAAGGTCAGTTTAAGCTTAGAATGCAGTTTTGGGTTTGACACGGCCTCTTTGTTTCCATCACCCAGCACAAAAGTGTTGTAACCTGGCCAGGTTAAAGATCCCTATAGGAAAAGGAGGTGGCTGGAACAGCACAGAACTGGCAGACTGGCAGACTGCTTGTATGAGCCATGGACATACTAGAAGTGAGGACAGATCATTCATTATTTCTAAGTCTCAGCTCTGCTTGCTCCTTGACAGCCCTTGGTTCAACTGAAGGAGCTCTAATATACCATGTAAAGGGAAGAAGTCGTTCAACCAGTTGTCATAGACTTGGTGAAAAACAACAAAACCAAAAAGTGTAACTTGCAATAAAATAATCAGTTTGTTCTTACAGGGGAAGTTGAGTTTACTTTCCTCCTTTTTACTATCAGTTAATTTATGTTAGCAAACTCTGTAGCTTCTAAAGCATTGTATCACATGGATTTGGTTTACTGATAGTCAAATGTTTATACGATTCATCTGGCAGAATTGTTCATGCCTAGCAAAGAAAAGGGGACTCTTCTCCAAGCTCTTTAAATACTCAAAGATCAATAAAATATACAAAACATGTTCAGGGTGGTGTCAGGGACCGACAGTCATGCTCAGTAACAATGTAAATCCAGTTACTCATGCAGTTACTCCACATTTCACTTGACCAATGAACATCGTTGTGAATTAATATTCTCATATTCCTGGAAAGGGATAAGGCAGAAGTCTACAGATCACTCTGGCACGGTCCATATCTGACAAAAAGCAGCATGCCCTCTGAATAGCTAGTATATCCTTGGTAGCGTGGACGTTTGCATTTGCATTGTCATTCATTACCCTGAACTTGTCAATTGCAGTAGAGGATTAGGGAGTGACTTCTCTAATCCCATCCTTCACACTCTCCACAAAGAGCAGTTGCCTAAGGTGCCTAATGCTTTTGGTTATTGTTAGTCTTTGCCCCAAGGGATTGTCTGGGAAAAGGCTGGAGCAAATTAATTTGAAGTCCTCTTGAGGCTGAAGGTAGACATTTTTGGCAACCAATCTGGCAGAAGTTTTTGGGACCTTCCTTCAGGCCAGTCACTGGCATAAACCACTCCCTGAGGAGCAGGGACTGGAATGGACAGTGAATGCAGAAACACAAGTCATCTTATTTCCATCTAGTTGCCCAGTATTCACTCTTCTCCCATTCCCAGTGCTCCTCCAGTATGGTAGCTAACTAAGCTCTCTTTAGGAATTTTATGGCATCAGAGAGAAAAAGGCCAAATCTTCAGCACAATATTGTCATTATCATATTTAGCCATAATTAAAGAACTGTCTTAACAGATGCATATTTGATACATTTTGATATAAAAAATAACAAAACTACAATGAAGAAACAGCTGTGTTCTATGAAGCAGAACCAACATTACTGTTTGAAGGATCTGATTAAAATATGTGTGTACCTACTGAACAATGTAAACTGTATGATACAATAACATAATGAGGTTGGGGATGATAGAACTCTCATAACACTAAGACTCATAACTGCAGAGTCAGCTTCTTTATAAGACACCGAAGCTTATAAATTTTTTTATTATTACAACTTCAGAAGCCACAAACCTGTTAAATAAGAGTGTTTTAAAGTAGAAGTACAGTAGCAAAATAGTGGGCTTCTTTGGGACTCTGCTGCTATATTTACTGTATTAAAAGAACATTTCTATCCAGCACACCAATTAAGTATAGCAGTATAAGCAGAAGATAACATGTTTGCCACAAGTTAAATCAGAATTTTTAGCTCATGTCCTGCTGACTCACTCTGAATCATATCAGGATGGATACTTTCACCCTGAGAAATTATTTACTGACCTAGAAGGTTCCTCTTTCTGAAAGTTTATCACACTAGTTTCGTGTCACATTAGATCTATCTGTATGCCTGTCATTCAGTTAATTTTTTAATTTTTTTTCCAAGAAAAAAAACCTCACAGTTTTCACTTGACCAATGAACATCATTATGCATTAATACTCTTATACCCCTGGAAACAGGAGCTAGCCTGGACAAAAAAAATCTTGTAATTTCCTCTATTCTTGTTTCCTATAGCAAGGATACTGCTTAAAACAAAAAATGCCAAACAATGTTAAAAGTTGGGTGGCTTTCTTTTCCTGTCTACACACTTAAAGAGATTCTCAGACTTTCAGAGGTGTAATTTTTGGATTTAAATTACTAAGGAAGAAAATCTGGTACAAGAATGAATCACATCCCAAGAGGTAATCATAACTAAGAAACATGAAACTCGGGGCTGATATTCTTCAAGGTCCCTTATTTCTATGGGAGGTTGAACCAAGCCTGAGTAGATACCGGAAAACACTTAAAGCCTTAGCAAAGTCCTTATCTGTCCTAAACCCTTTCAACTGCTTCATCAAACAATATATCTTGCATTTCTAAACTGCACTATAAATTAAATGTCCAGCTTGATAATCTCCACTTATGGTATGGGTATAAATTTCTGTTTTCATTGTTCTTGAGCACTTGTATCACTATTAGATTGAGCTAATACAATAAAAATGCTAAAATGGTTTCAAACATGTTTCTCTGTAGTTCATTTCATGCCCCATTTTACAGCAGGTTATTCTCTAATCTAATTTACATTATTCTGAAATCACAAACTGAACGTAATTATCTTTTAATGGTAATACAAGCTCATTTAAAGGGAACATAAGGTGCTCCAGTAAAAACTTACTATAACGGGTCCTTGCAAATAAGATCATGGGGTTTATGTATTTTGATGGGAAATATTACATGAAAATATTTATCCCACCAAACCAGGATACAGGTCCATGAGGCTGGACGACTTTACCTAGACAGGTCTTTGATACTAACATTCTCAACCGTCCTGAAACCTATTTCTGAAAGTAGAATTTTGCTGTTACATGGAGTTCTGAAGAAAACTCATATAAAAGTTTTTTTGACACAGGGAATGTTCTTGAGGTTGAAAAGACAAAATGATCCTCGGTTATCCCTCTGTCAATATAATAATGAGGTGATGCTCAATGATATTAAAGGTCAGCACTTTTGAAGATTCAAAGGTGAAAAAAACAGATACAAACTTTTGTTCTTGGTCTGTAGCTAATCTGCGATACTTAATGCTATCAGATGTTGTTAAAGCCATGGATTTAGCAGAGTCTCTAACAAAGTCAGACATTTATATTGATAATGAGATGGGATTAGGGGGTTTCGTATTTCAGAATACAAAGCACCCACTTAGCTGAGAGCTAGAAAGGAGCTTCTTTTGTAGAAGACAATTTAATAATTGGCTGTAACAGGTTGGTTTGAACTTACAAAACTCTTGAATGTTTTCACCAGACTAAATTTTTCAGCATATTGACATCTTATAGGTAAAGAAGGAACCTTGCAAGTTATGATTGCTACAATAATTATAATGATTGAAATAACTCATTGGTGAACTGAATTCATTGCTGACTGAATCAATTAGTCAATCAATTATTGAATCTGATTTAACTGACACCCTGACTGACTTCATGTTTTAGTTCAGTATGTGACAACAGTTGTGTAATCCAGGAACTCAGGATTGTTGGCATTTAGTTCCAATGTTTTTAATTCCTATAGGTAATACTGTCAGTCTTATTTTCCCTCTGTAAACTAGGTATTTTCAGTCCTTCTCTTTTCATATGGAAGTCTCTTAGTGGTGCTAATATTTTACTTAGAATTCCACCACCTTCTGTACAATGGTGATTTAGGCATTTCTAAAATAATTTACCATTATTTTATCTGGAAAATCTTATATCTCTGTCTGATTTTTTTAGATTTTATTTTTACTGCCATAAGGATATCTGTCTCAAAATATGTGTGTAAGATTGTCAATTATTCATTATCTATTGGAGGTTCTCCCAATTAAGAATACTGAGTAAAGTAAGTCTTGATGCAATGTTTAAATCTTTGTGGTACAATAAAATATTCAGGGGAACTAAGATTTGGGCACAGTAGAGCTGACTGTGTTTCATGGCTCATTTGCCCAAGTAATTATGAGATTTTAGTCATCACTCAAAGATCGAGTGTAGCTTTTTCTTTGCAAAAAGGTTCAAGGTTTTATATATATACTGCATAATGGCTCTGATTTAAGCAGAGCTTGGGAATGCAGGGATCCTGAAGCTGTGTTATACTCATTAGAGGAATATTAAACATGCATTAAATGATATTGTGTGGTTGTGAATTGGTTTGTATGCCTTTGGTGCAAAATGTAAAACTGTGGTACAGTAAGGGCTATTTAAAAGTCAGTCTGAAAAAAGATGTTTGCTTTAAAAAAAAACAAACATGAAATGCCATTTATTGACAGTTTCCAGCTACATTTGGTGACCTTAACTAAATATTCAGCTCACATAGGTCTACATCTTACTCCCTTTTTTTCCACTCACTTTCTTTTGCTACATTGTTAGCATTACTTAGCAAAATCTACAATTGCACCTTGACATTTTGAACCTGGGCAAAATGTTTTTTTTCAATTTTAAAGAAAAGCATCTTTATATCTCAATAGATATTTTCTATGGTCAAATGTACTACAGAAGACTAACCAAACTATAATTCATGCTGACAGGTAGCAATTCTTTACTTTCTTGAGCACAACTGCATAGGAGGTTGTTTTTAAGTAAGCAAAGGCTGAGACGTTCAGGCTTTCCAACCACTCAGGCATTCTGCATAGTCTCCTTCAAACCAGTCCTAAAGAAATCAAACACAAATGTGGCTGGTCTTTCCTAAAGCCGAAGGACTTGGCTTCCTGGGGCATGTCAGCCTTGCAGGTGGGTAGAGATACAGCAAAGGGCGCAGAGATAGCAAACACAGCAACCTCTGAGCTTGCTTTCAGTGATGCAGAGTTGGCAGGTGAGCACAGGCCCCTGCTACTGCCTTGCATACAGGCACGCTGCTGACACCCATGACTGGGTATGTTTGTATGTGTTTCCATTGATCTTCCCCAGTTTCAGCGTAAGGACAGTCTCTTGCTTAGGTCCTGTACCGAGAAAGATGGGTTGTAGAACCTAAGATAAATATTTTGAAGCCTGTGTCAGCTCTCTTTTTCTGTTACCAGTGACCCACAAATTGACTGATATAGAAACCTGGGCTGGATAATTTATTTTTTTTTTCATCCACATTCAGTATGTTTGCTTGATTGTTTAAATAACTTTGAACCACCATTACTTTCCCAAAAGTTCAATACCACAGGAATACCTAAAGACCTAAGCTACCTGCAGTACCGTGGTTACTGAAATGCAGCCTCTTTTACTCATACCCACATGTATCTTATCTCTGAGGTTCAAGGTGTGTTCCTCCCTGTTAGGCCTCCCATCAAAACTTCTGATTTAAGAAGCAAACAGAAAATAATCTGTGGCTACTAAAAAATCTTGGTGGTAGATCTCTTCCATTGGTCATTGGGAAATGCTAAGAAAAAGCACTTCTTTCATCACCTAATGTCCTGCCAGGAACACAGCTGTGCTTACTTGGAACTGTTGTCAGATCTATAGGTGCTAAAGCTAAGTGTATAGTTCTTATACTCAGCTGTTGAATAGTCGCTGTGCCTCAGGTAACTAGGGTATGCAGCAGATTTGTAAAGTCAGTTTCTTTTCTGTTCTTCCAGTTATTTCTATAGCCAAAGGGGTTTTCTTCTTTTGCGATTTATACAGAATAACTTAAGGTAAATTTATTATTGGTTTATTGTTACCTGAGACACTTCACTGAGGGTTTCCTTTTGCTTTGATTAGTTAGCAAATGATTTATTAAAGAAAAACCCATAATAATCCCCTTTCTAGTGATTTAAAAGATGACAAAAAGAAGACTATAACATTACATAGAGCACTTTGAAATAATGAATTACTGTAGCCAAAACATTTGATGTACAGCATTCCACTGTATACAAAAAGTTACAGGAATATATTGGCATGGTAGAAATACAAAGATCAGAATAAAGGAATGAGTATTTCATTTTCAGCTGTACTATTTATGTTTTACAGCACACATTTTAAATTCTAGTGACTTTTACTGTTGTGATACTGATCACTCAATCACTGTGTTACTTCATACACATGCAAGAATAAAATTATCTACTTTTCCTATTGTTGGACTATTAATATTGCTATTCCTTGTGAAAAGAAAGAAAAGCTACTCAGGTTTTTTTCATCTTTTGCTTGCGCGATTACGATCTGTAGCTATGTTCAACTGGCTCCAGGCTACAAGATAATCATGTCTAGATAGAGTAAGATTCTTCAGGGAGTTAGAATATGAGATGGAAAATTCTCTGCAGATTAGAAAACATATTTGGCAAGAAAGATTTAAATTACAAGTCTTGTTCATGCTACATAGCGTAACTGCACAAACACTTTAAATCTGGAATCATGCTTTTTAAACCTTTAACACAATAAAGACCCTTAGCAGTGTGATTCAGCAGTGGTTATGCAATGAATAGCAAAGCTGAAGAAAATACGACTGCTGATAAAATCATCAGGCAGATGGGGCTGTCTGTATTGAAGATATAGTATGTGTATTGTGCACAGCATTTAGCAGTTTCTGTTGCATTCTAATTATGTCCCCTACAGCTTTAAATTGAGTCAATTCTTTTAGAACTGATAGGTTTTCCCAATAGCTTGCATGTGAGGATGCAGTTACTTATCAAAGAAGCAGCATCTTATAAACCAACCTGCCAATATGTATTTATTGCCATAATTTTTTCTGTTTGCTCTGATGCAGAGGGATAGGTGCTGTGATGACAGTTTCTGCAAGCCAAAGATTTGGCTAGGATTTTTGAGGAAGCAAAGCTCAGCAGTATTTTTCCCACCAAACCCCCCATTCGGGCATATTTTTTACCATGAGAGATTTGTAGGATTTATTTCGAGTTGTATTTGTCTCATCTCACATGTACCTAAGCTACTTTATGCAAAGGTAGCCTGCTTGTCATTGTCATCATGCCCCTCCTTTGTTCACTGTTCACGTGTATACAGCCCCTCTCAACAGTTCCCTTGGACACCATGTTGTCTTACATTCTCAGAAATGCTGGTACCTTGGATTAGTTTTTTACCAGCTGTATTTAGGTACAGTACAGGCCCTTTGTTATGTGTTTAGATGTCAGGTATGCTGCTTACTGACACGTTTCTTATATGGCCTTTCTCATCCACCTATATGGCTAAAACCCTTGCCAGGCTTTCACCTTTCCTGTCCTGGTGACTCCAGTATCTTTCTCCTACACAGATGTGGTCTGATTCCATTTACAGCTATTCATAATGCTTCTGTTAACATCATTCTCCCAGTCCCTCTCCCTCAACATCTTCTTTCTTTGCATCTTTCCTCCAGCCTCCCCATTCTATTCTGCATCAGACATAGCCTGCTTGTTTCAAAACTACAAATTATCTCTCTCCTGCTAGCAGTATACTGGTTGGAAGCTTTATTATTTAGAACTTTCTGACAAGAGATTCCCCAAAAACCCCAAAGCAATTTCACTATCTCTTTTTTGATTCCTTCTTAAAACCAGCTGTTGATAAAGGAAACTCTTGCAAAAAAATAAGCTTTGGTTGAGCTGCATCTAAAGCTTTTCCCCAAGCTTTTATATAGTTTCTTGTGTAGTAATTACTTATTAAAGTCCTTAGGAGAGGGCTCATTTTTTCCCTCTACATTTGAACAGCAGGTAGCTCAAGAATGTCCCAATCCCAGAGTAGCTTTCCTAGAGAGGAGCTTTATAAATAAATTCACTAGAAACTTGCAGCATTACCCAGCCAGACAACGTGCTTTCCAAACTCCTTTTCTCAATGCATGGCAATAAAAGGTTAGTAGCAGCAGAACTATGGTAGTAAAAAACCTGGACAATTTACATATGGAGAATCTTCCTTTTTTTCACACAGGCAAGCTTTAATTCAGTCCAGCTTCAAAATTGTGAGGACAACCCACTGCTGAGAATCATTAAAGCCTTGCAGAGTTTTTGTTCTGGTTGCTCAGTGTATTATTTATTTTGATTTTTTGTCAGTCTGAAGTTTATTTTGCATCGTTGTACTGAGATTTTATGTGTCTAATTGGAAATTATGGTAGTTAAGGCTGTTTCCCAGAAGATTAATCTTACTTCGGCAAATCAAATATTTATATAGTGTCTCTTCTGCTGTGTAATGACATTGTATGTAACATTTTTTAGAGATGAGGCACTTTTGAAGTGCCAGACTTGCATAATCTGGAGAATTCTTAATTCCCCTGTGTTTCATTACATTACTGTTTTTTCCTTTTCCTGTTGAAGTGGCAAAACACTCGCTCTAGCTTCATGAGCTCCTCCCCACATTTTCAAAAATAATAAATTTGGGTGTAGAAAATGTCAGCTCTTCTGCAGCAAAGCTAATCTGAATTTTATTCTTCTGTTGTATTACTTCATTTATGTTCCAAATCCATGACCATATCAGTTATTTACAAATATTATTTGCAGCACTGAACCACCACCAAGTCCAACTGAGAAGTCTTCCGTGACTGTTTTTTACTGATCAATTTACTTGCCACCTCTTTCTAAATAATGTTTCTGATCACAGAAATAAATTGCTGGATTTGCATATTTATTCATAACAGTAAGAAGCTGATAAGGAGACGGGACAAACCCAAGTCAGCTCTTTGCTCTGGACTGATTGTATGTAGCTCCTTGAACAGTCGTATGTTCCTAGATGCAAAAAAAAGACATGGTTTGGGACACTGCCACCTAGCACAACACACAGCTTCAAGTTACCTATGCAAAGCTAGAGGAACACAGGGGAAAAGAATTAGACTTCAAAGTGTAGGCTCTAGCTCAGATTCCCATCACCCAGGATGAGGTGGATACCTCATCACACTTTCAGATTCATGAACGTCCCAACAGTTTAGTTTAATGAATAATGGCTAATGATGAGCAAGGTGGAGCAGCTCCTAGGCATTGGGAACCTAGATGTCTCTTATCTAGGAAGGATGAAGGGGAACGAGGTGAAGCAGGTTTTGAATCTGAGGCTCACCTGTCTTGCTCTAATAGAGTTGAGTGAAAGCGGACTGCAAACTGGAACCGCCTCTTTTTCATTCAGCTTGGGGTTTTGTGAGGGCCAGGTCTCAGCATCTCTCTAATCGACCTCACTGGCCAGAGAGGTCATTCCCTAGTTTGTGAATCCCGAAGGATCTTTAAACAATCAGTACATGCATTACATAGTGCTGGACAAGCCCCCCCAGAAAGACCTGTTAGGATGTAAGAGGCTTTATGGATGAAAATTAAGTGTGGTAAGGCTTCTAAAGAACCAGCTCTAAGGATTCAGATTTTCAACATAAGTAGAAGTCTCCTATCTAAGTCCTTTCATAGATCTGTGCCTCATTCTTTTTGTTCCACAAAATACTACTTGCTACTTCATTTTGGGTAAACAGAAGAACTCTATCTCAAGTGGCTAATACAGTATTCTCAATGATGCACTTTGCAGTATAAACACAAAATCCATATATATATAGAAAGTAGCAATTATTTTATGAAGTTTATTATCAGAGAAGTATCACATAGCACACAGAGATAAAGTTTAAGGGGCAACCACTTTCCCAAAGAACTTACAATGTAGATTAAAAGGAAGATTTAAAAAAGTATATGAAATAAAATTAATTTATGGTGTTTTAAAGTTAAGATTTTCAAAGCCACATTGGAAATTAGGGTTACACTGATTTGTAACTCAGCTTCTATTTCCTTTATGCAGCCTTGAAGATCTCAGTTCTGATATTCTAGAAGAATAAAAAATAAACTTTAGCATTCTAGATTAGTAAAAAATTAAAAAGTAAAAAAAAATCGTTTCACGATCAGAAAGATAGAAGTACCAACCTATAAACAGATTCAGAGCTCCTAATGTTAATTTGATTTGTGTCAATAGCCTACTCTGTGTCAACAGGGAGCGCTGGCTTGGGAGTGCATTCCAGTGGGACAGGAACATTCTGGAGGAAAATCAGAGTCACTGACACTGACTTATTTACAGCTTTTTAACAGATATTTTAATATTTTTTTAACATATATATTAAATGGATTGTCAAAGATGAATACAGCAATCAGATTTGCTGAAACTTGCTGGGTATAAACTTGCTAAAAATAACCTAGATATATCAAATGAAATGACAGCAGCTCTAAAAATCAGTAAGACTATTTTTTTCCAAATCTAGTTTATAATAGTAATAGGGGTATCAGTGCAGGGTGTTTCCTTGAGATTAATGTTCTGCTGTCACTGAGGTATGCTTTCCCCACTAGATTCCCATTAAGAGCACTTGTGTTGAGCAGTACTGGATGATGTTTAATAACACTATTGTCAGGAGCTCGGGTATCCTGCTGCAATCCAACTTTTCAATATGTAGTAGAAAAGTTGCACTACATCATCAATTAGTACTCTAAAAAAAGTTTTTATTAAAATTTCTTATAGATAAATTGCTTTATTGTCTAAATTTGACTAGATATTAGACTGTGTCACCTAAATAATCTCTGTCACTGAAGAAAATGATAAAGCCAGAGTGACATTTTTGAAGGATAAAAAATTACAGGCTGGAATACTAGAGTCTATCTCAAGTTCACCAGTCTGCATTTTAAAATGCAGAGTAGCTCCTGTGATTTGGAATTGGGATCTCTCTTAGAGAATCTATTCACACTATTGTGTGAAACTGAGAACATTATCTGATATGTATGGGATAACAAAAGCAACTTCATTTAAAAGGTAAATTTAAAAAATACTAAACACATGACAGAGCTTGTGTATATCTAGAGAAATTCAATAAGTTAAGTTCCCATTTTTTTAGTGGATTGTGAGTATATCCTGTATTACAATGAATTTAATTTTTTTTTTTTCCTGAGAGAAAACTCTCAGCTGGTATAAACTGCCATGGTTCTGTTAATTTTACAAACATCAGAGAACTTACTCCAGTTCAGAACTGCCCTTTGGTTTCCAGTTTTCAAAACAGCCTCTAGATTAACTTTTTGTGTAGTTTGGGGAAGATGATAAGAAACCAAATTTTGAGATTACTTCTGTTTTCAAGTTATTGTAAAGTTATTTAAAGTGAAGGAGGGTTTGCATTTTGTATGGCTGTGTCTAGTAAGAAATCATTGATAAATGGTGATTAATGATCACTTTAATCTATTAACTTCATTTAAAATACACAGCTTTTAAAGAAAAGATAAATCAGTGTGTTTAAAATATTAATTTACAATAGGAAATTATTGCTGTACATGTTTTTGTATGTATTAGATGGAGGAGGTACAAGTACAGATCCTCATAGTTTATTTAAGCTTGCAGTTTCTCACATAATCCAAATCTACGTTTGCACTTAGTTGGGTTTATGTTTGAAAAATTGGACCTTTGCCCTTTTAGCATTACCAAAAAGTATTAAGTAGTGCATGAATTTAAAAAACCCCACAACATAATATTCTGAGTTTGCTGTTCTCTTTTCTCTGCTGGATCTTAATCTCAGTGATTAAATCAGCACTATTGTTTAGTCCAATCTTCAGTTTTATTTCCCTTTTCAGTGCAGCCAAGAATTGGATGGTATGTGAACTAAGACCAGGTTCTGTAAGTCTTCTACTGTACTACTAAACTTTATGGCAAACTTAGACCACCTATGTCAGTGAAAGACCTGAATCCAATTCTGTCTAGTTCATCTGCAACTTTGTACATACATACTGAAATATACTGAATATATTTAGTAATGTATAAGAAACAGTGCTAAAGACCAGGATGATGTCTATGCCGGGTATTTAAAGAATTAACATGACTAAATTTGCCAGGTAGTCAAAACTTGATTTTACATAATATTTTTAAATATTTTTAACTGAGTCAGAAGAGTATCTCTGGTCAAAACCGTAAGCAGGTTTGGGCACTGATTTCTAAAAGGCATGCATATATTCACTTCCATTACACTCAACTTTGGAGACGATTGCGAATCAGGATAGCAGCAGCACAGCAGCAGTTTTTGAAGGACTCACTCCTTAAAGCAGGTGTGTGTGTGCTGGGGATAAAAAGACTAACTTAACTGCAGGGTCTTGAATCATTATTCTTTGGGAATGGAGAGAAAGTGAGCTCAGCAATCAAGGAGACCCACAGCTGTATGAATTATTTTAGAACAATTGGTGACTAACTGTTTGCTAGGCAGCTTATGTAAATACATACACAAATATTTAGGATCATTGGGAAATTCTGTGGTGACCTATCTGCTTCCCTCTTAATGTAATAAGGTTACTATACTTCAGAAAATCTACAGCTTGGTAAAATATGTGAAAACAATTTGTAATTAACTCTCAGGCTGTTTGTTTAGTAGCATTTTATCTGTCACTCAGATCTTCTGTACTTATGTGACTTCAGAAACATCTTCAGAGTATAGCTGAGGGCAAAATGTAGTGAAGTATGTGAATGGATGTAGCTCTGTTTAAATGAGTTTTCTTAATTCTGTAGTTAGAAGAGCACAGTTCTTAATTTGTGTTTATGAAAAATGTATTGAATGCAATTGGGTTTTTTATCAACCAGATTGAAAATGTTCAAAAAATTAAAAAAATAAACTACAGATTCTGACAACAAGTGAATTCCTTTTTTCAAGATATTTCAAGATTCTTTTTAGATTACACATCTCATATAGCATTACCTAGTTAAATCTCAGATAGCATTACCTAGTTATATTAACCAATGTTAACCTTCCCTGTGAAACCAGAGAGGTAGTGAATTTTGAAGTGTGACACTGTTGCCTCACTGCCATTGCGAGTTGTTAAAATATCTGTCTTGTTTGGAGACTTTATCTGGAACTTTGAATACAGCTAACATTTAAAAGATGATAGAATAAAACATTCATTTAGAATTATTAGAGAAAGCCACAGAGCTGATAGTAGAAATGCCTTTGTGTAAGTGTTCTACGTTAGACAAATTGGTCTTAATAATGTCTTCATAAGCTTACATGATCTTTCTTTTTGAAAAATAAACAGCTAAAAGCATTGTCCTCTGCTACCAGCAGATGACAATTATTCAGAAAAGTCTTTGCTTTGGAATTGTGTAGGATGCTTTAACACAATACTTGAACAGTTTGAATAGGAAATAGAATTTTTATGTCATAGCAGGTTATGTTCAGTATTCACATGATACATTTATTTAAAAGAAGCTGAAGAGAATAAGAACCTTCTTAATACTGTAAATTAAGCATAAGTGTTATATACTCTGCCTGAATGCCTGTCTTATCTTTCCTCTGACAGGTTGATAATGTATGGGTTTGTGAAGGCCATGGTACGCATTGGCCAGTTAAAAGGATGGGAATTCCACTTCACTGACTGTTTATTTTTTGGATCGCTGATGTCTGCCACAGATCCAGGTAACCCTTTAAAATAAATTGCTTTTCCAAAAGTCAGAAGAGTAAACAAGAATATAACAACTACTTGTGCCACAGAAATGTTCAAAGTCTCTGTTCTTGACTTTTTTATTCTCATAGCTGTTACATGTCTGATATTCTGATAGTCACCCATCAGATTGGCTCCAGCAGACATCCCTTGTGTTTGAGTAACTGGTTTATCTATGCTTTGCTCACAAACTTTATAAATAAAGTTGCTGGGGAGACTGGAAAAACGTTTTCCAGTCTTCAGGGCCCCCACATGTTCATGGCAGATACGAGAACTGCGGTAACACTGCAGCCTTATGGTTAATCATTTAGATATCGCATTCACGTGTGATCTAACCCAATGAAAGATACGGAGAATGTAGCTTTCATATTTGGCCCTATAAATACTGTTTATAAAGCATCAGTTTACAATTGGAATGCAGCATTTCATGATGATATAATTCTAAAAAGATACATACATACATACCAACAGGTTAACTTGAGTTTGCAGATGTAAGATTTAAAGCCTAAAGTTACAGTAATTAGCCAAGTCTGGGAAACAGACTCAGTGAATTTTGGAATCACAGAATTACAGAATCATTTAGATTTAAAGGGACTTCGGGAGGTCCTCTAGTCCAGCCTCTTAAATCAAACAGGTCTAACCTCAAAGTCAGCCTAGGTTTCATAGATATGTCCAGGCTTTGTTACATTGAAAAGGATAATTAAGAGTACTCTGGTATTAAAAGGGAAGTATTGCTTTTTGCATCTGTGGGACAATAGTGAAGGAGGAGGTGAAAAAAGGGGGTTGTTTTATATTTTACCTACAGAGAGACAAAGTACAAAGTCTGCAAGGGTACATCAGGTTTTTGCAAAATTTTCAGTTGAGCTGTTCCAGGAGGTGGAACAGAAAGCATTTTGTGATGCACATGACATGCTGCATTAGTGTTAACTACCCTTGAGAAGCTTCTCTGAGAAACTTATGAATAAATCTTTCAAATTCATGGCTATTAAAAGAAATGACAAAAAGCAACACTGTTCTACAAATTTCTTCTATTCTTTAAATAAACCTTCAATGTTTAACAAAAGACTGAGCTTGTGATTTATCATTCTGATGGCTTTAAAATATTTATTTACACAAAGCCAGCTGTTGCAAGATTGCTGTAAAAGCTGCATCAAATTGTTATTCTCAAATTAATCCAAGCATCCAATATGCTGCCACTTATAAAATCATCCAACTACTTTAATAAGATTCAGCACGATTGGAGCCTGTCTTCAGAGCAAGTGAAAAACATAGAAATTAGAAGCACAAAGAAAACCCAGGAAAATAAATTGCTTATGGAATAAAAGGTTGCTTACAGCTTCCAAGTATATTTCTTGATTCTGCTATGAATAGAGTTTTGCAGTTGGCTAAGTTTATTTTCCCACTTTCCAGTACAATACTATTTAGTTTTACAAATGAACATGTTGACTTACGAGAAGACATTTGTAAGACGAAGGCACTGATTTTGATTATAGTATTATTAAATCACCACTGATTAATCTGGAACGATCATGAGGGGGAAAAAAACCATGAAGCTCCTCTTACAATGGAAGGAATAAGTGACAAGGATTATTTTTCCCAGATTTTTAAATAGGCTTAAAAAGCTAACACTACAGTTGAGAAAACTACATTTAGTGTGACAAACTATCATTGGTTAGTACTGGTTTAAATTATTCTTCTGCTCAGAGTGTCTGTGCATATCCAAGAGTATTTTAATGTTTAGTCTTGCTCCCTCTGTTATCTATTCACAATATTCCAAGCTATTTCATGTTTTTACTAATGATATCTGTAAATATCAGTCCCTCAATAACTTAGAGAATTTTGAATTAAATCTTTGCTTAATTAAATGGTAGACATTGCTGAAAATATTTCATTGTGTTGTAGGATTGGTAGTGAATTATAACCTCAAGCCATGTAAAGAGTTCATTGGAATTCCAAAATCAGTTAAAATATTGTGCCCCAGAGGGCTGATACAAACTAGGGCATAAAATAATCAGTCTAATGATTTATAAGTGATATCTAGCTTTTTTTATAAAAAGAAATCTCTGATAAAATGTTGTTAGTGTTATAGCAGTAGAATAAAATAATACATTACTGTCCTAAGATGATATAATAAACTCCTGTCAGATTCACTACCTGATTTTTCATTTAATTCTTCACTGTGTACGATTATAAACTCATTTAAAAAAATATTTAATTTCCCTTGGCTGTGGAAAGCAATTAAGTCTCAAAAGATGTTGAAAACTGATCTGTTGACTTGACGGAAGCAGTTTTGATTGATTTCCTTATTTGTAATAGTAAAGATGACTGGTAGATGTTTACATGTTAAATGAAGAATTTTACTACCAGGGCAGTAAACAAATGTACGCCAGCTAAAAGTTACTAATATTGTTAGGAAGGAGGAAATAATGTCATAGCACTCTGTAGGTTTTTGTTTTGAAGGGTATTTGAAGATCTTTAATATAGAAATTTTCCCATAACATTAGTTTAGAAGAATTGCTCTTATACGCTGTGGGTTCCCTTATACAGAAAACTAGCACTTGAACTAAGATTCAGAAATTAATTTATGACTGGATATACTTGGGAGTGTGTTTTGCATTATAGACTGTGTTCCCTAAACATCTGTGATACTTAGAGATGCCTCAAAAATCTCTTATATCTCTAGAAAGAAAATGTAGAAACTTCAGGGACATAACAAGGTTACTTTCAAGTGAATAATTCATTTTACAGAAAATATCTCCTTCCAATAATTTCTCATTTTCAGCAGAAAAAGTTTCTTATTTCAAGACTCCAGGTGAGACATCTAATTTCTAAGAAACAGAATGCTAAAATTCCCAAATTCTCCCTTCATTAGTCTTTGACTTAAAGAGTCAGACCAGTATTTGTCTATTATTCTAGCATCAGACCAGTATTTATATTCTTCTTTACTCTGATCAATAGCTATCATTTATCATGTAGTTGGAGAAATCATCTCTTCTTGTTATTTCATCTGTGTAAACCAACACAGATTTCACTTTTCGCTGCTGAAAAAGTTCCCTTGTGCCAGTATTGTGATTTCTGATATAACCTGATGGGAGGTTTTTTGGTGTGACCTCATCAAAGGGGATCAGGCAGTTCCTCCCTGTGCTCTGGTATGTGTCATTCATCAAGGGCAGCAAAGAGGCTGTGGAAAAGGTGCTGGTGAGGTGAGTGGAGCCCCAGGCTCTCAGTCCCTGAGCACAAGAGAGCTGCAAAATGGAACTGCCCCACATGTGAGCACGGATAAGGATCTTCTGACACCAACTGTCCTCTGTGGTCTAAAGGTAGACACAGCAATAAGCCCCAGCAATAGGCAGCTTCAGGGTACCAGTGGTTGTAATGGAATCAGGTGAATGACAGAACAAAACCAGCACATGAAATAAAAGATTCGACCTCTGCCTTAGCCACCAAAAAATAACTGAAAAATACAGCTTTGGCAGTTTGGCTTAGCTGTTATTAACACGTTCTGTGGGATGACCTTCTAATCCAAAGCCATCTCATGTATCTTTAGCACTTTTTTTTTTTTTACCTTTTGACATTTCAAGCATAGAAAACAGATTCACCTTCACAAGGTTTGCTGAAGCACAGCTGTTCCTGAGCTATGTGAACTCCCTTGCCTTTGGTCAGCCTGATACTCACAAGCCTTTTCTCTATTTGAAGTTACTATGGTTAAACCTGAGCCGGGCCTGTGAGTTGCACTGCTGCTGTTATTGATGAAATTGGATGTTTATCAGAAAGAGCAGTTTCTGTTTCTAATAAAATCAAAGGACTTTGCATTAAGAAGCATAATTTATAAATGCAGCAAGGTAATACTTTTTATACACAGACTATAGAAGACTGTTTATAAATGTGGGTTTAGTTGAAATGTTCTTATGCTTTCTTCTTACCACTGAACTAATCTGTGAGTGGTGTGACTGATTAGTAGGGAAAGGAGACTATAATTAAAATTTGAATTGTTACTTTTAGAGAAAGACGGATAGAAAATATAAGCAAGATTTCTCTCATCTTACTTTCTTCCCATTTGATACTGCCCTCCTAAAAGAATTTAGGCCTGTAAGCTATGAAAGACATTAATAGTTCTAGTCAGAAGACTGAGGGACAATAGTACCAGTACCTTATATAATGGCCTCATTTATTTTCTGATCTTTGTTACTGTTTTCAAACATAACAGCAAAGAAGTATTGAATACAGTTAACTTAGAGACTGTTGTAGTTTGCTGATATTTTAGTTATACATACTTTTTACAGGAATTAATAACAAGTCAATTTGTTTCTACATATGTCAGCAGATATTTTTGAAAAACCAGCTCCACAGACACTTGTTCTGACTTGGGTACAACTGAAATAATGCTAGATTCAGCATCTAACAGATGTTACCTCAGGCCATGAAGTCAAGGAAGAAGTGAATCAGACTTCTGTTGGCACAAGTACTGTGAAATTCTTAGATATTTCACTATTTCATGCTTTCCATCACTGACATTTTTAATGAAGTTGACAACTTTTTCTAAATCAGGAACTCTGATACATGTTATTTCTATTTCTGTCAGTTTTCTACTGCCACAAAAGACGTTTGTTTGCTGTCCCCCAACTACCTGTCCTTACAGTCACCTAGTTCTTTACCTATCTCTACCTCTGTCCACATATGCTTAGGTTGAAGTAAGAGGTGAAGAGATGCTCTCAATTGAAAAGTAGTTTTGTATTTTTATAATACATATTGTATATAATGAATTATACAATTCTCTGAGTAGTTATCACAATGTTCCTCAAAATTGCCTTCCGAAAGCCAGAAAGGCCGTACTTATTGCAATGCAGTATCTATGATCTTTACTTAGATATGAAAGTTTTCACAGATTAGATGTGTTACTGTGGTATATGATAGCAAATATTGAATTTTTAAAATAATTCCCTTGAGTTTTAAAGTCACCCATCAGACAAAACATGATGTGACTACTTTGGACAATGATAACTATTTATAGAGTATTATTCTATCCAGAGATCAGTTAAAATGAACTTTCTTCCATAGTAGAGTATCACATCCCTTTTATTATGCCTATTCTGAATGAACTATATCCATAGATTCTCATAATTAACAAAGGCAAATGTGATCTTGAGGAAATGACTAGACGGTGGTAGGTAAAACAAGGTGAAAATATTTTACTGAACTCAGATGGAGTGCTTGTGCTAAAGATTACTTGTCTGTTCTTAGACAGATACTGTTTAACATTTTCATTAATGAATTGGCTAATGCAATAGAGAATGCATCTTTAATGTATAATACTATCCTCAGAGGAGACAGCAAACACTCTGAAGGACACAATTAGAACTCAATATGATTCTTGCAGTGACCTAAAATCAACAAGGATAAATGCTACACTTAGAAATAATCAACTTCATAGATAGAGAGTAAGAAATGATCATTTACTGCTGAGAAGTTTTTCACATTTACAACCTGAAAATGTCATCAGTACCAATACATAGCAAAAAAAAGAAAAAAGGAAAACAGGATTTATTAACATGTTCTACAGCAACTTTTTGCGCTATTTCTTGACAGCACCTGTCAACTACAGTACTTGGATCTCATTTTGGGCACTGTATTTCAGGAAAGATATGGGCTGATTAGAAGTGATTAGAGGGCTAGAAAACATTACTGAAAGGAGGAGACTGAAAGAAGTGAGTCACTTTAGGGAGGAGGTGTCTGAAATGAGTCTTTGAATAGGAAAAATGTTGCTGGAAAGAAAAGGAATAAACATGACAAATTATGTGTGCCTCGTTAGGCTAGGAATGGAAACTACAGACTTGAAGAACAGGAGGGGAGATCAAGTTTAGACATTCAGGAATAACTGCATTTATAAATTATTTGAATACTGAAGAGCAAATTAGTCTCCCTTGGGATTTGTGGAACCAACATCACTTCAGTTCTTTAAAAACACATCAGATAAGTATCTGTCAGCAGTGGTACGGCTGGAGGCTGCTGGGGCCAGACAAACATAAGGACAGAGCAGAGACCAGAATTCTTTGTTCAGGGACAGGCAATGCTGTAAGGAAGATCCAATAACCCCCAGTGGGAATGGGAGAAACATTTGAAATGGAAGGTACTTTCTGAGAACTGGGTGAACTGGGGAGTTTCTCCCAAAGAGGCAATTGATTCATTCCTGTGTTGCTTGCTTTGTTATTTTGCTTTCATTTGAAGTCTTTTAAGTCAGATTTTTGGGGTAGAGCTGGGAGAGGAAGCAAGAAAAGAAAGCTGTTTTCTTAGGAGGCAAGAGGAAGGAGAAGAATGTGTAGGCATCTGTCTAATTGGCTTGGCCTGCTACACATACATACCCACAGTATGTTGGACTGATTACTATTTTCTTTTCCTTCTTTCATTATCACAGGGACTGTTAATGTGAGCCCAGACTAATTAACTAATAAGCAAAAGCTGGAAATGGCAAATAGTTTTAGAAAACAAGGCTGTTGTTACACCAGTGACATCAAAGAATGCGAGACTAAATTGGGTCTTCATTTAGCACATTAAGGCAGCACTGCTAATCAAGCAAAAACCTGAATATAGGTATTGGTGAACCAAGAAAATATCTTTTGCCAATAAAATTTCTTCCTACATCTTTGAGCTGTTCTGGGGAAAGAACTCTTTTCCTAGATTAAAATATAACTGCACTGGGAGTAGGTGGGCGAGGTTACCAGCATAGTTAAATATAACTAGCTAATTTAAATATAGCGATATCAGCAAATGTTCAGCTACACACATCTCCTAAAATGTCTTATATGAAATAACACT
The DNA here is from genome assembly GCF_023634085.1 of Falco cherrug. Taxonomy (NCBI): domain Eukaryota; kingdom Metazoa; phylum Chordata; class Aves; order Falconiformes; family Falconidae; genus Falco; species Falco cherrug. The sequence continues at coordinate 17,174,215 of NC_073707.1, read as the reverse complement.
TCCAAAATTCTTCAAAGATAGAACATCCACAGAGATCATTCTGACATAAAATCTCACAGGAGAACTGATAATCTATTCTGGGTTTTAAACTGATTTTTAGATTACACAGATATTTAAGTGCCATTTAGAAAATCTTACCAGTAATGATTTCAAAGTTCCAAGAAATGTTATTAAGACAAAGCATAATCATCTGTCCGTGCATGTTTTTATATGAATTATCAACAGCCATCTCAATGTAAAACGATATAATTTTAATTTCTGAAATGTCAGGTGTTAACATGGCATCCCAGAGGCACTCCTAATCTTTGGGATTCCTGGGCTATGAGGATTGAGTCAATTGCACAATTATGTACTAGAATGAGCACCAGTGAAGCAGTAAGTTGCCATGTGATTTTTAACCATACAAATAATTGGGTCCTTTACATTAAGTTTTGTTTGAAAAGAGAAAGCTCTGTTTTGTCCATGCAGAGAGAGAATAATAATATCAACATAGAACAGAGGAAGCCTTCTGTGCTTGGAGATTATGAAGTGCTAGGTATATCTTGGGAAGGACTGTAATCCCCTGCTTACAGGTAAGGAAACTGAGGCATGAAACAACTACAGCATCCTTTAATATCTACAGGACTTAATTACCTGAATACGAGCCAAGTGTCTAAATGCCCTCGAGCGTGTGTGTCTAAATGATTTGCCTAAGTTCAATTTAAATTCAACACACACTATTTTTTTCCTATTGCACTGGTAAGCTAAAAATCAAGCATAGCATATAACTCAGGGAGAAGGAAGGGACTTAATGATATGCTGAAGGAACCTTAAAATGGATCAAAAGTATCAGATATCCGGATCTGGATGAGAGCATTTCATGACTACAGATATGCTACACTTGAGGTGAGAGAGGCTGTGCTGCTGGTGGGACAGGGTATAGGGTTACTATGCATGTTCCTCAGTGAGCATATGTAATGGGTAAGCATTACATCATTATATCCTTCTGAAAACAGGTAAACCGGTACTCTCATCGCACACAAAGCATATGGCAAAACCCAAGTCTTTTCAGCACCCTTATTTCTTCTTGGTCACAAGACCACAGTCCTTTATGCACAGTAAAGTATGCTGTGAGATTTTCATTTATGCATGATTCTCTGTGTGAGAGGGAAAGTTTCTTCCTAATTCAGCTGAAGCACCAAAACTCAAAGACTTGCTGGATTTAAGGATCTTCTATACTTCAGCTGATCCCTTTTAACTTACTGTTATCCACTCAGGCAATAAACAGGACTGTACTTCTCAAACCCATATTCTAATACTGCTTTATATCTTGAACCACCAGAGGAATATGAAAATAACAGCCTTACTTTGCTTTGCCTCCATACAGTGACAGTCCTTGCTATTTTCCATGAACTGCATGTGGATACAGATTTGTACACACTCCTGTTTGGAGAGAGTGTCCTAAACGATGCTGTGGCTATCGTGCTGACATGGTAAGTACGCCCACCTCCGTTTGTTACTTGGTGAGATAATTACAAGATTTAATTCCTGGTATAATTCTCACTGATACAGTTTTGAAGATTTCATTGCAGAGATGCAATTCAGGAGTTGGTTTTGGTTTGTTAAACACCAGAATTCCAATATTGTTAATGGTAACCATGTATCCAGAATGCAATTTTAGTTCATTTTCTTCAACCTAGAAAGCAGTACAGTAAAATATGTAAATTTAATTTAATAGGATTTATTCTCCTATCTAAAGATATCTTGAAGAAATAATGCTGAATGAGCACCTAGAACATAGGGCAACTATAAAATTGCAGATAGGTTCCTTTTAATGTTTTGTGTTCTATTATTTTCCAAGATTAAAACCACAAAGTGGTACACAGTAGTTCAGTTTATCTACTTCTGCCTATTGAATCTGACAGAACTTCAGCTGATAATATTATCTTAAATTTATATATAGCTTTTTTATTCTCAGGAATCCTCAAACAGATCACAAATGATGGGCCAAAATCACACAAGTATGTTCTGTCCTAAAAACACAGATGCTAAGTACATGATTAACAGGATATCAAGTTAACTCCACTCTGCATGTATTACAGGCTTCCAGGAGCTTTTCTAGAAATACAAATAATCCTTTCAGATAATCTTAAAAGTACTCTGCAAAATGAAATTCATTTTTCCTGGATGCTTGAAGATGCTTCACAGGAAGCCTCAATTCAGTGCCACTTTTTCTCCTTAAAATACAGTTACTCAAACTAGGTTTTATCCTACCCTTCAGAAAAACAGACTGTTACAGAGTTTACATCATTGAAAAATAAGCTTTATATTTTGTCTGAAAGTCCATGGAGAAACTTATAATAACTAAACTGGGGGGAAGGGGGGGAAACAACAACAACAAAAAAAATTGTTTCACGATACAAAAAAAATAGTATTCCTATTTAATTTGACATTTTCCAATTATCAAGTGTAGTTACATTCACCTACACTAAACTCCTTACATTGTTCTTAGAGCAAGAGTAGTATTTTCAAACGCTGTCAAGTGTCTGAGCACAGCATTTAATGAATAGATACAGCACAGCTGTCACATTCAGTGACTGTGGTTGGAATGTGTCACTTAGGAGAGCATTTAGTACATCAGATAATAAAATGTGCAAAAGGAAAACTAAGGAAAGAATAGAAGCCTCAGTAGAGAGAACAGATAGGAAAGCATTAAAGCAGCTGTTAGAATTGGAAAGAAGCATGTAGGTGACAAAAAGTCTGAGATTTTTTTCTCTCTCACTTGTCTTTGTTTAATAAAGGCCTAGACATTTATAGCTCATTAAGACTCTCTTCAGCTGTTAGTGCAAGGTTCCTGTAGACTGTGGAACAGTTAGGCTACAAGCAGCTCAAGGAAACTCAGAATATTTCAAGTGTCTCTAGTTTTCAATCACTGTAATGTCAAAGCATGTGGATCTCTCCAAAGGTACAACTCAACTGCAAAGCAAATCTAGAAAGAAAAATGCTATCGGATAGTACGTGACTCACAAGTGCCTAACTTCTACTCTTCCTAGTATTCAAGGTTATGACCCTCAGCCTGCATACAGATACAGAAATCTATAGAAAAGGTGCCTGATGCAAATGTTGGCTATCTCCTTCACGTGTTCTCTTCACTAGACATGGGACATTGCAGCTCTTCTTTGTTATAGAATCTCTTGTCACTGGAAAACTGGTAGTATTTTTCTGTATTTGCAGTGTGACTGACACTTTGTTTTTTCTAATATATTTAGTCATATGTAGAGACTGAAGGGAATAGGTGGCATAATCAGTTCTACATTTCATTCATTTCTGGCTTAAATAATCAGCTTCTTCACAAATACATTTCTGCAACCTAACATGACCTTCCTTCCTGTAGCCTTTTAAGTAAAGATATACCTGTTAATAATGTCAGCTTCAGTGCATTAACACCCCACTAAAACAGCCTGAGTTTAAATGAAGAATATTATTTTTCTGTCACTGCAAAAGAACGGCTAGTTTTTTTCTCTGTAACACATACCACTTTTCAGGATGGTGCAAACACAGCATGTTCGTAATTACAGTAATAGAGGACTATTTTAAAAGGTGTGAGAATAATGTTTACCAATCTGGAAAAGCATTAATAAGTCATTTTGTACGCTACGTAATAGTAAACAGAAAACAGAGTAAGGGAATACACAGTGTAACAGCATAACCAAGTTAACATCTGCAGGAGTGACTCGCTGGGGGAAAGAGAGGAAGATGAAAGAGGGAAGGCTCTTACGGCTGGCTGTGGCCATTTGGCAAGGTGAAGGTAGCATGGCTGGCTGCCAGCAAGGCTTTATATTGATAGCTCTCTTTTCCTTCAGCTTCTCCCTCCAACCTCCGTTTTTCCTGTGCTGGTGTTTAGTTTAAGGACAGCAGCAGGACCGGCTACCCCTACATTTTTCATATGGATTTAGTAAGTCACACGAGCTGTGTGTGTTACAGATGCTGTGGCCAGCTGCCCTCAGAAAATACTGGTCAAGCACACAAGTTCTCCAGGCCAAATTAGCAACTCTCCTATAGGCCATCTTGCCATACCAAACACCTGGGTGTTTGTGGTAATTGCAAGATTTCATTTATACTGTGCTATTTTAAGATAATCCTGGCAGAAGGGATCACTGTGAATCACATTGACAGCAGTGGCTGCAGAAAGGCTGACAAGCTGCTGTGCACCTGGGAGAGCTCATCTATACAGGGGCCACTATAAGCAAGGGTATTGGGGGTGTAACAAGGGGTTTCTCCTATATAAGTAACTTGCAGAGTTGCTTACGGCTTCTCATTTTTAGCTCAAAAGCCTCCTTTTAATAAAAAGTCTATGAGAATTCTCATAGAAAAGAAACATTTTGGAAGAAAATGAGGATTTAAATATTCAAAATGAGTAATTTTTGATCCTGTTTTATATCAAGGTATCAAAATATTTAAAAAAAAAAACAACAGAGCCCTACAAGACAATACATATTACATGACTACACACATCACATCTGCTTTTATCCAGAAAAACCTATATGACTAATTGTGCCACAAATATTTCCTATATGCTTTGTTTTCCAGGAAATTGACTTGGCACCTGTGTCTTTTTTGGCACACTTTTGGCACTTACTCGGCACGCTTTCAGTGTCTTTTTACAGCTTAACTGTTATCTGTAGGACTATTTTATATATGCTAAATTAAAACAAAACATAGGTAGGAAAAGTAAGATATTTGATCTTCTGAGTGTTTTTAAATATCCTTATATTCTTCACGATTAGAGATTGTTTCATTATTTAGAATTTAAATTTAGACACCAAGTTATGGCAAACTCTTACGAAAAGATCTTCTCAATCAAATTTTTATTACAATTTTTAAGAAAAAAAATTATTCTCAGTTCTTCAGATACATTGTACTTCATCACCAAGGAGTTTACCTGAGTGTATTCTGTGGCTTTCAGAATGAAAGAATATAATTTAAGATGATGTTTCTTGAATAGCTGTATCATAATATATACTGCATAAAATTATTTCTTTTGCTTTCTTGGGGGTTGGTCTATGATGTAGTGAATGTTTCCATAAAAGATTCCAGACGGTAGCTTTTTTTACTCCCTGTTTGTATCCTCTAACTTCTGGGTTTTCAACTTCAGCGTTTTTGCAAAGGTATTAACAAGAAAATCTAGCTTACAAATGTTCCAGCACACATAAAGCTGTTCTTGTAGCTATAAATTTAACCTTCTGCCAGCCAGTTCTCTGAACATCATAAAGCAGCAGTTTGTTCAGCTTCAGATATGCACAGGCACTCATGCTATAGGATGCAGCATTGAAGGTGATATATTTTCATTCACAGATTTTGGACCCAGGAATGTTTATCGTTGCTTAGGTTTATAAGTAGTACTTTACAGACAAGACAATACAATGACCTGTCTGTGTACTTAAGCACTTACCAGATGCGGACCACATTCTAAAGATCAAAACTGAGAAACATCTCAGTAACTTCAGTTGGAGTTATGCGTTAAGAAGACTGTAGAATCTGGCTGAAAATTAATAACTTATGGATAGTCCTGAGCAAAGATGTTTAACCTCTTATTTCACTTTCATTCCTTTTTCATTGTTCTGTCTTCATACAATATATTACTTGTTGAAGAAAACATCCACATATATTTTGAACTTGGTCTGCCAAGAGGTTTTGCACATTTGCAGAGAAATTTAATGAAGAAAGCGTGGAAGAAGTTGTAGAAAAAAAATTGAATAGCTTGAGATGTGACTGAAAAGTAGCTGAACAGGTCATTAGCATTGAGAGAGTATATTTAGCAGAGCTATTTAATCTTTCTCATGCTGAGTGCAGGATGTAGAAAGCAGTAATGAATACGTGTTCCCTGCTAACAAATTACCTAAGAGAACATTACACAAGAAAGGTTTCCATTGTAGCAAATATCAGAAATGTTTGTATCATCATTATGTGAAAAACATGACTATTTCTCTGCTGGCTCTGTACCATTGCTCAGTGGGCCTGATGAGTTTCATCCCCTTCCTCGAAGAAGCGAGAGCGTGGAAGACACATGGGCATCAGGAACATCACCATATGGCACTGTCTTTCACCAGCAGTCAAAAAAAGTGAGTGGCAGCCAGGGGACACAGGATGTGTGACGCTGTGACATGTGGCAAGGAATGGATTTACTAGCTCTGTTATATGCAATCAAGAACTGTTTGATACATGAATGAAGTGAAAATACTGGAGATAAAAATTGTGGTTGAGGATCACACAGCAGTGAAGGCAGAGAACACAGAAACTAGCTGACGTATGAAATTAAGACCTCCCATGTCAAAATGCTGACTGCCCTGGAAGGCTTAGAAGTGTAGATATTTCTGGACAGAGAGGAAAGTAATACTGCAAGCATAGTTCTCTTGTGAAGTTTGGCTTGCCATTATAAAGTACCTTAAATGGTATGTAAAGGAAGAGATGATAACCTTTGAGATTCAGAAAAAGGAGAAAAGGAAAGTAAAAAAAAAAACCAACCTGAACTGTTTTGAAATGGATACCCTGCCTCTTTTGTAAAGTATCTATTGGTTGTATACATTCCACAAAGTTCATTCATGCCTATTAGTAAAAATTAGTCAGGCTGTAAAGCTCCCTTTGCAAAAGTCTAGGACCAGCCCTGAAAGCCTAAATTCATAGAGCTAGATAAGAACTGGAGGTAACAGATCCTGTTGTTGTATGACCCCTTGCTGATAAGAACAGTATTTGTTGGTGAGGTGCGTGTTTCTGCTGATGCTCACAGATGCAATAATGTGTCAGGAATTCAGTGATCCTATGTTGGCCAGATAAGATGTTCTGGAATAAAAAAGTAACATTCCTTTTTTTTCCAAAAAAAAATCTGTGCTGGTAGAAGGGTACTGCAACCCCCTTCTACATAATAAGCTTCTATGATTGGTTCAAAGATTTACCAAGCAGTTTACCCTGATAAAGAAATTCAATTTTCCAAAGTTCCTGGAGAATATTTTCTCTAATAATACATATATTTCAAGACACCATATCTGTGTTTGATAAATTAACTGTCCATAAAATCCAGACACCTTTTTAATAGTTTAAAAGGCTTGAAATGTATGATAAATAGTTTGGATATTGCCCATGTCATCTTGGTTTTGTCTTTCCCTGTTCAGCATAAACAGCTTATCTGCTACAGTAGGATAAAGTATAAAGGAGGAACTCTAATTATTCAATGTGTTTGTGATACCAGGGCATAGTTTTGAGGGGAAAATGGGCAGGGCAAGTTGATAAAGGTGATGGTCAGCTTTGCTATACCCAGTGAAGAAATCTCTTGTAAAAGTAGCTTCACGGCTCCTTTTAACTATTTCCAGGATGTACATGTACCAACACATGTCATACCATAACTCTTCACTGCTCAAAAAAGACTTTCATTCTAGTCTAGTAGTACCTTACACAAGTTAATATCATGCTCCAACCATTCTTACTTGGTAGCAATTCTCCTGGAGGCTTATATGGGGCTTTCTAAAATAACACAGCAAAGGGAACTGAGACAAATTTATTGAAAAACAATATCCATTTCCAGGGGAAATAACTCAGAAGCCAGATTTCAGCTCAGTTTGTGCTGAACAGGCTCTAAGGTTGACATTTCTCAGGCAGTGATCTCTATAACTGTCCTAGGAAGTCAAGAGAATTCCTTCTGTCACGCTGGTGATTCTTACTGATAGGTCCAGTCATGATATTACTAATTTTAGTTCTGTTTAGATCTCTTCAAAATATAAGAAGCTCTTTTGGTCAAATGGACCTCAAAGAGAAAATTAATAAGAACCTTTAAATCTTTCTGGTTTAGATTATTTGTTCACCTGTATTTTTATTACTTCTGTCGTTTTAATTCTGTTATTATGTCATTGAACTTGAAGGTAGTTTACTCAGGAGGAAAATGTAATCAGAGACTGAAGAAACAGATGTTTGACAAACACCAAATATAGATACAAATGTTCAGTCTGTTTCACTCGGTCTTTGGCCTGGTGAAGTAACTATCCCTTATCCTGCAAATGTTGCTTTCCTACTTTTCCCAATTTCTAATTCAGATTCCTAGTGTATTTTACATTAAAAACAGCAGTTCTATAAAGGACATGAAAAGATACTATAACTATGTTGCTGAATAATGAAGCTGGGAGCTAGGATGTGCAGGAAATAATACTGGCTTTGAAAGCTATGATGGGTGTCTCCTTAATGCATATCTCAGTGGATGTGAGGCTCACTTTATGATTATTTTAAGCTTTCTTCTTTTGTCATGGACTGTCTCTAATTTGGATCCTTTGCCCTTCCGTTTTTGGAGCATTATTCTGTACAGGTTTTATCACACTTTGATCCCTAAGCCCATTGAATAACAAATGTTGCAGAGGAAAGACAGCCGAACGTTCTCACATCATGTTTTTCCCTTAAACCGCAACTACAGTCAGAAAGTGGCCTTAAAAGTGACATCATGAACTTCCATATGTACTATCTCAAAACCTTTTGTATCGTGTAATCAATTAGGAAACAAAGATTTCTCTATCAGCCAATGCTTTGTTTCAGTTTTCTCCTCATCTGTAGGTAACTGGGAGTTCATTCAGTCTAAGAACATCACGAAGTCTGCCAGCCTGTATCCCACACCTCCTGCTGAGATCTGTTAGGCACTGTTAGCAAATAGCAAAAAATATGATTGCTTCAGTATTGTGTCACCACATATTAAAAAAGAATGTTTATTTCTCTATTTACCTTGTATTTTAAACCATTTTTTAAACCATGTATTGATGCAATTCCTTGTGTCTTTTACCATACTATTTCTGCCACTGGAGTGAAAGAGAAACTCATTTAAGTTCCATTTCTATCATGTATCTGAGTGCAGACAAGATGTTATTCACACGTTCTAGGCATATTAGTGCATAAGTAATAGTGTAAAAAACCACTTGTATTCATAAGTGGGCCCTTATGCACACGCAGTTAATAGCTTTAGTATACCTACACATAAAACTCTTCAGCCTAGGTACTTTATTTTCAGAAGTGTATAAGCCTCATTCCTTGCCAATTACTGTACAAAGTGTGCACAGGGACACGTTTCTAACCAAGGAAGAAAGAAAAGAGGGAAACAGAAGCACCTGTGACATCAGACATGACAAAAAGGTAAAAAGGATTAACACATACAACATTTTCCTGCTTAAAGAAAATAGGTGGCATATAGATTTCTAAGAGTGGGAAGAAATGGTGAAAGGAGATGAAACAGAAAGTAGGAAATTGAACTGGTGAAAGCAACAAATAGAGATTGTGAAGGTATGGCTAGAAAAAAGAAGAAAGGGTGAGAAAAGACAAGACGTTGAGAAACAAATAAAAGGCATACTGTCTAAATACAGATCATGACAGTGGTGCATAAACCTGTAGCTACCTAGGACTCTTTAGAGGGGAAAAAAGCTTTTTTAATCATAGGGATACAGAGGAAAACCTGATTATTTTTCTCTGGTGCAATTTTGCAGTTTTATGTTGCTTTGTTAGGAATATCTATGTTTGAAATCCTTAGAGTAGCACATCAAAATGTGCTCCTGAACTGTAATGAAACTGTGAAAAGTATAGGAATTAGGACAGCCAGTTCTAAAGAGTGACGCACTGCAATCAGGTAATGAATCTGAGCTCAGAAAAGGAATGAGATTCTGCCAGAAACACGGGGTTGCCCCCAGACCCTTTCTTCGTAGCTGCCGTTACGTAAATTAATTTGGCAGAACTGGAGGAACTGAGGCTTCTGTGAGCTCAGTTTGAGCAGTGGCAGGCTTAGATGGGTGATTGCCTTTGCAAAGCCTAACCTAGAACATGCAAATCAAAGACCTAAAACAGGCATAGGAAGAGTTTCTCCATGGTACTGACTTGCAAGACTTTGAATCCTTGACAAAAAATTAGGGAATTCAGTGTCTGTGAGCTACAGATCTGGACAAACGACTAACTGAATCTCCGGAGTCAGCCATTGCCTTATTCCAGATAAATACTATCTGTGATTTTATTCTCACAAAGAATCATGAGGAGGGATGACTGTAACACCATGGAGGGAAATAAAATAGAATTACTTGAAAACCTGAAGGAAAACAAAATGCTGGATGGAAGCTCAGCCCAAACAGTTAACTTACTGGTTCCCCTTAGCCAAGATGAATTTGGCTACTATTCCAAATATTGTTAGCAAGGATTATGTACCAAGCAGCCATTTAACCAGTCAAAGTAACCTGCAAATTTATAGAGCAAGGAGTTAATTGTGCAACAAGTGAGTGACTGATTTTAAAGGTGGATGAGGAATCCTTTTCATGTATTATTTCTATAATAATGAAATTATGGTTGTCCATCTGCTCTTTTTACCTTTGAGGAAGGGTTTAGTCCCAGCTTATTTTCTTGATGATAATTAAAGTTTCACATCACTGACCATCTGGAACAGGAGATGTGAGCACTGGGAAACTAACCAAACTTGCTATTAGCAGGAACTTTAAAAGAGCTTCTTTCCCAAAACAGAGAAAATCCCACATAAAATGATGGTATTCTTGCTTAATAAAGCTTTCTTTCTTTTTCCTCCGTGAACCTTACTGTAACAGACCAGTGTTGCATTTAAATCAAGGGGGAAAATGCTATGGAATTTCTGTAACGCTTGTTATAGCTGGAATTTCAGTATGGAAATGGAGACTTGGAACAGAATGTTTTCAGAAGGTAATTCTCATCAATAAGGTTTTTTTTCACTCTTTAATATTTCATATCCCTTTTTCCAATATCAGCTCCACATTAAAATTCTATTTGGCTTCTAGTTAATACATGCTAAAGGTCTTTCTAGATATGTTACTGTACTGGGTCTTGACCAAGGGGATATTCCATACCAGATGACATCTGCTCAGTAACAAAAGCCAAGAGAAAGCAGGAGTGAGGGCATTTGTTATTATGACATTTGTCTTCCAGAGCAACCGCTACACGTGCTGAAGCCCCACTTCCCAGGAAGTAGCTGGACATCACCTACTGATGGGAAGTAGAGAATAACATCTTTTGTTTTTCTTAGCTTTCACGCCCAGCTTTTGCTTTATTAAACTGCCTTTATCTTAACCCACAAGTTTTTTTCCTATCTTATTTTCTCTACCCTGCACTGGTCCTGCCAAGGAGGGGAGTGATAGAGCAGTTTGGTGGGCACCTGGTGTCCAGCCATGGTCAGCCCACCACAGTTATCTAATTGGCTCTGTTTTGTTTATGCAATTTATTTGCATGGGCAGCCCTCAGTTACAGTCTGCTAAGCTAGAATACATTTCAGTGAGTACTGTTATGGAGATTGCCCTCAGGGATGTATGAAAATGTAGCTTAGCTCAAATCATCTGGGAATGTCTGTACTTGTCATACCCAATCAAATCAGACTAGCTGCAGGTATTTCTGTCCACTTATACACAAACAAACTCATAACATTTAAAAATTCGAAATGCAAGCTCAGAATTAAGAATGCTGCTTGCAGTGCTTGCAAATCACATCTAAGAGGCAATTATTTAGCTACATTTTCCATACAAATGACCAAATTGGCATCAAAGCTTCCTCATTTCAAAGATCTTTATTGGAAACTCTTCAGAACTGAAGTACACCCTGATACGCGTCAGCTTGCGTTTTGAGCTCTTCCAGATGTTTTTTCTTATCCAAATAACCTTCCTCTAGTGAATAAGACAGATTTTCTGAAAGCAAGATAATTACATACAGAATCTAATTCTACTTACAGAGACAACTCCCTTTTAGTTTAAAATGAATGTATTGATGCTAGTTCCCTTGGAGTGTTCCAAAAGAAAACTCATTTCATCCTCTCTGGATGAGATACCGTACGTAAGAGCCGGTCTGATACTTGCAGTAGATCAACATATTTTTCAAGTCTTCTTGGCAGGGAAGACAGGAGTACGCATCAGAAAGGTGAGGGAGAGCTTGCTATTTCATTTCACCAATACCTACCTATCCACCATTCAAATCCTTCCAGAAATGCAGTATTGAAGAGTGCAGCTATCTCAAAGAGACAGAGGTTTTGTTACAATAGGATAAACTCCCATCAAAATTATCTTATTCTTTGGAGATCAGGTTGTGATTACAAGAAAGAAGAACCTGTTCACACTGTGGGAGCATGGACTGTGTATTTCCCGTGGCTACCCAGGAGCACTAGAAAAGAAAAAAATCTCTAGTGATCCCTCTGTGAATCCTCCAGAAGCTATGGGCTATTTATATAGTTTAATTCTAATTTCATTGTTCTGACCTGCTCTAAGTCCTGGATTTTTTTGTGTTTGGTTGTGTTTTTTTTTCTTTGACAGCAATGTCAGGTAAACTGGTTCCCACTGCAAGCCTTGATCTTTTAAGACTCAAATCCTTAATCTACTGAGTCTGTTAGAGTGAACTGACATAACTCTACATGAAATTCTTTTGCATGTACACATGTGTACATACATACTTCTGTGTGGATGGGGAATCATCTATAGAGCACATCAAAATAATGCAAAGGTTATAAATACTCAAAAGTTACATAATGCCCCAAGATTTTCATGCCTTATGGAAGAGGAGCTGAGAGGCACCTTCTGTAAACATTTTAATCAAACATAATTTTTAGTTTTATTTTTTCATACCCAGAAATCTCCCTCTCTCCATAGCCAAGACCTTAGTTCAGTATGCATGTTTCACCTTTTGGATTAGGAACTTTAATTTTCAGAATGTACTTTGGTCACTTGAGCAAAGAGAATAATTGATAACAGTAGCATGCAGCTGCTTTCCTTGAGTGCTGGGCACAGCAGGAGGAGAGACTGCATTTGAGAGCTACTTAAATGGTGAGACTCAGCAATTTTCTATTCTTAGAATAAATTCCAATGATTATAGAGGTCTGCTCTCTCATTGTTTCCACCTGCTTTTGTTTTGGTGTCAATCCTATTCCTTCTCTCTCCTTTACCTTTTCAATAGACAAGGCTCACCACCTCTATCTCGCTCTGCCCATTCCCCTGAACTGCATGACCTACTCCGCCACTTCTGCTGCAGTCATCAGTCCTTTGCTCTCCTATCTGAGATGGAAAGAAATTCTTTCTAAAGATAAGCTAGGACTAAACTCTTAACCCAATCTCCTCCATTCCCTAAAGCCAAGAGATACCCTGTATTTATTTCTGATACACACACCTCTTTGTTATCCTACTTCTTACATTGTGACAAGCAAAGGAGATGATGAGGACGAGAGAGAGATGCTGGTGGTCAGTTCTTAAGGCTGGTGAAACAGTAGATGGTAGAGTTTGAGGAGCAGCAATTACAGAAAAATAGTATATTGAAGTTTAGATGGCACACGCTTAATACAAATGAAATCTTAGAAAATTTTTAGGTAATGAATTTTATCAGATCTCAGCTGAGATTTGCCAACTAAACATTTCAGAAACCTTAAAACATTGCTCCATTTTGGCACATTTTCACAAGGGTGAAAGAAGCATGAGTAACAGATGGGTAATTTCCTCTTTCCTCCCCTTAGAAGTGACTTGTCTGAATTTCAAAGCGGTACAGTGAGAAAGCTTTGTAATTATGTGGTTGTAAGGTTTCTGTCCAAGATAAGCACAAATGTATTCTCTCTATATTGTTCTGCAAAATGGCTAGATTTTAAAACAAAGAAAAAGTCTTCATGAAAAGTGCAAATGCAACATGGGAATGTAATCTAAATGGTGTCATTGTGGCAGGTTCATGAACCATGAAAAAACAACAGCCAAATAAAACGAGAGCTTTGCCTGGCATGCTGCAGGTGTGAGCTAGACTGAAAGACGGGAGAGACTCAGGCAGCAGTTGTGCAAATGGCCCTGAGAGAGGGCAGCGCGGCAAAGCCTGTTCATTTCTGCTGTGTTTAGGGAAATGGGATTTATGAATATTTCCTGTAAAGACCATTGTACCAAAGAAAAAAAGCCAGTCTTGTTATCAGTTTTCTCTTAATATGTTTGGTACTTTGATGTTCCCTAAATAATTGCTAATTATAATAATCTACATATTCTGAATGTAATATGCGTATGTGTAAGTTATGTGGATTCATAATGAAATTTCAGTACATTTCTGGGGAGACCTAATGACATTACAATTTGGATTTTGGAAAAGAAGATTTAAATACAATTAAAACTTTCAACCAAATAGCATCCAAACAATACATTGAATAAACTGATATGTGCAATTTTCCCTTAGTAGTTTCTCCACTACAAAATCTCACATAGTAAAATAATTTGTAAACATCCAGCATTTTCATTTCCTATCACCATTCATTGCATATTTATACTCACTTAAAAGAAATGAAAGGGTTCTTCCTTTCTACATTGTTCTACTGATCTATAGCAAGCACAGCCAGAAACTATAGTAAGAGAGATGAGAATAATAGAGCGCCTAACAGGCTGCTGTTCTCTGCCTCAGACATACTGGGGAAGGGTTATAGCCAGATGAAAATATTCCTGAAGAAAATATTTCAGCCTCCTGGACCATTTAACCGCATACATCTTTATTACAGTATTTTTATTCCTACAGAGTAATGTTAAAGGTATTTCTAAACTATCATTTTAGGATGCTCACGGCTTTCCTTCTATTTCTACACTTAGCAGGACTTGGCTCATAGCTAGGAGAGTGTCTTCATCGCACATTGTTAGAGGGAGAAGAATGCAAGTTTGTGAGGCAAGGCTCCTTCAGTTCAGTAATTATGAGGGTAATGAAGCTGGTCAGAATTATTTTCATTTTATTAGTAGCTGTGTTTAAGCGTCATGGAACTGCCTGTCTAGGGAAAGTATCTATTTTCAAGCTAAGCGGTGGAAATTAGTGTGTTATACTAAATGATTATCCATAAATCAGTGGAGTCTTCACAAATCCAGAAGGAAAAATTGTTTGTTTGGCTGCCTGTCATTTCTGTGAGATTTTCCCCAGTGCATTGGATCTAGGCCACAGGTAATAGCAGATGCCTTAATTTTAAACAAAAAGAGATCTTACTTCGTTCTTTTAATCTTACCATTGAGGAATACTTCACAAGCAGCTGCCAGTTATAGGTCCAAACCCCTTAGCATATGTACTTATGAATAATTCATTCTTATCAAAGCAAATACTCCCATCCAACATATTTGGTATAAGGACTCTTTGATTAAGTGATTTGCAGTGTATTTAGGAAACTGGGGTAGTGGGTGATGGTAGGATTTTATTAACCTGATTATCTTTGATAGTCTAGTTAGCTTTTAGATCATTCTTCAAGACTGGTATGTGTTTATGTATCACTGCTTACAGCTGGCTTATCATTTGAAACTCCTATACCAGGGATAGGGAAACAAAGACTGTACCAAGAGTTTTGAGAAAAATTTCCCTGAAGATAGAAGTCAGAAAAATAAGGAATATGTGTGTTCTAGTATTTCTTTTCTTGCTATAATCTTGAAGGATAAGAAGAACTTTTACCATTGTGATTGCCTTAGAGTTTGGGACTGAAATTCTGTCTACATAAACTTCACTGCCTAACTGATGATTCCTCCTCTTTGTTTGGTTTTATCACGGGTGAACTTGAGTAATCCTCCAGAGTAAAGGGTATTTGCAGGTGTCACAATCACCCCTTACTTAATGCTTGAGCAAAACAATTTCCATAAGGTTCAGCAGCTACATCTCTGTTCTCAGCAGCCGCAAGCTGCTGAAATGAACCATTGAGGCTGTGGATAGCCAGCTACAGTTTGGAATGACTTCAGCCAAAGTAGTCTTTTGCAGTTCCTAGGCAAGGAGAAAAGGTACAAGATGGATGCAAAGCCACCTTTCAACCCATCTGCCACCCTGACCAAGCCCCCACACTCTGTCAGGCTACACAGTCTGTCCTAAAGACCTCTCTTGTTCATGCTTTGGGCAATTGCTTTTCACCCAGCATTTACTAGAGATACAACTCCAAGCTTTTTTTTTTTTTTTACTTTTAAAAGTTCAGAGTTATTCCTCTATCACCTTATCAGAAATTGTCTCTTTAAATATTTTTTTTTATATAAAGTGGTTTAAATGGACTATACCTTCCAACACCATGCATTTTTCCAGCAGATGACTATTAGTACATGTGTCGTTACTTGTTGAATTACACCTTTGTAGAGCACTGCCCAGTAATTTTGTTTTAATGTTCTAACATTAAAAGTACAGCAGTGATTTTAAAGAACTTCAGGCTACAGAGTGATAAGGCAATAAGCAACAAAAAAAGATTGCAATTTTAAAATTTGTATCATGGCTTAGATTTTTCTAAACTGTAAAAAAAAAAATAATAATAATAAATTAGTGTATTACC
The DNA here is from genome assembly GCF_023634085.1 of Falco cherrug. Classification (NCBI taxonomy): domain Eukaryota; kingdom Metazoa; phylum Chordata; class Aves; order Falconiformes; family Falconidae; genus Falco; species Falco cherrug. The sequence goes on along the minus strand of NC_073707.1, from coordinate 17,157,939 downwards.
AGAAAGGTAAAGGAGGAGAGCTTCAGACCTACCTTGTTCCTACAGGAATATTACTGCCATTCTCTATGCAAGGCTGACCAGCTTTTCCAGCAAGTGAAGTGCCTTTCCCTAAGGTGAAATTTTGTTCTGTTCATTTGCTATATTTGGATCAGGAACAGAGACCTAAAATTCAGAATATCCCTAAATCCCCATCCTCAGCTCCAGTATATCAAGAAGATAAAACATGTAATATGTTTTGTTTCTGACGTTATTACTGCCAACACTAGAGCATAAAATTTACATCTGGATTTATTTTAGACTTTCTCATGATAACAGCTGCATTTCTTGTCTTCACTTGGATACATTTTTAAAAATGAAAATTGCCATGGCAACAGCTGCAACCATTTATTATAAAGCAATAGAAGTGGAACTAATTTGTGAGAGAAGCTCTGTTTTCAGGATAGTATTTCATTCAGACAATGCCAGACTCATTTTTCCCTAGCCTTTCTGGTTTTTAAAAGGAAAATATAGAAAATATTTTCAATAATGAAATGTAGGTGGGATTGAATAGCTCAAGAGATTAAAAAGATTTTCTTCTTTAGATTACTGGTTCATCTCAAATCCAGATTAACAAGAGGCAAAAATTATCATGTTTGGTGGGCACATGAAAAAAATTATAGGGGTACCAAGATCTGAAAATCTCATTCCCATACTACCTATGTTCTCAAGTGAAGCACAGACAGCAAACTGAGTACACTGGGTGCACCTTCACTGGGGGGGGGGGGAGGAAGTATGTGACCCATCCTTGAAAAGTGCTAACATCTAATACAAAGGAAAAAATCATAGGCAGTTTGCAATGCTAACACAAAATAGTCTAAAATGAACCATCCTTCCTTTAAGATTTTGCTTCATATCACTTGCAATGTACTGTTACCTGAGATAATAGCATATTATTTTCCTTAATAAAATGTGGATAAAGAGGGAAGTTTTTCATTGACCTCAGGGTCATGTTGATCCAAGTCAGGATTCAGGTAGTGTCATCCAGTGTATGGGCCAGGTATGTTAGAAATCATATGGCCCATTTTGCTTGCATGTGTCCAATATATCTCAGAGCATTTGTTTTTTAAATCTCCACAAGAATCTGGGTAGAAAACGAACAAACTGTACTCCAGATGTTGAAAATGTACATAAAATTTAAAAGCATTTTCTCATTTAAAGCCTTTCTGACTATGATAAAATATGTTTTGCAAGTACAGACTGTACAGGGACCACATACCATGTTGTGGACACATACCAAGGATCACATTTCTTCCTATTTATCGCACATTAAAGACTCTTAGGCAGGAGTGAGGGAGAGCACTTAAACAGAAAAAAAAAACCTTTATATAGACTTGCAGACTTCTTTCGCTCTAATTTTTATGGGATTTAACGTAGTTTTTCTTCATCAGCTGCATTCAGCATCAAGCCCCTCAGTGCACTGCTCTGTTCACAAGTTTCTAAAGGTGTTGATGTTGTGTAAAGAGAGACTGGAGGCTCCTTTTGTAATCTCTTACAGGAAACATTCTGGAAGTGAAAAAGCCCTAGGCTGTTGACAGGCCAGAAATTTGGCACAGCACTTTAGTATTGGCAACAGACTATCCATCTACTCCAGCGACTACCTGCATTGTCTAGCAGTGACCTAGCTCTGCCTACGATATAGTATTTTAAACACAAACAGTAGCTTACCGATCTAACAGACAAAGAGTACCCATACTTCATTGACTACTTACTAAACTCTAGGTTTGTTCTGAACAAAGATTATCATTCAGTCAAGCTTCATTAACTTTTGTGTCACGGACAGATTATTTCAGGGAGCTAACATAAGGGAAAAACAGAAGAAAAAACCTAAACTACTTCTGTTGTGCCTGAGAAAAATTTAAGAAAGCATGTGGTTCATGCATTATATTTTTAAGAGATTGAGATCTGGTAGAAATCACAAAGATATAGTTTCTTTTCAGTTGCTCCTGCTCCTTCACTTAGTGGCTTTGAATTCTTTGTAGCCTATGACCAGCAGCCTGCTCCCCGTTCTGCCCTGCCTCTCCGACACTCACAGGTAAGCTGTGCAGCCTCTGCTACGCTTAAGGCAAGGCAGTTACATGGAACACTTGAGGCTTGGCAGACCGGGAGTACGAATGTGGTTCTTTCCCGTTTTCCTGACAAAAAGGAGAGAAGCTGTGGAAGAGCAGGCTATTCATTTTCTTCAGGGTGAGGAGGACCAGGCACTTAGAGCTTCCTCACGCTGTCACTGGGATTATCGAGCTGTCTACAGAAAGGCCTCCTGTGAATTTGGGATGCTGTCTGTAAACAGAAACCGGACGCACCACCTTTGAACACATCCGTCTCAGGATCTTCATAAGCAGAGGCCACAGAAGAAAAAAGCTCTTTGCATATTAAATAAGAACCTGCTGTATATGCTCTTTCATCAATCAGCTAAACAACCTGATATCGCCCCTTCACCACTTCATTCAGATTCATTCAAGGGGATTTCAGAGAAGATTATAGCATACTGTCATACTGTTTAACCATCTAACTCTCCAGGAGAAGGTGATGTAAACCCCAGAGGAGGGTGACGTAAGTAGGACTACGCATTTATGAAGGATGAGGACTAGCTATTACTACAAAGGAAAGGCTGCTGTTCATTCCTCAGTGTTTCACACTGCAGACAGGTGTAGAGAGTTCTGCTACAGCATTATGAGGATAAATCAAACCCTGTGTGAGGGCAGTACTGCCTGGCATAACAGATACATTATTTTCTGTTCTTTCAGTCTTAAGCTTCTCCTGAGCAAAATCACAGGCTGTGTGATTCTGAGAAAATTATGATTCAATAAATGTTACATGCAAACCGTTTCTGCTTAATCTTTACTAGTTGGCCATAAGGGTAAAGGCTTTTTCATGACTAACCAAGCTCCTTGAAATTTTCCTTAAAGTGTTCAGGTCGTATCCTACTTTTTATGTAACACCAGTGTAAATCTGGAACAACCACATTGAATCAGTAGAGTTACTTCAGATACTCATCATCCTAATGATAGTTTGAGGCAGTTTCTCATCTAGAATGCTCAAGCTGAATTACAGTAAATCATAGTCATTTAGCAGTGATCTGCTGCAGCGTTCTAACGTGTATCACTCAATGCAGGCAACCATCAGGCTACACCGTTTTATCAACAGGGAGGTAGAATTCAACTGACATAGATAAACGTCACATTTATTTGCAAGAGTGCAGTCACTGTAAAAGGCATGGGTAGTTGAAAGGCTTCATTATCTCATCCTGGAGTTATACCAATAATTTTAGTATGAAAGTGGGGCTTAATTAAGATTACCCATCCTTCCAGTAATCACCTTCCCTACTTCTTATGAACACATCAGTCAGCATCTTGTTAGCGTGCTTTGATGTTTTACTCTTTGCACTCTGTGTGTGTAGAGTAAATTAAGTCCCATAGTATCACATTTTGCCAGTCTTGTACAAATAAACCTGAGCTGTGGATGGAATTAGACCTCCAAGAGCACAATAAACTATTTTCCCTGTGCTCATAGAACACTTGCAATTACACATTAATTCCATTTTTGTCTTTCAAAAGAAATATTTCATTTTCATTGAAAATCCTTATTCCAAGGTCTCATCACCCTGGACTAATGGTAAGAACTGTCACATAAATGGAACGTTGTGTAAATGTTTCTGATAAATATTACTCTACTCTGAGTTACTTTGGAGGCTAATGGCTCACAGAAAAAAAATATTGAAGGATAATACAAAGATGAAGAATGCTATAATGAAGAAGAAGAATGTAAAGATGACAGGAGATAAAGATCTATCCATACACAAAACAAATAAGGGCTGCAAACTGTTGTATTATTACAGAAATAGAAATCATTAGATCATTGTATAAGTTCAAATTATTAGGTCTAGAAGTGTGAGAGCTGGGAATGAAAGATAGCTCTCAACTCATGTATCACAAGTAGGGACACAAAAAGATAGTCCAGGCTCACACATACAGCACATCTAATTCCTTTAATGGCATAATATATGTACATTTAAATTTTAGGTTCTCTTTTTGGTTTTTACCATTTGCTTTTTGTTCAGGAAACAGTTCTAGCTGAGACTTATCTTGGGGATTATTGCATTTCTTGGGTACCTGAAAGATGCCTTCACAAAGTAATGGGGTACTATTATTCACAAGATATGCTCTGCCTGAGTTATATAATTAGCATGATGCAGCAGATTGGTTCAAATAACATATATAAATTTATTTATTTTTTCCTCAACATACAGATTGGAGAATTTTTTCCTAGTTCATTGTTTCTTGCTAACTCAAGAGGATTGATATATCACTGGTTTGTAACTTTTACAGTCAAGTTTTCTAGGCAGAGAAACTGCGTATTTTTTACAGTACTGTTCTATTTTGCATAGGCATAAGTGATTCTAGAGACTGCAAGGCAGAGGAGAAATCAAGCTCTTTGCATTAATACAATAATAGTTTACTTATATATATATTTAGATAGATAAACAGACAGACAGACAAATATGTTCCTTGCTGGTTGATTCTTTATTTCTACATTCTTTGCACTATGTACCTCCTCACAGCTGATGAAGCCACTTAATGGTCCCTAACTGGGAGGACAGACTTCAAGCTGTTCTATATACACATTTCTCTTTATGCAACATTTGAAGTGAATGGAAATTAAAAGCTGAGTTGGATTACAGTTCTGATATCCGAATGAGAAAGTATCATAGTTGCAAGTACAGAAATCTGTAAATTATGCGCCTTTTGATATGATCAGCTCATAAGGACAGTCAGACACTGGTAATAGCATAATGCAGAATGCAGCACGTGCTGTCACAGACCCACTATCAGCCATCTGTTTTCTGCTGATGTGCTTCATTCCTCTCAAAGATATAGGACAGGTTTTTTGGAAAAAGAGCTGTCACTGGAAAATGACTGTGATATTTTCAAATAGATTTATGGAAATTAGACATCTAAAAGCAATAGCAGTCATTTAAGAACGAAACATTCCTGTACCAAGCCTCAGATAAATGTGAGCATATTTTACTATTAAAGCCTTAGTTTTCTTTTACAAAGAATTTTAAAGTCTGGGTTGCTGTTCATCAGAATTTCTTTCTGTCAAAGATAAAAATAGGGTAGTATTTGCCTAGAATGAGGTAATGAAAAGTTAAGATACTTGCACAGATACATAAGGACAGCACATACCATTTCTCAGATGCACAGGGGCAGAGAAGCTCCACACCAGATCAGATATGACTTCAGAGTCTGAATTGTTCAGCCTGCAGGCCTGTTAGGTCATTACTCACTGTCAAAACTATCATCTCACATCTCCTTTCTATGTGTCTGTAGTGACTACAGGCCCATAGTGATGGAGTTCTGACGGGGATCAGAGGGAGAGGGTGTTCCCAGCACCTCCTGTCAGGAGGGGCTTGCAGAGGCTTCTTTCTGGGCATGAGCATATTGGGTTCAACCCCGTTGAGATGGGTGAGCTACCAGGCCCTTTAAAGGTGAAAGTGGTGCGATTTTCAGGGCAAGAATGGGATCACCATGACAAAGAGATGATTTCCAAGGCTCCCTAAGGAGGCAGAGCAGGCATCCTAAGGGTAATGGCTAGGGAGGCAGAGAAGGAGGGAAAATGACAGATTTTTTGCAGTCCCTGATGTTTGAGGGTAGATGAGAACTAAAATCTGCATTAGGGAAAGTCTACCTGGAACAACACAAAGTACTCATGATTTTCTCTGACTGTACTGCAGGCGGCTGCTGTCTGTCAGCTCAGGCCTGAACACAGAAGAAAACTGAAAATGTCACCATTGTAGAAAATATTTATCATTAGCTGCCAAAAATTACTCCTGAGAAGCTAAACTGATTTCTGAGTGCCCAAGTTAAGGGGCACAGCCACTCAAACTCTGCAGCTGCTTTGTAACACCGCTGACAAACGTAGCAAGCGATTGAGTTATGTCACGTCTGCGAATGCTTTGTGTCACCTGAAAAGGAGCCTATCAGTAGAAATAGCCTATGATACTTTATGTTAATTGGAAAATCTAGCAGAGAGCCTCATTTTTATTTTCATGCAAATACTGCTTTTCCTCATAAATGGGAAAACTTACATTTTCCATAAAGTCTGCAACACTTTCACCTTTTCAGCATGGCTGGTGCTTTGACATCTGCCATCAGCTAGCTACTTTGGAACTGGTAACAAATCCGGTTTGAGAAAGGTTTCCATAAACAGTAAAAACCTTATTTACGACAACAGTAAGTGTTAGTTTGGTTTAAAGTAATCAAAATAAAATGTCCTACAATAGTTTATAAAGTCTGGGAATGCCTAGAAAGAAACAAAATAAAGACAGAAAGGAGAGAAGTAAACATTCTCTGACACACAGAAAAAGGAACAGAGTGTAATCCCCGCTAGAAGATAGTTTCTAAAATAACTGCTAGACCTTTTATCTAGAATTAAAACCAATAGCACTACTAGCAGTGTGCTGAAACTGGTTTGTGAGTGGAATAAAAACCATGATGTAATGTATTGCCAAAGAGAATAAGGTTTTGGACACCCAGAAAAACAAGGGTTCAGATGCTAGCCACTTGAAGAGTCAGTCAGCCACCAATAACTTTTTTTATTTCTGCAGTTCTTATACACATATAAATGGAAAGCTTAGTATGCATATTTCTGTGAAATCCATGTTTCTGGAGCCTTAATTCTCTAAACATTTGTAAATGTTGTCAGGAACAAATTCCAGGGAGACAGATTTCTTTATACAGAAGGATGTACAGAAGACTTGTCTATGTTCTTTTAATGCACCTTCTGTGCAGTTGTGTTACTTACTGATCCCTGTTGCAAACACACCTGAAAAAATACAGTAAGTTTCTTTGTTGTGGGAAATGTTCATCTAGAGGACCTCTATATATTTGCCTCAAACTGTTGTTACAGTTGGCTGCTTTTACTAGCCCTAAAGCTTTCCTGCAGCAGTGCGTCCTTCCTTTGCTCTCCCTTAACTGACTGCAAAACTTCTCTACCTCCTATGTGCTTTTCTTGGCTTAGCATGCTCACATCCCAATCTTATCTCATTTGTTTTCATTTTTATAGTTCATCTACTTACTCCTACTGTGTGAGGAGCTATTTTATGAGGAAGCTTGGAAGGCTTTACCAACCTAAAACTTGCCAAGAGAAGGTGTAGGTGGTGCTATGCACGCGCTTTCATGTCTAGCTTCTAGTTCAAACGCTTACAGTGGGGGAAAATTAGTGTCCTGGCTTTTCAGCATTCTTCCAACACTTTTAGGAAAACTATATAGTTAAAAAGTTGTGAAATTGTTCAGTTCAATTCTCTGAAAGCTCCAAGTTTTCTAACACAGTAGACTGACCTACCTTTTCCTATATAACGTCAGGAAAAAATAACCTTCTTTTCCTTTTAAACATTGAACTCTAGAATATATATTTTTTTCTGTGGCCTGTTTTACTTTTCTTAATTAGCAGCTGATGACATCACCATGTAGTTCTATAATTATTTATCACCTGAGGGAGATCCCACTTCATTCAATGAAGGTATTTTAAGGAATATCTGACCTTCCAGTATTTTCAGGGTTGGTTGTTTTTTTTTCTTTAGATTGTTCCTGATGCTCTTCTGTGTAGTACTATTGTGGCGCGTGGTAGTACAGCAAATAGGGAGGCTGCCACTGGGCAAAAGGAAGCCCTTTGACTTAGCAAGTGGAAATAAATCTTCCTCTCCAAACATAATAAAGTGTTTGTTTCCATGCGGTCAAATAGAAGGAGGAAGAAAGGAATTAAACAGTTTGTTTCCTGATTCTTTCTAATAATTGATTCCACATTGTTCTATTAGAAATTTTCTGCTGTTTGCACACATTTTCCTTCTGCATATTGCCTTTTTCTAAAATTCTTCCATTACATGTGTTGCATCACTTTGGCTTGTACCAAAACCAAGAATCTTTGTGCTGTTCTGCTAGTTACAGCTGATTAACATCTCTTTATTTGATGCTGCCACACTAGCCCTAGGCACTTTAGGCCTTGACAGGAATGAAAGGAGGGATACAAGATTTAACCTCACCTACAGGTTTTCCTGAAAACACTTCCATTACTTACTGAAAAATCTTTGCTCTAATCCTAAATGCTTTCAATTTTTTTTATTAAATGGAAAATACATTGTGCTATATTCACAGGCTGGGAAAATTTACAGGAAGAAAAAGATCTTAGGAATCAATGAGATTTTCCTTGAGAATAACTGAAGATGTAAAAAGTAATCACTCAAGACGGAACTGGAAATGTGACTTTATGCTTTCCATTGCAATAGGAGTTCTGCTTGTCATGGAAACCTTTAGTATTATATCCCTATATAAGCCCATAGAAAGAAACATTCTTCATCATGCTGAGCTTTCATCCCAAAATAATCTTAACAGATGAGGGGAGGGAAGAAGCGGAATGATGAGTGTGGTAAAACTGCAACAAACTGTAAATCCTCCTTTCTGTTTCAAGCAAAAGTTACAATCCTAACTTGCAATTTATTGTATAAATAAATATTGCCTATATTTCCATTCTGAAAGCTGTAAAAGCACTTGACCCTGTTGTTTTTTAGTTGGTCAAGGAGGCACAGAAGGACTGGAAAGAAAAAGGGATCTGTTAAATAATTTTCTAATATAGAAACCACTGGCTAATCCTTATAAGAACCACCAAGAAAGCTGAGTATTATTCTTAACTCGAACCTGCAGGAGAGGCAGAGGTTACCAAACCTGGATACAGATGGATAGTAGGGACTGGGGCAGGTGTTTGCAAGGTATGTCTATCAAGCATCCAGCGAGGACCCAACAAAAATCTTTTATGCCTGTCCTTCCACTCTATCTTATTATGGGTGGCAGATAAAGCATATCTTTGCCTTAGTTCTGTTCATTTATCAATCTCTGAAAACAGTTTTCTACTGCATTTATTATCAGGATTTGCGTAATCCACCTCTGATACAAATTTATGGAAACAAACCCGTCTTTTTCTTATACTGCTTCAATAATTACAAAGCCTCTAATATTTGAAAACTAAATACAGATTCAGATTTACTACCAAACTCTCACACACTGCTTGATAATGAACTGCTATCGACCCCTTTTGTATCAGGCACAGGAAGCAAATAGCAGAAATGGCAAGTTATACCAGCATGTTTCCTGAATTACTCTCTGAGGAAAAGGAAGAGTAGAGACACTGTACATTTAACTATGGTTGTCTCCAGTGTTAAAGTTTGCAATTTGTTTTTAGGTCAAATAATTAGCTTGGCAGGAAGTACTGGAATAAACAAGAAGAAATTCTGTTCTGCTGAAATACAGCTTATATAGAAAAATCATCGGGTAAATTAGTATGTATTTTAAATGCTTGAAAGAGGTGAAAGTGTTAAAGAAGAAACATATTCAAAGAAAAGAAATAATAGCTCTAGTACAGAATAATGCAAAATTAAAAATAGAACTTAATACACTTTGAGCTGCAGGGAAACCTGAGTTCTGGAAAGATTTAGACCAGAAACCACAGTTAGTATAATGAGCATATGTTGGTGCTTTTAAAAAATCATGGGGTTTGGGGGGCATACTGAGTAGAAAGATTTCCCAGTGAGAATGAGTCACTCCATATTTGTTCCTCAAATAACCACATTAAGAACAGGATGCTTTCTTCTAGTTTCCCTCACACCTGAAAGCTGTTGATAAATTGAAGGATAAATTGGAACCCTAACTGGTCTTAACAAAGTCAACTTTTCTTACCTTAAGGTTAACATATTTAATAAAAAGTCAGTTAAAGGCTATATCTTACATTTGACTACTAAACTTTTACTCCATGTCAAGATTTTTTTTGTTTACTTTTTATTACTAAGCATCCCTTCTGTGGGCAGAGCCCATCAATACAATAGAAAAATTTTCCTTGGTTTTAGAATGTAGTCAGACTGACCTCTCTGAATTCACCACTCAATGCCTGCAACAGCAGCACCAGTGGCACAAAAGATCATTTCCTGATTTATAGCTCACTGAGCAATACAGAACAACAGCTGCAGCCTCTCTATACTTATTTGGGACAAATTATCAGAGAACCAAGTGGCTGCTTTGCTGTCAAGACACACTTAAAAGTTTTAGATCTAACAGTTCCAGTTATACTACTAAATAGTTTCAGCTTTAAATACCTAACTGAACTGAAGCCCTCCCTAAGTATGCAAAATACACTTAGTAAATTAGACTATAAACATACAGTATCACAGCTGATAGGATTTCCTTTGGTAGAACTACTCCATCAGTTTAGATAATGTATCTATGGCTTAATATAGTTCTTTATTTCATATGTGGTCTAAAACAATACATTTTGAGTAGACCAGAAATGAAAAACATTTCAAGAATCATCTGAGGGCAAGAGAAGCAAAGAATTATAACTGAACCCCGGATCTAAGAGAGTCACAGTTGAAAGAGGACTGAAAAGTTAGATAGCAACATGTTCTTGATTAGCATTTCCTCAAGAAAAAAAAAAGTGTACTTGCTTATATTAATAGCATTTTCCACTACAAATCATCTCACTGGTTTTGTAGTGGCGCTAATCAGCATAACTGGGGATATCAGACTTTGCTGCTTAGTGATTTCTGTTGCAGTGGATAAGTAGTCACCACTCACATTTACTGGTGCTCCACCATATGCCTTTAGAGTCCTTGTACCTTTTTTACAGATGTAAAGCATGAGATCTCTTTTACGTGACTTCATTTTATTTGGAGACTCCTAAATGAATGCAACTGTTTAGAAAACCCTCCATACAGAGCTTCATCTCTAAGCCTCATCTCCAGATGGAAGACATCAGACTGCAGGGATCACATTCTTAATCTACAAGAACTTAAAATATTCAAAACACTTCACACATTCTAAATTTTTAATACTTAAAATACCAATCATTTTCCAGCAATCAAAGCTGTTTTCTGGGACCCAATGCCAAGCTCAGTACATTTTCTTAACAATGAACATAACTGACCTACAGTACTGAAAGCAACAGAACCACAAAGATCTAAGATGTTACTGAATTCCTTTGGGATGCTTTGAGCTATTTTGTACCTATTAAATTTTATGTTTCAACAAGAAAAAAGGCATGTATGCTTGGTGTCAGTAGCATTCTGAGCAATAACTGATTAGTGGCAAATAACAACCCTGAAACTCTCAATAGTGCTCTAGTGCACAGCCTTCCCTTTGGCAGCATCATTTCCCACCCAAACGTACTCTTGATGGCTGTACTCAGGGTTTAGATACAGATGACCTTTGACAACTGCAGCAGTTTCTTTCTGTGGAACAACATTTGTTCTGTCCACAAGATTTCCTATTTGTTGAGCTCTTGATACGGTTTCAGCTCTATTATGAAGAGTTACACCAAGAAGGGAACTACTAGGTGGTTTATGACAAGATTGCTGCTGCAGATTTGGTAGCTGCTGTGATTTGTGTCACCCATTTGAGCCTCAGCCATAAAACTGCACTTTTTATCAAGAATATTTGTGAATTTATAACTGCTCTGAAGACATACGGCCAATAAATAATTCAAAGTTATCTATCTTCCCTGCAGTTTTCTTATACACCTACCACCTTTTAATGTTTAGTTGGCCTGGAAACAATATTCTTTATGGCACTTCTAGTATAAAAATGTTTACTGACTGGCAGCAGACTATTGATTTCCAGTGTGATACCTTGAAAATAAATCATTCCACTCCAGTCTCCATCTGCTTTGCTCTCCCATCTACTGTCAGCCCTGATAAGGCTTGTTTTGCATTTTGAGTCCCTATAAATGTCCGTTTTCAATTATTGATTTCAAAATTGTAACAATGTAATTGAATTCATTATTCCTTTCTCTTTTCCTCTCCCCCATCCCTTTGTTTTCTTTTCAGCTCTATATCCATTTACAGTCCTAAGGAGAATCCTAATGCATTTGACACTGCTGCTTTCTTCCAGTCAGTGGGAAATTTCCTGGGGATCTTTGCTGGATCATTTGCCATGGGATCCTCTTATGCTGTTGTGACAGCTTTAATATCCTTTATGGTTTGTTTTCAGAGAGAAAATCTATATATATTAGTGATATCTGAGACTGACCATTTTTAGTTTGTGCCTGAACCTTTTCACTGTTAATTCAAAATTTTGCAGAATCAAATCCTAAACTGACAGGAAATTTCACTTATCAGAATCCACAAAGAACTTAATACACAAATTTCTTTTTAACACTAGGCAAGACTGTGGGTTTTATTTTACTATTTTTAAATAATTATATTTTTAGAAAAGCATTATGAAGTATTGAGTTAAAACATGAAATTATGAACTACAACTTATTTATGAACTACAGACTAGCAGCAATTATACAAAAGTACAAGGCAAACACTAGACTATAAATCAAGTCAGTTTGCCTAAACTAGAAATAAAAGGTGTATCTGTTGCTCTGCATTTTTCTTGTGTTTTACAGTTCTTCATGGAAAATACTAGAAAGAGCAGCAGTTTTCATCTTTCTGGCACTGATGCATATGTAAACAAATGCCATTTTTTTTACAAAACTGGACAAAATAACTTTTCCCTTTTTTCTGGGAGAAGAATACCAAACACAACCAATTAGGCATTAGTTCAAAACCAGAAGAGTTCTTGAAATAGCAGACTTGTAGAATTTACTCATTTAAACCCTATGCTGGTTTTTCCTCTTTGTTTGAGATTGTTAAAGGCTGTGCATTTTTTCCTGAATTCAGGTTGTATAGATGCGGATGATGAGAGAGTTTTCTTTCATCCTTTATCAGGTTGGAAGCAGTTTTAGCTTAAAAAACAGTTGGGGCTTTATTTTTCCTTAGTAATCTTGTAGCACTTGACAAAATTTACAAAGATCTGCGAGTTTCCTATGTTGGAGACAGGTCTGTTTTTCCTACTGTCCTGGAGTGCCTTCTTATCAGCAGAAGCTGCTGGTCTTACAGGTAAGTGTTCCATTTTATTGAATAAAAGCAGTTTTATCATGTGTCTCTAGTATAGGAAAATGGCATGTTTGTTTTGGGCATGACATCATATATAAAGGTTCTAAAAGCAGGTGCCTATATTGAAGATGGTTTCCTCTTTAGGAGCAAATCTGTAAAGACATTGAATAGTTCTTTGAAAGACTTACTAGATCAGGCTAAAGTCCTCAGTCTTTTTTCCTTACCTTCCCTACATTGACCCATCCCGATAAGTCCCACTATTTTCTGCCCAGCTATAGGACCAAAGATGACGGTAAGTATAAGGAAGCAAGCATACGTTGCCATGTGACTGTCAAGAGACTGCGTGCCCTGCATGTCCTGGGCCCTCCTCCTTTTTCCCAGCTATCAATGACTAAACAGAGGACAGGGTCATCCTCAATGTTGCTAGTGGGTTGCAGCCACCTCTGGATTTTTAAACAAAATTGTTCAGTGCACCTATATAAACACCTTTGGCAACCAGATACCAGCTGGAATAGAAGTTTGGTTTGTGTCTTAACAGCCTTGTGCTGGTTCTGGCTGGGATAGAGTTAATTTTCTTCACAGTAGCTAGTATGGGGCTATGTTTTGGATCCATGCTGAAAACAGGGTTGATGAAGATGTTTTAGCTACTGCCGAGCAGTGGTCACACAGAGCCAAGGGCTTTTCTGCTCCGCACCCCACCCACCCCATGAGCAAGCAGGATGGGGGTGCCCAAGGAGTTGGGAGGGGACACAGCTGGGACAGCTGACCACAGGGATATTCCAGACCACACAGCGTCATGCGTAGCATATGAACTGAGGAAAGATGATGGAAACGGGAGGGAATTTCAGAGTGAAGCATTTGTCTTCCCAAGTAACCGTTATGTGTGATGGAGCCCTGCTTCCCTGGCGATGGCTGAACACCTGCCTGCCCATGGGAAGTGGTGAGTGAATTTCTTGGTTTGCTTTGCTTGGGTGTGAGGCTTTTCCTTTAGCTATTGAACTTTTATCTCAGCCCACAAGTTTTCTCACTTTTACTCTCCCAATTCTCTTCCCCATCACACTGCGACGGGAGCGAGCAAACAGCTGTGTGGGGCTTAATTGCCAGCTGGGGTTAAGCCACAACAAGTTCTTGAAAATGTGTCATGATTACTACATAAAAATGGAAGAAAAGAAGGATGACTGTTAATCACTTGCCTCCTACTGGAGATGCTGGTTTCCTAATCCAGTGACTTCCAAGGCAAGACTGTTTCCTTGCTGAGAACAAGGATGCTGTTTCAACAGATGCACAATTGATAACTTACACATTATACTCAAAGAGATGATTCGCAAGGGAAACATTAATACCTTTCAGAGCCTCAGGTGCTGCACCAAAGGTAATTTCCATTTCTTTGGCATAGAAACAGACCGTATATGTCCAGACAAAATATAATTGGCATATGTCTTTTTTTGCATACTCAAAATGTGATGAGAGACAGCATAGTCACTCCTGGTAGTCACTCTGAAGAGTGTTTCATTTCTCTTTTTTTTGCAATATATAAAATATCAGAATAAAAGACTCAAATATTGAACACCACAGATGGCTTTTACAGTAGTCTTGATAAAGAATTTTAAATAGACAGAGGGAGAGCCAGACAAAGATAATGGAACCAAAATAAACTTCCAATTTAAAGGAGAAAAATAGAAAATTGTTGGGAAATTTAGCTATTTCCTATAATAAATGAACGGATATAGTCAAATAAAAGACAATTGCTCTGCCAACACACAAATTCCAAGGAAAACATATCAAGCCCTTTTAGTCCATCACTAGCATTTTTTTCTTGAGTGCGTTCTGAGTTTTAGGTGGAAATTGTTTAATCACACTGTTGTGAGGAGGAAAAGTTTAATCTTGGAAGTTTTATCAGTTGATTCTTTGTCATTTAGTTTCTGTAAAAGGCTTTTTTCAGAAGCTGTTAGAGTGGAAAAAATTCATGGAGCCTTCCTTGTACCTTCAGAAATTCGAAGCTGGATTTTGTAAACGCATTGACTTTATTAGAGTACTGTGCTAACATTACACTTCAGAGTGGATATTTTTGTTGTCTGGTTTAACCAGTTTTGATGTTGCTTTCATCTTCCCTCAGGCTCTGAAATAGCTCTAAGTCCCCTCCTTTCAAAATATTAATTTGCACTTTCAGTTCAGCAGAATTACTGTATTGGTTAAGAGATTTTCAACTGACTTAAGATTCTTTTGAGGTGTAGATTTCAGAGGTGGCTCCAATTTCTCATACCTGTGCTAAGGAAATCTATGTAAAATGCAGTTATTCTGTGCAGTCTCCCACAGAGGTATGTTATGTATAAAGCACCTGTTGCAGAAGGCACGAGGAGCCCAGGGAAAATCCAGTCATCCTTCAGAACACACTCAGATCTTAATCCATACTCTATCATTTCCAGTCTTTTCCAGTTTACTTGATTCACCATTTTTCTGTCTTAATGAATACATCATCTCGTTTTACACTCAAGTATTTCTACCCTCCAAAGTAATCATTAAAATTAAGAGAGCATCATAACCATGCAGTGGCACTGCTGGACCACTCCATTCAGTGAACTAAATTCCTAGTTTAAAGTCTTTGACTTCAGTACACTTGCTTCAAAAATTAATTTGATTCATTGTACATTTATGCCTATGTTCACTTTTATTTTCCTTGGATATTGTGTTTCCTATGTTCATTCCTTCTAAATGAACCTGAAAGGATTAACACTAGACATCAGTATGTCCCTGTAGCTATTAAGTAACGTAATTGCAAAATAATTTTATTTTTATAATGCTTTCCACATTAGTTCTTCAATCACTATGAGCCTTTTGAAGTCTAATATTGAAGTATATCATAATTTACAAATAATGGGCTATACTGTTTTTGTGTAGGTATAGTAGGTGGTAGAGCTCACTTGTTTAGCCTGCAGATTTTTAAAATAAAATGTAAAAGAAGACCAGTACAGGACAACATTTTATTCCTCTACCTCAAGATATCCCATGATACATAACATAATATATGGGCCTGACCCTGGTTGAAATATGGATGTAATCAAAATAAAAATCTGGGATGACTACAGAATTATTGTTATACTGATAACTGTAAATCATAAATTAATGTTATAGTTATTAATCTTATAGCTATATCATCAAGCTGTGACATATGCATGATAAATTGATTCTTATACATAGAATCTAATTTGTGCACTTTTTGATTTGCCTTAAAGTATATCATTCCTGACCGCTGAGCAAAGCTGTAATAACAGAGTACTAAAAGGTCAGTGTTGATATAGTTGCTTTCATTTGCAAACTTCATTACAGAGTATTTACTGGTAGGCTATGAAAAAAAAATGTAAATAATTTAAACAGTCATCAAAATAAATGAGGAAAATACATCTTGCATTTATTAATTGCTTGTTCTCTTGCTTTATAGTTAATGAAATCTACTAATTTTTAAATGATCACTTAGTCATTAGCCTGTGAGATTCCATTATGTACATGGGCATTTAATGTTCACCTCTGTTAGACCTTCTCTATCTACAGCTGTTCAAACGAAGCAGATACTCAAATAAAAAGAGATAAATACACCTGCAAAAATGCACTTAAATATATGTATGTGAATTTATTTGCATGTATGTATTCAACTAATGCAGACTTCATATGGAATTTACCAGTGTAAAAGCATCAAAATTATGGCAAACCACCTCTGTTTTTTACATGCCAAAGACCTGTGCTGTGAAGCTAAGAAAGACAATAGATCTTGAAGGAAAAAATGTTGGAAACCATCTTTGTCCCTTTACTGTTTTTTCAGACCCCAGCCCAAAATTACTGTTTTCTGATCATTATAAAGGAAAAAGCTTGTAATAACAAATTACTGCTGCTTCCTTACCTTCAGCAATTCTTGTCTGAACATTTTGTGATATGTCTGACACCTGCCTGTTTATTCATGGGCTCACAGGATGACCGACAGGACAGCACAGTCTACCTAGTGAGAAAGCTTTTCCTCCAAAAATAAATAACTTATTATGACTGATGTACCCAGGACAAGTCCAAAGACCCAGTCTCTCACTGGAGTAGTTTTGTGCTACCTTTATTTAGGTAGCATATTATTTAGGACATAGCAAGAACAAATGACACCGACTTCCTTTTCCTTTAGTGCTGCTGACAACGTGCATTTAATCTCATGGCTGTTCACTGTTCCTATCTGTTTGCTGTAATCAGTCTTGGATCCATCATCTACCTCATTGCTTTTTAAAAATGTTGTGACCAGTTCTTCTGGTATCACTCTCAGAAGGAATCTACCAAAACATTTCTGCCTGTAGTTCTGAGCAGTGTGAACACAATGTAGGTCGGTACCTGATTGGCTTTAGTTCACTGAGCTGACGCTATTCTATAAAATGAAGTTATTCTGGGCTTTAAATACTAAACTTTGTGGGTTTCTTTCCTTTTTCATAAGTAATGTACCACGCTGTGCCATACAGAGAAGTAGGCAGACTCCTCCCAGTAATGAGGGAGAAGGGATACCTTGGCTTCTAGGTCAAAAGGAGAGAGACCTCAACTCCCTTAAGCTCTAGTTCTGCCACTCCTGGGAGGAAAGGATGCAATTTGGGTCTACTTAGGGAAGCAGGCTCTTCATGGATAAAGCGGCATTTGCACTGCTGTGCAGAGACAGATGACAATTGGGCTAGTTTGCTACAAATTACTAATCCATTACTTGTCTGTAGGATTTAGAGATGGCTCTGGATGATCTAAGTGGTATTCTAAGATGAGGAATGTCAGGTGGGTTCTGTACTTTAAGAGGAAGCTCTAGACATACTTTGGTGACATATAAGCTAGATCCAATACTCCATGCAGTTTCAGTTATCCCATTCACCCTTTCATCAACATCGCATGACCAGACCAAGCACACACTTGAGTCAGTGCTTGGGCTGGCTAGTTTAGGTCCTGTTGTAGGTACAACCTTTTAAGACAGTAAGGGAAAAAGACAAAGGTGACTGTTTTTTAGAGAAAAGTAGATATTCTAGCATGGCATCAGGCTGAGACCAACAATCGGTTGCATAAAATAAGGATAGTAGAGTCTTATTGCTAGTGAACAGATTCAAGGTAAACAGCTTAAGCACTCTTTAGCATGCCTGGAATAAAACCTGTTATGTGTCACCATAGAGTTCAAATCTAAATTAGATTCAGCAATTCATTTGGGTTACAAAAGTACAACACTGAAGCTCAGGTCTCACTTGAAGTAGCCAGGTGCAATATCAATGATCAGTCCTCAAACAAGGACCTAAAATATTCCCTCAGCTCTGCCTTTTGTTGTTTTCTGTCACTTCAACATAAAATCAACCTCAGACAACCCCAGAGACGAAAGCTCCATGAACAAAGCACCAGCTTTGGTTCTGCATTGGTATAGGTCTAGTGAAAAAAGCCTTAAATCTTTGCTTTAGTATCAAGAAAATGGTTAGTCACACTTCATCCCCTCAGTGAAAGCAGACTGAGTAGGGAATTTGTTGTTTCTGGTTTTATAGCCTTATTACTGCAACAATCCAATGCAGAAGACAGTGCCTCATTTCCCCCCACTCACATATTCAGTCCACACTGGGATGTGCCTAGTAGGTGCTGTGGAGATATTCTGACATAAACAGGGCTCCAAAGTAAACATTATCTTAGTTAAATAATTTCTTTATTACCCAGTCCTCATTGTCCTCTTTTCTATACATTTCCCTGCCTTTGATGAAAGACCAGTCCCCATTGCTTGTTTTCCTGTGGGATTTGCAGTATGTAGTGCACGTTTAGAGAGGCATCCCTGAAGCTCTGGAATGCTCAAAGTTGGGATGAAACCTAGTCAGTTTACTTACAGATCTTTTCAAATGAAGCTATACGTTTTATCTACTTCTTTGTTTCCCCAGGAAGTAGAGGTTTGGGGTTTTTTATCAGTAAAAGACCTGACAGCTAGAGATATAATGTCAGTTTCATTCTCTCAGATTTGCAAATTCTGAAGTTTAAATTGGGGCCAGTCACTTCCAGGTTTGCATTAAGAGCACACTGTGCATGCTGCCCTTCTCTGACAAAACACAGAATTTTTTCAAGTTTTTCTTTTAGCACCAGATATTTAAAAGCAAGGGTACAATTTTGCCTATTTGTGAAATTATGTAACAAAGGATTTTTGTCTTTCAGTGACAATATAGGAATCATTCTTAGATTAACACTTATAAATTAATGCTCACACTATCACGTTAATGTTCACACCATCAGCCAAATACTTTAAAGTCATGTTACTCCTTTATCCTATATTATTTTTTGATATTACTAGCTTTTGTCCTAACAAAAATTTCAACTACAAGCGTTCAGCAAAACTAATGTAAGAATAAGTTATCTAATTTTATTAACAGCTAATAAGTTATTACTGTTTCTCTGTTATATAAGAAGAAAAAAAATCTAATAAAACCTCTTCAAAGAGGTTGAGCTGCAGCTCAAAGTTTACTAGTAACTATAAATATTTTACTTAGGTTTCTCATTTTTTATATTATGTGAAAAACCTCAGTAACTTTGTTAAGAAACACAAGCAGCTGTATTGCACTTAAAAACCAATCACACATTTCAACTCAAAACTTTAACTGTTTACTTCAGGTTAGCATTTTTTTCAGCAACTGCAGTACTAAGCATCTTGTAATTGTTAAATTTTCCACTTACAAATGAAACAATGTAATGGCACAAAACAAGTGAGCTGATGTCTCCAACATCTGGAAATTCAAGCTCTGAGCGCTAAGGATGGGTAAAATGTCCATCTGACTTTATCTGCCTGCCCTGTACCTAATAAATACTTTCTGTTTACAATTCCAGTATTATCACATTTGGTCTTACCTGCTTCTCTGTGAAAGAGAGCCTGCAAAACTTTAACAACCTAATTCATGTACCGTACACAGTTCATACAGTATTTGCTACTCTGCTAACTTCAAAATCCAGCTTTAATAGTCTTACAAAGAAATCCAGATTTCTTTTTCCTTCTAACTAAAAAATTCTGTTTGCCTCTTTAGGTACCTTTCTTTCCTTTGTAGTTGGATTAACATGTAATTGGTCATTACTCTTAAGGAACCATTTTTATGGAAATGTATTACAAACAATTTTCTCCAAGCCTTTTAATGAACCATTCATTGTGAGAGGAATGGCTGGTACATATTAAAACTCCAGTAGTAGCAATTGAAATATTCTACTGCATTCCCCCAGTCTTCCCTGGAAACAGGGTATCTGGCTTCTCCGCTCGCGTAATTGCATGGTTCAGATCATTTATTCCTATTGTAAAATCAGATTTAGGCCATTTTATTCCTCATGTCACTCTCAGTTCTCTCACTACCCATAATTAACAGTTTCTTAGCAGTCAAAAACCATTTTATAATTATAGTTGAATTTAATAGTCAATTTTACAAATGTAAGACTTGGCATGATGATGATTCATGTAGAAGAAAGTGAATCAGAAACTCTTATCTCCATATCTGTTCCTGACCCTGGAGCTAGTGATATTTAGCAACGTTACTGATTTACTACATTTTTTTAACTGAAATTTCGTTGTTTGAACATCCCATTGCAAATGCTCTGAGAATTTTTAAAGGCCCCAGATCAGTTCTGCACAAATAGTTACTGAGAAAAAAAGACTTAGATGCATTTAAGAGATCAGTTACTTCCTGCAATGTATTTAGGCAGTGACAGTCTCACTACTCCCCACATTATTTACTGTGAATAAAGTCTTACTGTAGTTAGAAAGAAATAAATATCAAAACAGACATAAGAAAATAAATATTAAAAAAACAGACATGGCAGTAAAAGCTCAGTGGAATTTCTCTTGGCTACAGAGACCATGCTCTGTAGAAGTAGTATAGGTAAATTTACAACATAAAGAGAACCCAGAAGCAAAGAAAATGTCCACAGTGGTTTGAGAGGAAAAAAGATTTGCTTTCACATTTTCTTTCTGATGGCAGTTATCCCTTGTGCTGAATTCTTCTCAGAATGTTTTACTCCATACTTTTTTCTTCCATCAAAGGCATATTAATGCCAGGCCTCAGTTCTTCCCAGAAACAAGAGGGTCTCGCAAGTAAAGAAAGTTGGATTTTGTTGGGCAGTATGTTCAGTTAGCAGTCCAAGGAGAGTCAGAAACTTGAGACAGACATGGTAAGGTAATAATTGCACTAACTGGTATGTAGCAATGTGCTGCTCCCACACACACGCTCCCTCAAATGAAAGTTTCAGCATTGTCTAAATTTTTACTTCACCTTGTTTCCTTTTCTATCCCATGCTTTAGGGGAGGAGGATAATTCACCTGCCTCCAGGGCCCTCTTGCAGCTAAAATTCAAGCATTTAGAGGTCTGGATAGGCCTGTTAAAGAACCCATCAAGGCACCAGAGCTTGCACCTGACAGTTGTTCAGTGCATTATCAACCAATTTTTCCTGTGACTGAAGTCTGGCCGCCTTCTATTAATCCTTTTGAACTAGCAGACTGTTTTATATTGGGTTTGCTGTGCTAAAGCCTGCAGCACTGTAGATTCTGCCCCCTTCTTGCCTCTTCTTGCTGGCCTTTGTAAAATTCCAGAGGGTCACCACCATCCTGGAGAAGACGGAGGAAGCCTTGTCCAGTTTCTAGTCCAGGACTGAAGGCACAGGCTGAGATTATTTTCACAATTCTACTTTGTGCTCTTTGCTTCCAGTAGAATTGGTTTATATGTTTCAGTTCATGCTAGTTTAACCCAATAAATGCCTAGAAAGCTGCTGCACAGCCACATTGCAAGGATAGATATTGCCTAAACCTAGACAGGTATCTTTTTGCTTGCTTTGTGGCCTCAGTGTATTTCCTTGGATACATCATGGTGTTATTTCAGCACACGTGAGCAGCCTACAAGCTAAAAATTACCTAACAATTTGCAGAGTAGCCCATGAGAAACTAAAATGCTAATTATGGCATGTTGTAGCTCTTAGACAGGAAGACAGTGAGTAGAAGGGCTGAAAGGCACAAGAGCTAAAGCACTGTGGGGAGAATGGTGGAAAACTGCCTGTATGTGACCCCAGAGATCACAGGCATGCAGGGATCACGCTGCAGGCTGGCTGTGGGCAAAACCAGTTGTTCATGTGCTCTGGATCTAGAAACCAAGAAGAACTTGCATGCTCCACATGCTTCAGAAAATGCGTGTGGAGGTTTCCAGGAAAACTGTGATCGGAATGGACACAAACAAGCCCTGAGCTGTTGCGTAAATAATTATCTATGTAGACATGCCCCAAGTTTAAGAAAAGCACAGAGCTTTCTTCCTCCATGGGCATTTACATTTGGTTGCTGGTAGACACTTATTTTTGGTTGCCCATTTTCTCCCTGTGTGTGTTCCTTCTGCTTTATCTGTGAGAGCTGACAGGAGATTGCAGTTATAATCTTATCAGCTACTTTAAGTTTAATACTACATTACAGTGTCGTTATTCAATGATTCTGGTGAGTTAGGACCAGAGCCAGGGAGGAAGTATTCAAAAATAAGAAATATCACTATAACACAAAATTTATTATTCCTGACAAGCCTGCTGCTCTGCTTCTCAAGACCTTCCACAAGCTGGGAAGTATAATTACTGCCACATGGCTACAGTCACTGACCCAGTCATTCTGGGCAACACAGCTTGCACCTGCCAGAGCATCACCTTTAAGCAACGTGTTGTTGTCCAGCTTGCACATTGTTACACACAGCTTACGATAAGGCTAATAATCAGGCACAGGCTGATATGACTTTCCCCTGTTGCTGTCATTCAGTACTAAGTGCTCTCAAACTATTTAAATGTAATAAAATTATTTTTATCTTTCCTATTCAGTCTCTGCCAAAATTTTCAAAGTCTGAAGTCCTTCATATTGCAATTACGTTAGCCTTGCCTGATTGACAGTCAGATTTATGGTCAGATGCTACCATGTATTAACTCAAACAAATTTTCTACGGGTTTTGGGCCAAATAAACAACAGTGGAAAAGCTATGAATGCATGATGAACCAGGTAGAAGATTCAAGACCTACATGATTTTTAGCAAAGAAAAAAATTCTAGTTTGTTTGAAATAAAAGTATATGAAACGTATCTTAAAGTTCTTTTCTTATAAAATGATGTTCTCCCTCTAACTAGCTTTTTTATGCAGCCCCTTGAAAAACCTAAGTAAGAAAATAGAAACAGCTAACTCTGGTTTTTCTTTGAATTTCAGGTATTGTTGCAGTCCTTTTCTGTGGAGTCACGCAAGCCCATTATACCTACAACAATCTGTCACCAGAGTCCAAAATGAGAACTAAACAGGTAGGACATGAAAATAACTGACTTTGTGTCTTCAGCTGGTGTAAGGAATAGAGGTAGTGGAATATAGCTCGATGTGATTTCATTAATGCAAAAGAGGCTTATGTCTTTATTAGGGGAAAGACTAGAGATTTTGTCAGGAAAACAGTAAGTTCTCTGGATAAGCAAAAAATACAGGAATCTGTTCTTCCCAAGGTCCCTGACATGTCAGTCAAGGAGATGAAAGGCAAGGAAATAATAGTCTATGTTAGCATCCATACAAAAATGCTACAAAGTTAAGGAAATCAAAGAGCTCTGGCAAACAGAGAAGTGGTCTGAGAGATTGGATCCATGTGGACTTTTGCAAAGGGGCTGTATAAACTGCAGTCTGGCCCACAGACTTGAGCAATAACATTGTTTAATTTCTGGCTTGTTTAAAATCTGACATAATTAGAAAGGTAGTGATTTTTTTTTCCATTGTGTTATTTAGAGACAAAAGAAAATTGGTCATCTGTTTTTTGTTTGAACAGGTGAATTGTGCAATTGTAACCATTTTTTAAAACTTGGGGATGTTCTCAGTACTAGATACATGGCATTGCAATGTTCAAAATACTTTTCAGCACAAGAAGTAATTTTAAACGACCTAGCCACTACCTAGATCCTGTGAGAAGTCATTTAAATAGTTTTCTTCCCTTTTCATGTTGACTCTTATGTCCCAAGAACCCCAAGTCATAGAAAATCTGTCTCCTAGAATAAAATGGAAACATATGGTCAGAGGCTATAATTTTCATGATGCAATCTGGTACCTTTTTCAGCAATTCCTCTATTTTAAGGATTGGAAATTTTATGTAGAAAATTTCATAGCTATTGCACATCTCAATTTAATCAAAAAAATCCAATTTTCTATCAAAAACAGTTTGATAGAAAAGATGCTGGCCAGTTTCAGTTCAACTGTCAGACTCTCGCAGATTTTAAATTACAAAAAAGTTTCTGGTCAGTCCTTCCAGAATAAAGTGTTAGCTACTGAACAGGTTAAGTCTTCTCAACTACATTTCTTCCTACCAGCAGAGGCTGATGCTTTCAAAAAGTATTCCAGCCGAGAAGAAAACCTTTCTGATAACTGTATCATAAGGGAATAACATTTATATCTACTATAGAATTGCTTCTACTTTGCAGAAATACTGAATCGCATATGCCATTACTACCATTGCATATAACTGTTAAAGTTTGAAGACAAGGCTTTTTCAAGGGTCTGCATGATATGCAAGTGATGCATAGCCTCAGAGAGACAAAGAGAAAAAGGCAGGTCACGGTATTTTTAATTATTAACCTTTTAGGCTAGAGAATTAATTAACATATAGTTTAAATGCATACTAGTTTTGTTCATGTTTACTCTTTTATTCCCTCTCATTCAACAGTGCAAAACAAAATAATGAAAATAAACTGAATCTACCCTTGAACACACAGAAAAGGGATTATGTGTTTCTATATGGAGCTGTGAGCATTTACGCACCCCTTCTATTCTGTTTTTCTCTTCCCCCATAGGCTTTTAATCCTCAGCCTCCCTTACAAGAAGGTTCAAAAATTGCTGTTAAATTCCTTTGAATTCTTCTAATTTATTTTCTAATCCAAATATTACCCTTTCATATGCAGGTTTTTTAGTGAAATCTGCACTGCCTCTTTCTTTCTCTCCCTCCAAGAACTCTCTTCAAGCAAATTTACTAAGCCACACACTCGGCATTCTCCTAATATCTATGACTTCAGTGCATTTTAAATGAATGTTGCTACTCAGACAGATGGCTTCCCTCCCAATCTAAGTCATTTTTATTACTCATTACTGGCCAAGTCAAGGGCTTTTCAGTTCATTTATAGAATTATTCCAAAGCAGTCTCTCTCTTTTGTTACAATATGACAGATCTTTCAATAAGGACTGGTGAACTGTAATGCACACTGACAAAACAGTGAGTTAAGGCTGAAGCTAAAGCTAAAAAAACCCATGGAAATTAGATTCAAAACTGTAAGTCAGATTGTGAAATTGTGTTAGCTGGTTTTAAACAAATGCTTTTTCTCTACTGCTTTGCATAATTTTCTTTATATTTTTTACTGGCTGTTAAAATTTCATAGCTTGATGGTAAAATTCAGTATACAGTGATAGAGGCGGTATTTCTAGCCATGATGCCAAGTTCTGCATTTCTCATAATAACTCATCATTTGCTCTAAAAAAAAAAAATAGATAAGGAAAAAACCCCCAGTATTATTTTCTTCAGATAGTGATATAACATGAAAACTTATCTACAGCTCTTAAATGAGAATTTAAGAACCTCTGTTAAGAATGCCTGGTAAAAGATGCCATGATATCAGTCTGCCTGTATCCTTTATTACCCAGTCAATCACTGTTTAACATTCCATGAAAGATTAATATTAGACTTTAAGCATCCGAAACTTACAGAATCTGAAACTATAATGTAACACAAATCTTGTCAAAAACAATGGATTATTTTAACACTGTCATAAGAAAAGTAAGAAAACAAAGATTTAGTGAAAAGGCAGGCTTTCGAGAGATTTCATTCAATCCATTTATCCCAGTTCTCACTAGGTATTTTTAAACATTCTCTGAGTTTTTTATTGTTTGTTTTTAACATGAATGATGTTTTATGGCAATATTTTTAAGCCATCATCATTGACCTAACTATGGTCATAGTGATTTTAACATTAAAATTGACACTGCCATTCGTAGCAATAAGGTTAGGTCAAACAGAGTGCCCCTGACTTTCATATATTTCAAGTTTAATTTACTCAATATATCTTCAGTGAAGGAGAAGATGAAACTGCTAGGACCTGATCGAAGGCTATTTGATTCTGCGCAGCTTTCTCTAGAATTATTTACAGCTGCTAGTATAACCTCACGTTATGCTGCAGGCAAACAAGTTACTTCTAAACCTTGGGACGCTGTAGTTCAGATTTTACATTAGCTTCTTCAGATGTACAGTTGGGTTGGGGTGATTTGCTCAGCTACCAGTCAGTGGCTGCGCAGGGTGCTGCTAGATAAACAGATTACTGGTTTGTTGAAAGCAGACAGGCTGTAAATCTCTACAGGTCAGCTCCAGAGAGGGATGTACAGACAGTACTGGGTGTTCTGCAGGAAAAGAAGGCATTCCTCACTATTTTTTTCTCTCTTCCCTCTATCAGTTTCACTCAAATGCCAAGCTAAGACCAGCACAGTTTCCTAGCGGTGGAGTATTAAGAGAGGCTTCTCACTTTCTCTAACAGCTATAAATGTTATCCAGCATACTTATGAGTTATATAATTTTCTGGTTATGTTCCTTTAACTCCAGGGAACAGCCACAATGAAGAGACCAGGGAACACTGCAATACCACTCTTTGGTTAAGTGTGCAAGGGTATGGAGAGTTCTTCTTTCAAACAAAATACAGTGCCCACAGGTTACAAATTCCACAAACAGAATTCTAAAACACATCTCCTACGGAAGTAGAGCCAGGGAATTACTAGAAGGCACAAGAAAGCATGTCCAGCCAGCAAGGGGGTATGTCTCATATTGTCCCACCTGTCTCCATTCATTCCACCAGTCTAACCTTGTCTACACAGTCACCTCTGAAATCATTGTGTCTAACAAGCTTGTGAAGGTTGCTTTCTCAAATTAGGTGTAATAGCCTTTCTAACCACATTACAAGTTAAACAGTTACTCACAATTTTTTGCTGATCCGATAGCAAACCCATTAGGGAACACCTGCCTTATAGACAAAAGTCTCTGGCCTGATTGTTCAGGTGCATTGGGCATGCAGTACACACAAGATGCCACATTAAGATTTCAGTGGCCCTTCACCTCCAAGGTTTTACACAAGCTTGAGAATGGGGTAAA
Organism: Falco cherrug; assembly: GCF_023634085.1. NCBI lineage: Eukaryota > Metazoa > Chordata > Aves > Falconiformes > Falconidae > Falco > Falco cherrug. The sequence goes on along the minus strand of NC_073707.1, from coordinate 17,130,826 downwards.
AGTAAAACAAGACAACTCAGTGCTGTACAATTTCTGGGTAACTTTACCAAAGCATGAAGTCTTCCTGGGAATGCTTGAGCAAATGAACTTACACTGAAGGCCTGAAAGTTCAGTCTGGTCTTTGCTTACTGGTGGACATAGTAATGATTGTTTCAAATTTTAATCTCCATGCTATAAAGCAGACATGATTATCTTTGCTTATTAAAGGTTGTAACTTTGCAGAAGAGCAGCTAATATCTCCTGGAAACCCTTTGAAAATACATCAAGATTTCAAAACTTGCGTAACTCATTTGTAATATGGCTATATATTTTCCAACAAGGAAACACGCTAGGGATCAATCATCTGATTGCTGGAACATAAATTGAGCTGTATTACAAAGACTGTTTGGTATAAAACAGTTGTGTTTATAAGCATATTAATTTAATGCTAATTAATCATATTATTTGAAACAGGCTGACAAAATAGTTATTCAATATATTTTTTAAATCCTTAAAAACCGTAAATCAAATCATTATAGTTTCTTGACATTGGTATGTCAATGATGAATATTCAATGATGAAGGTATTCAATAATGAATAGCCTCGCTATGTACTTTAGACTTGATGCTGTTCCATCATAAATTTTAGACTCGCTTCTGAAGCAAATCAGAACAGGAGACTGTAACTTACAAAGTATGGCAATGGAGATGTCGAAATCTACTGAAGGGGGGGGGGTGGATGGGGGGGGAAAGAATCAATGAATCAAAGGAGTGGTTCCTGAACAGCATCGGAGAATGTTTAGTAAAAAGACCATTGTAGGACTAAAAGAGGCAGCTGAAGTCAGTTTGTGGCTCACTCAATCCAAATGAAGCACCATCACTGTGATCTAGTCATTCTGGTGCTTTTCTGCTGGCCTAAATATCTTGCAAACAAGTTACAAGCAGACCTACACTCAGAAATGAAACAACAAATCCCCTTTCTCTAGATGATATGACTATCTTACAGGATTCTTCCATCAGCTATCTTCTCATAAGAAAAGACATAATGCAGGGCAAATTCTGGTCCAGTAGTAGAATGATTTCTCCTAAATTTGTTGATAAAGCACACACCAGGAACTGCAGCTACTGTTTGTATCTTTCTGTACGAGAAGGGGAGTGGCTGAGTAGAGATGGCTATGTACTACTACTGCCAAAACCATGTCAATCTGTTTACAAGGGGTCCCACCCCAGATACCTAGCACCCATATTATATTTGGGAGAAGCGGCCCTCTAAAATCATAGGAAGCAACAGCACAGAATGAAATGGGTGTAGTAACCTTAAATCCCCCACAGTCACACAGGACTTGTGTGTGCCCCGTGGCTTTGGTCCTGCTATCTGTATGAGTGTTTGAGAGACCAAATAATTAGAGCTGTGCTTACTTCTAAAGCACACAGCCTATACTAATTTATCTCTGGCTAACGCCTACTATTTGCTGTTATCAGACATTAGATCATTTATAGATAATTAGTTTACACTTCTAGGAAGAAAAGGCCACCCAAATGTCAGGATATAATGTCTCTTACAATTCAGTCTCTTGACTTTTAAAAATTATGAGAGTATTTCTAGCCTGAGGAAAACCCTACTTATGGGAAAATGTCCTTGGTAATTAGCAAGGCAGCAACCACCACAAAACATAATTCTCATCCTTTTGAAATGAGCAGCCTAATTGGCAGATGCGGTTGTGATTTGTTCAGGAACTCTACTTAGGAAAAATGAGGCACTGCAAGAGGTCAGGTGTTTCCACATAAATGATTGGCAGAGAGAAAGACTGAGAGAAAAGAAAGTTATCTTTCAAACAAGATTACCATCAGTACCGGATCCTAATCAGTCTTTACATATGTGCTGTGCAGAAGGAATCTGTTTTCCCAGCACACCACAATCTCAGTGCCTGCAGGAAAATTTCATACTATAATGTTTTTTCATTATCTTCTGAGCTATACAGCACCATCGGCTGTCTGATATAACATATTTGTTGGCTAATACTCTGTCTGAGGGTGAACTGGAAATTCTTTTTAACTAATGCATGGCACTCAGGTCTGGCACTCTTCAGTATACAGGAGGTTCTTATCTAAAGGATCCAATAAAGTCCAAATTCCTAACTGGCAATAAACAGGTTGCATGCATGAAGTACTTTCTTCCATTTAAGTGGAAGCATAAAAGTTAGCTGTGACAGGCACTGTCTCTTTCTGTCTCATGGCTCCTTTTCTGCAACTGAGCAATAAAAGCCTAATTTCCAGCCTCCTTGAACCCCTGCAAGTTTAGACTCAAAAGCGATAAAGACTGGAGTCCAGGCAGTGCTGCTGAGAAGAGTCCAGGTGACCAACTTGCCACAGTCAATAGAGAGGTCTGAAGCAGCAGCTACTTCTACTAACAAGAATAAGAAAATAAAATAGCACTTGGGAAGATGTATTTGTATCAAACTACTGTTAGTATAGTTTTGCCCTTGTTTTAGTCAGTTTTGCTTAAACTGAATACTTAGGAAATGAGTTACATTAGGGAAAAATTTTGCCTTTATTTTCCTCTATTTTACCCAGATATTTTTAATTATTTCTTTTTTTAGACAAGGCCTATAGCAAAACCTTCATTTTGCAGCTATTCAAAATGATTGGGGAGGCCTCAGAGATGTCCCTGTTCCTTTTCTTTCTGACACGAAAATGATACAGACCTAAAAAGGTTGTGTGCACAGAGTTTAAAAAAAAAGAATGGTTTATGTTGCATTACTATATAGCTGTTAGGAGTAGATACCCAAAATTGTAGGTTGAAATTCCTGTTAACTTTAAGACACCTAACTTATGTGGAAAACAACAGAAGTCATAGTCTTAGGCCCTTCTAAAAGTCCAAAAGCTCACATCTCTATATGTGAGCTATCATTATAGCTCTAGCTCAAGTACCCTGAAGAGAAGCAACCGCTCATTCTTGTCCTGTGCTTTCCCTCATAACTTCCAGTTTTCCCTCCTGAGGCACTAATGAGCTCCAGCTGTGTCACAGGCATTGCGGCTAAGCCATGTATTCCTGAGCTGGACCATCGGAGCTTGCTAACTCAATACATCTCTACAGAGCCACTGGGTCTGTTACAAACAGGCTGCCCTCATTTATAAATTGCCTTCTTATCTCTAATTGAATATGCACCACATGCGTAGTGCTTGTAATAATTATTACCTTTAAAATGGATTGTAATTGACAGGAAGCATACAATGAATTCCAGTTCTCTACACAGCTATTTTCTGTGTTTAGCAGAAAAAGCCAAAGATTGGAAACATGCCAGATGTATTGTTTGACCAGATGTACCGTAAGATCTTATGGAACCCTGTAGAACAGTATAATGCTATAAAGAAAGCTAAAGCTGCTTACTGTATGGGTTTAACAAGAAGAATCATAACAACACAAGAAAATCTTGATTTCTGCAAAAGGAATTATACTACCATGTCTTCCAATCTAAATTTCTTAACAAAATCCCTCATTATCTGACTGATGTTCCTGATTACTGAACCATGCTAAAAGAATGTCAATCTGCAGTCTCTTTACGTGCAGCTCCCCTTAAATTTATGTGGAAATGCTGTAATTGTTTCCTCTCTTTTAGCTGTGAGCTACGTGATGGATGATAAACAGCTAGGAAACATTGCTACAAGTAAACTGATAACAGTAGACTTTATAACTATGGTATATCAGTAATTAGCTGCATAATTTATGATACATATCATAAACTAGCTGCTATCTTGTCCATAATATTGAAAATATTGGGTGTCCATATACAGAAATCACATTAGAATAGTCAGTTCTATGGTTCGTTCTTTAGTTTCCTTTTTTCTTCTGTTTTTGCATACTTGCTTTAGTGATTCCTTAACTGAGAATGTGCAGATTTACTCTGGCCTCATTAGTTCCCATCACATATTTCCCTTTGTCATCAGCATTTTGTAAGGAGTACCACATTCGAGTACCTTACACATGCACACACACACACACCGTGAATAAAAATACAATTTTTGACCTATGAGAAAGAAAACTTATGTTGAAAACCAAAGGAAAACAACCTTCTTTCATTTTGCTTAAGCATAAGAACTGGAACATATACATGCTTAAATGTAATTCATACCCTGAAGAAACCCAGAACTGTAGTGAAAGCAGTATTTCTACAGAGAAGCTCGTCTTGTTGAAAAATGATGTAATTTTTTATGCTGGTAGGCTAAGGAGCATAATGCCATATGCAAACTAGTTTGCAAATGGCTTCATTAAAGTTTTTACAATCTGTTTAAACATTAAACATTTTCTTTAAATATTAATAAAGTTCTGTGATTGTTAAGGTTATAGTTTACTCTTTACAGCACAGTAGCAGATGCCTGCAGTTAGCTAACATATACCAATTGGAATTAAAACCTATAGGCCAAAATCTCATTGGCATATGGAGAAATATGTAATGAAATTCCAAACTGAGACACATGCTGTAACTTCTTCGAAAGGTGCCCTGAATCACAAATAAGACTCTCATATGTCTTCATCTGTGCAGTGGAACCAGACTGCATGGGACTATATGAGCTACTGCAGAATCAAAAAGCTGGTTTATATAGCTATGCAGGTCATGTTATGGTGTCTCTCTTGATCTCCTCACAAGAGGTTTGAGGAGCAACCTCTGAAACGTTTCTCCTTACTGTGGGGATTTAGCACTTATACCTAGTTTTTAAATCTGCATCCATGCAAATATCCAACCTTGCACTCCACCTCTGTAAAACACATCTAGTTTTGCAAAGAGAATCTCCTCTAAGTATGTAGGCTGTCAAATCAAGTCCCTTCCTAAATATTGTCACCCTCCTCATCACTGCAACTGTGGAATGCAAAGGGAGAAAAAGCAAACCAAAATCAATCTAATCCTGGGCTGGAACATATTCTTGCATCATCAATTTGTAGTGCTGAACAGAGCAGAGTGCAGTTTAACATCACAAAGTATATATGGTTACCTTTAGTTTAAATTATATCTTACTCAGTTTTGCATTTTGTGAAAGCTGACAGTTACAATATTCCCTTAAACATACTCAGACACAACTCTCATCTGAGAATTTGTGACACAGAAAAAAAAAAGAAAAAAAAAAAGGTAGGATTCTTCATTTAAGCCTTCCTTCATTTTTCATACAGGTAAACTAATTTAATAGAGTTTTATGCGATAAGTGAAAGCCTTTTGACTTTAATGAGATCTGGCCTATGCTATAAATGAAGAGGCTCGTTTCATATATAAATGGCTCATATCATATGTAATAATAATATAAGTAACAACATTCAGATTCTTTCTTAAAATATAGTTATATCCTAATGGTAACAGTTTTCTCTAACTTTGTTTGAAACACTAACACTTCACATTGTGTTAGGTTATTTTAGTACAGGATTTATCAATAAATCCTCCAATTATGGAATGAACCTCTAGAAATCATCATCTGCTTTGTATTTCTAAACATAGTAAATTATACGGCTAAATTGGAATGCAGTAAAATTATTAAGCACATAGGTTTACCCAGCTTTTAATGCTGAGAGTATTATTAATACATTCCTTTGCTATAACCTTGTGTTGCCTTACACTTGTATGAGTATATGTCAGTATGTTCATAATTGCTCTTACTGTGGGGACAATGTGTTTGGTAAAAAAAATCAAGGTAGTTTTTCTTGTATGGCTAGATAGATTACATTAAAATCTTTATAGAGCATCTCGTGTTTTGTCACAGATGTGCATTGACCTCACTGAAAAAGGTCTGTGTGGTTTGGGAGCTAGCAGCTGTACTGATGTTTGGAGGCCTCTGCTTCCCCTCCAAACAGTAACGTTTTTGTCCTGCCCAAAGAATCTTGGGGCAATGGGACACCTTAAGGAATCTGAGCCATTGCATGATTTCTGACATTACCAAATTGCTATTGACAAAGAATCATTCTTGCAATCTGAAATATGTCTTATATATCTCTCCTTTTTAACTTATATGATTCTTGCATGACTGCTGATCCCTCACAATTCTCTATGTCATTTGCAAAATGTCATATCAGCTAAAAAACTGCACAAAAGCCTTGGTCAAAACTTGTTAGGACTATGTAGCTAACACTAAAATTCTCACACAATAAGCTGCAAGAAAAAAAAATACATGTAAATAAGGCACTAAATAGTCTAAAGCACTTGTCAGCACCCCATCTTTTTAGTGACTGCACAGCTGTGTTTCCATTACACGATTAATGGATTTGCTACCTTCAAAAGAAACATTTGTACAAAGTGGTAGCACAGTGCAAGAAATACTAAACAGCTGAATATAGCTCATCTCTTTCTCATGGTGCCGTCTGTGGAAATAATTAAGGGCTAAAAAGCCCTTTGTCAAAATCTTTCAGATTAAATGTCTAAATCATGACTAGGATTTGAAACAGTGCCCTGTCTTTCCACATGTTTTGGTACCCATCTACTTTAATTCACCTAAAATAATGACAAAAACATGCAAGTTTAGGCATCTATTTTAAGCTTTTGACTTCTAATTCTGCTTCAGTCACACCAGTTTAGGGGGGTTTTGACCACCATTTGTCTCCAGTGAATTTGAGGAGTTCTGAGTATTTGAGAATTCTAGACATTCAGCACCCTCAGAAGCACACATTGATGTAGTGACTAATACTTTTCTTGAAAAAAACATTAAGCTGTATATGAGGTGCCAAATACTTCCCTAGTCCACTCAACTTCTGCTTTCCTACAGGTTCTTATCAGGAATTAGTTTTAAGGTCAAGAAAGAAGGACTAGTTTATCTTTTCACCACAGATACTTAATTTTACATAAGAATGTGGCCTGAGCTCTCAGATTTAAGCACAATTGAAGGTGTATCTTAGTTTAGGATTTTTGTGGGGTTAGTAAAATATCACCAAGGAGACCACTAGTAATTTAGTGGACCTGAAAACACTGGAAATCTTTACAATACTTTCTCCAACAGCTTCTATTCTGTTGGTTTCAGCCAAAGTCACATTATAGCCAGATGTAAATCTACCCCATTAAAATTATTACGAAACTATCATTTAAATTCAAACAGCCATAGGCTGACCGGATATATATATACTTACTTTAAGGGAAAGATTCCACTTTTCAGTCTTTGCACCCTAACAACATCCAACTGCTGTAGATTTTGCAGTTTTGATATTATTCTTTGTCCTGTTTGTGCTTAATACTACGTATTCCTCTTCATTTGCCTTTACACATACTATTAGTGTACGCAGTCAAATACATATGTTCTGTGCTATGTTAAAAGCACATATAAACAGCACTGATCATTTCCTCTGAGTTCATTCTCTCCAATTATCCTTCATCTGCAATTTTGGGATGTATTTCACAGCTACAAGTGCAGGGTGTTATACAGCCCTTTACCACAGGCAATTATTTACTCACAGTGGAAGTACCAAGGTTGCAGCCACTTGGAAGGTAACTTGTATTTGATGACAGCTTTTTTGTGCTTTATCCACAATATGGTTCTTTGTATTATTTTCAAAAACTACCCCACCAGCAAGTCTCTGACATTTTCTGTATTTAAGAAACGGGACCCTTCACACTTAATGTTCAAGCAAATCCCCCTCACATTCTGTCTCATCTCATCTCCATACAGTCTGCACTTTAGATTACATCTTTAAGTGTAGAAGACAGTTAGATGAGAAGAGTCATGTACTCTAATACTGAATAAAAAAACGTGACAGACAAAAACATATATTCACATTTCTCGGTCTTTTTGTTCAAATGCATCATCAGTTCTTGAATAGTAGCCTGCATCAAGAGGCAGGGAAGCTGTTTAAAGATTATCTTAGAAATGAAACAAAAGAATTCCTCAAATTCACACCCTAAACATATAAAAGCAGATCAGTGGACCTACTAATCCAATATCCTGCTTCAGAAACTGGTACTAGAATCTGCAGAGTAACTGCAAATACCACTACCAAATATAACTGTAGGGTAGCGTTCTGCCAAGGTAATGTAGTTGAAAGCTGGGTCATCCGTAATAGGTCTTGAAGAATAATAAATGGAGCTTAGTATCATGAGGATCTCATGCTATTCAACACCAGTTAGAGCAAGAACAGTTCTCAGAAGGGAAGAATGCTCTACTTAGGTTAGAAAGAGGTAAGGTCTTGTGTCCCTTCCCCTCCAGCCTCTATAAACACTTAAAACAGTATATATGTGGAACCCCCTGAACAAATAACTGTGGCACAGAAAGTAAAGTTATTTAGCAAACAGTCTTTTATCTTGCGTTAGACACTGAATAAAACAAAATGGCAAGTCATCAGAAAGACGCATGCAAGTACTGCTACTGTTTTCTGAATTAAGGTAAAATGGGGTCTTTCCTGATTTACGGTTCTACAGCATTTTTCCACAGAAGTAGATTCCCAGACTGTAAAGGGTTTCATGGAATTATAGAATCATTTAGGTTGGAAAAGACTTTAAAGATCAACAAGTCCAACTGTTAACACAGGACTGCCAAGGCTACCATTTTTGGACCATATGGAAGCATCAATATGGGTAGAGAGAAGGTGCTATAGAACAGGTGCACAGAGAGCAAGTATTTGTCCTGTAGTATGTTGGATTTGCAGTGAAATGGAAATTTTATAGCATGAGATAATTTTTTGCAGTCTTGATTCTTGATGGAAAGCATGAAGAAAAGACACCACAGACTTCATGAGACTCCTTTCTTTGTCCTTCCTGCTAGGTTAAAGGCCTTCATAGTGGTTACTAGTTCCTAATATGTCAAAGAGTAACTGAATTTCTTTCCAATATGCAAAACTTGGCAAGGAAGGAAACTGTTTCTATGAATTCACTTGAAGAATTAACATTACAGAATATTTCCTCTCAGCAAATTGAAACCAAATAAATTGCATTTGTCCTCCTTAGAAATTAAATTGATCCCTTGAGGTTAGGACTGTGATAGCAAGTCACAGAAAAGAAAAAAAAAAAAAAAAAACACTTGAAGGGGAGTGAAAAGAGGAAGATGATATTGATTTTGTGGGTTACTTTTGAAAAATCATCAGCAGTTCCTCTAATTTTAACATAAACGAAGAAACACAAAAGATTATTAGTCCATTGCAGTTTTAAAGACAACTAGATTACATTGATGATATTACTATTTTTCTTTGACCAGAAGGAGAACAGTCATGTTTTAAAGCATTTAGTCTCCTTTGTCAGCTGAAATGGGCTTTGGCAAAGCCACAAATTGTTTCTCTCTTTTACTTATTTTTTTAACCATTGTTCCATATACTCTTAACCGTCAGCGCATAATGTCCTTGCTTCCACCTGACTGGTGTTTTACTGCCCCAGAGATGCCTTCCGAGAAGGTATCTTTCAAGTTGTTCAGAATGGGTCATAATACTTACAAAATAGTTATTAAATAATACTTATGGAATGATACAGTACAGCTAAAGTAAACGTAGAGAGCTTTATCTGCAGTAATCCCTGAGCACGTTATCTTGATACAACAGAGCACTGCTGATTCCTCCATCCTTTATGCCTGTAACATTTCAGTGCAGGAATGAAGATAAATTAAGCACTTTAAAAATGGTTGTTTCTAGTTTGTGAACCAAAAAATAACTTAGATGACAAGCTGTAGGAGCAACAGCATCATCCTGCCTGTTTTGGCAATACCTTCTGTTAAGGTGTCATTCTTGAGTTATTTTTTGGTGCAAATTAATGCTTGATGTATAATAGTAAAAGCTGGCTGCTGCAGGAAGGGAAGATAGTAATCTAACTAGGTTCCCCCTCTTACAAACCATGTTTGAAAAAAGAAAAAAAAGCCACCAAAATTTCCAGAAATCCCCTTTCTGAGGCAACTTAGCAAGACTAATGATAGAATAATTAATTTGTCTACAGTTAGATGCAAAGTCTATTGAAGGCAGCATATAAATTCTCCTGAGGCTCTGAATCTGGCTATACTACCACAAGTGCACATCAAAGTTTCTGCTGCTCTCCATACCTTACACATATGAGTATATTGAGACAGATTTTGACAGTCACTTAATTGTCAATTAATTGATAAAATTAAATAACAAAGTTCTTTCTGAGGGTTAATGTGAATCCTGTAATTAATGATGTTGACAGATTCACTGTAAATAGACACCAAACTAAGCTTCCATTCAACCCGAGGTCAAACCTTTTTAGAAGTTCTGAGCAGTTTACCTTTTAATTCATTTTCTGATTTTCATTGTTGCAAGTAGTTTAGAACAAGGAAAAGATTCTAATTTAGCTGCCTAATTTTTTAAAAAATTAGTTTAAGCTTCTTTTGTCCAGCAAAGCCATTCAAGACCTATGGCATTTTTAATAACAGAAAGGATTTGCCTTGATGTCTGGGATCAACATTTTTTTCTTTACTGTTGCTAGTCAGAAGTCTGTCCTGTGCCAGTAGTTTATCCAGCTTGTCCCAAACTGAACTTTAGTGGTGGTGTGTAGATTATGCCGGGAAGAATAATCTATACTGTGTAAATGCAAAACAGTGCTGGCCTTTCCTCTCCCTTGGTGCTGCTATTTTCTTTATTTCTGTTCTTCCTCAGGCCTTATGAATCTTTTAAACCTCCTAGCTCTATAGGGAAATAGAAAGCTATTGTGTGCCTTCCATAAATCTGTTGGGGTAAAATTGATTTAATTCAGCAGCAAAGCCTACTGATAAAAAAGGCCAGAATTTTGCCCCAGGACATAAAAGATCTTGTAAGAATCTCTCTCTGCTGGTGTGTTTGTAAGTTTACAGTCAAATATGCTTGGATATCGAAATTAGTACCATAAACAAGTTTATATTCTATCATGAATTTGAGTTGCTTTTGATGTTTCTTTCATCTAAGCATGTTATTCTAGAAATGAGCATTATATCACTATGCTGTGAAGATTCATTATAGCTGTATGAAGGATTTTAGGCAAGAGGTTCAAATTCAAGCCTTCTTTTTCTGATTTTGAAACCTCTAATCAAAAGAGAAAGATTACATAAAGCAATTAGGCTACAATAAAGGCTTCTACAATCTCAGAAAGATTATGGTAGTCTGAATTCTCACTGCATTTTAATTCAAAATAGTTAGGAAAAAGCAATTTTCATCAGCTATAGATTTATCAATATCCTTGACTTCATGGAACATTTTTGATAGCTGTGTTCTAATTAAATAGCATTATTCAAATATAATACATTTTATAACCATCAGTTAGCATTGACTGCTTGGGATTTTAATAGCTCTCCGTCACCTTCAAATCTCTCTTAAAAAGTATAATCAGTTTTACATGCTAGCTTGCTAGCTGCTGTTGGACTGTCGAGAAACTCTCTCTGTTTCGATGTCATGCAAGAATATATCCCTGTGAGGTGTAACCCCTAGACAGGTGACATTCCTCCACGTTGCTAGCAAAATCAATGCAACTAGAGAAGGCTTGCAGGTTCCTGCAAGAGGTGGATGACATTCCTTCCGCAGGTATTAAATCGAGTGAAAAAATATAATGTTGCTATCAGTGAATAAAATCCACTGAATTTTGCTGGAAATAAGTTGTGGATGTAATTTGGCTTTTACCTAATACCCTCATACTAACATTATTCCCTTGAGATGAAAGAATTATGTTTGTAATTCTGCTCTTACTCAGTACTCTCATACTAACTTTATTCCCTTGAGATGAAATATACTGTTTAAAGTATTAGGATTTGAGAAATCTTGCACTTTCCATCTCCCCAATCACAAGGGGAGTGTGGCACAGAATATGTTCATTTTGTGCTTTTAATGCTCTCCTTTAAAGAATTCTATTTTTATTGCACCTGAGATTGGAATTCAGCACGTCCCATCTTCCAGGTGCACTAATTAATTACCTAGATAATCTCTCTAACACTCAGTGAAAATTTAAATAGTTCTATAAAATGGATCAAGTTGCAAAACCCATTGTAGCATAGCTTGTCTAATTGGCTTGAATTTAACTGTGGGGGTAGAGGGAAGGAAGGAAGAGAAGAAAGAAGGTGCTTTCTTATCTCACTCAAAAGATAAAACTAATACAGTTTTCATATCACATAAAAATTTTCACTTAAGTTAAAATAAAACATCAGTATAAGACAAACTTAGTGATTACAGCAAGTCTTAAGGTGTAGCTAACCTGGACTGAATCCTTCCTCTGCCAGTGAGAACTGAACTGCAAGCAGTTCTTCCTGGAAGGGTGTTCCAACAGAAAACTGATTTTTTGCAGTCCCTCTTAATACGTACAGTGGCTGACGATAATACAAAAACTAAGCGTATTTGGTGAATGATGTATTTTTAAAAATATAAATGTTATGTCCATTTTAATAGACATTTTTAATATAAATCTTTTGCAATATCCACTTTTTACAGAGAAAGTAACCAAAGCAAGGCAAATACACCCAGTTTCAGTGACTCACTGAGCTAAACACCTAAACCAAGTGCCTGAATTGGTTCTGAACCAGTGTTTTTGGAATTAATACTCTGCTCTGTAATGTGTTGACACTGGTGATTTGTTGTAACTCTTACTTTAAAGCTATAAGCAGGCTTATAGACTTCGTGGAGAAGTGAAAATGGTATATTACAAATGAGGTTTTTTCATTTTACACAGAAAACACGTATTATTACTATATGTGTATTTACATGGTTGCTAGCATAACTCGCTGGTACCCTTAGGGAAACTAAATGCAGCATGTGAGCATTTTAATGCCAATTTCATTTAGAATGGAAAGCAGTTAGTCATCTGTGCAGGAGGCAAGGGAAGGGAATTTATAGTTATAGACAAAACACTTCCAATGACTCAATATCTAGTATTCTAATCCTGTTTTCCTTTTTGTTTTTAATGCAAGTAATCCCACCTGCAAGTACCTTCAAAACAAGGAAAATTTTTGAGTAGCATTTAAGCAGACCATGGACCATAGCATAGCATAGACCTGGCTTATGGCCACTGAGACAAAAAAAGGATGTTTTTCAGAGGCTAACCTGTGTGGTGATGCAGCTCTTCTTGGAACTTCTTCGGTGTCCCAGGAAATTATACATTCCGGATAAAAACTTATTCCTCCTATTCCTCTGCTTCTCTTCAAAAGGTCTCGACATCCTATCTTTAAAATAATGACAGAAATGTTTGTGTGAAAGGCATGACAATTTGGGGAAATGCTTCTATGGAAGCTGTTTCTTAACATGGTTTTCAGAAAATCTCTTTATAGAATAACTTGTTTTGTTCTGATCGGATTTCTATTGCACAACGCTGACAGTTGAGTGCTTAATGTATCTCCAAGGGCTCTGTATTACTGTTGAACAAAACACAGAAGTTAAAAAAAAACCAAACTGAAAATAATACTATGCTGAATACAGGAATAAAAGTGAAGTCTAGAGGACAGTGGATAAATTTTGTGTTATATCTACAAGCATCATGTTCCCGGCAAAAGCATTCAGATACCACTTCTTTTATGACAATAGCTAGTTCTGAAGCAGTTGACATATTTTAATATTTTGTTGTCAGCTCAGGGTGAGAATTTAGAATAGGTCGCACTCCATGAATAAATGTGTTGTGTGAGTTATATACTTTTTAAAAGAGAGAGCAAACTATATGGTGAATACAGAAGATCGAATGAGGCTAATGAGCTAGTTCTACCATTCTAAGAAGCTGAATCTTTCATAAGAGACCATATTGTGGCTGTGTCTGGAATAGGAAGAAGCTTACTCTAAATTAGCTATTGAAATAGCACCTGGATTTTTGGTATGCAAAGGAAGGAAACTAATCTGGATTTAATCTTCTAGCAGGTAGGCAGTGCTCTGGTAGTGGAAGATCAAAATACAAAAAAAGTAGAGATAAGGGGCAGAGGGGGGAAGCAGCATAGTTCAGCGCCAAAATTCACAGAGGGAAAAAAATACTATTTGAATTGTATTTGCTCTTGCAAACAAAAAGTTAACATCCAGCAATATGATTCAAGTACTGCAACAGATAGCCATGTCATCAGTGTTGCACGTACCTGACTTAGATGACATGGCTAACTGCTACATACACTGTAACTATAGGCTAAAAAAACTAATAGGCTTATGCTGGTTGCACAGAAAACATTGGCACAGTGAGTGAAGTAAGTATATATTGTTCACGTCGATTGGAACCACAGTCAAGAATTAGGGATTTTCTCTTTAAGAATCACTTAGTGAAATTATTCTGGAGGTTTGAAGCTGCATTGAAGTAGGAAGAAAACAGGATGCACATAGCCAGAAAAAGAGGTAAAGTTACAGGGAAATGTAAAATATGCACTAAACTGAATTTACAAGAAATAAGTAGTACATTTGCATCTCAACCAGGTTGCTGGAGACAAGGGGTGAGAAGTTTAAAAGCAGTAATGTCATGAAAGCACTTCAGGCAAGAGTAAAATCCTTAATTTACTGCTGAAGATTATTGAGAAGGAATACACAGCAAAAGCAATGAAATAGCAAAATCTGTTTTCCTTCAAAAAAAAAGTATGTCAACAATAAGTTTGGAAAATCAGTTTCAGAAACTGTGTTTCTAAAATGCAGTAATAGTAGATCTACTTTACATTTCTCTAAGTCTTGAATGAGATTCCTTAAATGAAGAGTGAAGTATCATCCAGCCTTAAAACCTCTGGAGCACCTTTATCTTACCCCAACAACTAAAGTCTGGAGTTGTGGCTCCTCATAGCAGTACCCTTCCATCAAAAGATTTTTTACGTATACACATATATATATCTCTATATACATATATATGTAGGTCCTGTCACAACGCTCCTGATACATTGTTTAAAGAATTAGAAAAATGCATCAGATATTCCCATGAAGAAGTGGGATAATGTTTGCTCCCAAAATTGAAAGATTTACCATAATAATTTCTGTGGGTTGCAAGATTCCATACTTAGAGGTTTTCTGACAATTGGTTTCTCTCATTTAAATTTAAGTTAAATAGTTTAAGTCTACTAACTTGCAAATATTTCTTGTGTTTGTTTTCATGTTGTTCAGCATTGCAGCACAAAACGGGGGCTATGGGACGTGCGCTCGGGATAACTGATGGTGCTGCCATGGGTCCGAAATATCTTCCCGTATACTACTGGGTTTTATACCATTTTGCCTCTGAAATTTCTTTTAAATAATGATTCTGACAAGTCTCATTTTTCCTTTGTTAGATCTTAGTGACTGTTATTGGATATTTATTTTTAGAAACACAAACATGTTACAAAAAATACATAAGCCCATTGAGGATGAATAAAGTATCTCCACAGTAACATTCAGGATAATGATGTATGACTGGCTGTAGACAGATTGACAAACTTCGGCCCCAGTTCTGCATCAGGATTTGTTAGTGTAGCCTCTGGAGCCCAAAAGTTACTTTCAGAAGTGAAAAGACCTCTTTTTCTCTCCTCTCTAGTTATTTGGCAGCAATGATTTATTTTTTCCAGATGTGGATATGAAAATTTCTTTTATTAGTTTTTATATAATCAGCTGAAAATGCAATCAAGAACATCCCCTCAAGGCAGACGGATATTTTGGCTTTGCTTGTTTTTTCACAGAAGAAATCCTACCGTAATCATGTATTTTAAGCTCATTTTATAATACGTTTAAATGATATTTTAAATAGTTTGGTTTGAAATGAGTAATTGATATTGATGTCCATACAGTGTAATAAAAGTCTTCATCTGCAGGATAATATTTGTGGTAATAAAAAAGATCATGTTATATTTTAAAGGCACAGGTTCTTAAAAGTCCATTTAGGAAATTATTTTTTTTCTCTCTTGGCATTGGTGCACCCGTACCCCATCCAGTATTACGCATAATCACCTGTGTAATCTGGAGCACAGATTTTCCCAGGAGGTGAGTTTCCCAGGCTCACCTGTGTAAACAATGAAGTTAAATTCCCTCAGCTTCCCTTCAGTTTGCACTGGAGCTTGTATAACTTACTTGCTGTTTATGTATTTTATTCAGTTGTCCATATCAAGTTTTCATACACAAATCAGAGAAAAATATGCAAGCAACTATGAATTTTAAAGCTGAAAGACACCGCATATAATGTATAGAAAATTAGATGGTTTTAAAATCCACCCTTACGAAAGGTGTGATTTGTGTTCCTTTCATGTGAACAGTTCTGTATTCCAAGAGAACCTGGTGATAAACAATAGTTAGTTACAGACATGAGTCATAATTATGTTCTTTCTCTCTTGTTTAAGTTGTTCGAGTTCATGAATTTTTTGGCTGAGAATGTCATCTTCTGTTACATGGGACTCGCACTATTCACATTTCAAAATCATATCTTCAGTCCTCTCTTCATATTTGGTGCATTTGTATCCTTTGCTTTAAAGAACTATGTCTATGTACATGCGTGCTCAATGTGGGAAAAAATAACAAGAAAATCACTCGGTTCCTTAAATCCTAAATCAATTCTTTGTCAAGTCCAGAGGCAATCGTCTTTATTACATATATCTCAATAACTAGCTCAATGCATGTAAGTACATGGGCTTTTGATAGCTGCTGTTTAAAAGATCTGCTACAAGGCAAACAGCTTTAAACCAGCTGGGTAACTTTTACCACTGGTTTACAAGTAGGGTGGGAAATCGGGATGTGTAGTGGGACACATCTGTGGGGACAGGTACAGGCACACAAAATCTTTTTGCCTGTCCAGAGCCAGCGCAGATCCACAAAGCCACTTCCAGGCAGATGTGTGCCATAAGCAGAATTTCCCCAAAGCTACTTAAATGATTAAGTCCTTAAAACACAAACAGTTCTGCCTTGCTGAATTTTTTCATTCTTTGTATTTGATATCTCTAGTGTATGTGAATTTATTTACAACATCATGGGCCTAAGAGACTGGTAAGAAAAAGAGTCTGTGTCTTTAATTCTGCCATGGTTTCTCAAAAAATCTGTTACTTTCTTGTACAGTGGCATAGATTCTTTTCACGCTGATAATTTCCACAATGGGTTTTTTGGCTCAGAGCAGCAGCCCTTTGCTTATCGCCTCCTGATGAAATCTAACAGCTTTGAAAGTTGGAATCCTACTGTTTACTGGCAGTAATTTTTTCATGTAATTTCCAAAGGAATAATAACAACTTCACCGCTCCTCCCTTGGCTGCAGGTTGGGTTGCACCCCACCACCACGAGGCAAGTACAATCCTGTGTCCTGCACTCCTCACGTGGGAAGGCAGTTGAACATGGGAGCAGCGCTCAGCACCCCAGATGGGGACGGTGCTGTAGAGCACTGCAGGGACCTGGCTTTATTGTTTCTTCTCACTAAGAGCCAACAGACTTGAACAGGGTTGCACTGGACAGCTGAGCACAGAGCATGAGAAGTAACCACTGCTAATGCATCTTGTCCTATGTCCATAGGAGCTTTAAGCAGCTCTTGGCCCAGCAGATATGATGCATACAGATGTTGCCACTCGAGTACTTCATCTGTTCTACAGTCCACAGCATGTGTCAGACTAAGAGTGCTGTAATTGAGTCCTAAGAGTCACAAGACAAGGGGAGGGTGGAACCTGCTAAAAGCATGTATAAGGAGCTCTTTTTTTTTTTTTTTTTTTAATCTGAAATAGCCTCATGTTTCTAATTAAGGCAACTTTTGTGATCGTTCCACAGAGAAGTAATAAAGAACTCCTTTCAAAAAATCTCCATAGAAAAAGGGAAAGAAGAAAAAAAAAAAAAAAAAAAAAAAGCAAAGTGTGCTGGATATAGACAATATGAATTGTCAGGAAATAGGAAAGTAATAATCATGTCCAAAAGTGCATTTATTCTTTGCAAATTGCTGCTCAAGGAGATAATGCCATCTCTGCAATTGATGGTGGGCATTTTACTGAAGGGCTGAAGATGAAGCCACGTGTGATACAAATATGATGAGTAAAAGCAGAGTGATTAAAGTGGGATGTGTAACGATGAACATAAAACCAGGAGGTCTGGGGAAGACAATCTCTGTCACTGCACAGTTTTATAATGAAATTGGAACCAGAAGGATCTGACATGTAAAATATGAAGTAATCTCATATTCATTTTAATTACTCTTTTAAAATAACTTTGGAGAAATATTGGCTTTAAGATAACCGGTTATGTCAGTAGTTCCTCCACCATTTTCCTTAGCATCTAACCTTCTAGGTGGCAGTTTTTGTAGCAAGAGCTTGCAACATATACCCACTTTCATTCCTTTTGAATTTGGGTCGAAAACAAAAGATTCCCAGGAACTTTCAGCACATGATGATGTTTTCAGGTAAGTGCTATTTTGATATTTTTTCTGTCCATATTTAACAATTGACAAAGATATTCATCTATCACGAGAAAAAGCCACATCTATCACAAAGAAGTCATTACCTTCAAACTCAAGGTAGTCTCTTCAAAGCTACTGAAGCAAATTAATGTATTATCATCAACTTCACTGTGCTCTGGGCCTATTTTAATTAACGTTCTGGAAACCTACCACCCAGGAAGCCAGTCTTTCAACCCATTGTCCCACATCTGTCTACACTTCCATAGTTTGGGAATATCATGTTCGTATGTTGTGTTGGTTTAGAGGTGCCTGTAGTATACCTGACAGCATGTTTTACATACCAGCAAATAGA
Organism: Falco cherrug; assembly: GCF_023634085.1. Taxonomy (NCBI): domain Eukaryota; kingdom Metazoa; phylum Chordata; class Aves; order Falconiformes; family Falconidae; genus Falco; species Falco cherrug. Next base: position 17,112,305 of record NC_073707.1, on the reverse strand, counting down.
TACCCAACTTTGAAGGTGTTAGTACCGATACTCAAATCAGACACTATCTTTGGCCGTTGCTTTACTTCAGGATCAGTTTTAGTTTGAAACGTGAAAATAGGAGACCTCCATACCACAGACATTTTTATATATATTCCAGCCTGATTTTTGACTACTTCATTTTCCAAATTCAGATTTTATTAGTTTTAACTCTGGTTAATTTTAAAATGTTAAAAGAAAAAAAAAATCCAGAAGAGGGAGCCCTGTTCTACTCCGATTTGTACATCATCCCCTGAACTGTTAAGATCTCAGCTGGGTTCTGTATTTTTGGACTTGCACAAGCTAGAAATACTTCTACTTGTCTTTCTGGTGCTAGTTAGGAAAAACTCACTTATAAACTAAGAACACTTTTTCAGTAAGAGACAGAAACACAGATCCCCCAATGCCTTTTATGAAATAATTTTCTATAATTAGAAAGTCAACACTTTTTTTTTTTTTTCTTAATTTTCCTACTTTTTCTACAGAAACCTATTGCAAATTTTTATGGAGAAAAGTTTTTGATTGACAGCCTTGATGTACACTGATCTATTTAGCCAGATAACATGTAAAATACAATGCACCACACTTCAAGCTCCCTCATCAGTACTCCACATCAGGGTGCCTCATTTATGCCTGTGTAATTCCATCTCCCTAGAGAGCAACACAGCAGTTCATTTCTATATCCATTCAATCCTTCTGCTAAAAGCTGCCACTGAAAATGTCAGTTAATACCAGCTAGACTGTAGTGAGAGATGATGACATATATCCATTAGGAACCGGCTTTCAGACCGCCTACTCACCTACAATCGTTAGCCGTTAAGATGCATATGTAGATCACTCTAGCTAGCAGGTGGTCAACTAAACAACGGCATGAAAAATAGCTTCATATCACTAATTATCTGGGGTTTGGGTTCCATTTTTGCTTTCATATTTCATCAGATAAAGTATAGAATTAAAAAATCTTCTAAAATATATCTTATCCTTCAACACTTCTGTCCTCATTTTCTCTCCAGGCAAGTTTCTTCTGCACAGAACTAGGAGCAGAAAGTAGCCTGCAGCCAACAACTGAATGTGAGAACTCACACTCACACGTTAGCTTTCCAGTACAATCTGGCAGCTGAGAACTGAAAATAGTAGTATTGAAAACTTGTAAAATGTAAATGTTAAAATGCTCAGAAAAGTAATTTAACTGTATTCGAAGAAACACTGTATTTTGTGGAGAAAAATGTCTTTACAACCTTAAAAAAAGTAAATGGCATCATCTGCAAGTAGAGCAATAAAGACTGACTGCCTCTTACAATGCCAGCATCTTCACACTTCACAGAACACTTCAGATACATGGATTTTCTGTGTAATTGTACTTATTAATATGCACTAAGATTTGTGCTTATTTACTAGTAGCATTCTTACTTACTATAAACTGATCATACTGTATATAGTGATAAACAAAGGCAATAACTGCCACAAGAGAAACATATTTCTGATATGAGGAAACAAGGCATTGAATTTGCATTTGGAGGAAGGTGCTTTTTGCCTACACGAGATCAGCAGCAATATTCTGATATAGCATCAGGTTCTAGTCAATCACAGAGGTTAAACTGGGCTTCATTCACTGCAGCATCACACACTCATGATGTGTGAACACAATGAACAATTAATTTTGAGTTAGTTTTGTTTTCCGTCATATCATTACCAGATGTACCAAACATTTACTGCTTGCTTTACTGAGTTTTACTGCCATAATCACCATGAATTTCAAAGTCTGAAAAAAGCAATTAAGGTCAGGCAAGTACATTGTAAATTAGAATTTGAGTATACCTTTCTCTGCAAAGAAATCTACTGAAGTCATTAAATTATACTTTCTGAGGAGTATTAATATACTTTAGTAAAGGTAAAAGAGTTAGACTTGGAAGTGGATTATGTAGCATATTGATTTATTACATTCTTCATCTGCTTCTGCCACGCTAACAACACATTACAGAGGATAAATTCACTTTTACAACTACGTTTAATCATGATTGCTGATAATATTCTATTGTAAATCAAAACTAAATTACTCTTCGTATAAATAAGCCTGAGCTTCTCAAATCAAGTTCAACATCAGCTAAAACGGAGCAGGCCAGCAGCCTCTGCTCATGTGAAAAACAAGTATTTCAAGGACTTAAATTGTAAGGGAGCTATCACTGTACACTAGTGGTCTACGCTAAATGCAAAATGCCTCCTTTCAGTTCAGACCCTGTTATAATGCCTTTAAATGGCAGTAAACTTAAAAGGGAAGGAAACTAAATGGATCCAGATAGACTTATTAACGGCAATAACAAATCTGATATTTGGGCATCACTGCCACATGACCAGGAGGGGACTATTTAACAGATACAGTACTGCATCTTCCACTCTTCTTACAATATCTTTATTTACGTTTTACTGTGCTTCTTCTCTACACCATGTAAATCAGCGAGAGGCTTGTGGGACAGAGGGCTACAGGGGTGGTTGCTCTTAATATTAGGCATTACAGTAGCAGTAGAGTCTGAAAGGGTGGAACATAAATGCAGAAGAAAAATGAGAAAGAATGCCTGTGTACAGGCAGCTGTTGTGCAGGCATTTACATCTGCACACTCGTACATACATGGTGGTGGGAAGTGTCAAAGTGAACTTTTCCAAGGAAACAGATACAAAACCAAATCTGCTAAAGAGAGAAGAAAGCAAGGAAGAAAAGAGCAGAGAACTACAGTTGAAACCAAAACACCAGATCTACATACAGAATGTCTCCTTTCCTGGCTGATTCTCTCCATGCTATCCACAAACACTACTGCCCTCAAAGGCTCTTCAGAGGGATGGGTTCAGAGATCTGTGTTTGTGGAGTATGAGCAAAGGATGGAGAACAGCCCAATAGGACACACCTGTTCTGTTCTGTGGGTCTCGGAAGTTTAACCCTGGAAGTGCTTTTCTTTGGAGGCCTTGACACATTAAAGAATATCTCTTAAAGATGAGTCCCTAATGGCTGGCACAGCTAGCAGAAAAATCTGGCAGAAAATCTGTGATAGAGCCCAAAGGATCAATAGATCACAGCACAGATCTGGAGCTGCTGTCAGTGTGGCATCTCTGAAAGATGAGGGGAGAGGATCTCTGTTAGCAGTGCATCAGACCATTTTCCTTCCACCACGCCACTCTCACCCAGGTGTCGCTGAAGTATCAATGTCCATTGGAGCCAATAATTCCATTGTGTTTTGTTAGTATTTTTCCCTGAGGTATCACAGAAAACCTAACCTGCCTTATCTTCAGTTTGTTTCAGCATCTTACCATTTTCTGAAGCTCTTAAAATTTCCTTTGTTTTGTTGTTGCCTGGAATGTATTTTGATATATGCAATAGTGTTCCTTGCTTCTTATTGAGTGTACATTTCAGGTTATATTCATCTGCTTCCCACTGCTTTAGTCGGAAGCAAATGTTTTGCTTGAATATTTATTTTACTTTAGACATGGGTTTAGTTGAAACTGAATTAGCTCTTACAGACCACGTTGAGCCTTTTATAAATGAAAAATGCAATGAAGACACTCACTGTTTCTCTAAGCTGAAGAAATACCCAGTCCACCACTCAAGAAGTAGAGTCTTAATGACATATTAATTAACTTTTTTTTTTATATTCTGTCTTACCAAAAGAGATGTTCTAGATTTAATATTGCATGTACCATTATGATTTGGTTGTGGAAAGCAGCATTGTTTTCCACAAGAATGCAGCCACCAGTAATTTAAGCATTTAATCTGGGCTAGTCATCTAGCATTACCACTATAACCACTGGAAAAAGACCATTTCAATAGTGATTCATTCACTCCTCAGATACCTGTTTAAAATGAGCTGATAGTTTTTTTCCATAAGAAAGCAGTAAAGCATGTACATCCTTAGAGATGTCTCTTACATAAAAGCAAAGTCAAGGACAAGCCCACTTGTCGACTGCGGTATTATTTTCATAAAAACAGAGATTTTAAACCTGCTGCCACTGACCATTTTCAGCTAGTGTAACTACAGTCCGGTACTTCCTTGCAGAAATGGCTTTGTGTTGTTCTCTAGATAAACTGTCCATTTTCTATACCAAAAAATTCATATTCTAGCTATATAATCTTAAAGAAGTTTGAAGTTCTACTCCAAAAATAGCTGCATTTAGCAGTTGATTAAATGATTCTGTATAGACCATCAGTGCCTTACAAGAGGTTTAATTATTATATTTAGCATCTCTGTACTTGCAAAGTACTTTTTGGATTCAGCGTGTATTGCATACATGTAATGGCTTTGCTCTCTACACTTATTTTGTGGAATTTTTTTTTAAGAAAACAATGAATTAAATTTAAATTTATAAATAAAAAGCATTGGAAAATACAGAATATTATTTGTACTATGCATTCAGAGGGCTGGAGACACTAGCAGGCTATTTCTCCCCTCTTTTTTTAAAAGTGTCACTCTATGAAGACCTATTTAGTTAGCTTATTACTACCTGTGGGGCTTTTTTAAACTCACAGTTAGCTGTTTTCTCCATATTTGTAAGTTTTTGTTTATTCAGTCTCTGTAGGTGTATAATTTTACAACTATTATAATTTTTCAAGCACACCAAGAGCTGAAAATCATAGAATTATAGAATGGTTTGGGTTGCAAGGAACCTTAAAGATCATTTAGTTCCAACGCCCTGCCATGGGCAGGGACATCTTCCACTAGACCAGGTTGCTCAAAGCCCTGTCCAGCCTGGCCTGGAGCACTGCCAGGGCTGGGGAATCCACCCACAGCTGCTCTGAGCAACCTGTGCCAGTGTCTAAATTTACATTATTTTACATCCCCCTTTTCAGATACTTAAACTCATCTTTTAAAAACTATCCATTGGTTTTAAGTCATGGTTATTTTTGACTGGTCTTATCACATTGAAAGATTTTAAAGGCATTTGAAAGAATTTTTCTATTTTTTCAAGCAAGAAATAGGTAGCCTATATGGGTACAGGTTTTAATACCAACCCTTGTTCTCACTTGCACCTAATTTCATGAGTAGTCCTACTGAAGTCAGTAAAACAACACAAGGAATAAATTTTTGTTTTGAGAATCATAAAGTCCAGATTACTATTTAATTTGCAATTATTCAAGACAGAGAATACAGTGGATGTAAAACAAACGTGTAAATATTATGTGAATATGAGAGTAGTTTCGTTGTCCACTGCTGCAAAGTTGCTCACAATGCATTAAACACCATCCTTTCAATTAGCACAATTCAGCATTTTATAAGTATGGCCATGGTCTGAAAACTTCCTCTGCCCTTGGAATTGGGTCCGGGTGGAAAAGACTAAAATTCTGTTTCTCCATCACATTAAGTTCATCATTGTCCTTTTTTTTCCAGGTTTACGTGGTGCAATAGCATTCGCATTGGCTATTCGAGACACAAAGTCCCAGCCCAAACAAATGATGTTTACAACAGCACTGCTGATCGTATTTTTCACAGTCTGGGTATTTGGTGGGGGCACAACACCAATGCTTACATGGCTTCAAATCAGGTTAGTATTCTCTTTAAAATAATAACTAACAAAATAGAATGCAATCACTACAGATCAATCACTAAATTCCTGCAGCTTTCTAAGGCTTATTTATATGCTTTTTAATGGAATTTCACAAGCACAAAGGAAGTATTTGGCTACCTGGTAGAGGCTCCAGACCACAAGGAACAGGTTCTTCCCAAGTCTGGACCTAGGTCAGACCCATCCTTATTTCCTAAGAGTTTGTTTCACTACTGTTCCTTTTAAACACTATGAATAAATGTTAGTGTCCTTCTCGCTGTTGAAGAAAGAGCTGTAAAAGCAGATTTTGCCCTCATCTAAAAATGTGTATTTATTACACAAACATGTCATAAATAATGTATTTCTGATTATAATGTGAATATACTAGAAAAACCTACCTGCACTGGTGTATCATTCAGCCATTAATTTATTATGCATCATTTTATATAAGCCTCTTCACTATATTATTTTTTAAATTACTTTGTAGTCACTTGTATTCACAAAAAGCAATGAATGACAAGGGAGGTTAAATGAGAAAAGAGAGGGAAATAGAAAGCTGAAATAAAGAGCATCTAATTTAAATGTAGTGTCCTGCCAAGAGTGCTTTTTTGAAACCTTGCTTTTAGCAATAAGAGTGTAATGCCATTACTGAGTTCTGGCTACCTCATAATCCATTTAGATCTCACTGCCACAGTTCATAAGGTCTCCAAAGAAAACCTGAGTATCAAGATAGGCTTGCAATTCACAATTCCTAATCATTTATTCTATATACAGCATATACTTTCCTTGTTTACAAAATTATATCTGATTAACAAGCCTTCATGACAGACAGTTGCTATAAAATAACTGCTGAAGATAACTAAATTGAATCTTCAACAAAGAGCACAGATAAAAGCTTGCAGGCAAAATAAGGACTAGCATACAAGTGTACTGTATAAACATAAAATGCAGGAAATCCATATGCAATGTGGAGGGATTCTATTTTTATGACAGTTTGATTCTTTTTCATGACATCTCTCTTACATTCCATAATGTCAGTCAAGTTCATTACAGTTTGGATATACTCTGCCGCTATCAGCCATCTTTCTGAGATTTGCCACTTTTTCACTGTCAGTCAGCAATAGAGATGCTCTATACAGCAACAGAAATGCGGGTGAGAAGGGTTATTATTACATCTTGTGTACCAAATCCATTTGTATTACTATAATAGGAGATTAAGGAATAATTTTAAGTATATAGTAAGGGAAAAAGGGGTTGGGCAGCAGTCACGTGTCTAGCCTAAGGACTTAGGTCACTAGATACCTGGCCTGGTCTAGGTAATTTTTAAAGGAACATTGTCAAGTGCTTTCAGCAACACAAGCAATTTAATTGGATGCAATGGTATTTCTTCTGCTACTTAGTACTACCCAGAGGTAGGAAGACCCACAAGAGCACAGGTGAGGGGCTGACTCATATTTATACCTTTTAATGCAAGCAGGTGCTTCTTTCTTTACCCACCTGTACAATAGATTTTGCCAAAGATGCTGAAAGTAGACAGTCATTATTGGTCTGAAATGCTCATCACTTTGAGTATCTCCTCTGAATCCCAGCAGGTCTGCCAGGCAGATTTACCAATCAAATAATTTCATTTTGTAACTGGGATATAGATTTTCTTACTATAAAGCTATTGGGTTCGCAATTCCCACTTAATTTCTTGACATCAGAACATACAGCTTCATAAATTATGAGTGTGGTCAAACTAAGATAATACTTTAAATACATTTGTAATTAAACAGGTCTATCTTGAGACTCTGATTTCTGTTTCTACTGAAAATATTTAATTGTCTTTATAATTTATTACACCTCAACATGGAATTTTGTCCTTAGCTACCAGCATTTGTCATCTTAGTCTTAAGTACACTTGCTACGTATTTGTATTTAAAGGTGGTGGTAGTTCATGCCAGTTGATACTTGTATGGATTCTAGCAAACCTGGGTTTGCTGCGGGAGTTATGGGGCTGCTCCAACACCACCTTGCTTGGTGTACTAGCCCCAGTATGCCTGCACCTGTGCCAATGGCAATTTTGAGATGCATCTATCCCCACTATTTTTATATATAAAACTAGAAGGAAGAGATTGCATTTTTCATGCTAGTTTGGAGGGTTCTCCTCACAAAGCCAAGAGAAAGTGTTCTATGAGTTTGTATGGTTGTCTGCAAAGAGATTCATTGGAATGGGTTAGGATGTCACCCATTACAGAACAAAGGGATGAAGCCAGTGAAATGCTGCAACTATGTCTGTAAGTACAGCAGAGGAGACTAGTCTCAGACTACCCCCGAAGTGTTCAGTTGGTGTGAACTTACATCAGGCACCATCCCAGGGCAGTTTGAAATCACTTCTGTGTGATTCCCAGTGATTTAAGGAGCCAGATTTACCACTGCTGTTCACTCCAAAGCACAGTGCTAGATCAGTTAATCTAAACAAGTAGAAATAAAGTTATTCACCTTATAAAAATTAAGTACTTACAGGAAATGGAAAATATATGAACGGCTGTGTTAAGGTCACAGTGACCACACTGCGTTTCCCTACATATGCTACAAGTTGCTGTATAGGTAAACCTTCTCAGGAGACAGGAATGGTCAAAAATACAGTGGTTCAAGCAAATAACAGTCTAAAGCTGAGCGTGCTTTTTTGCCAATTTACTATTTCATCATAATATGAGTATCTAGCAGGTAATTATTTAATTGAAGAGGAGGCATTAAAAAGGATGACAGAGAGGAACATGTTATTTCTGATACTACTTGGATTAATTGAATCTTATTCACATGTTTTTTAATTTGTGCCCATTCTAGCTAACATGGAATACGCCACAGTTCCTATCGGTAGTTCAGGATATGCAACAATCAGCTTCTCAGGGTTGATCAAGTCAGCCTTATCCTAGAGATAAGTACTTGAGTGTGTATGTTACAAACCAACTTATTCACATTTTGGTTTTAAAACGTAAATACATCTACCATCCATTAAGTTGAAGATATGTAAAAATAACATAAATCACCAATAACTAACACTAATATATTTACCATTTACCATAATGCATTACAGTGTTAGTTAAGGTAAAAGACAGCGTTCAAGATCTGTACAGCCACCTTGTTGTATATTGCCGTCTACATATTATACTATGTTTCAATGATTTATTGCACTCTCCATAATTTACACTGCCTCATATATCAACAGAGTATGAGGGTAGAACAATGACAATTTAAAAATAATAACAGTAATAGTTTTCTGAAAAGTCAATCTTTTTTCCCATAACTGGAATTTTCATGATCTTCCATCTTTCCTCACAGCAACAGCATCAGATCTTCTTTTTTGTCATTTAAAATTCAATTTAATGTAAATATAATATGTCACTATTTTTAGAGAAAAGATGAAGATGTGTCCTCATAGATAACTACCAACTGATTTATTTCAGTAATATGTATGGCTTATACAACCCTTGCAAACTGTTGCCAAAACAAACAATAAGATGTATTATCAAAACTAACCATGTGCTATTGAAAAGGCCCCATTTCCATCTCCCATTCAATGCAGCAATATCACTCAACTCTCTCACAAGGTTGCAGAGGCCAGCTTATAAAAGGAAGCTTAAATAGATCCCAGGAGTTCACCCAAGTTTATTAATGTTTATTAATGTTCACAGTTCTAGGTCCCTTCATTTAACAAAGAAATTACATCAAAACATATGCTCCTACTTAAACTATAGCTTGAATCCAAGAAAGGCTCTTAAAGCCTCGTAAATGTGACCTTCTAATGGAAGAATTTATGTCTGCATGTGTCTATACGTCAAAATACAATTTTAAAAGAAATCCATGCCAATTATTCTCATTATTTTACTAGTATATTTACCTATACAGAGTAACCTTCAAAATGAGTCTTAAAATTCTTGAAAAAGTCTGAATATTTTTAACTTTGTTTTAAAAGAATGAGACATACATTTTCAGAAATGTCTTATTTTAACCGTCTCCTGTTTTAGATACCTGAAGCTCTGCATTTCGGGAAGTATTGAGTGTTCCCTTTTTGAAAATCAGGTCCTATTTAGATGTTCCCAGTTCTTTGGCACAGTAACATATTTCTGAGCAAAGTGTCATATGCGCAGTCCATAACAGTGTTATCAGCTGGCATTCTGAGAGCAGAATTTGTTGTACCATGTTCCTAAATAATACGTTGTCTTTTGGCTTATCTGAGACCTATAACTAGAAAAAATTGCCTTTACTCCCCATGAGAAAGGACTACAATATACTGCTCTTGGCAGACAATTAGTAAGTCTGCATCCACGTATGAGAATAATATCACGATACATCAACAGTTAAACAAAGATAGCCATTTAAGCATCAGTTCACAGTCAAACTGAAGTATGCAACAAATGTGCCTTCAGAGATGTTGAGTATTACCTGCTAATACTTTCGGATATATATCTCCCTTCATTCCCCAAACTCTGATTAAAAATAGAGAGCTACATATTACAGTAAAACTGCAATGAGAAGTTTGGGGATAAAGGATTCTCCTGACAGGCAGAGCAAAAATACAAAGCTATTAATAAAACATGTCCTATGCTAGGTATTAGGTCCTGCGTGTTTATCATCACCTCCTTTATAAATGTTTGTCAGGGGATTTCCAGACTCTTTGTACATCTCTTTGCAACAGTTCTTCAGTGAATAATGAGATTTTTATTCCATATCCTAAATAAACACTAAGCAGCATCGAATAGTAACTTTGAATACTGTGCCTATCTGACCATTGCCTTTGATATGTACTTTAGAAACTGGCTATATCTATGTGCCTGGCTGCCCTTAAAAAGATGCCAGCTCTAGTTCACATAAAACTTCACTTCCAGACCTCTAACTTTCTCTAAATACTAATGACAGATGCCTGGTGTACCACTTTTTCTGGGGATGACCAAGGCTGTCCAAACTTAGATTCTCAGCAAGAGCATTTCTTCATTGCACTTTTCTATGAGAAAACACCAACCTAGGAAATTAAAATAATCAAAACAAATTATTCTTCTAAAATTCAGCTATTGCTTTCCCTAATTTCTAATTGACCCAAACCTTCAGATTCACCTCCGGAGATTTCCCAGAGCTTTGCTTATTTTTTTCACTGTTCAGATTCCATCGTTATAACTACAGACAGATATTTCTCTTTGCCCATCCAGGCAAAACTAAACCTAAAAATGTCAAGGTTATACAGTTCCAAAACTTTCTTTGCATTGCTGGAGCCAGGTCTCTGATGGTGAACAGCAGCTGGTCATTCACTCACACTACACTAGCGTAAAAACAGCCGAACTTAACAAAGTCAGTAATCTCTGAGAACACAACACATAGAAATGAGTCAAGTGTAAAAAAACGTAACTGGAAAACCAATCTAATGTGTGAAACAGGAAGAGAACAGGATTTATGTCCTACAAATTAAGAGTCCTTAGATCTCTTTGAAACAAGTACATAAGCAAATAGGATATCATTGCTCTGGAGACTCTTTTCTGTTGTGTATGGGAAATGGTGCTGGCTGGCTAGGAGTAGAGTGCAGGTAAACTGGGAGCAATATTGTTATCAGCACAAACAAAACCAAAATCTGCCATTTGCAAGAGTCAAGCATGCAGTAACCCCCCAGCCCAGTCCAGATCTACAGTAATGACTGAAAGGAAAAATCATTTCCAGATTACATATAGACATAACTGTATCATTGATATGAAGCCGCTAAAGTAAAAAGAGTTGTCTCAAGGGTCCTTCTATTTATTCTTCATAGACCGAATCATTCAACCAACTCAAATACATACTCCCTATAGGGGTCTACCTGTATCTATTTTGACAATAAATCTGCATTGAATAACACTGACAGAATGTAAAAACTCAGGCTGAAAGTTACAGAAACACCTACTGGAGGACTTATTACCAACTGTTATGCAATATGTTACATTGCTATTTTGGCAAAGTAAATTTTTTAAAAAACTTTTTACACAGTTTTATTCTGATTTTTGTTGCTCCACTTTTGTAAGTTCCACCATAAAACATAAACAGACTGGATTCTTTTGTGGGGGTTTCCTTGTGGTATGGCTACAGCATTGTTTTCTAAATGAAAAAGGAAGAAACATCATAGGACTGTATCCAAAACATTTGAATATATCACATCTGAAACATGAAATTATAACATTATTCAGCATTACAGTGTAAATTTGGAAGGTCAAAACACTCCTGACTCCTAAATTCTCACCTATTGCAAATTCACTGAACACAATAGGAAATGACCATTCAGCAGACATCAGCACCCAAAAGTCATAAGCCAGCAGAGTTCGACGTCATTGAGTATGCTAGTATATCCCTTTACAATAAAGATGTTTCATGGACAAGCTGTTCTTTCAAGAAATCAAGATTTTGGTTCATTCAGTACCCAACACTTTAATCCATTACTGCAATATTAAAGACAAAGGTGGTGCGTATGTTTACCAGAATATCACATCAGGGATGTGGGTGGGCAGTGGGGCTAAATGCTGTGACCATGACTGTCTATAAAAAAGCGAATTGGTTGGTAGAGTTAATCTGTGTTTATACCAGCCCTTTATCAACTGGTTATAGACTGCTGAAAGACAAAACTTTATGATTAGAGCAACTTAACAACATGACCTTAGCCAGTATCATATTGCTGCAGTTCCAGTAACAAAAACATTCTTTTCTTTATTCCCAAATGCTATAGTAGTATTCCCTGTGCTCAGCTGTGTTCAAGGAGATGCTGCACAAGGACAGTTTGCAATGCCACAGTGGCAGCTCCCACCAACTGCCAAGTAAGAAGCTTTGATCAGATCTGGTCTGTACTTTAAGCTTCCAAAGTTGTTCTTTCTGCTTCCCAGAAGAGGTCTTTCAAATTAAAAATAAAAAAAAAAAGCCACAATAATATTGTGGGCTTTGGAAAGAGTTCTGCCTCATTTAGAAAGCTGTTGTGGTAAGAAATCTCAAAGGCTGAAATGGTGGTAAAAATACGACTGAGCCTCAGGGCTCCAGAACAGGAGGTGCTGAGTAGGAACCTTCCTTATCTACAGCATAAGAGCAAAGAAGAATGCATTTTAAATCAAAGGAGTAACAGATTGGTTTAGACGAGGTGGATAGTGTTGCCTACATGACTGTATTTTTTCCAGTTATAAAGATTGATATTTTCTTCCTTTTTTTATAATGACACACAAGTCTTTCTTACTAAAAATGTACCTGTTTCTGAGTTCTGCCACAGTTACATTCTGATTTGCCGTTATATGGTTGTAGCATCTGGATATCTTTATTAACTCTCCTTTATCAAATCAGTTATAAAAGAAAATTATCTTCTTCAAGACTAGATTTGTAGAAATCAGTATGAGTGGGATTGATGGGAGAGGTGGTGATATAACTGGACTCATGTTGTTACCATGCTTGATGCCAGTGTTTGCTAAACAGAAGTCTTTGGCCAATAGCAAACTGGCTTAAAAGCGACCTAGAAAAGACATCAGCAATGTTAAAACTCATGATTTTCATATCAGCCTCGATTTGCAGCATCTGCTGTGCAGTATACACAAGGCTGGAATTCTGTATTACTCAACCCTGTACTCAGTGATCAAGCCATTACCAGAAACTGCTCCCCTTTAACTTGACAGGAGATTCCTTTCATATAAGGCTTCTTCCATCACTATCCAGATTGGGGTTCTGCACCTTTACCCAATAAAGAGGAAGAAGCCTTTCACATACTGAGGAGGGGCACAACCTGCAATAGTGTGCTGCATGGGCAAAGGACAGGCAGCACCTGTCTTTGGAGCTTTAAGATGGTCAAACACAGCAAACTGAGGCAGAGGTCACATAGGTCTTGGCCTTCAACTGACTTGAAAGCATTTGCAGATGCTTGACAACCTCCTGCCCCAGAGCTTTATGAGCAAACTGTACTTTTATTCCTTCCCAGCAGGCGACTGAGCCCCCTCAGCTCCTGAGACACTGTTACTGTAAATACAAGTAGTGAGAATCTTAAGACTCTTCTAACTGTATTAAAACCTTCAGAGTGATAAAATAACTATTTCCTATAAATTCCCAAACTGTAAAACAAATAATAGTAAGTCTTAAACATATGTTCTACACTGTATTGCAAAGTCCTATAGTCAGGAACAGCTTAGAAACTTCAAGCACACTGAAATTTAACAGAGGTGAAGCTCCTAAGTCACTTAGACAAGTTTAATTTAGACAGTTTCACGTAATGCTAAGTGGAGCAATGCCTTCCCTAATCTTACTGGGGTGAGGTGTGACTGGCACTGGAAAGAATGGTGTCCTGACAGCTGATCTAGGCAAAGAGGCTGCAGTCAGCTGAGGTGAGGAAGAGCGATCCTCTTCACTGGTATAGAAAAGCCTCATCAGAATACTGTACTCCATTGCTGCATTCTGTTCTGCACATAGAGAAGAGCATGAGATATTACATCTCCTTACAGAGTAAGGAGTAAAGGCATCTTAGTTCTCTTTTTTCACCCTCACATCGGCGCACAAGGATTATCCCTCCTGAAACATAGCTAGTCCTTGAGCTGCTCAGAATGTAACAGCTAAAAGCATGTGTTCATATCTTCAGATGATCCATAATTCAGTACTTATAAATTATTATGAACCTTCTTGTTTCAGTTGTGTTCCTTTGAACACCTTTTCCTTTCACCATTTGTCAAGAGGAAAGAGAGTCAGTTTAGAAAAGGAGATTTAATTAAACGTTTTGTTTTGGCCTTGGCGCAATCTCTCTTCTACAACTGTGTTCCTTTGGGTCATATTTCCTCTAGAGTCCTGGAAAACAGTTTAGTGAAAGTGAAGGATCTGTTGATTTACTATTGAAAATGAAACATCAGCCTAAGTATATCATCAAGTGTAATTTGCAAGTGACCACAACATAAAGACAAACAGTTCAATTAAAGGCAGTATATTTTTAAGCACTGTTATATTACTGTGCACTCTGTCCTGTTTATTATTTTGTTTTTAGAATACTCATAATCAGTCTAACTGGTATTCCCTCTCAGTAACAGAAATAGCTCCAATAAACAAAGCTGCTCTGTTTCCAGGGTCATATTCCTCTTTAGCCATAGTACAGTAAGTATTTTAAATCATCCTGCAATAAACACTCCTGTTGGGAGCCAATTTCAGCCAGACCTCTTCAGGTCACTAAGTTCCTTTTAACCCAGACACATATTCAACAGAGATCATGCTGTCTTTGCCTGTAAAATCTTTTAAATTTTAACAAAACCCTCTGAAATGCAGAAACACCTGTAATTTCATGTAACAAGTCTAACAACTAACACCGCAGTTATCTTTAAATTACTACTGTCCTTAGTTGGCCAGCTATCAGCACCTGTGAACATCTAAAGGACAGCATTTTGCCTAGCATCTTTTATACCAACGATAGTTTGAATGTTCCTGCACTAACAAACACTAATTGCATATACATGAGACATTGCTGACTCCCCAGGCTCCCCCCAGCATTAGGATATTACTGATTTATGCGCAGACTCTTAAGTCACAAAATCTACATTGCTGTTTAAAAGGTAAGTCTCGCAGTTGCAAAGAACACCTTGAAAATTATTCAAAAGAAACTAAACTAACAGGGAAGCTTTTGTGTGAGCTCATGGACAGTCTAAAACAACAGCTCAAAGAAAACACTGTCCCATGATTATCAGAGGAGCGTTATCTTCAAGACACACAGTTCTGCTGATAAACTCCATCCTTGCTCCCACAGTACTCCAGGTACAACAGAAAAATAGTACGTTAGGGTTGACTTAGGGAACTGCATGGCTGTCAGTCACTCGGTCCACTAGTAGACAGGTAACAAGTGATCCAGAAAGGCAGAGGACGAGGCAGAGTTTTAGCTTCAGCTATAAGACATTTAACCACTATAAATAACTATCAGCATTTTCAAATTTGGTCAAGCACATTAGAGATCATTGTGATTAAGTATTTGAGTAATTTGCACAGTAATCTATTGATTACTTGTGACATAGGTCACAGAAAGCAATAAGATCAGATTCTGGTTTATCACTTCATTCCCTTTGATCTCCCATAGTAGCACAGACTAAAATATTGGTTTAGATCCTTGTTAAAGATCTTTTTTATACAGAAATATTGCTAGATGTGGTACTTGCCCTTTGCCCCGTGGTATTGGCCACCAGTTCTGGATTTGTGGGTGTGTATACCTATACTGCATATGTAGTATCTACAAGAAGTAAGAAATGGTCTGGTGCTCCTCACAAAAGACATACTAGAGAAATGCATTCTGTTTCAAACCCTGAGATGTTCAGCATCACACATGAAACTACCTGTGAGCAAAGAAAACACTTCTTGGGGCACACCCACACTGAAAGGGTTAATATAATAGCTGCTTTTATTATAGTAGCTAGAGCATGATTAGCCTGGTAAATGCTATAAATCAAGCAGCAGTATGAAACTGGACATTAAATGTATTGGCTGTTATTATAAAAAGAGAAATTGGATAATTTCCTTTCATTTCTATCTCAAAATGAGAAATCATCCAGGTAATGAATCTCAGTGATCTCCTGAAATGCCTGTCATTTATTTGCAAGGTACTTTTCTGCTAAGATAAGGTGTGCATTTGATCTTTCAGAGTTATTCAACGTAGCATTTTGCCTGAATGATACTAAACAAGGTTTATAAATATTCATGCTTGATAACAAAATAAAAGACCAAAATACAGAGGACTTGGGCTTTCTGACTGTGAAAGGCAGTGCTGGGCAGCTGTTGAATGGAAGATTTTGGATTGCAACTGTGACTTGTGCATGACATGTACCTGACTCTTGCTGTGACCTCTATTGGTCTTTATCGGCCAAAGGGGTCTAATTTTGGGCACAGTCTCCTAACAGCAGACAGCTAAATCCCACCTCACATACCTTGTATTTCTAGCTCCGCATGGCTATTGAAAAGAGAAAAGGAAGGAAGACATGAAAGATACACTTTTATTGCTAGAATACTTGGTACAGGAGAGAGGGAAAATTACACAGCAATAAGAAAGATTCATGCCTTTCAGTTTACTAGGAATAAACGACAGGATAATTTTTAAACATGCCAAACCCCCAGAATAACTAATACATATTTCCAGAAAATTATAAATAAACCTATAGCAAGAAATAGAATCCATGCAGCCAGATTTCTGTCAATTAAAATATTTGTTTTCTTATCTTTTAAAATACTGTTCATTTCCTTCCATTTCACGCAATCACTTTTTTCTTCCATTAAAACGTGCCTCTGTATCATGCAAAGGGTAGCTGCTATGCAGCAGCCAACATGATGTAGTTGTTCAGACTACAAATAAGGAATCAAACCAACCCATCTGGAAATACTGCTAGGGAACATCTTGATTACCTGGGATTTTAGAACAAAACTAGTGCTTTATTTCTTTCTACCAAAACATGCCAAATTAATTTGGACATCTATCTCTAACTAGGCCTCCAAAATTAAATTTGTGCCAGCATAAAACCAGTTGACTTCAAGCATATGCCAAAACTGTGGTCTTTGAGGGTAAGTAGAAAGTAGAGAAAAACAATCTGAGCCTTTAAAAGTTTGAGATAAATGTCATATGAAATCCTGGCTCTAGAAAAAATAATGATCACATTTGCTGAGATGAACCTTCTACCCCTACTTTGTAGGTATTGATCAAGATAACTCTTAACTCTCTGTGTTATTGATCAGGTACTGTTGCTTTTTGCAAAATAATTGCTCTGGAAACTCACTTAACTTTCCTGCTTTGAGAACTGTGTAATACTGTCAGTTGGCCCAAAAAATAGAAGAGTATGAAATTAATATGTTCTTCACATTTGTTAGTTTATTTAATTTCCAAAGCCTGTATGTTCATTCTTCTCACAGTTGCTTGACAAAGAATATTGGAATCTCTTCAGCAAGAAAATATGAAATTAATGTTTCATTTTGAAGGGATGAAAGTTTTCATCATGACTGAAAATATCATTTCAGTCTGCAAAAAACAAAATTTCTCAGCCTTTCTGTTTTTTTAAAACTTTCCTGTGGTTTTCCTTTCTGCTATCAAATATTTCACATAGTGCAAGAACATTTAATTCCATTTTTTAACTATACATGAAGTGCGGGGGGAGTAAAACGTATCTTTTGTCTTCCAGAAAGAAAAAAGGTGCTAACTGGGAAGTGAATTAGGCCTTAATGGTCTTGTACAGTATATGGACTGTGATGTAAATATTCTTGTAAATTGAAATTAATAAAAGCATGTGTTGGTATAACTGGGTATATCTGGGCTTGCAGAGGAACTTAATGACAGAAGAGAACTGTGTGACTTCAATTTTCATGAAACTTTCAACTTTCCTGAAACTGCCCCTGAAATTCTGAACTTTCTGTTCTTTTTTAAAATGTAGAGTGGAAGGAAAACTCTGGCACCCTTGATAACAAACCTATCAAATTGTTCCAGAATTAGTTGAATGTGAAAGGTTAATTAAGGCAGATATTAAATAACCTAGGCTCTGTAGAGCAGTGTGGGCATTTAGCATTTAGTAAACAGCTAATTACACTATAATACAGGCTTTTTGTAGAGAATTATCAGTGCAGAAACAGCCCAACAGTGATTTGCTCGTCAGTACATCTATGAGATTTAAATGAGAAAATTACCTCTTATCTCAGCAAGAAGTACTTGGATTTCAAAGCACTTAAAAATACATCAGTTTCTGCATTTTTTACTTCAAAGAGACAGCATTTTGTTACATAATGATAAAAAACCATATAAAGGAATCTTGAAACTGTACATAAAATTCTAGGTTTATAAATGCAAGATATGTTCTATGTAAACAGATATACAGGACAACTGTTTGTATAAAAGTTTATACATAAAAGTGCTATTTATTTAAAATACCCCAAACAGGAATCCTAAAAATCCATGCTAATCCTAAAACCCCTGATCTAATCTTACAAGCAGACAAGGTTTTGTATGCTCTGACCTTGAAACGTCCCAGTTGCCTTTGCTATTCCCTTATCTGCAGGCATTAAGCCTGGTCAGAAATCACAATATAGGTTCGGGTAGTCTGCCTGAAACTCTTGAGTCTTGACCAGCCCCTGAGCTTTTCTAATCTCCAGCCAAAGGAAATCCTACGAATGCTGTCACAGCCTCTATTTTCATTTTAGACACAGCAAAAGAGACCCTGTTGTCCGTCCTGCTTGCTGCACCAACTAGTGGCATGGACTAGATGGTTTGCTTCCTCTGCTTCATTCAATTCATAAATATTTCTTCCACCTTTCCAGAGAAACTCCAGGCCAAACTTCACCAGTTCTGCACACGTATGCATATGTATCCATGAGATGAGGAAAGCAGAGAAGTCAGAAAATAATTTTACTTAACTGAACCAGAAAACAAGACAAAATTATTCAGTAGACTAGTAGTTAATGTGTTCGCTAAACAGGTTTTAGGTCCTGTCCAAATAAAGTGTTTCTGTTTCATGTAAAATGAGTCATCAACTACAATACAGTAATCTGCATAAGATTTGCATAAGAATGCATAAGAATAAAAGCATAAGATCAGAATCCAGGTCTTCCAGTACCCTACTCGGTAGTCTACAGAAGAATGATTGTTCACATGCTTTCTGACCTAGTGGCCCTTACATATACATATATTTGAATTTACTCCAGATCAAGCTTTTAAAAAAAGACCAAAAATCATTATTTGTCCCTCCTGAAATCAGTAGGACTACATGATTATCCATCAACCTGACTGTCCTTTATTGATCTGAAGATCTCAGGCTTTGTGTGACTAGCTCCCATTTTAAATGGGCATCATCTGAGCTCCTTAGTGCTTATGTTCCTTTTGAAACTAATGCTTGGGCATGGCTTTATGTTTCACCAATTCTGTAAGTATTAAGAAAACTCAGCCTGTAAAATGAGTTGCCAATTCCAATTCAATTGCCATCTCTTTGTTTACTGACCAAGAGTGGCTTTATTTCCTTCTTTCACATCTTCAGAAATACCGTTTTAATGCTTTTACATTGATAAGTAATAAAATCATCCATTCACCCAACTTAATCCCAAAAGGCAGTCTGCAGCCTCCATCCTTTCTTATTTATGCTCAGCACAATACTAGAAAAAGAAACATTGTATTGAATTATTGAACTCTCTATCAGAGCATTTCTTTGTATTACCCTATCCCTTTGAAATCTAAGTCATAACGGCTGTCTGCCATTTTACTACCACATGGAAATCTGAATTATAAACAAGTGATAAATTCTCCAATTTAGATTAAGCAAATGTCACAGCTTTCAGTCCAGGTTATTGCATATACTTCAATGTGTGTTACATAAGAGAAAGAACATGCATGTTCTGGAAAGGAGCGGTGATACATTTAAAATGTAAAATCAATCTTTTCTGAGTTTCACAGTGTCTCTTGCCTTCCCAGTTTTGTCTTTCAGATAGCAAGCTCCCTGGGGTATTCTCTACCACACACTGAGCTGTACTAAGCTAAACAGAATGTCAGCAATCATCCTAACAAAAAACTGCACAAAATCCTTTTTAAAAAGCTTAATTCATTGATGATTTTGTCAATAAGTGTTCTCTCTCAACAACAGGAAAAGTTACATTACATAGGTTTTTTTTAAAAAAACGAACAGCTTTAATGGTTTACAGCTCAGCTCTTGCATACATACTCTCTGGATCCCAATGTTATACCTCAAACAAGACAACTCCTTTAGCTTCAAGATGTACTGTCTCACAGTATTTACCAATTCATTAGGGTGCAGGGCATCTACAAGAAGGGCAGGAAGGAGGATCTGGGGAACTACAGCCCTGCCAGCCTGACCTCAGTGCTGGTGAAGGTTATGGGGCAGATCACCCTGAGTACCATCAGATGGGACCTGCAGGACAACCAGGGGATCAGGCCTAGCCAGCAGTGATTTATGAAAGGCAAGTCCTGCTTGACAAACCCATCACCTAGTGGGTGAGGGAAAGGCTGTGGATGTTGTCTACCTGGACCTTAGTAAAGCTTCTGATGCCATCTCCCACAGCATTCTACTGGAGAAACTGGCTGCTCATGGCTTGGATGGGTGTACCCTTTGCTGGGTAAAAATCTGGCTGGGTGGCTGAGGCCAAAGAGTGGTGGTGAATGGAGTCACATCCAGCTGGTGGCTGGTCACAAGTGGTGTCCCCAGGGCTCAGTACTGGGGCCAGTTCTGTTTAGTATCTTTGTCAATGATTTGGAAAAGAGGATCAAGTGCACCCCCAGTAGGTTTGCAGGCAACACCAAGTCGGTCAAGCATATTGATCTGCTGGAGGGCAGGCAGGCTCTGCAGAGGGATCTGGACAGGCTGGATCCATGAACTGAGGCCAACTGTATGAGGTCCAACAAGGCTCAGTGCCGGGTCCTGCGCTGGGGTCACACCAGCCCCACACAGCGCTACAGGCTGGGGCAGAGCGGCTGGGAAGTGCCTGGTGGGAAAGGGCCCGGGGTGCTGGGTGACAGCTGGCTGGGCATGAGCCAGCAGAGTGCCCAGGTGGCCAAGAAGGCCAACAGCATCCTGGCTTGTATCCGAAACAGTGTGGCCAGCGGGACCAGGGCAGTGACTGTCCCCCTGCACTGGGCACTGGTGAGGCCGCACCTCGAATCCTGGGTTCAGTTCTGGGCCCCTCGCTGCAGGAGGGACGTAGAGGGGCTGGAGCGTGTCCAGAGACGGGCAGCGGGGCTGGGGAAGGGGCTGGAGCACAAGTCTGATGGGGAGCGGCTGAGGGAACTGGGGGGGGGGGGGGGTTGTCTGGAGAGGAGGGGGCTCAGGGGGGACCTTGTTGCTCTCTACACCTACCTGACAGGTGCTGTAGGCAGGTGGGGGTCGGTCTCTCATCCCAAATAAACAAGCAATAGAACAAGAGAAAATGGCCTCGGGTTGTGACAGGGGAGGTTTAAACTGGATATTAGGAAAAATTTCTTCACTGGAAGGGTTATCAAGTGCTGGAACAGGCTGTCCAGGGAGGTCATGGAGTCATCATTACAGCGGGTATTTAAAAAGGCATGTAGACGTGGCAGTTAGGGACATGGTTTAGCGGTGATCTTGGCAGTGGTTGGTTAACAGTTGGACTCAGTGTCCTCAAATGTCTTTCCAACCTAAACAAGTCCATGATTCTATGTAGAATTTTAAGCATTAGGCTCGCCTTCCAGCTATAAGGTTTTCTTGCTCCATTCAGTAAGTTTGAAGCCAGTGTCAAAGCATCGCATATTTACAAATACACTGACAGAACTTTCACATATGCCTGAAGCCACTAGCCACAGAGAATTACTTAGAGCCCCAGGGAAGCTGAGTGGCAATGAATAAATGGGGACAGATCCTCAGCTGGTGCAAGCTGTCATAATAACATTCATTTATTTTCTTGGCCTGTAGGCAGAAGTATAATATGCTTTGGGGATCCCTGATTGAGGCAATTTCTCACTCTGCTTTCTCACTTTGCCTCTGCATTATCTTGTGCAAGCTATTGCTTTCATTGTCATCACTGCTTGAATTCAGGTATTGGCTCATAGCTGCTACGTACAGTAGTTTATTTTTACATGAAAGCAAAAAACACACTGGGAATGGAGTCTGTTTCTTACCATGATGCAGTAAAGACCTTCCAACACACTGTAAAACAACACAAGAAGCATAAATAAAACTATGGATCTTTATAGTACAGTCCCTATCTCATCCTCTTTATGTTCAAGCTGTATATGATTATAAGGAGAAGAAGAAAAAAATTACTATTACCCCCCCCCCAAAGAAGCTTTGATGATCTCCAAATACTCTTACAAAAGATAAAAGCTTTAATTAATTACATTAATTAAAAAGAAACTGTTTTATCAGCCTTAACTACAGTGTCACAGTTAATACACACTATTCAACAAGGGGGTAATTAACGCTCTTCCTAGGTGCTCATAAAAGGCTTGCGAAGACTGGTGCAGGCAGCATAAAAATCTCAAAACGGGACATGTCTAGGAGAGAGCCCTCAGCAAACCAGAAAAGATTCCCAATTTGGTTCATTGCCAAAAAAAAAAGATTAGAAAATTTTTTACTTGAGGTGGATTGAATTAGCAGAACCAAGAGGTTTATAGCCACAGTTGAGTTCCTGACACAAAAGGGGCAAGCTAGCACTGATATTTGAAACCTTTGCCTTCCCAGAATAATCACAAATGCAAAATAAGTGCCTAATATTTCCTAAATTCTTCTGAATATGTAACATAATGCAAATGTATGTATATAAGTTGAATTTCACCAATGTTAAAGTGCTAGACCTGGGTTTCTGGATCATTTACATTCCACTTGAGCTCTTATTCTCTTCAAATGAGTAAATCTATTACCACATCATGCATATTTAAAAATGCGCGACTACTAAATTCGAGAGTAAAAAAACCAAGCATAACATTTGTATTTAGTGTATTTTCTGAACTCTGGAAAGGGACTTTACATACTGTGAAATAAGAACAGTTCCTATAGTTCTGGACAAATGCAGCAACTAAGGTAGAAGTATCTATCTTTGTTGCTGTTGTTGTGCAGGTAAAACTCTCCTGCAAACTGAAAAGAAAAAAAAAAACAACTGTAACATTCTGTCAAAGCTATATACTGCTCCATGATCACTGCGTGAATAGCAGAACTTACACTATTGTGATGGCATCTGGTCCAAGTTTGCCAGCTACACTAGAAAATAAATTTTCCCTCTGGAACTTCTGTAGTACAACGAGTTAGAGGGTGTCTGTGAGCATGCACACACGCACATTTATATAATTAATAGTTTTTGCATCGTCTAGCATTGTAAACAGTGCAACTACAGATCAGTATCTGTTTTTGAGATGTGACGTTTTTACTTGAACAGCCTAAATATTATTTGAAACAGCCACATGAGATCTAAATATATTGCCTAAAACTGGTAACGATAGCTATGTGTCTGAAGGAAGGGTTATATTGCAAAAGCAAATTTTAAATGAACTGAGATCTATACTGTCTAAACTAAACAGTACAATTATCAGACCAAGATTATAGCGAAATAAAAATATTCATGAATTAAAAACAACATGGAATGAGATGAGCATTAGATGATGAAGGGGAGCATACTTTTCCAGCATTTCCATATAACCATTCTCTGTCAAAAAGACCATTACGCTTTGATATTTACTGTATCAGGAGCATATAATCCATGTAGGGTGGGGTTTTTTGGTAGAGTAACAAAACTAATAAAGTTGGTGTCTTTTTGAGTCATTTTTTAATTCTTTGATGTTGAGAAGCAAACTGTTGTAAAAGAAATGAAAAGTTAAATTTTCCATTAAGCAGTGTTTTAGAACAGTCTTCAGAAATGGCACTACTGTTTATCCTGCTGTATTTAAAGTGGTTTTAGAGTGTTTTGACATGAATGTGCAGAGGTGTTTCGCTGCCATTAAAACTGAAAGCTGAAATATTAAAACAAAAAAGTGTTCTGCACACATCAGACAATGAAAACTTAGGCAAAACTCTTCCATTTTAGTACCAAACATTTCACTCCAGACTGGGACTTCTCCCTGGATTCTCCCTTTACAAAGCTTGATTTGTAATTTCAGATGTAAAAAGAAGGTGAATGCCCAGAGCTGGCAAAATATAGTGAATATGCATCTGATCTGAAAATAGATAACTAAAATAAAAGCAATATTAAGTTTCATAGCAGATTTTTTTTCTATATTTATATGACTAAGTTACAGTGGACCGGGCACTCGCTGTCCTACAATATTTATTTCTAGATGAGGAAACATGAAAAAATCTTTCCAATGCTTACTCAGATTACTAATTGCAATGTATCTGCTTACGAATGTAGTGACTCAACTCTAAAGGCCATTGTGTTCAATGGTTAAAACCATTTCAAGAATTCAGAAACATCTTTTTGATTTACCCTTTGATAAAACAATTGTACAGCAGATCTTTGAAGGTATATTTTCCAATATACCATATACATGTTTTATACAGCCTTGGGTCAATCAATCCATAGAAGTCCTTACTATCATTTCCTGGTGTTCTGAGTATTTCAGACAGAACTTATGTGAACATATTTCAAACGGGGAATTAAATATGACTTTAAGCAATGCAGCTGATTTACAAACTGCTTGTGAAAAGCGCAGCCTAAATGGAAAGATCAGTGACAGCTTGCATGCAAGCTACCTTGTCACCAGTTCCCAGCAGCAAAGCTGGTAGCATTTACTCAGTGTGTTTTGGTCACAGCGTACATTTAGCTTGACCAGCATTACTCTTCTCTTCCAACGGCTGTGCACAGAATTGCTCCCAGTACCAGCTTTATATGATACGTTTCAAATGTTGATGAGAAAGATAAAGATATGTTTTTCTCCATGTTGCGAGCCCAGGGAACTCAGAGTTGGTCATCTCATTATTTCGACTGATGCCTCAGGAGCATTTAATGTTTTACTTTGGATTAATCACATTAGCAATAATGCAAGCCATCTACAATGGCCTGGGCTTCTTTCCAAAGCTGTGCTGTGTATGTTCAAGGAAAATAAAGGAACAGGCACCTAAAGTGATTCAGAGGACAAACACTTTACTGCTCTAAAAATCATTGACATAATTCACTGGAGGGAACTGTTATTTCTGAGCCAGGAATTAACTAGCCTCATCTGTAGGAAATTGTCAAAATACATCTGAGCGCAGTTTCTTTTCCTCATGCAGATCTTTTGTAAAATCAGTTCTCATTTTTCCTGGCTGGCAAAGCTCATTAGTAGTCTAAGAAAGATGCCAGCAAAATAGCCTAATTCCTGATTATATTTTTTTTTCCTGAAAGCTGTATTAATCTCCATAGAGTTCATGAAAGTAGCAATTAGGACATTGGCTATGTGCAAAAAATTATACTTCTTGTAACGCAGTGCCATTTCTGTCTTTCTGCATTAACTGAAAATGTATTTTTAATAATTTTCCGGGGGAGGGGGGGGGGGGGCAGAGGGTGGTGTTTATTAATACAGTTTCAGAATTACGTACTGAGCATTTGATCTACAGACTTTGTCATAGTATAGAGAGGGGTATGGTAATAATACTGAATTTTTTAAAGCATGTGGAGACTGATCAATATTGTGTTTGGTGTACTGCCTCTTACTGAAAGGATGATACAGAGATGCATTTATGTATCTGTACCTCTCCATTTTGCAGTGTCTTCAGTTAAAGCAAACAAAAAGCACCTGCCATCACCATTAGCTCCTTCCCTC
This sequence comes from Falco cherrug, assembly GCF_023634085.1. Lineage (NCBI taxonomy): Eukaryota > Metazoa > Chordata > Aves > Falconiformes > Falconidae > Falco > Falco cherrug. Next base: position 17,086,555 of record NC_073707.1, on the reverse strand, counting down.
TATATGCTTTTTTTTTTTTTTTCCTTTCCAAAACAGTTACAGTGTAAAGAGTTTGGATGGAAGGTATCACAGTCATCTCATGACAACCTTTCCAGCCCATGCTGTGATCCAGTAATATTTCAAAAGCTCAACTTAGTTGGGATTTACTGGGTTGGCACTCAAAAGAAATAACCTTATTATTACCAAAAGAGGTACTAAATCCCATCCTTTCTTCTAAGTCAATGCTGCACCAAAGCTATAATGTGATATCAAGGAATCCTGTTATTCTACAAGTCCCACCTCTCATCAGAGACATAAAACTCAGGTGAGAACTAAATAGAAAAATGCAGCCATACTGAGAAAGTGGTAACTGCACTGTATATCCCAGCTACTATCATGCACATTCCTTATGTCTAAGCTTCTCTTGCAGTTTTAGTTATTCAAATTACATTATTTTTCATGTTTTATTATTTTTCAGTTTCTCTAATCACAATGTCGTATTTTTGAGTGATGTGACCTTGGAGCCACATTTCTCCAAAGATGCCTGGATTGAACTGAATCCGAACAGATTTTTTTCAATGTAGAACAAACCAAATTTTTTATAATTTTGTAATATTTTAGTATTAAAGATTCTACTATAGTGTAAGAGTTTCATTTTAGGAGGCTTCTGGTAGCAATAGAGTTATCCCACATTTCAGATTTGCTGAGGGTTCGTGTTTTTCTCTGTAGCTGAGATGGAAAATGAAAATTTAGGAGGATTACAGTCCTTTCAAGCTTTCCCACGCTTTGCCCGTAAATCTATGTCTGATTGCCTACAAGTAATCACATACTTGTTCAATAAGTAAAGAGAGTAACTGAGAAGGGCCGTGAATATTAACTAACTACCGCCATGTAATCTTATCACACTGTTCTGGACTTTCTGCTCTTCTTGCTTTGCAAAGTAAGAGGGAATTTAGAGACAGAATTTAAATGCTTGAAAAGCAGGCAGTAAAGCGCTTACCTTACTCTATAGATCTCAGGTTTTATGTAAAAGAGCTCCATGAAGCTAGCTATTTCTTTCACTAAGAAAACAGCAAATGACAGCAGTACCAGGAAGCGCCATTCACCAGTCGATCTGTTAGTGAAATATACATTGGATGAGTCATGCAGTACAATGATAAGTGGAAAATTAAGATGACCATCACATCCCCGTATAGCTCAGGAATGCTGAGAGATGGCAAAAGTATTAAGGAAAGGCTCTTTGGAAACACGCACAGCTGGTTTAACTGTGCTCCTTTTAAAGTCAGTGACACCAGTGCCTTTGGCTGGAATGGGAGTGGTTGGGCTCGTGCAGAGCACCTTGCGGAAACCGCCCCTCGCACCGCAATTCGGAGTCTGCACAAAAACCATTTTCCTTAGAAAAAGGAAGGATGAAAAAAACCTGCTCTTTTAGGGCAGGGGAGGGGAACAGCTGACGCACAAGCACAACACACAATCCAGTCCTTACTAAGGAACAGAGAATAGAGCAAAGCTTTGCCAAACTGCTGGAAGGATCTGAACATTGCCAGATTCCTAGAAAAAAAGAGTTGCGTACAAGATACTTGTTTTTCAGATAAGAATATAAAAAAGGGGAAAGAGTAGTGGAGTTTTCCATATACATTAGAACAAAAGGTTTATTAATTTAAGTTTGGACCACTAAAAATACCATTTTATGAAAGACTTTTCTTCTCCCTAAGGCAGGAGTAGAAAAATAAAACATGCAAGTGAATCGTTACTTGGCAAAGCAGAGCAATAAACTGCAAGGTAGAAGGTGATAGCTGAATTACATACCATGGTGCAATGAAAGATACAGGAACAACGTATGACTATAAACATATGTAAGAAAACCTAAAATAAAGGGAAAACAAAAAATGAAGGGGGAAGAGGGAGTGTTTCCCAGAAGAAACATCAGTACCGAAAAGAAGCAAGCTAGTGCTGATCAGCTGAGTCCTGAGTGGATGTTTAACATTGCTGCCAAGGGTCTGTGGATTTCACTAGTTTGTCTATTAGCCACACATTGAAGATATTTAATTTGGCAATTCCTGTGAAGTCCAAGAAAACAGGTCTAGAGAAAGGAGAGAAATCAAATTTCTCATGCACTCATTTAGTATCAGATGCAAGAAGCAACTGTGAGTTTGGATCCCTAAAGATTGCACACATGTACACATGAATGTAAAATGGCCTTGCCCTACATTTTTCAGAATCAAGCATTAAAATGGGAATCACACGTAGCCCACTGCCTGAATACGAAAAAGTCCTGAACTGACTTGTAGCAATGTGCTGCGAGTTAGATCTGCTTAGCTATAAGTAGTATGCCATTAGGGCAAAGTAAGTGTGCAGGGCAGGTTTGGCAGAGGCAGTAGCTGCTATTTTTTCAGTTTGGCATGGAACTGAATGTAATTCATGTAACTACTGAGTCTGTGGGCATAAACAACACAACTTGCATTTCGCATCCAGGTAGATTTGGTAATCTTCGGTGTAACAAGCCTGAGCGTCACAATGAACAGTACAACACCTCTTATTATAGACTAAGAATCTGCTGTAATGATCTTTCCTTAAATCTGAAAGCAAGTCTCAATTCTTACATTGTTACCACACAAAACTTGCAGCCAACCTTCACACTGATTTTATTCCAATTCTATTCACATGCTCTGATACCACTACAAATGATCATTTCTAAAAATTCCACATAAGTTAAATGACCTCCTTTTAGTTGACTTTGGTTCTTATTTTTAAGCAAGGGGCCTGATTCCTGACTACAAGTATATTCACATAGCATAATGACATTCATAATCTACTGCATGTGCCAGAAGCTTTATAGGGATGTAAATCACTGCTGCTCAGAACTCCTGAGCTGGAGTGCCATGCTGTCATGATTGTAAGATGCCCGATATTCTGTTCACCCATACAGATGTACCTTGTTACTTCAAAGTGACCAAACTGTTTTAGCCCTGCCCCACCCCAATATCAAGATAAAACAGGATTAACAGAATAGAGAATCAATACCAGGTATCTAAAGATCAAGTTCATTGTAAGTTCAAAAGTCAAACTATGGCACACATCTCTTATTCTCGTGATTCTACAGGTTTAAAATTATACTTTTCATCCTATTTCAGTATGTTATGTGTATAAGATAGAAACCATTAGCCACATGACAAACTGCTGTCATAGCCATTTCGGAAGCATCATTTACCTGATAATTTATTTTAGCCCTTTTCAGCATGAAATTAAACTGATTTGTTCTTTCTGCTGTGAGACAGAAGTGATTATTCCTGCCTTAAACAAAACTGTTTTCATTTATTAACAAAATCAGCTTGAACTGAACTTTGAATATCTATACTCATGCCATAATTCTCCATGAGATTTGTGTCAATCAAAATATCATACTATAACAAAAGCAGATGTTTTTGACAGCATCAGTCCACAGCAATATAATATGTAGCAGCAATATAGCAATCTAGAAGCAAAGGCTGATTTTAGGTGTCAGTTTGTTAGGAATACACATCACACTTACTGCTTCACAGACAAGAATAATGGCCTGAGCAATCATTATTTATCCTGAAGTTTTTTTAATTTCGATTGTAAAGATATATTATAGATGAAGAAACAGACTTTTTTGGATTTTACTCATGTTTCTAGTCTTTACCGTTAATAATTCTGTACTGAATGCAATACGCTGGTGATGGATAGCTACAAGCTTCAGATTTATTCATGCAAAAATATTCAAGACTCCTGTTGCAAATGCTGTTTAATGGCCATCTTTGAAAATGGGCTATAAATCACTTACTCAAAAAAACCTTTCCTGGTATGTGCAGTTTTTGAGATACAAGCTGAGGCTTAAAGGCTGTTTTAGTTACAATGAGACAGCCAGTGGCAGGCTGAGGCAATGGCACTGAGAAGATGAGTTCTTCCAGTAAAATCTTTCACAATCAAAAAAACTAATATTGTCACTAATTATTTTACAGGAGCAGTCCTAGGGCTCTAAAAATCATAGTTCTGCTAAGCTAGATTTTATACAAATGTAATGAAGAATGTGCAGTTACAAGCTAAATGCACCAAACAGATGAGCAATGGCATGGAGGAAGCATTATTATTCTCATTTTATAGCATGAGGCCAGAAAAAGAAAAAGCAGCCAAACTTTTCAGCTCTTGAATTGCCTTTGTTTCCCCACTGATCCAGAGAAGGAAGCAGAAAAGGCATGGCTAATTCAGACCCTTATCTGACAGCTCTGTAATATCACATTCCATCATACACTTAGAGCAGGGAAGACTTATTCGCATTAGAAGACATTTCTCTTGTAAACTTTTCTAAACCTGATGTATTCTTCATTACATCATTAGTTGCACTAAATAATACACATATGAACAACCGTTTCTTGTGGCCTCATTAGTGCTTGAAGTTGAAAGATGTTTGGTACAACAGGACAATAGCAGCAGAACAGTGGTTAGTGCCACTACCCATATCATTCTCAGGCCAGTATTTATGGCACTCACGAGTGGTAGTGTGCAGTCACCTCAGTCTGAGGTGACTGATGAAACCAGGCTTCGCAGTTCTTTGCAGGACACTCTAATTCATCAGTCATTAAATAAAAAGGGGAAGGTATCAACTACATTCTCTTAGGACATGTTTTCATATAAAAGCAGTCCTGGCTGCCTCATCTGGAGCACAGCTAACCAGCATGAGTACACGATTGGTGCAAACTAGACTAGATGGGACTGCAAGCAACGAGCCAGGCTCGGTTCTGCAAATACAGAAAGCCTATACAGGCCCAGAAGCAGAATTTCAGTAATTAGAATTCAGTTTTCAGAGAAATGTCTCTATTTACAGATTTCTTGGCACTTAAATCAACGGAGGGCTGAGAATCACACTTGTAAGTACAGACACCAAAAGTTCTGCTCTCCATGCCTAGATCCTCATGAAGGCATGAGTCTATATGATTTTTCTGTAGCTTCACTGTAGAAAGCAGAGATTTTATCCAACAGTGTTTTCATTGTGGTGATTTGAATTGAAGGAATTAAAAGTTTGCAATGCCTGAATAGTGATTTACTACTCTGTATTCCTATGGAGAGGTTTTGTATTTCTTACTACCGGTTCCCCTGACAATTTGCGATTTAGCTTTCCATCCATTTTCATTTCAAACCACATAAGAAAAGATGTTATCAACTGCTTTGTATTCAGTGACAAATTCCTCCTCTTATTACCAAATGCATTCCGACTGTTGCTAAAAAAAAAAAAAATGATGCACTTGATAGCACACAGGGATTTAAATACAGTCAGCTGTAAAGGGTACTTCTGCAGACTAATGCACAGTTTCTAGCAATACTTAGGCCTAATTGCTAGAGACTGGCTGAAGTCACAAGCTTCACCTCCAGATTTTGAATACAGCAACTTTGAACAATCTCTGAAGCCAGGTTTTGATCCAGCCATTATTAAAAAAAACCAAAAAAACCAAACATCACCTATCACCACCCCAAAAAAAAATCCAAAAAAAAGAAAGAACATCATAGAGCAGCTTTCAGGATTTTTAATTCCTTCGTATCTAGGGAATTTTAATCTAAGACGTTACTAAAACCTATCTAAATACATAGAGTAGATAAACTCCACTGCAATATAGATCTGATTAAAAATCACTGCCTTTGCTTTTATGGAAGAGAAGTCATCCTACGTGTTTAATGTATAGAATAAAGAGATGCACAAATAGAAAGGCAGAAATAAAAGCATACAATATTTAGAGGAGCCAAGAAGAAACAAACAAGGAATGGAAAGCAACCAGGAAAGCAGGATGGAAGGACAGGAGACTGCAAGAAGTAAAACAAGGTAGTGGAAGAAAAGAGACAAAAGTTGACAGCAAGAAAGGAGAAAAAACTTACTAAGAAAATACTTTTCTGACCATCCATTACATTTACTCACAGAAATTGAAAGCTGAGAAGGTTAAGAAGGGGAAAAAGTTTATACAAATATTAACAAGAGTATTTCTTAGAAGCCTTCAAGTAATTTATACAAATTTCAAGTTTGCAAATTCTAGTGGCAATAGCATTAGATCTAGCAGGTCATTTGAGGAAGTCAAGGAGGGAAACGAAGTGCATAACTGTGCTTTATTTCAGTTGTCTTGACTGCCTCATATAATTTGTAATACTTTGTTTTTTCAACATTTGCAATTTAAAAATAGCATTCTAGTTCATGTCAAGTATATTAGAGTTAATTATAGAAGACTCTGATTTTCAATGCTAGGTGCCTGATGTTAGGCTCCCAAGCCTATGTTTGGATATGAAATTATTAGCCTCAATTTCAGGACTGACTGAACTGAGTCTGCTTAATGCATACTTAATAAAATTGCTAATGTTCAAATTATTACAAAAATGTATTGCTATTTTAATGCATTAAAAAAATTTTCCCATAGAATGCAAAGATTGATCTGGTATTTTTCCCAATGGACTTTAAATCGATAGGCAAGATTGTGCTATCCACACTAATTTGTAGTAGCGAAATAATACTGCATGAGAAAAACAGCAATGGCATCTGACCCAGTGTTTTAAACAAGAGCAGAGACCAGACCAAAGGAAAGCATCAGATGCAGTTATGTGGCATCCATGTGGCATAGAAGCCTTATTTTCTTTTTCTTGTATGAAAAATCTAAAACAGAAGCGTGATTTCATTAGAGATTTACTGCTGGTTTTTTCTGGCTGTAAATGTAATAGTACTCCTGTTAAGATTTTCTGTATCTTCATATATGCTATATACTATTGTGTACAGAATAAACAAGGCAAAACAGGTAGCTATCTTTAAATATACGGATTTGAAATTATACATGCAGAGAAGCTTAAGCATACCATGAATTCTGCAAAACTCTGTAAATCCAGATTTTTTTTCTATGCTGGTGGATTGCTGTTGTCAGTGTGATTAGTTCATAGTTATATCACTGTTACTGAAATATCACAAGCAGAAACTCAGGTTCCTCTTGGCCCCATTGCCTACCCTTGTTCACATGTACCATTGCAGTCCTTTTAGTTCCGGGTGAAACATTTTCTGTTGTCTTAGCTTATTCTGTAATAAGCACATCACAACTCCAACACACACAATCAGTCAGAACTGGCAGTTTCTCAACCCCAGTTCAGAACTACATGAAGGCTAAATTACTTCTGTCCCAGGAGACTAATTCTTTGAGGTCAAGTCAAGCTCATTAAGGAGAAGAGTGTGGGGGGAAGTCTGTGATGTATCTTTGCCTTTCAGCTGCACCTATCATGCATAAATTATTTGTATTTATTTTTTTTATTTCCAAAACTGTGCAGACCCTTAACTATTGTACTGCTGGTATTTTTCTGTATTGGCCAAGTAGTGGTGTTAGTGTACAGAGTTAGCTAACAAGCATAGTCTAATAAACAGGGCATGTAATTACATTGAGGAGACTGGGATTCTTTTTCTGATTCTGTCCCATTTTATGAGTTTGGGACCATCACACCTACATTTGTGCCATTGTTTCAGCCTTCATATCCTACTGTACTTACACTGCACACTGCACTACAGGGCTGTCTCACACCGCTTAGTTTTACAATGCTGAGCATAGATAAGGCCCCAGACACCACCATTACATACATGTCAATAGCAAATCCAATGTCAGATACGCGGTTAAACCTCTGTGTAATGTTTCTTTTTCTTTTCCCAGTAAATGTTTCCATTTTAATGAAATTGAAAATACCTAACTTGCTTTACTCCAAACTAATGAATATGTTAGCACCATCAGAAGATTTTTCTAGCAATTTTAAGAACAGGACAAAGAGGAAAAGAAACAGCTATTCATTCTGTCTCCTTGTTGAGTCAGCACTAGGATCATTATTTTTAATAAAAAGGCAGAAATATTTATGCCTGAAGGACTCAGATTTGTTGAAGCTTAAGAGCTATGATAGAAACAAACATTTTCTCTTCCATTCAGTATTTACATATAAAAAACATCCACTCTGCATACAGTTCCTGTCACTGTATCTGACTGAATAACAGTGTATGGATAATATTTTACAGGAAAGAATGCTGAGGTATGTAACTATTAATATTAAATATGAATCTGAAATCTGTTTTGATGCTTTCTTACCAAAAGCAAAAATATACTCATGGAAGACTGCCAGAAGAACAGTAAAGTGGCCTTAAATGAATATCTAGTGAAAAAGTACATTTTCTTTGCATCGTTAAATTCTGTATTAGCTTGGTAGGCATGATGCTATAGCAGAGGCTTGTGAAGCATTCAGGTGCTATTGGTCCCCTAGCTGTGGGCTTCAGATTCCAGTGATAAGAAGGCTCATTATTCATCATCCTTTACTGTTCTCCTTCCTTTCTTGGTGTGAACATCAGCACAAGCCTCAGTCATTCAACTCATAACATTTATCAGTTGCATATCTCCTCATTTCTATCAGCCATATTCAAAATACATCAATTCTTCCACCACTTTTAACAACCAATTTTATTTTCTTCCTGTCCATATTAGTAAAATGACCCCCCAGGTTTGCATCATCTTGCATATCACCCACTGCAATCTCCTCTCCCCTCTGATTTGCTTCCCAGCAAATTTGCTTTCCTCTCACCTAGCAGGAAAGAGTGGCACAAGGGAAACACTTCTACCCTCAGAGCTCTCTAATATGTACCAGTTCGTTACCATATGTCTTTGCTTTTTGCCTTTTTTGTTTCCTTTTTTTTTTTCAGAGTTGGTGTAGATCCAGATGAAGATCTGAAAGTAGAAGCTGCAAGCCAGGTATGTCAGGATTTTAGACATACATGCTGAATTAAAAAACGTTCAATTATTGGCAGATCATGTTTATCAAAAATAGTGTTATAGCTGAAAATGCTTATAACAGGCAGGCTGGCAGGTTGAAAATAAGAAGGTGCTGCAAAGGATCTTTATTGTATAAGGTACAAAGATAAGATTTTTTGTTTCCAATATGTATGCACTCATGAAAATTTTGTAACTAAAAATATTATTGAGTTTTGAAGAAAATTGTAAGTGCAAAAATATCCTGAAAAGTCTAATAAACAAATGAATAGGAGTATTGCCTTCATAAATCCAAAAATTTATCACCTTCCAAATGCTGCATTTATGGAAATGAGACAACTCAGAACAATGTTTAATGCCCTGGAATACAAAAGGAGAATGTGTTGTGTTCAATTCTAGTAAGTCAGGTTTCTGCAAATATTTTTTAGTTATTTTTCACATGAAAACCTAAGTACATTGTGAACTTGAAAACTTTAAAGGCGGCTATTTAACAAGCTGCAGCTGTTCATCTGCCACCTTCCCTCTTTTGTCATACATGTATGGCAGTTTCAAATACAGCACTGCCTGCAACAGTAGAAATCTACAGAAAGTCAATACAGAGATATAACATCTGCTTCAGTGTGGTAAGAGCAGTACAACTAGGGAGAAGCAACACTACAGCTGACAAGTTGCCAAAGCAAAAAGTGCCTAATACTAAGTGTGTTCCTATTTAATAATAATACCATCCCATGCATCCTCTCAGACTGCACAACTGGAACTGAAATTGAAATCACCCAGCAGCAATATAAATATAAAAAATAAGTTAAGGGAAGACATGAATAAGATACTCTATTCACTTGAAAATACATTAGGCAGAAATTTAATATATCTTACATACTGAGTATTCTTAGCTTTTACACATTTGGACATATCAAGGCATTTAGGGTCTCCATTTTCACTGAAACTGAATGGAATTCAGGTGTCTAACTGTCCTAATGTTTATTTGGAAAAAAGGAAAAAATATTATTCATAACTGATCATATCTTCAGTCACTATTAACAGTCACTATTAACAGGCCTAGCATAACACCCTATTGCATCAGGCCAAGATACTGATTTATTGTGAGTCTGAGGGGACTAATCACTAATACCACTCTCCTAAGCATCTTGGTAGGAATTCCTGCAGTGCCTCTGACCAAGGCCTGGACACAGAACCTTAATCTTAATCTATTCTTGATTGGATTTTAAAGATATATCATTTCAGAAATTTTTTACTTTGCAGTATTCATGAAACATCAAAGATCAGAGAAGGCTGAATACAGTATAAAATTGACTATATGTATGTTTTGTGAAAACCCAATTTCTTCAGAAGTTAATAGGCATCTAATTTTCTCCTTTGATTAAAAACAAAAATAATCATGTTTATGAATAGCAATAATATATCCAGTGTCCCAGCTGTGCCCTGTGAATTAACACCTATCTCGTTTGGCAAAACTCAGCAATACAACACAGAAGGCGTAAACAAATATAACACTTTCCATGCTCTATTGTGTCCCAAATTGGCACTACTTATAGTAGTAGAATTTTACATTAGAAGATAGGTTTGCTGCTCAGATTATTCTTCTCCTTCTCCCCACCCCACCACCACCACCCCTGCTGTGGTATTGTATTTTCATCTGTCTAATTTTTCTGTATTTGACAACTCAGTCTTTTACTAATTCAAACCTTTTCCGCATTCTCTGTAGCTCTCTTGGTTTTAACTTAGTACCTATGGCAGTTATTCAATTTATGCCAGGTTATTTCTTTTCATTTCCTCTTTCATCTGCCTAATGCCTCCTCTTTCCCTTTGTTGTCTCTTTTCTTTCCCTTTATTTCTTTTATTTCTAAATGTGATGGGTTTGTTTAGTTTACATTTTATTCCTATGTTAGTGTGTCTTCACAGCCAAAACAGTTGTTTTTCTTGCACATATCCCTGAACAAATAGCATATCAAGTGCCAGCATCTCCCTCTCCCAGTTCAAGCTCTCTCCCAGCTGAACTTTAAACCACATGTCAAATCTCAGTGCTGTTAATTGGACCTTCAGGGACACTGTACCAGAAATAAAACCTGAATATTTTGTCAGGAATAGGATGTTTAAAGGACAGTAAAATTAGCAGAAAATAAACTGCTAGACTCCTCCCTTCTCAGCCAGAGAATGGAAGCCACAAGGTCTGCTGCAGAGGCTGGAATTTATCTCCTCTGCAACCACTCGAACTACCAGGACGTAGGGTACCTTGCTGTGGGAGCCTCTCAATCCATATCTGTAACCTGTCCTGGATTTTTGGGGGGCAGAAAAAGCCTTAAAACACCTTCTACCTCATGAGTACTGTGTCAGAGGGATAGCAGTTACATGTCTGCATAACCCTTTTCCTTTCATACTTCATCTTGATCTCCCTTCTTTCCTTCCTTTCCCTTCCACAAATTAAATTTTCTCTTCTTTCAAGGAATTATATTTAGTCAAGACTTCCATGTACACAGTTGTTTCTGGACTTCTGATTATGCTCTATTCTGGACTGGCTCAACCAGTAATTTTGGCAACCAGCTAGAAGAAAATTCCAGCTGAAGTTGTAAGACCTGGAATCCAGGGCTCCTTCCCTAGCAAAAACGTAGAGCCTTTTAATGTATAACTAACATCTGGACTTCACTATACTGTGACCTCATCCATCAAAAGCATCCCAGTTTTTGTGTCAGTTCTGCTTTGTCTTTCCTTAAATATGTTTATCATCATATCAATATCACAATATAAACATAAACAGAAGAAATAATGGCCCAATATTCATATCCATTTATTTACTGGACTGTCATAACTCCATTTTCAAAATTTAATTGCATAAATGCATACTACAGTTAATATATTATTTCATAGAAAATATATAAAAACAAGCAAAAACAGTTTGTTGCATATCACATACATTCATGTATAAATATCAAAAACTAACTCTGATAAACAGAATGCAGGATAAATAACCACGGAACAGAGCTACAAAGTTGATCTGTTAAAGGCAAAACCTTTTACGGCAGTGGGCTTTTTAACTAATTTCTCATTAAAAAAAAAAAAAAAAAGAAGTCAATAACATATTTTCTTCAGATGATTTATGTATCTCAGAAATTCTGCTAGGTTAATCTCTACCAAGACTGTAAGAATATATTCTCTACAAGCATTTGGGGAAAATATTGTAGATTTAGTATTGATCTCAGGAGAAAACTAAATAGCATGCAAAACACCTATCAATATCATCTCTGTCAAACTAACGTTCATAGTTTATTTAACCATCCCTATGTCTTTATTAGTATAATGAGGAAATTATTTATACTTTCCCCATCAGTTACATCTGCCAGTTGGTTGGTGAATTTATTGGAAGTACTAATGAGAATAATCTCCATATGGGTAATTCCCAAGACAAACGTGAGAAACACTGACATTCTCACTTCCCAGAGAGAAAATTGTTGTCCGGAAGAGGCAGTGGAATGCCTCCCCCTACTTCTACCTCTCTGAACTGTAGGGAAAGTAAAAAGATAGGGTTTAAGATCATAGGATCCAAGGATCTGCTATAGCCCAAAACCATTCACACCTGCATCTCCTGCTGTCCCTTGACTGTACTGTTTACGCAGGAGCTGCCCTACAGATAACTACCCAGATTCCCATTAATGCAAAAGCACCTAACGAGACACAGATTTCATATACAAAAGGAAGAAGGCAAAACATGTCAAACTCGCAGAACTCAAACAAGCCAGAAGTTACATGCCACCAGAGCAGGTGCGGAGCAAGGCAGCAACAAACATTAATGCAAGAAATAAAAGCAGGTCCAGATCAGGACCAGCAGGATTATACTCTCATGCAGACTTTGTCCACTACTTTGTACAGGAAAAATTCATGTTCCAATATGAGGAATCTTTTGGAAAGAGGAGTTAACTAACAACACTATGACTTGTTGAAACATCAGTAGTCAAATGAAAGACACAGGCCATTTACAGAGCTCTCTGTGCTTTTGACTAGCCTTCCTCTGCATTGCACTCATTGGCTGCTTGCTGCATTTCACTCCACAATTTCCATGCCTGTCCTTCTCTTTCTCAGCTCTATCCCTGTCCACCCTAGTCCTTCACACTCTTTTTTTCAGTGTTCTTTTTGTGCTGACCTAACACAGACCTTACCTGCCATCATGCTTACTGCTTAAATGTTTCAACCCTTTTCCCAGTCTGTATCTATTTTGCCAAAAGGCACTATTAGATATTCAGGGCTTACAAGAGTGTTCTGCTGCTCAGAGATTAGTGCCATCTTCCTCAACTCCAGCCTCCCCAGTTACTAGAGGGAGTTACTAAAGTACTCAATTCCGTTACAGGGAAACAGATCCCAAGAACAATATTTGGTCTCTTTGGTGCATTTGTAAGTTCACTGTGACCACCTTTGACATTAGCAAAATTGTAACAGCTACAATATCGTTTCTGTCTCCATATAACCTTATTCAAAACTCAGTGAAATCAATGTAAAAGTTCCCACGTACAGGTTGGCTTGGAACTAGACCTTACAGTTTTGAGGATCAGACCATTGACATTATTATCATCAGCCTATTTACTTGTATGTTAATATATAATAAGAGATTACATTTGTAATAATTAAATTTGTTTAAAATTGCATGAAGAAAAATATTCCCATTAAAAAATAATCTAACTTGCAACAAAACACAAACAATAATGAAGTAACCTTGGAGAACTAGCAATCCCATCCCTAATTCCATCCTGCCACTAATTCTTCTGCTAGTACTGATGTGATGCCTAAAGTATGACCAAACTAGCTGCCTTAATACATTAGAAACAGTCACCTGTACAATTCCAAATTATGACCCTGAGTAAAAGGACAGTCCACCTATCTACCTGTGCAGCACACCTCAGAACTGTCTGGCAGAATGAAAAGCAGCATATTTTGAGTCTTGTTCACACAAGTTGTGTTCCTCTCCCCTCGGAAAGAACCACAGAAAGAAAAGCAGTGTCATAATTTTAGAATATCACAATCCCTTTGGGAGCGACATTCTGTTAGACATACACAAATAGCATTTGATCTTGTAGGAGTAAACTGAAGAAATCCCGCAATGGCAATTAAATCGAAATACCGCTTTATTGATCTCAGAATAAAATGCTTCTCAGCTGCTTAATAAAATTGGAATCATTAATAAAAGTCAATGCTGCACTCTTCCAATGAGTACAGAGCAATGAGAAATGTGCTATAAGAGCCAATTTACTCCTGAACTGATTCACAGAGATGACATTTGTGCACCAAAGAAGCTTTTTAAATTAAAAAGTGCAGTTAATTGTAATTCAGTCTGACATGTATTTTTAATATCAGAACTCCATGTTTTATTTATGTTATAAAAATGCTTTTCATTTCATTCATTTATTTTGCAGAGTGCATCTAACTTGGACAAAAATACTACCAAAGCTGAGAGTGCATGGCTGGTCAGAATATGGTATGGCTTTGACCACAAGTATCCTTTTCTGTTATAAGCCATAGACGATGGTTGCATTACAACTGGCACCTTGAAAATACTTAAGAATTCAAAAATTATTTTACTTTACAAAACAAAAGTGTAATTTATTTTAAACATGTTTGAGTAAGGATTAGAATTTAAAGTTCAAAGAAACAGAATGTCTAGAGAAGCTGGGCAGTGCAGTGGTAGTACATTCTGATTGAGTAAGAACAAGCTAAGCTGTGCTCTACAAGAGTATATAGACAATAGATTTCAATTTTAACCTTTTTAAATTCCAGAATAGAACTTATCCACTTATTAATCAGGTAACATGTAAATTCTGCATTTGGGAAACCAGGAGGTTTGAGACTGAGGCAGCCCAGTGGCTGCTGCCTGCCCACATATTCAGAAAGCAGTAACTACCCAAGCAAAAGTAAAGATAAGACAACCCTGGTTTACCCACACCTCTTAGAAACAGAGAAAGATGCACCCACTGTGGAGATATAGTTCCCAGGACTTCCCTGGAGCTCGAACTTCCTATTCCCCAGATTCCCCAGCCTTTGTGCTTCTATTCACATTCCTACTGAGGCACATATGGAAGAGATCTTGAATATGGGTGTCTGATGCTTTATTCTAGAAAGTCTGGTTTCCATGTCTCTTGCATTTCACGAAAATATTTCAAGTTATTTTTTTAAAATATTCTTAAAAAGAACATCCTCCCAAAGCCAAGGCAGAACAAACAGACAGATGTGTTGTCAGTAGTGCCTGTGCAAAGACAGTAAAAGCTACCATCCTAATTTATTATCATTTTAGACTGACTTTGAAAAGCCTTTGCATAGCTATCAGCGAGATCCCACAATAACAATCATGCCTTAAGCCTTTACCAGAGATGCACGATGCATACAAGAGAAGCCTGTCTGACTTCCATGCGTGCTGGCACAGGAGCTGAACAGGGACAGCTCTACTGGCCATCTCCATTATTCAACAGCACATCTACTGGTCCACTACCCTGCACTACTGAGCAGAGATTAATGTTTAGGCTACATGTATGTTTTTTTGATGCCAGCTGTAGCAAGCTAGGATGAAATATTTCACCTGATAAAATATAACTCTTTGGGAATACAGCTTCCTTAGGGAGTTCAAGTGAAGTTATCCTTCAAAGAGACTTTTGATGAAAAAACCATTTTTTTGTTAAAAATGAATGTATTGCCCTAAATTAATCTACCAGAGCAGTTTTAAATGCCAAAAAGCACTTAGCATTAAAATGTTTCCCTAAGATAATTTTCCCAGAATAATTGGAAATAGTAGGTGAATGCTATATAAAAGGGGGAAAATATGTTTAAATATTAATGCCGAGTACCAGCATAACTGGCTTAAACTTCCACCCAGCCCCACTTCCTTTTCAGAAGGAATAGCCTATGGTGGTTGTGCTATATCTTAGAAACTAAAAATTTCTTCTTATAGGAAAGAAAATATGAATGGAGGGGTAGGGGGGTGGGAATTGCTCCAAAGAGGGGGGGAAAAAAAAAAAAAAAAGAAAGCACAAAATCTTGGTAGGCAAGAACAGGACAAAGACATGAGTTAAAAAAAAAAAGACGACATGAAAACAGCAACTAGGATAGAGCTAGAAAACAAGGGACAGAGACAGAAGAGAAAGAGAAATCAATATGAAAAAGACAACAGTACGTGCAAAAGAAAGAACTGTAGAAGGCACCAGAAGCACTATTTCTTGGAGGTTATCTGTTTAGTAGTGATCTTGAATATGGGTGTCTGATGCTTTAATCCTAGAAAGCCTGGTTTCTGTCTTTTGCATTTCAAGAAAATATTTTCAGTGTTTTCTAAAAAAGTATTCTTAAAAATAACAAACATATTCATATCTTCCAGTCAAGTCAATCTTTCTTTAGAATTCAGATTTTCAGAGATTACAGCCCTGCCATTATCCTAAAAATATATTTTTATTAAAAATAATACTTCCACATTTTACTAATCTTAAAAATGTATGCCCAGACACCTGCATAGAATAATGGTTCAACCCAGTAATGCTGTGACTCACAGCTCTGAGCATTTCTTTGGTATGTCTATTTCTGAAAGACATTCTTTTCAGGGAGAGAGAAATTATCCACCCAAACTCTCTTTTGCTTTATTCCTGCATAACGTTACAAAGCTGTGCTGCTAAATTTGGAGCAAGAAATTGTCATGTAGCACAGTATTTATGCCCAATACAAGATTGCATAGAAGATTATGATAAAGTTTTCAAAGAAAAGATAGAGCAAAATAATAATCTGGTTATATACTTCGAAAGCATACAAGACTGACATTTCTAGATTGACATTTGTTCTTAGGCATTAACACAAACCTACCCACTCTTCTGGCAACAACATCTCTTACGCCTATTTATGTCACAAGGGAAAAGCAAGAGGGAGGAAATACCAATGAGGAAATCAAAAAGTTGTGCTGATCCTTGCTGTCCCTGTGAATGATATCCACTTAGTTCAGTAGTCTTAGGCAATGGCAATGTGCCACACTAGGGTAGAACTATACAAAAAAACCTGAAATCCCGTTTGGGAATCAAATTGTATTTTTATTCTGACAGAAACAGTAGCAGCCTAATCTGGAGCCAGCTAGGTTCAAAAAGGGCTGGGTTTTTTAAGCAAAAGTCTTTGAATCAGGTATTGACACCTAAGAAAAACATATCATTCTCTAAAATCTAGACTAAGAAATATTAATTTTAGAATAAAAAAACCAAAGAACAGATCGTTTCAGTACTTAAAGGTATCCTCTTGGATTTTCATCTCAATAATTTAAATAAGGAAAATGCAATATAAGATACTTGGTATCTGACAGCGGGTAAATTCCAGTGAATTTTTTCCAGCTACTTTGTTTTTACAGCTTACAATGCATTACCGTTTGAAGCTGTAATATTCTACTTAAGGCTAGTGGAAAAGTAAGAGAATAAACAAAGGTATTTCAAGAACTTATCAAGGAAAAAAAACCCAAGATCTATAATCCAGTACTATGTACATGGCTTTATATTGCGTGACTTTTTTCAAGACAGATATAGCCCAGTTTAGCTAACAAATAAGTACGTGGACATTTCATCCTGTGTATATAAAGGCAGAGCTCAAACAAACGGTGAGCAAAGTTGTCCCATTCCAGAGCATCCCACAATAAAATTGTAACTTTGCTCCCAGGTAGTAGCAATTTGCTTCTAACACTTCTCAGTCCCAAATATCTTTACTTTCTTACTCCAGCAAATATCACTGGTTTTTGCCTGCTTAGTCCCAAGACACTGTGCACCTGACCAGAGTTAGAATTCCTCCTCTACACAGGCCAGTAATCCCAGTTACAATCTACCACTAAAAATGAAGGTAAAATCAATAAGTGTCTTGCAAACAATCTTCACCAGTTTTTCCAGCTACTTTAGACTAAACTCCTGCAGTTTTTTTCTGGTTTAATATGATCTTACACAAAGCTTTTTGTCCACTAACGCTTCTTTCTCTGTATTCATATAGTTTTGCTTCCTCATGTGGGGCATTTTTGCTCTTACTGGCTGCTCTGTAGCATTAGTCAGAAAGATGACTACACTGTTCTCCTGGCTTCTCATGCTCTATAACGAAAGGAGAATGAGGGATTTGGGATTGCTGCACTCACACAAAAGTGCAAAAATAACTGAAGATGAAAAAAAGAGAGCATAATGTAAGTGCTAAGATGTTTCCATCCATAAATGCTCACCACCTTCATAAAGAGAAGCCTACATGATACTGCAGGATACGTACTTCAATAGTACACACTGAAACTTGCACTGAGAAAAAAAGAGTAGTTACTGCGCAACAGGAAAATGTGTGCAAGATTACCATAGAAGAAAGAAGGGAAGGAAGAGGGACAAAGACTTCAAATGCACAGTAAGTTTCTTTGACTATTTAGGTATGTATTAAATTGCAAGACAGACCTTGGGCCCATCTGCAGCCAAAACTAACATGGGGTTTTTTTCTGGCAATGGGGTGAGGATGAGATTGCATGTGATGTGGTCCTCCAAGATTAAACAACATGACCAGAGCACTAATGCTGTATATATGATGGCATATACAAGGGTGAGAAGGAGAAAGAGATACAATGATTGTTGTTAGCTGGCTAGTATGGGTAATACAAATATCACAATGACAGACCTACTGCATCCTTGACACTGCTCCAAGCTACCAACTAGCAACGTAGCTCTCACTTGCACAGAGGTTTGCTTTTCAAGCAGCTCACATACATGCTGCTATGAATAGAGTAGGAGGAAAGCTCTCTCCTTCTTTACAGATTTCTTTTCAATCTGAAAAACTAACATTCAGTTACACAGAATAGAAGCAGGAGTCTGGGACAGAGAGCACCAATTCTCCATAAAGCAACTTCTAAAGTGTTTCTACTTGAACTGCAGTTACCCATCATTCAGATGCATTCCTTTCAGTTTAAAAAGGGGTTGTATGTGTCCTTTGCACTTACCTGAAATCAATCAGCTAAAAGGAACTGTATTATTTGTAGACTTCAAAAGTTTATCCTCCTTAACTTATCAGGGCACCTATCATTTTATTTCTCCGGTGCTTTGTATGTGGATAAAACAGACATAATGGCTGCTTATGAAGTAAGATAAGTACTATTCTATACCTGTGAAAAAATGGAAAAGCTACTAAACCCAAAAGTGCATTTCAGGGTGAACTGACAATCAAAGAAAAAATGCAGCGTTTTATGGTCTTCAGCTGAATTTTCCTTAAAGGATGACTTGCCACTCTCATATCAGAAACAGACATCTTTAGAAGGAAAAGACAAGAGGCTGTAAGCATGCACGTGCACACCATTTTCTTTTACCTGCTGGATAACTGAGTTTCTTAGTTGCTAATATTCTGATTTGGTATTCTTTATCACCCCAGTGACAACAGCAAAGTAGCTCACAGTGTCCTAGTTTTGGACCAGAACCTCATTTTGCTAGACAGTTTTCAGACAGAGAAAAGACAGTCTTATCTCTGAGAGACTACAGTCTAATTACGAATCAAAGATGCATCAGATAATGCAATGTAAGCAAATTCAGGTACCACACAAACAGTAATGTAGAACTGGCTAGCACGAAAGGTAGACGTTATAGCATAGATATGCCAATAGAGCACAATAATCAGTTTTGCAGTGTCACAAGCAGACCATAAGAAAAGCTGAGATTAATTCACTTACTAAGAGTTGTGCTTTCAAGTGGATATCATAACATGAACATGACACAAGAGCAGCAGACTATCGTAAGGCTTTCTCAAACACTGCAAACTTGAGTAGCACAGAGTCCCTAGAAGGTATTTTATCTATAGCAACAATTGCCTGAACTTGGTTCAAAACTCACTCCAACAATACATTTCCAAGTACATGATCTAGAAAAAACTCATTGTTCTTTTTACAGCACAGATAATCAGTATATCTGATTTGGTGCTATTTCCTGACCCTTTCCAAGGACACAAGATTGTTGAAACTCTGCAAATTAACCTAATAAATAAACATGGCTAATGATTAACCAGAATAATAAGTGACCTCGGTTTGTCCTCCATTCACAGAAACCTGGATAAATAACTCTTAAACAATTCCACACTGAATATGCAAGTAAAATCATTCTCATTTGTAAAGTTTCTCTCACGTAAAGTCATTGAAAATCTCAATCATGTCCATGTATTTTTACAAGAAAAAATTACTAAACATGAGTTAAATAACAAGTATGAAAGCAAAGTTAAATACAGTCTTAAATGAAAAATCTCTGGTTCCATTACAAGATTTGACATGATCCCTTTCACCCTTCCATTGCATAGACACATACATAAAGATTATCAGTAATAGTTTCTTGATATTTTTATTGCAAAAAATAAATCTTTGAACCCACTCTTTCTCCACCACAGTTTTGAAGGAAAAAGGGAGATGCAGGAATTTTGGTTCCACAAAATATAACCAAAAAGAGACAAAGTTTGAAGTTTTTACTACTTAGTTTTTTTCATCCTGGCACTAAGGTTCACTACACTGCAAAAAAGTCTATGTACACGTTTAAAACAAAAAGGGAAAAAAAAAAAAAAAAAAGAAGTTATGGAGAAAAGGAACTGACAAGGGAAGACAATAGAAAGATCAGATTCTTTTTCATAGCCTCATTTTATCTCTAAAAAGTTATAGAAAATAATACAGAAACTAAATCATTCTGGAAGAGGACGTTTTTGCCAAAGTTTTTACTTTGCTGGTAGAAAAACCATTATATCAAATTTTTTTGATTTCTTTAAATCCTTAATAGTAGTCTGCAGTGCTTCTGCCTCTAAAGGAAGAAATACATACAGGGGAAACTTTGTGGGATTTAAGAAAAAATAAAATATCAGTGTTCAAAATAATGGTTAAACAGTGCAGGCATGGGGCCAGTGGAGGAGAGCATGTCATTATTGTTGCAATCTGAGAAAAGGGGAAGTGCTTTAATGTGAAAAGAGATTCACAGTAAAGTAAAAAGAGTGTTGTAAGCTGTTACCGAACCTGTGTTGTCATCCATCGGAGACATGCTGGGCCAAGTTCTATTTTTTGTTCTTTGCACTGAATGGTCATTGATTTTTCTAGGAGTTTTGCATGGCATCTAAGGCAAAACCCAGCCTACAGCTTATTCTAGATAACTCTGTGTAGAACCAACAGATTTTCCATTTAACATCCTAGCTTTATTTGAGATAGCATCCCTTTCGTTTGTGCTGTTCAAGCTGTTCTCTCAGTTTCTGATAATAAGGTCCACCACTGATACAAAGACTGTTTCACAGACCCCAGTGGCCCCAGTGTAAACGCACGGGTCTTTACGCAACTATATCACTTTCATATAAAAATATATTAAAATGCATTAAAATCTGTAATCGCTATAAACTACAATCCTTATCCCACAAGCAGTTCTAAAATGTAAGAATAAAATTATTCATAGAATAAATATAACATTTTAATTTTTCCAGTACAAAACAACTCCAAAGCTTATTTTTAAAGTCAATTTTTTTTATTTTTTTATATTTCTGAAAAGTTTCTGAGACTCATTATCTGCATAGGAGTCTATCAGCCCACCAAGTAGGTCAGAAAGTCGACAAAAAAGTAGAGAAGTGGAACTGGAGTCCTAAGAAATCTGGCTTTTGTGGGGCTCTCAGCAGAGGCTGCTAGTGCGATGTGCCTTCCTCATGGTTTACAAGCCAGAGGAGTAAAGATGGAGAGAGCAGGAAACAGGTAAAGCTTCTGTCTGCAATGCCAGTAAAAAGGACTTTTTTTTATTTCAGCAAACCCACACTTTAGACACAGAGATAACTGAAAAACTTTGACTAGCTATAACTGATTTCTTCAGTATATTTTAGCAGCTACCACTAAAGCCTCTTTAGCTGCAAAGTGCCACTACATGCTTCATCCCTGCCTGTGGATGAGTGGTCAGTCCCTCTGACCTGAGGAACCATTGCACTACACCCGAGAGCAGAAATATCCGAGCCATTCATCCCAAATATACCCAGGGCCATTTCTGAAGCTATTCAGCAGACCAGTAGAAGTTTACAAGTTCCACCAAGAGCACATAGCACTGCCCAACCAAGGCTTCAGGCAGGCAATCCAGCTTACAGAACTGTTTTCACTTGTATGACACTGCCATATACAGCTGTAGCATGTTAAAATAAAACAGCATCAAGATTTACACTTCAGTATAAGAGAAATTTGGCACATAAACTACTGAAACAGAGCTAAGTATAGAGGATTCCTCTTACAGGTACATTTTATACAGAGGTGCTATATTAATAGCTATTGACCAAGAGCCAAATGCTCCAGCACAGACAAAAGACACAACTAGAAAAACTGCTACGTGTAAAAAGCATTTTCCAGTTCTGCAGCTTGCTTCTACCTGCATAGCTGTCTGTTACAGCACTTGTCAAATCAAATGCAGAGCTTGAAGGAGTTGATCTAAAAAGTGTAGTGAAGTAAATGGGGATTCATAGTTTACTGAACCCAGCAAATTACAGATGAAGTCATCTTAGTGTCTGATTTTACTAATAAGTATTAATTATTATTCCATTTGACAATCTTTATTATTATAGCATATTGTAGTCTGAATATACAAAGAAGCCTAGGCTTGTATTAGTCCAGTCAAGCATGAAATTATAGTTTGTTGGCTGACAATACCTAACAGCACCCAGGAGACCTAAGTATGATATCAGAGTACCGGAAGTTTATTACACAGATTTAATCAAGCATAACTTAAAACCTTCTTTCAATTCACTTATTATTTCATTTACAGCCCTGTATGTGCAAAAAGTTACTTTACATTACACCTAAAGTGTTTTTAAATGTTCTTCTGCATGTATTTCTTTCACCATCG
Organism: Falco cherrug; assembly: GCF_023634085.1. Lineage (NCBI taxonomy): Eukaryota > Metazoa > Chordata > Aves > Falconiformes > Falconidae > Falco > Falco cherrug. Next base: position 17,063,955 of record NC_073707.1, on the reverse strand, counting down.
CCTTTCCAGCCACTTAGCAGGTATCAGAGTGCTTGGACTTGCATGCAGCATATGTAGCACCATCTATAAATGGCACTTTTACAGCAGCAATTGTCACAGCAAGATATTGCTAATTACAACATCATCTAAGCAAGAAATTGGAAATACTTCCTAAGTAAGGGTCTGTTTTTAATGTTAAATTACAGTGGTATTCCTGTAAAAGCTGTGAGACTAAAGGAATGCAGCATGATTAAGGTTATTACCAGGAAAGCCAAAGGGCACACTGATTTTCCATTAGAAAGTATTCTTGAATTGAACTCTTCTACAGAAAGCTAGTATCATCAGGATGCAAAACCCTTGAAGTCACTGACATGTTCCAGTGCCTTCAGTGGGCATGGATGAGGCCCTCAATACAGGTCTTATTTAGAAGCTTAGTCTGTATATTGGCATTCTTCCATCTAGGTGGTTGCTCCATAAAAAGCACTGTTGGTATCCTTGGTTTGTGTTGGCTGTAACAGTTCTGAGCTAAACTACTTCAGCACACCCTAACACAGCACCACCAATAAGGCTGAGGCAAACGTGCAAGGAAAAAAAATTGTTTGCCTCTAGTTTTAAGAGAACTCTGGCAATCAGTGATTCAAAATAATTCAATTTTTGGCAGCAGAGAAACTCAAGAGCCATTTTCTATTTTCTGATCTTGAAATAGGTGCCTAATACACTAGAACACGTGCATCATCATGCATTCAAATATATTATGAATCAACCAACATCAGTACCAGTTCTTAATTCAGCACTTCTCAGGGGATGCTAAGGGAAGGTGGAGAGGATAAATCAGAAGAATGAAAATGCTGATTTAGGACTGACTACAAGTTTGCATGAGGTATTGCAGCAGATCATCACATCTTACGAGCTCACTTTAACTATTGTTTGGGAGACACTTTTGCATCCTCTAACAGGGGAGACAAAGGCAGCCGTTCATCTTGCACTATACTAAAAGCTTCAAGGACAGTGGGAAGTCAGATTACAGTGGCCATCGGAACACAGTCTCTTAGTTTAGATGCCTAAAAAAAAAAAAAAAAAAAAGCAGTACAACACTTGCAAAAATCAAGGGTTTGGCCTTTGATTTTTTATAAATATAGACCTAGAACTCAGGAACCTCTTGATTTCTGTGTACTCAAGTCATCCTAGCAGAGGTAAATTTGTTTCTTGGGGTTTTTTTCCTGTAAAGGTAGCATCATTCCTTCTAGCTGAACATGTTTGTGGGCTTCTCAGTGAAGGCTCTTTGACAGAACTTACCATCCTGACCTTCTTTGCACAGTGTGATATACTTAGTTACTCATAGTAAACACAGCATTCAGATTTATATAATCTCTTACAGGCCTAGAAACTGAAGAAATTTTGGTATTTTTAGAACTATCAGTATGCATCTAGTTGCCATGAACAGAATCCAGTTTGACATACAGATAATGAGCCACAGTTTCCAATCACGGCACCAGTTCCACCACTGATACCAGCACCACAACCATAAAACCTGTTATTCTCTATTTTTAGCAACAGATGGACACAAAAAGATGTTGTGACTCAGAGGGTTTGGTCTGTGACAGAATGGGACAGCACAATTATTTTTATGAACTTTGTTCCTTTACTTTTAGGAAAAGGAGACATTCCTAAAAGTGAAGAGTAGAGGAACGGGTGGCAGCACAGAACATTTTGGGATGCTTTCTGTGTGACTTAGCCACAGCTGATCATATATTTGTGCAGAGAACAGGCGTAATGATATATTGTAAAATAATAACTTTGACAAAATGTATATAGTTTACCTAAAAGATCATGAAAATAATACCAAAATTTTGTGGGTTCAATGTCCTGGAGCTGCTATTTCAAAAAGCAAGTATTGTCATAGAAGACTGGCAAATGCATACTTAATTACATGAAGGAATGCAATGAGTATTTTTGATCTGATTATTTTCATCATTTTTAACCTGTGCTATTATACCCCATGAAAAAAGTTTTAATGGGTTAAATATTTTTTTAAAAATTATTGCAAAGGATATATTATTTATGCGTACAGTTCTTACAGGATTTTGGTTTTGGTGGGGGTTTTTTTGTCTCTGTGCAATTATGTACTGAGAACACAGTTGTGCTATGAAAAGTAAAATCTGACTCAGATTCTATAAAGTTTCTAGCCAGTGCTGATGGACTTTAGGTGTTTTGCTATCTGTTCATTAGAAATTTATAGGGGGTGTTTTATTCTATCTGCTAAAAAGCAACCTGGTGACTTTCTGAACTGATTCTCTGCCACATTAAGGCACGTAAAGTATTTTAATTTTGGATGCAGTAGGGAAAACCAGCTGAAAAATGAAGGATTTCTCTACACTGTTTGAAATAGAGAATTTCATAAAATATCCCACTGACACTGACCGTAATCTTGACATTTTAAACAGTAGATTTTCATTATATTCTTATGAGCCAAACTTCTGCTTGGTACTACCTATTTTAAAGAATAGAAAGCCCTAACTTTGCAATGTCTATAAGTAGTTCAAGTTGTTCCTTCCTTGTTTCACTTTGTGTTTGGTACACCACTAAGGACCTGTGATCGAAACTCAGAGATTACTTGAACTGCAATTGTTATACCAGTGTAACAACATTAACTGAAGTGTAGTCTGTTGCGTTGTAGTTTATACCAGTACAAGAGAAACTACTAATGCGTAAAACCTTCAGGCCTTTATTAGACATGTCTTTGGCTTCAATGTCTTAACAGTCTCAGTTACACCAGGTAAAACAAAGCATCCCTACATTCACGTCCACTGTTTCCCCAAATTGGTACAAAATAAAGGACTCCAGCTAAAATCAGTGTAGAATGGAGGGAATAAGAAAGCATGGAGAAGTGGATTTTTCCTCAGTTATTGCACTATCCTACGTAGCCTCGGTCATGAAACTGCTTATGCTTTCTTACTCTCCAGTGATCAGCTGTCAGGTGGGAAAGGGGAGCACAGCGATCTGATTTACACTTTAACTGTCAACAGAATATCTAAAACCAGTTTAAGGAATTTTGAACAGCAATGATAAGCCATAATATTTTCAATGTGATTAAGATAAGAAGCGATACACCGTTCTTTAATGGGTAAGCACAAAATGGTTTTTACTCTTAAAAAGCCCAGTATGATTTATTCAACGGTTGAGTCCTCATTAAAGATATAGAATAGTGCATGTCACAAATGGTTAAGGCTTTGAAATTATTTGTGGATTATTCACTCAAATTTGCATTGCTACACAGCACAAACTATTTTTGGATTCTGCATAAATAGAATATCTAATATAGAATTACATTATAATGAAATATGCAATAACGCAAGTGCCCATAAAGTGCTTTTCTGCAGGCATCCAAAAGTTTCAGATGCATAAAATATGATTACAGTTGCTGCACAAATGACTGCATATCAGGTTCATTCACATTTAATTAAAACTCAGATGCAGAAAATACATATACACAGTCCACTAAGACATAGTTAAACTGCTATTGATATTTCATATCATGGCCAGTATCAGTAGGAACTGGAGTGAGTAAGACGTGGTTGGTCTTCAGGGCTTAGTCCTTCTAGCTAAACTAGAGACTTACACTTTGTGCTATGCAGAAAATGCTATTTCTTAATGATCTATGAAAATTCAGATAAAGCAACTCTGGATCTGATTGTTCCACAGGTTGCTACACAAATTTAAAGAGGCAATAGAAAGATACAATTTTTAAGTTTAGTTATCTGTGATACTCAATTCACACCTTAATGTTTTAACATTTAATAACTTAAATATTAAAATATAAAGAAATTTAAAATATGAAAAATATGTATGTATACATATATATGTGGTCTATATTGAATACAATATTTTTTCAACGTTCATTTCCCCCACTTCCATTCTCAGGCACCCAACGGTGCAGCCTCAGCAGCAATATTCAATAGAGAAAGCGTGGCCTCAACACAGGCTGGTCTGTATCTCACCTGCTAGGATATTCTTTTAGGAAATAGGAGCAGTTGATTCAAACCCTCTTGGGGCTAAAAGGAACAAAAAATCCTGATCTTTCATTTCCCAGATCAGTGCTTTAACACCTAACCTATTATGTAAAAAATGGCCAGTAGCTCACCTGGCAGCTGAGATTTTTTGGTTGAGTTCACTGCTGTCTCCATGAGTTAAGGATGGCGCAAGGACACCTAACTTATCATGTCACTCTAGGAAATAAGGCAGAAATGAAATATCTCCACAACCCTCTCCCAAAATACAGCGATACTAAGTTGTCTACCTCTGATGCCTCGCTTCCCAGCCCAGGTTGGTTTCTTAGCATGCACAGGGATACAATTAGGAACCTAGGTAAATTTATGGCTAATAATGCAGGTAACTTGTGGTTTATTCTCAGTCTAAAATGCCAACCCTGTTCATTTTATTGGACTATGCATCTTCACCAACATTTCCAAGAACATAAAGGACAGCTGAAAATTACATTTTTATTTCAACTTCTTATATAGTAATAAATACCTCTACATCTCTATGTTTTTGCTTTAGGCTCTGTTGCCACAGATTCAACAAGACAGCCATGTATTAATGGCAGCATTTTTACTTTTGCACATAAAAGAGCTAGATCCTATTTTTCAAGCACAAGTACATGGGTGCTTACATTATGGGTACAACTACAGAACGAGCATTATGTCTCGGATTGCTTTCTCAGTCTTCCTCTGTCTATGAATCCACCCTTTGTACAGCACAGAACAATAATTTGTCACCTATTCCAATAATGATTCACAATTTTTTCCTAAAATTAGATATGTGTGATCAAAATAAACCTCTCTGGGACCAAACCTCACCGCACTCAGACCAGATACATAGTAGTTAGGGTGCACAACACCCCCTCATCACATAGTGGGGTTTACAGTATTACCCCTACCGAACTGGTCAGATGAAACCTGACCCAAGACACAAAGAAAGTTTGGGGTGCGATTTCATGCACAGCAGCACGTCCAGTCAATGCCAATAAGCAAAAATGGCTACGCACTCACTAGCAAGCAGACATATGTTTGCCTTACCTCCATGGGAAAGGTAAATGCAATGTGAAAGCTACACTGCACATGAGAGCAGTGCCAAGCCAGAGCTACTATCTCTGGAATGCACACAGCAGGAAAGACCAAGTAGGTATGTTATGAAATACAGCTAGGAAGCTGTAGCAAATAGACATGGACCAGATCAGGTTGGAAGCTCAGGGCAAATGCATCACAAATGCTTTCTCAGGAGTTCCTCAAAGGGTACACCTGGGACCCACTCCTACAGCCCTTCCCTGAAAGGTGTGCAGTTCCCTAGAGTGGGGAGGGGAGTTCCTGCAGCAAAAGTCTCAACAAGACCTTACCCCTAAAACCTCCCTCCCCACAGCTACGGAGATAGGCTATGAGCTTTTCACTACAGACAGTTATTTTCTGCTCAAGCTTTCAGAGGTAAATAAAAAGAAAATTCAGATTCTGTAGAGCAGTTCATCAGCTGCAAAGCAAATAACTATGACTCAGTTTATCACAAACAATAACAGAACAGGAATTAACATTAACAAGCTAATGCTTCACCTGATTGTGAGGGGGTTTTAATCTTGTTTCTAATTAATTTTGACAGATTGAATTAAAATGCTTATTTGCTTTGCATTTGATGTGCATGGGGCTCCTCCTGACTTCCTCTCATAAAGCCTATATGCTGTCAGCACCAGCCTGAGAGCGCCCTTTTTCTTTTGGACACTGGAAAACAGAACTAAATCCTTATGACTAAGTCCTTATTTCCACTTGTTAAGTATTTCTGATCTATAAGAAGCTTCTATTTTACAGCAGGGTTTTCCTGCTTTTTATTGTTTCAGTTGTAGTTTTTCAGATGTAGAACTTCTACTTTAACTTGGATATTAATGCATGAATTCCCATTTTGACTGTGGAGCCCCCTGACTATATTCTTTTTTAAAAGTCTTCCTGTGTTAGTTCCAGCTGAAGTACCAGAGGAATAGGCCTCTTATACTTCTCTGTACTTTCTGTCAAAACACTTGCAAGAAACATTTTTGAGACATTTCAGCTGGAATTAACAAGAGAAGACTGATTTCCTAAGGTATGTGTTCCTTCTCCTGACAGAGTCAAGGAGACAGGCTGCTTTAGGAGAGAAATGACTTTTCTTGCATTCTTTCCTCCTTCTGATGTATGAACAATTATTATCATCGGTTTGGATTCTAGTTGCTTACAGTGGTGGGTGTAAGCTCCTCAGCAATGAACATTTTAGCGCTGCTGTGTGCAAAACTATGTGTCAAACAATGCTCAAAACTAATTATAAAGAGCAATGATCTATCACGCACAGTCAGATTAGATTCTTATATTTCCATACCCTACATCTTAATACCTGCAGTTTCGATGACCGCTGCTAGAATGAACATTTCAGGGAAACTGAAGCAAAAGAGAGAAAATCTTCTAGCAACAAATTTCACAGTAAATGATAGAGAGCTTCAAGGTCAGGGGTATGATGATTCTGTACAGAATTTCAGCTAATCTCCTTAGACTATGCATTAGTTATATTTATAAAAGTTGCATTATCTGAGCATAGATGTTACTTCTTTGTTCTGTGTTTATGCTGCTTATTTTGTGTTTTATTTTTAAACTATAGATACACAAACTGTTGTGAAAATAGCATACAGGAAAAGTATATAGACGAATTACATGCCAAAATAGCACATGCATTCGCTGCCACTTTGCATTAGTGTCAATAAAACAACAACCCAATGAAAAAGTAAACTCAAGATAATCCCCCTAGAATGAATGGAATTGATATGACTCCTGACACACCTTAGGCTCTTGCTCCAAGTGCTAAAACCAGCACAGATGGAGTCAGTTATTCTGCATTAGCACTGCTGTAACTAAAGGCAGAAATTTCCTTGGTGACTCCTTCCTGTTGTTTCAGTGGGTTGTGAAGGCTGATGTAATGGTGGTACCAGGCAAGAAAAGCCAGTCTTGAAGGGTGCTTGTTCCAGCATACCCCTCGGCGTTTATCAATAACCATCACTAACTGCGAACAATAGCCAAAGTAACAGGTAGCCAGTGCTGGTACTGACAAGTGACAGGGTAGATACCCAAGCTGTCTGGTATGCAAGATCTTGCTTGTCCTTCTCATGCAGGTGCTGAAAAAAACTACTCCTAATTCCTTTTGCCCGAAGACACAATAGAAATCATAGAAACAAGCTCTTTTGTCACTGAAATGACTAAGAATGGTGTGTGCAGCCCATTCCTACTGAAGGCTGAGATGCTTTTCAACTGTCTGCTGTGAAAGCCAGAGTAAACACAGTTAAACACAAGGGATCTGAAAGCATCAGGGCACCCAGCATACACTACCATCCTTCCCTACATTCTCATGCAAAGTAGGGGTACAACCTTCACATGTCTTTATACAGTGGAAGGACCATCTGCAAGACCTGTAACCCAAGAGCTACACAACGTTAGATGCCCTCATCAGCATGTGCTAGGTATTTAACCAAATATACATATATTCTTTATTAATTGTAGGGACAAGCAGAATAGAGAGCAGACAATACAAGGGGATTACACATATATTAAGGAGAGAGACATTTCATCAGTGTGCATGTAAAACATATATAATCCATGCGAAAACAAGTAAAAACTTCCCTCAGCTTCAGTACTCCCTACAGATTCCTACATTAAATAATATACCAAAACAAAAATCTAAGGCAAATTACTGACATATATGGGGGGGGGGAGGCAATCTACTTTTAAAGCTGTATTGGTTCAATTACATTTGCTGTATTCACAGATATGATGGTATTTTAAAAAGAGTATATGACCCAACACTTTCTTTCTGAAATGCCAGACCATGCTAATTTACAGCAGTTAGAAAGCTGAGGACAGTTACAGCTTCAAACTCAACCCTGCAAATTACAAGCCAAAGCCAGCCAATGTGACAATACAAAGACAAGGTGATATATTAACCACACGAAATGAGCACAGCCACCTTACAGCAGTAACTTAATTCTACAGTCTTCCTATTGCAATATCCAAAGGAAGAGGACATTAGTCATTTGGAGATAAACAGCTGATCATGATTTGGAGATCTACATAGAAGCCATGAATGATAGATCAAGCTTTGAAAAAATCATTAACCATCATTTCACTTCTTTTATCCTTCCCATCCTGGCATTTACAGAATTTAAGTTAACCTCTTCCAGTTCTCTCAGATGCTGAGGGGACTGGTTTGCTTTCCTGTTAAGGAATATATTTAATATTTCTCTTTGGCATGGTTATTTCCTCACACTGATTGATTTAAAATTAATCATCTAATGAGGCTGAGTATGTAGCCAAAATACACACACTTTAATGTGTTTAAAATTTCCTTCAGTTTTAAGAGACTGGTTAGTGGTATTTCAAGGCACTAGCCTTTTCACTGGATGACCAAATTCTTTCCAAGACATTTGCTGAAAATGTATCTTTCTTCCCTAATGATCTAATGCATCTTCAACTTTAATCACCATATGTTACTACCAGCACTACAGTTTCATCGAAATTCTTCAGTGTTGCTCTGCACAGGGGTTTTGAGTTAGTAACTGTTAAGGAGTTAGTATGTAGGTTTTCCTTTCAAGCTCTTGCATCCTCACTGAAGCACTGCATCACTTCAGTTCTCCAGTTCTTGCTCCACTTATGTCAGTATCCAGTTGTGATTATGTAGTTGCCCTACTTATTTTTTTCTCTTTCATCTTCACCTGATTCTGAAATGCCCTTAAATCTGTAGCTCAGCTCAAGCTGAAATTTGCAATAGACCCTGATGTTTTCGTGTTAAAAATATGAATTTTCCTCATTGCTTTTTGATAACAGGGGCTTTTCTCTAAATCCTACGTTTAGATGTTGGGTGGGTTACTTTGTTTCAGGTTTTGGTTTTCTTCAAAACAAAGACTATGGTTACTGCTAAGACGTTCTTCTCAATATGCTGTTGCATTTGGGACAGAAGACCTGTTTAGCTGAATGCAGAAAAAAAAAAAGCAGCAAAAGATCAGATGGGAACTTGATCATTTGTTTTGCTATCTCATAAGATCTAGGTTTCTTTGTGGACATTTCAGCAAGGATGTGCACACCCCTCAATCTTACAGAATGCCTTTGACATTGTGAGATAACATTTTTATTGGTGGCATGAAAAAAGTAGTATAGAAACAGAAAAATCAGAAAATATCTCGCTATTTGGTAAGATGTACTTGTAGCATACACAGCAGAACAAGGGAAAGCTGTAGTAAATCTGTGAAGGGAGATTAAATGCTCACCACATGATGAAACTCTGGTCAATCACAGTCGCTGTAAAGGAATTTGGACATTGAAATGAGGCTTTACTGGGAACAGACAAGAAAAGAAGAAAAAAAAATTATGACACACACCAAAGGTCAGAAAAGTCAAAGAGGCACAAAGTTCTAGGCCTTTCAGATCCCCTATATCTGCAGACAAAAAAAAAACAAAAAAACCTTTGCTGCTTTGCTGTAAGTATATGGTTTTGAGCTGCCATTCTGTCATCTATAAGCACTTGTCTAACATCCTGTAGTTGTAGCAGGCTTCCAATAAATACTAGTCCTCCAAGGGCATACTTGTAAAACCCATCATCTTTTCAGAATCCTTTGGGCCTGGAATATCTGACCATCAGTTAATTAATAAATTGCTGCTAAAACAGACCGAGGTTGCAACACAACTACTTGATACCACATCTTATGTTTTCAGCCTCCGTAAGACTTTTTCAACTATTGTCTATGGGCAGTAATTTTTCTCTGAGAAATCTGAAGGGAGTCTAATAAAACCTGAAGAGTTAAAACTTTGATAAACACGTCATGCTTCTTTAATAGAGTGGTTAAAAAGTAAGATCCTTTTCTTTTGATCATCCTACAGGGTTTTTCTGATTTATCTAAATTATTGCATGTCAATCATTATTTAATAATACCACCTGCATAGAAGAGATAGTATTTTGATGACCTCCAATCTGTGAAAGTTCTCCATGAATCCACAGGTATTAATTCCATAGATCTGTTGCTTTCATTGGAATCATCTATTTTCTTAGTCAAACCAGTAGCATGGTGTTTTCAACAGGCTTTAGAGATGCCTCATGACTGGTTTTAAGAGCTACATGCAGATTTTACCATACATACACACATAATGCAATCTGTATTTTTAAACTCCGTATATGATTGTGTGTTAAATAACATCAGATACACACAAAAACCAAGTACAACTCTTTCCATAAATATTAGTTAAGCTATATATAACAGAACTCTAACCCAAGACATTTAAAACCCATCCCTTTACTGTGGTAAGGCAATTTCCATAATTACACAGTCTACCACCATTGGGTTTATCCCTGATCTTCCTGCAAGAACCAATTGGCATGTTTTGAACTGATTTATAAGGGGAGAAATACAGCATCACATATTTAGATGTAACTCTTCACCTTAAGCCTGAAAAGCACAAGCCAGCAAACTTGTGATTCAGAGAAGCCTGCCATGGTATTTCCTCCAGTACCTGGAGAAGTCTCCATAGCAAGCAATAAAACACCTTTCTTTGCAATGGTTGTTTTGATACGGCAGGAGAAGTGCTGCCCACTGCTCCATTAACAAAGTTGCCTCTTGGTAATCTATGAAACTCTGAAGTAGCTGAAATCTTTGTCTTCCCCGACCCCACCCCACGCCCCCCCGACAAAAGCACCAGGCTGTCCTCCATGTCCTAATCAGCACTTCATTGCTGCAACACATTTAATAGCTTATACGTTGTTTGGAGACTTTTAAAAGATGTTGTTCACAATTCAAGTGCAAGTCTCTCAAGGTTTCTCATTCTTCACTTAGATACTCACTTCTGAAGCACAGCCACTGCTTCAGAAGTTGTAAGCTACAATACCAGCTGTCACTAGAGAAGGCAAATTGATAACCTTCTGTGAATGGAAACCTATTGTCCGATTTTCATAAGCATTTGATAATGTTCTGTAAGTGAAACTTGCTCTTTATTCCTGACAGATGAACACATGTCCTTTATCTTATTGAATGTGATTAATGACTATGACAACTCTTGCCTGTTTGCTTCTAGCAGTGCAACACCTGTTCTGGAACACACCTGAGTAAGAATTCCCTAACAATTGGCCCACACTAAGCCATGCTGCTCCTGCTGTTGCGTGGCCACCAGAGCCCAAGCCAGCTAATGTAAGGGCTAGCAGGAGGAGCATGCAGTCGCGCCTCTGACAGCAGCGCTAAGTGTAACATTGAACCTAGAGGATAAGTGACAAGTCACAAGAATGAACTTTGGCATTTCGTAAACAAACCAACAGCCTGGCTCACAGAGTTGACAGCTTTTCAGATATTGAGGTAAGGGATGTCTTCAGTCTTGGGAGGCAAGAATGAGCAAAAGCCTACATGATTTTTAGAAGATGCATAGTAAGATCTTTCACTGCTGAGGGCACAGAGGAACATTAAGGGAAGCGTCTAGGAAGAAAGGGGCAGAATAGATGTACAGCTCACCTACTCCCTTTCCCATCCTCTCAGCACTGCACATGCAGCTAGAGAAACCCCAGCAGCTATGCCCTGTGGCTATGTGTCCCCGGAGGCAGCACCACCCCTCCCCCCAGTGCAAGGCTTCAGTAAAACCCATCTACCCTAGCTATAAGGAAACAACTGAGCACGCACAGTGCTCAGACCAGATCACTCCTATGGTAACTGTCAGTGTTCATTCTCCAGCACCACTCCGTGAGCATTAAGTGAGGCACTATTTTTAATTTTTACCAAAATTAAAGATATAGATACAATTATTTTTTCCACCTTCAGCAATTTCTTATTTTTCTTTATTCCAGTGTTCCCCTAAAAACAACTTCTCCTTTTTCCGTGCTTACAATAGTGTAAAATTGCAATTCTTTCTGTTGAAGACCTAGTTTGAAGACTGAGATTTCTCCCAAATACTTTAAATATTGGTTACAACTGGTTCCTACACTATTGATTCTATGCCATGTAGCATCCGTAGATATCATCCACTCCTGAGAACGAATCGTGTTCTGTAATGATTGGCATTTTTACCAATTAGCAATCCTTCCATGAGATGCACATGTCAAAACAATGTGCAAGATTTTTTTCATGCTGCTTCTACGTGTCTTAATTTTATTAATACTGCTTGGACATAAAAACCAAATATGTTGCACAAATTTTGTTGGGTGGCAGTGTTGGTGGTTTGTTTGGGTTTTTTCCCCTTAAAAATAGCTCTAATTTTAGGAGGCAGTTTTCAGAAAATATACAAAATATTTAAGAACTGCTGAATTAAAAAAACAAACTGAAGTTTAAGTAGTATCTTATGGGAAGCCCCTACTTTATCACCTGTTTGAGCATGGCACAGAGGTTTGCAAGTTAAATGATCTTGGGCTTCTGTTCCCAGGTTCACAACAGTTTCACTGTGTAACTTCAAAGAAGTTGCATGGGCCATGATCAGCACTACTGAAGTCAAGGGGAGTTTTTCCATCCATTTTAACACATCCATTTAATACATACAATAGATTTGGGCACTTTTTTAGCCCAATTTTCAAACCAAACTTCATGGTAATGCATATATCTGTTGAGCCTGTCAGCACAGGTCTCAAAGAAGCTTACAATTTATTCCTTCAAAATCGTCTATGATATAAATATTACTGTTTCCTTTTTGCAGCTGAATAAACCACAATACACAGTAGTTAAGGTACCAATTGCTGACCCAGATGTCCATTTCTACAGATGCGGTAATTGTGCCTGTAACTTCAAAGATGATTCACACTTTGAGAAATTTTTTTCTTTTCACAAGTTGTTGGTATAACAGTACTTGCCAAGGGACAGGAAAAATGTTTGGGGTTTTTTTTATGGTAGACAGACTGGAAAGAAAAACTAGAACCTTTAAAAATAACAGAAAGGAAGAAAGCAGGATCTATCTAACTTGATAGATCCCCATTTCGCTATTACTCCAGCTCTTATGAAAACTCTCTCATTAGGTTTGGTGTCACCAGAGAAGCAAGCCACAAAATTGGTTCACGAGCATTTCTTGTGCTATCAGCATGCTGTCTGCAGGCAGTTCTTGCTACAAAAAAAGTAGGTTGATGTTTAAAAGAAATAACAAGAAGCATGTCTGAGAATTCTGCTTTCATGCAGATGTTATGTAATTGAAGAAAAAGCCCCTACCATTTCTTTAAAGAGGAGTGATGAAAACACCAGTTACACAAATGTAATTGTCATTGCATAAATGCAGAACTGAATGCTTCTATATATACAAACACATATGCTGCTCTGTCAAAAAAATGCTTTTTTTGTAATCCAGGCAGAAGAAAAAAAACAAAAAAAAGAGAGAGAAAAAATAATGAAAGCAATTGATATAATAAAGTAGGTGGAAGAAAATCTTGGTACCATAAGAACAGGTGGAAACATTTCCACTGGCATCGGTGAAGTCAGGATTCTGCGGTACCTCTGCATGCTGAATTGAAAGCTTTTCGCTTTGAATACTGACTAATATTGACAGTGAAATATATTTTAAGTGACAACAAGAGGCAGTTTACTAGTAGAAAAGATTCTAAATAGAGGTCAAGCAAAAGTGTACAGAAGCTCAAGGTCAGGTTTAATATGGCCTTTTGGACATGAAAATTAGGAATAGTTTCCTACTTGCAGCTAAAAAGTACACATTTTGGAAGAAGTCTTCCTTGACCTACTTGTATGCAGAAGCCTGATTGTTTTAAAGGACTTCCTACTGGGAAGAAATCTAATAGCATCTGTCCTTTGCAAAATGCACATACTTGCCAGCTTTGAAAGATATATATTCTTATTTTCTTGTCCACCACAAATACAAAACACATTTTCATATTATGCAAAGAAACACCTTAAAATAAAAAATTATAGATTCCCCAAAATTGATGTAACTGATTTATTGTTTGAAAATTCACATTAGACTTTTTTTCCTTTCCATGGATTATTATGATGTTTTTCTTCTCACTCTTCAGTCCCTGTAAGGGAGAAAAACTGATGTATGTATTTTCTGAGGGAAACGATTCACTGGTTTCTGCAGCTGGAGTGTCAACCTTAACTATTCTTGGAAAAACCAGATGAGCACATATGGTTATACGTAAGAGGTGCCATGCATTTCTTTCACTTCAGCTCTTATCAGGTGATATTATTTACATTTGCAGTAATCTAATTTGGGGAAAATAGTCCTAAGGTACTACAGGTGGTAAAAACGGGAGTAAAATGCATCTCCTTGCATTGTTCAGATACAAAACATGAAGTATTTTGTCTTTACTAGTTGACAATTTTTCTAAGCAGATTGACACTTATGCTGAATGCTGCTCTTTGAGAATCTGCTTTATCTCACATATCAAGCTGCCATATTGAAGCTTCGAAGCTTAACTGAACAGATTCAAGCCCTGTTCTTAACTAGCATCCCTAGATGTAGAAAAAAATTTAAAGAGCAAGGCACAGCCCTATGTTTTGCTCCTTTTAATCTGCATTTTATGATACTTTCTCTATTTTGCTATCTTTGAATCTTGTCTCAAAAAACTACATTTACCAGTAGGGTGATATACCTGTAATGTGCGACCTTCAGGTATCTCTATCATAGACTAAATTTAGTTCTCTTATCTTGAAGTTTCTTGTGGGGCTCTGCATTTCAAAGATCACAATGAGAATCTCAGGGTAAAGTCTTCCTCATCTGCCTTTTTATTTGTCATAATTGTGTGGAGATAATAGCGTCTATTATCTATGTAAATAATACAATGATCTAGTAACATTTACCAACCAGATTAATATGACTATCCTGTAGACAAGCTTGTTTTTCTAAGCTTAAGGACACTGTGTCCTTACACCATACTGTGATGGGCATGTCTGTAGCTGCAGTAGTATCTGCCATATACAGAGGAATGAGCTTATGTTACTTTGATAGGTGTGAAAGATACACATCTCATTAACTTCAGAACAGAGGATCAATAAGTAGTATCATTCCACATGAAATATCAAGCAATCATTTTCATTTTAAAAACACAATTTTTAATGAAGATGTAGGTAAACTACTATACTAATTTATCTCCCTACCAAGTAGAAGTATTTAAGTGTTCCTCGCAGGAGAGCCAGAATGTGTCACAAATACCATCAAATTACACAATAAATCCATAATACTAGATAATTTTTTTTTTTACCCTGGCTAATACACAGACTATTCAGTCCCTAATATTAAATCTAATGCCTGATAATATATCCAAGCTAGAAAGAAAAATAAAATAGATCTCTGTGCTTTAATCATACTGTAGTAGCTGTTGAACAAAACTAAGGAATTTTTTTCTGAATGGAGAGTGTGCTTTCAGCTGAGCAGTAGATGAGTAAACATGTTTCAGGTCACAACTAAGGAGCATGTTTAGGTTCAGGAGTAGAAACTTTAATGTTTCCTACTGTTCTTTGGGCAGAGTTCAAGCACTGCCATCAGTTATTTCTTTTTTAAAAACTAAAGTAAGTTACAACTAATCCACAAAAGAAAAAACCTGTACTCAGTACTATATGAGACATCTGCAATGTAATCCACAAATCTAATTCAATCATAATGTTCAGTTGACAAAGAAGAGCATAGAGCAAAAATATCAAAATCCATTTTCAGGCTTAGTAATCACAGAGGTCAAATAGTTATTTTTAAAGTATTTACAGGTTTAGATATAAAGAAAAGTGAAAAAACAGTAAGACAGCTGTTACTGATGCTGAGTTACAATGTAGTATACTAAATGCAGAAATTTTGAATGTCATTCTGGGGGGGGGGGGGGGAGATGTGTTATTACCTGTATATTAAAAAGTGAGTCATGGGGGAAGAGAAAAATACCTGGAACAGAAGCTATAAGAAGTCAAAAGATAGTGGGGAGGACGTTCACTTGAGATGACAGGATGTTTGTTTTATCTGTGACTGACTAAAGTGGTGACCTGACAATACACATAAGTTGCCTTACTGCAATTCAGCAGTGAAATGAGGAATATTAGACAAATTTAAGTGTAACAGAGAAACCAAGGAAGGAAATGACCCAGTTGCAGAGTCCTCCCTGCCCCCCTTCTCTCTGCTTTCCCATTTAAAGTCTTGCATGCTACCAGCTGTCTCCTTTCTAGCTTTTCTCCACTTAAGATGATAGTCTTCCCATAGCCCTGGCTACTGGGGAGCACAGTCCCGAGCAGAGGCAGCAAACATTTAGTTGGTGAAGGAATGGTCCAAGAAGACTTAATAGAGCATGAACATTTTGGGAGGACAGGTACATCTGACTTTTTTTTTTGATCAACCGGCAGAGCACTATTCCACCTCTTTAATGAGATACCAAGTAAAGCTTAATTATTTTGCCTAGTGTTTTAAAGTAACATTAAGACTACACAAAAATAAAGCAGAACTTTGTAACATGGGCAAAGCCTAATGTTAGTCTAATTTTTCTCCAAAATGCTCATTTAACTATGTTTCTTTTCTGTATGTGTTTGCTGTAAACAACTTTTCTTAAAATACCATGCCCCACACACCTGGCTTTTTTCAGTACAGGAAATCCTTAGCGTGACTAGACAATAATCTTCAGGATAAGCATCTAAGCCTGCAGAAAGCAGCCCATCTCAGCACTGGACTGTGCTGCATTTGACAGCAAAGACGACCAACCTAAAGCTAAAGAACAGCTGGCATTTTTCACAGTAAATAGTAGTCTTGGCTAACTAGTGTAAATGAAATTCCATAAATCATTCTTGCACTTCACAGGCAGATGTCCTAAACAGACTTCCTAACTCTAACAGTAATTTTCAGATTTAGTACAATATTTCTCACTTTTCCACTTCCTCTTTGGTCTGTCACACAAGGATATCAATTACTTGTTGCTTTTTAATATATGCAGTCTTGATTTGCACAGATATCTTACAAAAGTTACTTCTATTATTGTGGTTTTCTATGTAAATAATTTTCTCAAATGGTTGCAGTGCTGAGCTAAAATAAAATACATATTATGCTCCTGATATATTTAGGGCTCTAATCCTGTCTCATATAGTTACAGCATAATTTATAGGATAAACCCAAAAGGAACAAATCCATTTAATTCAAGGGCAGATGTTTGGCATACTCAGCTAAAGGTACAAGGGCATGAGCAGCAGCATACCAGAGAGTCCTATAACTCCAAAAAAAATGTGTCCAAAACAATTTAGAAGCTTCCAAGCTTTTACACATACTGATGCTTATTAACCTAAGTGGCAGGTATTATACTCAATTTGTGAACTATCCCCAGAAGCACCAACATTTTGTGGTAACTAAATTTCTGCCCCAGATGCATGCAGCTTACATATAACTGTTCCTGTCGTCTTAGAGCATGACTTGCAAAACTGCCCACGTTGCCAGTCTGCTCCTACTCCTTAGGCATACTCAGAGAATGGCAAGAGCATTTGAGCACACCTTTTCCCTGTCCCAGCAGAGCTCACTGGCTACATAAGGTATAAAGAACCACGTTTATGTTAGAGAGTGAAACCTCACTTTTTAAAAAATTCTGGAGACCGATTCAGGCACTCTCTGTTTCTCCCATTACAGCTACTTTATCTTGTCTAAGTATTTAAATACTCCATGAAGCAGAGAGAAGAACAGACTCTAAAACCTGTTGGTGCCTCATGTGGGGAAAACTGAGGCTCAAGGCCATGTCCAAATGGATTAATAGAAATAGTACTGCTACTACTGATAGTGCTACCACTACCAATACTAATACTACTGGATGAGACAGAGATCCACCACAGAATGCCACATAGTCCTGGCTGTGGTTCAGCTTGCAACTCTGGATCGGGCAGATTAAATCTGAACAGACTCTTTTGGATGTGCTTTAGCCCCCAGGACATTAGGTATCTGGAGCTATGGGGAAGAGGCATTATTTTCATAGATTATGTCTAACATCAGATTCTAGTTTAAGATCCTAAGAGATAGAGATCCACTGAAGGGAGCGCTTGCCAGAGCAGAGCGCTAGGCAGAGAGAGGTGCTTCTGCTTCCCACCATCCCTTGGCATCTTATTGCTCCACAGCTTCAGGGATTCTCACTCACCTGGACTCTAAAGTCTCTTCATGCCTATGTCTTGTTATTATAGACCCCAAGCCTCAGGATTCCAGTAGGCACTTTGGGATCCTGGAGTTATACAGCACAGTGCTGAGTGTTACAAGACCAAAGTACCCCAAAGAACCTGTTTCAGAAACAGTTTTGATGAGGACTATACGGTACCTCAGCAGATGTAGGTGTCACACTACATGGCACACATACACAAATGAGTAGTGCCAGGAGGCTTGGTGAGAAGACAGATTATCAGCAAGGGCTATAGAAATTAATCCTTCGACCTATTATAATACAGTTATATCATAACTACATGTAAATCTTCATTAGCTTTTTTTTTAAAAAAAAAAAAAAAAGTAACGTAAATACCACCACACTTGGTTTACAGCTGATTACAAAAATTAGTTACTTCCTTTTCTGTTCTCCAAAGCAATGTTTCCAGCCCAGGCAGTGGCACAGAATATTCCTGTTTCAGGACAGGAAGTCCTGCCCAGTCACACTGGCTAGACAGGATAAAAGAAAAGGGAAGCCATCCATCGCTGAGGACTGCGCTGCATAACCTTGTTAACTATTTTCAGCTGGCAGTTTGTTTTATGTGACTGCTGGTCTACTGGTGTTACTTATGGGAAAAATATCTCTTCCCCTGTTCTCAGCATTACCCAGTTTAACAGGTTGGAGAACATACACCCAATCTTTATTCAAAGTCACGCTGACTCAATGGTGGCATCTTAAAACTGACAAAGTGGTGCAAAACCTTGAGTGGACACCTTTAGTATAATAGACAGTCAACATACCGAATTTATGACTGAATTACCCGATTTAAGTTTCAGTGGTACAGCTCTGAATATAAGTGTGTCTGTCCTAAGCTAACAAATTAAGTAGCAAGGCACCGCAAAAAGTCTGAGAATTCTAGTAATACTTTGGAAAGATGCCAAAATTTAACAAGCCTATCAGAATAAATAAACTTTACTAACAAATCAATTTTTCAAAGGTAGCATCTGTTTTACACTGGCTCCCAGTGAGAATAGATTCATCTGTGCACACTTACACACAGGCTAGCAGGGATTCTGTGTATTCGAATACCTATCAGCATGATATGCCTTCATCAAAAACTAACATGAACAGGACTCCAAAACTTTATTTTTGAAACAAACTGGACAATTTACTACACCTGTTTCGCAAACTGTTTCCTATAACATCATATTAAGTCTTTCATATCAAAAATTCTTGTGTTTTCAGTAATATTTTTGCAATTTTTCCATGTCTGTAAGCAAAGCTACTTCATTAATCCTTTAATTGTATAAATGAAGTTTAATTACCCAGACTGAGAATGTTTTGAAAGTCTTCTGAAACTAGGTGACATTTGGTCACATTGGCTGCAAATAAGGAAGGATTTTATTCCATTTTTTAAAATTATTTAAAAAGCCATAAATATCAGTGCTCCAAATGATTGAATAGAGCGAACTCTACCTGTAACATCAAGGTATTCTCCCTTTGCAGAGGCTGTGAGACAGGTGTTTATCAATAACCATCTTCTGTCTCTGGACCAAGACAGACAGTTGCTAAGACTTGCTAGGCACCTCTCAGGTGCATCCAGCACAGCCTACAAGTCTCTCATGAGAAAGTACTGCACTCAGCTGTGCCAATGTGTTACCACATTAACACAGAGGTTCTTTGGTTACTTATTTTTCCCTCAAGATATTTTGCTTACTCAGAAATGCAAACAGGGAAGGGATTCTGACAAATCTGTCCGAGGCAGACTATTTCCCCCCAATTAATTTTTTGAATCCCACCTTTTTGCTAACTCCCTGAGACTTCCTAAACACCAACTGCGCTGTGCTAAAAGTCATATGACTGCTTTGCCTTGTGTTAGGTTTCATCATTTTAAACCAATTTTTCCACAAAGTATGATACAATCTGCTTCTATCAAATATACAACAGAAGGTACATGAAACAACTTGCAAAAAAGATGTTTTATCTTTGTTTTATGAATTCTCTAAAGAAGCAGAAATTAAGACTTCAGTTGGACAGAAATTAAAGTTAATATTACGCTATGCACAAACACACATTAAATAAAAAATGAATACTGCTTTTACTCAGCTGTCATATAGATTATGAGAAAAATGGTGGGGTTTAGTGTTGAGTTTCTTTAATACTTCACAACTGCATTTTTTTGTTTTAGTTTCTTTTCTACAAATTAATTTCTTCTCATCTCTTTATAAAACCTTTATGCTTTCTTTTGTTCTTTGCCAGTATGATTTTCATTAGATGTTGTTCATGATTTATGGCGGCCTTGTAAACACAAGCCTTGCTGATAATCAAAATAATGAATTATTAACAACAGTTGATCATTTGGGGACAGATATCTGAACATTACATTATTCTAACACCTCCTGGGAGTTGGACAGGTAGAAGGGAAGCAAGCCATATCCTGCAAACCTAGAAGAGGCCGTGCACATTGGGTCAGAATCTTCTATCACGTATTACAGGGCAGCAATAGCTTCACCTTTCAGCAGCTGCTGCACCAAGCATTGTGCGGTGCTTGAGAATAGCTGATGAACTCGGCTAGTTCCCCATCTCAGCTAACACCTCCTTCCTGCTACTGCACCCCTCTCAGTTCACAAGGTGAAATGCGCACAGAGATTCACCTCAATGCTTTGCATGAGTTTATAACCACTGCATCTGGTCATGGACATGATGCATGTAGAGGGGAAAGGAGGAGGGGAATGCAATTTGGTCCGGCCCTTGTGAGGAAATACCTAAGCTCCAACAACACACTATTAAGGGACTTTCAGCTTCAGCCCCAATAAAACTCAGATAAGCAGCTGTGATTGACAGGAACATTCTATTATTTATTGTAGCCTGTTTCAGGATCAGATAATATTCAGTAGTAGGAAGAAAATCAGTGCGTTAAAGCCCAAAAGCCAAAGGGAAACTAATTTTGAAGAAATCACTCCTACATTGGGTAAAAGGGCACTGAGTAAGAACAAGGTGAAAGACAATGAAACGAAAAGCAATAAAAACATATTGTTTCTTTATTATTTCTTAGAGTTTGATTTCTTTTCTAGTTTCAATTTTGATCTTTAACTGAACAATGTAAAATCATATGAACAAGCACCAGCTTAATTTTAAATCTCATTTTATACCTAAAATTTGGAGGTGAGGTGTGAAGGAGAGGGTGCATATAAACATTGTTACAGAAAACTCCTGCACAATATAAATGCAAAATCATGTGTTTATATTTGTTATTTCTATACTGTTTGTTCTCAGAACCTTCAGTAACAAACTGGAGGCTGCACTGTGCTTGACACTGCACAGAATCCAAATAGAGCTCCCGCATACCCTACAGCACAGCCACCTGCATGATAACACCATATGGATATAGAGCTGGAGAAGGATATAGAATGAAATTTTCAGACAGTATACAATAGCAGAATAGATTGGGGTATTGAAACACTGGTAATTAACAACGATTGCATTTTACTGGAGTATTTAGGAGTATAATTTGTTTGATTTTGAAGATAGTGTGGTGGAGATGGATGTCTGTGACATAACAGCAGCAGTTTTAAGAAAATATTTTAAGAAACTTAACAGCCAAGGTATTTTCCTAAGAAAACTCAATTGAAGTCTGAGGGGCAACACAAAATAAAGAACACATTTCCTGGAAAATTTAAGAGGTAGGTAATATGTGAGCTAGGATGCTGACAAACAGAGCAGAAGAACAACTCAGTCTTCAGTGAGAGAAGAATGATGGGGTGGGGCAAATTGTGAAAATTAGGTCAATCAGAAAATCTGGGGAAACAGCAAAGTCCAAAAGGAACAGGAAAAAAAAAGGGGGAGGACAGACTATGTACATGAACATTCCTAGGATTTAGCATGACTAATCATCACCAAGTCTGAAATCTAGTGGATAAGTTCACAACCCCTTAGAAGGATCTCACTCTTGGTAACAGCAGCACACCAAAATGCTTTGCTCTTATTTTAAAACTGCAGCTTTAGTTTTCAATATGTTTCAATATTTATTTTACAGCTTCAAAAGTTAGAAAAAATCTTTACTATTGTCATTCAGCCCTTTGTGTATGCAGTGTGTACCATGATACAAACTAATGGTTTCCAGAAAACCCATTTTTTCTCCTCAAACCTCTTTTGTTCATGTTTCAGTGATCAATGCACACGTGCTAGTCCTCCTTCTGTCTACCTTCCCATTGCAGGACTTTGCTCACCTCCTGATTCTCCATCGAAACATGAGGAGTGAGTGTAAGATGACAACCAAGTTGGCAAGCCTCCTCCCCCAACCCCTCCACGTAGCTTGCCTGACAGACACCCAAATGCAAAAATAATTCAGTAACATTATTCCTCATCCCTTATTACTACCTGACCTCCCAGTCCCTCTAAGCCCCAATTAATTTTTATGGTATAAGACACGTACAGCAGTTTATCTTGGCATCTGAGTGACAAAGATCATTAGGGAAAGTCCAGAACTGGAGGAGAGAGGAAAGCAAATCACAAATCTTTCCTAAAATAATCATCCCTTAGTTACTGGAGTGAAAAAAACCACAAAAACACACCAAAACCTTGCAAAATGGAAATGTTTGTGAGTTCAAGTAATATAGCTCCTTTCCTATTACCACAGGAATACCGGGAAGAGTTACTAGCACTTGTAAGGAGTACTACAGACGTCATTTTTGAACATTGTGTAGATACTTCATTTCCTTGAAATAATCTTTCATTTGATCATGAAGTGTTTTATACCACATACTATTTATATTACAACACAACGCCTAGCCTGTCTACTGCCAATAGGAAAATCAAAATAATATCAGTACTGGTAGCGTGTATTTGGATTTTCCTACCTTTGTTAGGCCATGCCATAATGCTATCCCACATACACACACAGGGACCTTCTGCTAGACTTAACTGCAAGTCAAACTCTGCAGGTAAAGAACACGCAGTGTAAAGTAAAACAGAATGAATTCATGCAGCAGGGGCACAAATACTACCTGGGAGTTGGGACCTGCCAGCCTTAACTCCCTCAGTAAACTGAAGAGTATTTTCTGTGCGTTGATATTAGGAGCAGAACTTGAGGTAGTTCAGCAGGGTATGGCTAACAACTGAATGAGGTGTCTCTATTTTCTCAGTGATGGAACTGAGGTGCAGGCAAATAAAACTACCTGACACACAGCATCTCAAAACGATGCTAGGTCTGCTCAAAGTTCTGTCTCATCCTTAAACAAACACAGGATCCTGATTCACCCATTCAAACAATGTTGCTGCAGCCATAAAAGATAATCTGCTGTCATCTTTTCTTTCAGAAAAAAGCTTTCTGCTTGTCTCTCAAGATAAGATAATGTTGTAAGAGTCTCTTTGTCAAAACTGTGAGGTCAAAAAGAGGGCTCCACTACTAAACCTTTCTGTGTCTTAAATTCCTTCCACTTCTGTGTCACAGGCTCCTTTCAGTTTGCTCACCTGACAAGGTTCACAGAATACTTCAGTGTCCCAGAGTGACAGGAGTAGAAACGTGCACTTCTCAGGCACCTTTCTCACATTGTCAGAATGCTTTACTATAAGCGACAAATCAGCCTGATACTATGTAAGAAATAACCAAAAATTAAAAAAAAAAAAAATCAAGGAAGGAATTATATAGATCATAACATTTATATAGTGATATTCAAACACAGCAAGAGACAGCCCTACATTATTACAGTACACCACCACCTTCCTATGCTCAGCTCTGACTACGAACAAGAGTGTTTGGCTGCAAGTTCCCCCTGACCAGTTCAGTCCTTGAGCTCCTCCACAAATACCTTTCAAAAAGGATACCCATGAATTATGTGACACATTTTTACCAATAGATTTCAAAGTGCTTGACGAGACGATAATATCAGAGACAAGAAAAGGGAAGAGGTAAAGTTAAGTGGCATGTCAAGCATCACAAAGTCAGAAAGAAAACTAGGAAAAATGCAGACCACTTCTTGTGGCATACACTTTCCAACACACTTCACTGCCTTGTGAACCATATAAAAATCAGATTGAGTTTTCTTTTTACTGTTGCAGACCTGTCACCTTGGAAATCATGCGAGTTCACCAAACTATTTACCACATAACACCAAAATAACATCACGTCCCATAGTATTAGCACTGGGTCCTACTAGCCCAATAGCTGCCTTCAATAGTTCCATACAATAGTTAATTCCCATAGTTTCTAGTATCATTCCAGTATTATATTCATTACCTTCCTAGCAAAAATCTGAAAAGAAAATATGTTTAGATGACGGTTTCATACACTGTGTGTACTGATTTGTGTCTATTCATCTGCAATAATACCACTAACTTAAACTTGCATGAATTCAGGACTGGGAAAGTAACGAGGATGAAGAATCAAATAAAGTATTTTATATCAACTCAGGACTTTGTTCCTTAGGACACAAATGAATTAACAAAAGTTGAGAAGTCTCAGAATCCTAATAGGTCCAAGAAAGTATCTCATACACCACCCTACAAGGAATACTGATCAGGAAAATTCAGACATTTAGAAGAAAATTGCTGCATAAAACCTAGGTGATATATATATAAACCCACATTAAATAAAATTAATGAAACTTCCATGATCCATTAAAAAAATTGTGAAAGCCTGTGAACTCCACATACTGTGGATCTATTCTTACAGAAAAAAGCAAAATCATAAACAGCAAGACAGTTCAGAAGGATAAGTTTTAGAGTATGCATGATGCTGTATTATATGTTGAACGTCTGGCTAACCACTCTCACTTTTAAATACTACAAGGCATATGAAAGATGCTTTTTGTCCACTGCATAAGCACATGAACACAAACACTAGGAAACAAAATGCAACACAGACATTTGCAAACAGACCAAAAGATTCAAATAAAGATGTCTAGCTTTTACGAAAAGCTCAGACTAATTCGTTCCTAATTCCAAGACAGACTGTGTATCAAATACCATTCCTCAGTCTGTATACATAACCTGTTGCCAAAACAGGATGAAACATCAAAATAGTGTAGGTATCCAAGTACCATTTATATCACTTAAGAACAAGCAGGTTTAAGACCTTACAATAAGGAAGCTGAAGTAAATAATGATGACAAACGGGAGTTCAAACTGCAGTACAATTTCTTTCCTATCAGGTACCTATGACTACTGCTAATTTCAGACCTCTGGTATTGTTCCATTTCTTTTATACAATCACACGAACATATACACGAGGCCACACAGTTCAAAAGGGGGGACTTTTTTTAAATGACAAAAAAAATCATATGACACACAGCTTCATTTGCTGTCAGAGTTCCACTTCATGAAAAGGATCTAATCAGATAACTTACTTGTAATTTCGATTAAAATCCCTGAAAATGTTACTGGCACTTCTTAATCATCTTCCTAATAGATTGGTTTAAGATTAAGTTATTTGAGACCCATGATTGCAAAAGTCAGATGAGTAAAGTGAATTTAAAGAGGTAAGTGAGATGAGTAAGAGTAAATTTCATGTTTATTTAGGTTGAAGGCATTGCCACAGAAAGACACATCATTATACTCGACATATGAATGTCATCTAAACACATTTTCATTTCAAATGATGTCTCAGATTAAGACCGCCAAAATGTTACACTACCTGCCTTCTTTTACTTCTGTCTACATTGGAAATCAGCATAACTGATGATATTAAAAACTTGGCACTCAAACTGGAACTAAGTCATTCCAATGATTTTTATATGTCACCCTATTTTAATTCCTT
Organism: Falco cherrug; assembly: GCF_023634085.1. Classification (NCBI taxonomy): domain Eukaryota; kingdom Metazoa; phylum Chordata; class Aves; order Falconiformes; family Falconidae; genus Falco; species Falco cherrug. The sequence goes on along the minus strand of NC_073707.1, from coordinate 17,038,133 downwards.
TTGATGTGCATTTCTTCCAGTTTCAAGTCTCTTTTAGTCTCAAAAATAAGTAAAACCAAGGTTTTAAAACAGCCCCTTACAAAAAAAAAAACACACCACACAATTTGTTGGACAATCAGTGTGAATTAAAAATCATTAACATTATAGGCCACAACACCTGAACTCTCATGTTCTTTTAAAAATCTGTCTACTTATCTAGAGAGTTTGAGCTACAGACACAAACCCCTCTGCTTTTCAAACAGTAACCCTTTCTAAAGATATTTTGAAGGTACTTTAAATCAGAACCAGAGAGAGCAGCGTTAATAAATTCTCAGAAACAGAATAGGATTACAACATACCTGTCAAGTAGGTCAAATACCACATCAGTAATCCTGTTTTACAGAATGGTAAACTGAAAAATGCATTTACAAGGCAAATTGAACTATGGTTCTCATCTCCTGAACTCAGAAGACAGTATACTTTTTGTAAAGTTCAAGTAATATTTGTGAAATGGTGAAAACCAGTTCCTGACAGAAGTGTAAAGTATGATTACACCTTGTGAGTATAGCTCCTAGTGTAAAGTATGCAAAGAGCAGCTATTAACTAGACACTTGGCAAACTTGTATAAATAAAATAAGATTAAAGCCAAACAGTTAAGCAAGAATCAAACTTGAAACATAGGAAAACATCGTTATCAAATGCTTTCAGACTGACATATTTTTACCTGCTTTTACTTTTAAAAATAAATGTCACAAGCCTAATGGATCAAATTAATTCCATTTCCCCGCTGTAATGCTTGATAGCCCCCACTGAAAAGAAGAGAATTTGTGAATATATTTGCACACATATCCACAGGGTTGCAAAAAAATGGAAGTCCATATTATTCAAATGACTTCTTTGCATAACCAAATCTATAAATTAAAAGACACATCCTGAAAAGTTGTTCTTGAGGTATGACAAGTCTCCTTGTGCTTAAGTAATTTATCTACGCAATTCTTGAGCAAATTGCATCTGTTACTGACACTCAAAGCCATGCTGCTTTTGCACTGTAACTACTAAGCAGCTCTCCTTGCATTATTAGGTGATGTTATTGGTTATACAAAAATAAGGACTCGCCAGCTAAGGAGTCAGTTTTATTAAACAATAATGCTTTGCTGTGCATTCTCATTTTGCTAGTCACTAGATCCTTAGCTATATTTTATATTTCTTCTCTTTCTATTACTGCTGTCCTCAAGATTATATCTTTGCTAGAATAACCTAACCCTCCCTCGGTATTGGTGACACTATTCTAGTTTTGTTTTGTACCTGTTTATGAAATCTGCTTATGGACACTACTTCCTGCTTCCACCTCACTTATGTGTAACAGGACTGTTCCCAAGACTAGGGCCTGAGGTACAATCCATTCAGCCTCTCGCCATTCTTAAACGCCCTTTGTAAGATGACCTAAGCTGGTTAAATGGGAAATAAATTTCTTATCGATCTTTTAATGCATACTACTCCCTTCTGTCTCTTTCGACTAATATTTTCCCATGATACAATATACCTTATATGTTTTACATATATTTGTTCTATTACGTCAACCTTGTTGAGCAAATCAGTTATCTTATCAGAGACAGATACTGGTCTAGTCTGACACAATCTGCTTTTGTTAGGAACACATTACATTTTATCCAATTTTCCATGTAACTTCATGTCCTTGGATTACCCTTTTCCTTCAAAAGGTGTTCAAAGACTTTGCTTAGTACTGAGGTCAGACTTACCTAGCCATCCTCAACCCAAAATACTTCCAATCCTCTGTGTCTGACTACTACCCTAGGTCTGACAAAGCTGTATTTATATACATAGTTGGGCCTTAACTGTGCTGGTCAAGTATTTTCCCTAAAAACTCTTCTCAACAAAAAAAGCAGCTTTCAACTGAATGAAAATGCCCTTGGTAAATTCTGACTTTTAAGTGAAGTGTCAGGTGGCTAAACTCAAATATCTTTCATTTTTCAGATGAAAATCTTTCTATTATAAGTGTTAATTAAACATCTGGCAGAAATTTTAGTTTGAGTCCCTTACTCTGATCAAAAAGAGCTTTCCTGGGTGTGCAATAGTCAAGAACTACTGTGACAGAATCCAGAATAACACCCACCATCACGCTCAGATACAGAAAAACATAATTTAGGCAGGGGCAGGCAGAGCTCTTGTTTGCAGTCTAGAGGCATGTATGCTAGAAATAGCAAAGGGAGCTGGTCCAGTGGTGCTCTGGAAGAAAATTATTAGCTATAGAGGGGAAAAAAAAAAATCAATATTTTTTAGTAAAGTGTCATAATCCCTCACCTAGATCGCGGCAATACCAACGACCAAAATGGATGAAAGGAAGTTGTCCCCTCAGCGTGTTCCTTTGGGTTGCTGAAGTGAAACTAAGGAGAGGCAACCTCATTTAAGTCTTTCATGATACTGATACCGATACCCACAAATCATTACACACTAGCTATCAGCTACTACCACACTAATAAGCCTTCTGGATAAGGAGCTAACTAGGTATAGTTTCCAGAAACCTGATATCTCTCTTGTATCTCACCAACTCCCCAGAAGATGAGCATCTGTCCCTGGGAGAGAAATTGTCACAGGCAGAGACGCTGGGAACACCCTGCCCCAACACAGCTTCCTTCTTTCCTGCTGTTTTCCTAGGTCTAAACACCCCCAACCAATCACACGCACAAGTTTGCTCTGGCTCTTTGGGAAGCAAAGGAAGTAGCCTCACTGGCCACGTGGAAAGGAGGGAAAAGCAGTCCTTCTCCAGGAGGAGCAGAAGCTGTACAAAACTCTAGGATGGGAACTGGATAGCATGGGAGTGAAGACAAACAGAGCATGGGGAAAGGATGGTCCCGGCTGTCTAGAGTGATATAGGGCCACACACAAAACTAAGAGTAATTTTACTACTGTTCAGTCATAGACATTTGCCACCACAATGTCCATGGAGATTGAGTCTAGTTAACACAGCTTTAAGTCAGCTTCTGTGACAGTACTGAAGTTACCTATTGCCTGGGACACCTATTGTGGGTGACACCTGTAGCAAAATAAACACATGACCCTGGGAAAGCTGTCCATCACTAATAATGTCCTGGCTGGATTTTCCCTGTACACCACCAATGCCTTGCCGCAGCATGCTAATAATAGTTCTGTAGAGACAGACAAATCTTTGAGCTGGTGTCAAGTTCCATGAGATCTTAGATGTGATTTGGAGGTATTTTTTCCAGAATAAGAGAGAATAGCCCATTACTTGTAATGTATTTTTACATTATGAATACAGTAATTGTATTCATATATGTCAGAGATGGGAGTTTAAAAAAATTACTTTAAATCTACATACCTTGCACACAGCAATTTCCTCAAGTTGCTCAATGAGTTACGTGTCCTCTGCAGTCTGTTGTTGGCAAACTCGAAGCTAATGATTATAATTGAGTACAAAGCCACTACAGTATTGTAAAACTCATTGAAGAACTACAGGTTCACACACAAAGATAATTAAATACTTACTCCACCGGTAGAGAATTAAGAGGAGCTTAGACTATATGCTTCCACAGAATATTAGCCAGCTAAATGAAGCAGAGCTAAGTAACTAGAAAGATAAAGTTTAGCAAGTGTAGTCACATAGACAACCTGGGACAACTAGGCACATAAGAAATTAAAATAATTTAAAAAAAAAAAATGCTTAAAGATTAACTATTTCTCAGATACTAAGGCAACTATCTTTCCAGAGGGAATTGACTTGAGTGAGCACTTCTATGACTTGCCTAGTGTCAGAGGGCTTCTAAGGTGCTTACTAATTAAATTCACAAAGCTTAAATTTTAGGCTGTACAGGGCCTTTTACATTACCAAGTCTGAGCTCCTGGACATCAGACTTAAATTTAATCCTATATTGAGTTCAGAAACTTGTGTGAGCTAAAGGATACCGGGTATCAGTGAGATATCCCTTCCTGTTCAGAAAAGATCAGCAATGGACAGTTCATTACTACCCTTAGGAATATCTTCCACTGGTTAGATGCTGTTATTACATGTTTTGTGTCTTTTAGCATAGATCTAGCTTATTGCCTGTATTGATTTATTTTTTAAAATATACAATCCTGTATCCTGTATTTTTTCATTGAAAGGTACTTAAAGAGTTCATTAAGTCACCATTTTACCTTTTCCTTTACTTTTAGTGTTTTGGGGGGGAGAATGAGGGGGTTCTTTCTTTCTTACGTCCTTCCCAGCTTCGTGAAAACCACTTTAAAACATGAACCAACACATTAGGCATGGCATTCCAGTACGAGTCTCACTAGCATCTAATTCAAAAGCATTGACACTCTAGTTTCATTCTCCACTCACTGGCTGCAGCCATTGTTTTCCTCAGAGCTCATGAAAAGTCTGGGCACTACAACCCACAAGCACTGCAGAGACGTTTGGACCTCCTTGCTTATTTGTTTTCAGAAACACAATTAGAGGCAATATAATTCAATGAGAACAGCTTACCAGGCAGTCAAGGTATGTCGACATGACTGCTCTGTCCTTACTGAGATTCAGTCTGCATCATCCACGTGTTTTATCATCAGCAACTTCATAATGGTGAAATTATTGAATATCAAATTTTCTATTGACCCCTCTAAAACCTGCACTGAAACACCCACCCAGTTCATGGCAGTTCTCCATGGGCAATTACTATTTCAGGTTTATCAACCAGCCAATTCTTAGCCAACTTAATGCATGTCTTATTGATACTGCAGAGAGATAATTTTTTTATCATAATGCCATTCCAAATGCCTTAACAAAACTTATTAAATGCATGCATGTTTTTTCAAACTTGTAATTTCATCCAAGGATAAAATTAGATTTGTCTGACAAGATCTATTTTCTATTAGAGCATTCTCAGCATCCTTATATGTAGGTTAAATAGATGTTATTGTCACTGTGTTACAGTTTTCTTCCTGGAAAGCCAAAGGAAAAAAGGTCCAAATACAGCCTAAAATAGTCTATCTCCAAGGACTATATTAGAGGTTGGAGAAGGTTTTTAGTATCAAACATCAGAAAACAAGAGCTTACTCTTATAAATTACATTATATGGTTTTAAATGACATGATTCACTAATGCTGAGCTTTTTTTTTCTTAATAGTTTTTGACAGTTTGCAATATTAAGCCAATTTAATACTTAGTCCCCCAATTCCACGATAAACACTGAAGATGTCTAGTTATTTAAATGTTCAAGAAATTATTTTAAACATCTACTGTAAAATAGTAACAATTTCTAATTTAGACAGAAACAAAACATTTATTTTACCCTCTTCCCTATTTCTTTTTTTTTTTCCTAGAAGAATTTGACTTTAATCTTTCAGGCAGCTCATTTCCTGGCACAGCAGTGCAAGCTCGGTATTTTTTAAGAGAGTATCTTGGTGACAGCCATTTCTATACTGCAGCATTACATAAAATTCATTAAGTACTCAAAAATATGACTACCGCTGCAAAGATACCCAGTGAGCTTAGCACTATGTTTTAAGTTTCCATACTTTCTAAAGTTTTTGGGGGGAGACTGGTGGGGGGGTGGCAGTGTTTGTTTTAGGTTTGTTTTGGTTTTTAAGGTACCATCATGGATTTTGACTTAAAAAAAAAAAAAATATTACAGGTTATTGCCCTCCTAATAAATAACAGGTAGCCTTCAATTGGGGTTATTAATTAACAAGACAGAAATCTAGGTGTAGTAGTCCATACTACAGTACTGGGATGTCTTGCTAATTGAGGTGCCTGTGGCAGCAGTCCGTACCTCCTCACGGGAGCTTGGAGGACTGTGCTACCGCACTCACTGGTTGACATGCCAGGGAACGCCTTGCCTTGGGAGTCTTAATGGTGAAACTCTAGACAAGAGTTTATTATAGTTTATCATGAACAATTCAGTCCTTAGACCACATAACTGACACCACCCCAGCTGAAAGGGCAAATCAAACTAGCCTATAATTGTATTCCAATTTTCACTTCCAAATGTATTGCAGAGCTCTTGCAGTTTGCACACTGAGTCTGATCCATTGCCTTAGCTCACACAGAAAGCAGGAGACATGTCATACCTGCTGCTGCTCAAAGCCCTTTCACACTTTGAAAAACACAGGTTCAGACAAGATTCTAGTTCTTTGCTTGATCTTCTGTCCTCTACACTAGAGTGCTCTGGTTGTTACCAAATTAGCTTTAACCATACCATTGCAGGAGATCAGCTATTTATAGGGCCAGGCTATCCATGCTCCTCTCACATGTTTAGAAGTCATTTTGATATCTACCAGGTCTTAGACATAAGCATTCCTGGAAACCAAAGCAAGCAAGGCCACTAACATAAATCCTGAAAGCTGAAGCCCCAGAAAGGAAAGCACCATGCTTTGCCTCCCTTCCACAGCAGATTGCAGAGCTATGTAAACATGCTGGAGGGAGTTAACTGCGCTGCTGGAAACAGGTCCCTTCTGCATGCAACAGTACTTTGGAAAAACTTGAGAGAGTCAAGTGACCAAATTCCTTCTTATGCTCTCTCACAGGGGTAAAACAGATCAATGGGCTTAGCTATACAAATGCTGTCAAACCAAGCTGTCATCAACAGCCAAGCAGTAATTTAAAAGGTCATTGAATCAGATGGGCCATACATAAAAAAAAAAAAAAAGGAAAAAGGAGGGGGCGGGGGGATAAGCAAGTGACTACATCAGTTTTATGTGGGGAAATATAGCTGGGTAAAAAGGAAATAAACTGAACATAAGTTCACACAGAGGTAGGCTTTTGAATACAAATCCAGTGCTAAATCAATTAAAACACGCAGGTATTTGGAGGAAACAAGCCATTAGAGTGAAATCTGAGGGGCAAAGAGCTCTGAAATCAGATCTGGATTAGGAGTTAAATGCAGGAGTTGTCAGAGATGGGAAAGGAAAAGGAAAGCAGTGATCTCAAAGAATGTGTTTCTTAACCAAATCACATCCACAGAACAGCTACACTTGCTCACTCACAGTATAGCCAGCTTTTATATTATGAGCAACTCGTGACCGAAACCCCAACAGCTGACCTCTCTGTCTCTGATGGAACACTGAGAATGAGAAAACCTCATGTTCATTCATGCTGCACTGTACTTTTCCCCACCTCTGTTATTGTCTGTATTGGGTCAGTGCCAGCATTGATACATGTGTGCTGTGTATTGCACCAATAAATAGAAGGGAATGGTGCCAAATTAAAACAAAACTATCTTTCATAATCCATTTCCAGAATCTTTCACTGGAAACATAATGAAGTGTCAGACATGAGGTAGGCAAGCTTTAAGAGACTGGCTTAACCTCTCTGAAACTGGTGCCTGACTAGGATATGCAACATCCCTAATAACATCTCAAAACAATCCATTAAGGAGTTACAAAAGCATTTTATACTTCGGCCAAACACAGCAATGACACTACAAGGGCACAGATTTCCCTGTACTGTGGCAGATCCATTATTTACCATCATGCTGATGTTCCAGCAGTAGACAGAAGAAATAAAACCCTCCAATTGTATCTTGTGGGTTGTACACAAAGAAGTGGGGAAATTCCCTCACCCATCCCAGAGGCATAAGGTCTGGCACCCATGTTGCCTTGGCTTGCACAGCTGTAATTGTGTTAGGCTATCAGATCACTCTTCCCTTTGTCACATGCTCTGTGATTTCTTCAGGCAGTGATTGCTACACCTTGAATATGTGCTGTAAATCATACATCTTCCTGTTTGCCTGAAAGTGAGTGCCCTTTAATTTCATTAAGTTCCCATGTTCCTTTAAGTATGTAGCAAAGCAGAAGAAAAGCTTAAAAATTCTCATTGCAGCTTCTCATCTGGAATACCATAGCTTTGCAAAATCATATCCCCTTCAAATCTTCACTCTGGCAAAGCAATCTTATTTTTTCACCTTTGCCCAACTATATCTCTGACCAAACAATTACAAGTCACTTGCCACATTTGCAAAAAATCTTGTTCCTACCCCACACACCCCCTGACCCATGTGTCTCACGTTTCCTCCATCACAGCACACTTTCCTTACTCAACATATTTTTCTCTAACATTCATAGGCTTGCAGGAAAGCCTTTCGTGCAAAGACAGATATGAAGTTTGGTTACCCTGCTCCAGACAGTATGGTGATAGGAGCAGCGAGATTAACTATGCCAGCTGGAAATCTAGTGCTACTTCCTCATATTTCTGTTTTATATTTGATAAGCTTCTCTGCTGACCAAAGGGCGTTTGATGATCTCTTAATATGTATCTTCTGTACTGTGATTTTAATCTGCCGCTGTTACTAAAAAAAATATCCTGGTTTACCTATCTAGAATTTTAAACTGTAATATTAAGATAAATGCCTCACATTTCTTTCACTCCTAGCAGTATAAAAGCCGCTATTATTCTTATTCAGTAAATTTTTGGGGGTTGTTTTGGTTTTTGCTGGGATATCTGCCATAATTCATTACCCTTAATTGTTCTTTGCACTGAAATTTGCATACCTCTTAGGGAACGTTATATCATAAGGGTTTTCTAGTCAGTCTTTCTCAGTTTTAAAATATCTTCACAAAAGCAAAAGTCTGGCTTGCCAGAAGGCTACTTACTTTGGATACAGTGGCCCCTATTCCTGCGCAATAAGAATGTCTTTCCTTCCTCAGCACTGAGCCCACTACTTCTCAATGGGCTTTTTTCACAAACCTGTTAGAGACTTCCAACTTCATCCAGCTAGCTAACCGTGCATATAACATGGGTTACATATTGTAAAAAGCTGCTAGAGAATCTGAAGGCAATCTTTGGACCGATCTGCTCACAGGAGTAGAGATTCTCAGAGGATATATTAAACTAAACAAGCTTTCTATTAACAAAGCTTTGCAAAGGCTATCCTGCCCTCAGCAGCTCAGCATAGGGAGATTAAAAGACTGCTTTTTCTAAGTCACTCCCAGCACCTCTTACTCATTACCTAACTGGCCAGTAAAATACTCATCCACGAAAGTGCTAAACCACATCCTGATCTTGTCACACAGGTTTTGAGTCTACTTCCATTTCTGGAACAAGTATGTTTATTTGTACAGTCGTGAGAAACCAGTAACGTTTTCATTAATACATTTCAGGTTATCCTGTTGCTGTCAGCTTCGTTGTGGGCTTGACCCAGCACGAGTAACCTTGGTACCTTGCTTTTGTGTTCTATAGGGATACACACATCCCTGATCATAGTTCTATTTTTACACTCATACTGGGCCAAGAGAATAGCTCTCTGGTATATCTTCACTACAGTACCAACCAGTCCTCAAAAAACATTCAGAATATTCATTCTTTGGAGCTACTGTTCTTTTCCCTTCTGGCATGACACCCACCTCCTTATTTACTTATTCCAGTGTTCTAATAGAGAAGAAAAGATTCTGTTATTATTATTATACTGACCATTTTTTTCCTCTAAAAGATACAGTGAATTATCACTTTTGTTTCTCTGGTTTTGTTCGCATCTTTCTGAACTCAAGCAAGCATCAGAATATAAGACACATTTTTCCTCATTCATAGCTCATCCTTCAACAGAATTGTGCAAGAAAAGGTCGTTACAGGATTTTTTTCATAGGGGATCATATTTCCCTTTCAAGTCATACCTTTATAACTGCTAGACCATCCTCTGAATCTTGGCAATTCAGGAGCTGGAGATTTGCCAAAAAAACTCTCCACAGATCTGTGAACTACTTTAACTGTTATTGTGCAGCTATATCTACGTAATGATAAAATATCCAATCCAGCTTCCTGAAAAAATGCCAAATCATTTTTTTCCTGTTTGAGTATAATTTTGGCACACTGGCTTTAGCCCTCAATCCATGTCACCAGAGGACCATAGCAAGAATATTACTCCAGCTGCTGCTTACAAGGTTCTAGGAGCCATTTTATTGCCTTGCTTTCACTGTAGTATTTTAGTTTGAACAGAATGATACCCATCTTGTCTGGAAAGTCTTGTTCACATTAGTCTTTTGCTACCCACACCTTCCACCACCCTCCTGGTCCCCAAGTTCTCCTCTCCCAGGACAAAGACACTACAACCATTGCTGTCCTCAGTACCTGTCTTAGTAGGTGTGAGTCCGTTGTACCTGATAGAATCTATTGATGAGAGGTTTTTAAAAGCTTTATAGCTTTCACTTTATTTCAGTCATACTTTTTCTTTCTTCCTCTAGGATTTGATTGAAGTAATTCATTTGATCAAAACCAATTTGTACTTGTACTTCACCGTGTTTAATCTTCAAGGTTTACTTTCCCTGTATCTTGCAAATGATTAGATTTGCGGTGCCACTGGTGTTAGACTGTCATTAGCAAAGCATGTAGCCGCTGCCAGTCCTCATTCTTTACACATCTATTCTCTGGAGTACTTCTCAGGCATATGGTGATGCCAAGGACATCCTCATGAAATAATCTTCTACGCAGTGCAGAAATCCCAGCTAACTTGCTTGCTTTTCTATATTTGTTCTCTCTGCCAGTACCAAGGCTGAAGCATTTTATACAATGAATGCACTTCATGTGAAGAGCTTGAAAGTGATGTCATCTGAGGCAGCTGGCATCAGAGTCTTAAGGCCTTAAGGGTCTATACGCAACCAGGTCACACTACTGTTCATCCTTTCCAATGCAATTATTTAGCTTACTCATGCCAACGGTGTCTCCAGTTTTGTAATCATGCTAAAGATAGCCCGTATGCAGAAGTTCCTTTTCTACAGGAAAAGAAACCCTATTGCAAATCCACAGGTAGACCAGTTTTGCAGTATCTTGAAAGATTTTCTATTCCTTCAAATGCGCCAGGAAATCTCTTAAGTTTTCTCAGGGGTGATTTTATTTATTTATTTATTTTTATTCCATAGTCATTCAGGTTTTCACAAGCTTAATGATTTTAAAGTTTTTGAATCTGCTGCTGGCTTTGATGCCATACTCAGTACACAGAAGTTTATATTATTTTTATCTTCTTTTCTTCTAGATGCATTTAATATAGTATTTCCTATTTATGAAATAGGATGCCTTTCATACACTCATAATTTCCTTGGTATGGAGGATGTCACGTTTGCTTTCTTGTATTTTGCCTCAGGGCTTCCATTCCCTTACATCCTGAAGTGAGATTAATTTCACCAAACTTTAAATACTTGATTATTAGCTAACTAAGTTTAATCTTGTTGTTCAGACTCTTATAGTCAATAAAGGGAAATAAACTCATCCTAGTTTCAATTCATCCCAATTAACTCCAGCATTGCAGGATGAGACTAACTGCCCTGGGATTTGGCTATTTCTCTTTACTGATGAAAAAGGAAGACTGGTAGATTAGATTTCATTCAGATACCCTACTATAAGGTGTCTGAAGATAGGTGAACATAGGGGAAATGAATCCTATCAATGATATCAACTTTGCATCAGACATTTTTGAGAAAAGTCAATGCATGTCATCAATGCTGATGTCACTAACACAACACAGTCTTATATCTTCGTTGTGTGTGTAGTTGACTTAGGCATCTCTCTTGTTTTTTTAATTGTTGTTTGGGGAGGAGCAGGGTTTGTTAGGTGGAGGGTCATTTCCATGTTGTTATACAACTGATGTCAGGGAGGTTTTTTTGGTCTTCTCTTTAGCTGCCTCACAGTCTTCATCTTCCAAAGATCTTTCTAATGTTAATTTGTCTAACATTAGCGCCTGTTCATATATTTGTTTCAAACCTTACTTGAGTATTCTTCTAACTTTTTGTGTGCCCTACCCCTTCTATTTTCCAAAGGAGCTACATTACCCACTCAATTATATAAGCAGGTTTCCATTTATGTCTCAGATTTTTTCTTTGCACAGAGATGTTATGTTTAGGATATAACAGGCTTCAAATAACTTGAGTAAGATGTTTCAATTTTCCTCTGCACTCCAGCAAGCTCATGACTATAAGCCCATGATCTACAAATATCCCAGACATTTTACTCAGTGCATACTAGAGAACAGCCACTTCTCAGTCTGCAGCTACTTACACATAAAAACACCTGACTAAGAACAATTCTATTAATTCCCTCCATTTTGCCCTCATCTCTGCAATGCTTCCAGTTTCAAAATTGAAAGCAGTAAATTTTTAGCCATGTTCTGCATAAAAACTAAAGTTAATTCTTTGGGTCTGACACTACGTCTGGTTCTAGAATTTGAGAGTCAGACTTTCCTTAAGGATGCAATGAACTAGTTTTTGTTCCCACTGATTTTCATCCACCCCCCCTGCTCTCAGACATGAGTAAGACAGAATGAATCTTTAAAATAAATAGAGACTTGATCATTTGACTTTACAGGACTACAGTATGATTCCATTTATACTCAGTTATTTAGTATTTTAAGTTACAACAGTAGTGGGATCTGTTTTTTTAAACTACTCCATAAAAAGAGAAGAAAAAGTCACAAAGAACTAGAGCAGACTTTATTAGTAACAGCTATACGTTGAAATATCATTTATATCAGATTTAGTAACTCCTTCTCAACCTAATCTGCACTCTGAAGAAAGCTATCTTTACATGTCAAGTCACTGTAGATCTCATGGGCTTTTCAAAAACATATCTGTTATTCTAACAATTAAATCTAATATAACCATACCCTGCACTTCTCAACCAGCCTACACTGATAACTCCTTATCCTCTGAAGAAAATTCCACAGTACATGAGAAAACATCATCCTTTTTTGCAGGAGGAGACAGCCCTCTATAAAATCCTCTCCTTTGGGTCATTTTAATCTGCTGTGCATGCACTAAAGACCTGGAGATGTCTCTGCGCCTCACCAGCCCAGTCATGCGCACAGGCTGTACGATAAAGTAGCCAAATAATCTCAGCTCAGCTGTTAGCAGGAGTCAGCCACGTGCAGAATTTAGCCAGATTCATGTTTCACGGTTTGACCGCTCCCACTCAAACACTACCAAGATGGAAATATTTGCTCTTTAGGTTATCACATAGCTAATAGCAAAATCGTGTTCTCCAAAAAAAAAAAAAAAAAAAACACCACCAACACACACACGCGCAAAACACCTTACCAAGGAACAAAACATCTTTTGTCCTTACTACAGAAAATAGATTGAACAGTGACAACTTTTCTTTTTGATACCTTTCTTACGTATGTTTCTTCATAAGTACAAAAGTGGTATGCAACTCCTGACATAAGTAATTTACAAACTCAGACTTCAATAAAAATATTCATGAAAGGGACGCTTTAAAATAAAAGACTGCAAACCTCAAGAAATCTTACTAACATTGTGCAAAGGATGGATTCTGGGAGTGGTGACATTTACCTCTAGGGACTTATGCCTACAGCAGAAGTATAGCACCTAGCAATAGAATATTAAACAACATACTTTTAACAAATGTGTATTTATAGCACAGTTTGAGACAGAAAAATGGTCTCCGAACAAATCACTATACGTAATTTTGACTACTATCTTGAGAATTCCTGTACAAAGGAGCTTTATAATAGGAAATATTATAGTGCGAGCATATTTGCCTTTCGGGAGGATGGGATTAACTTGAATTACAGAGCCCCCATTCTGCAATGAGGCAGAAGGCAAACCACCTTCTGGGCCAAACGCAGGGCTTCACAGAGCTGAAGCAGAGGTGCAATACATATTTCTAAACTGGGGCCACAACTTCTGCTGGAGAGAGGGTGGGGGAGGGTTGGCTGTTTGTTTTGGGGTTTGTTGTTGTGTGGTTGGTTCCGCAACCCACACCCCCAACCTGCAAGTTATTCTTCTCTCACTATTATGCCTTTCAGCAAAGCCATAGTTGGACTAGGACTCAAACTAAAGAAAAAAGTAAACCTCCTTTAAGTCTGAGTGAAAGCAACCACATAATTATTTTCCCCTATTTGAACACAATAACACTATATTGACAAAAAGATATAGGTACATTCTACCAACATTCTCAAAATTTGTTAAATTGATACATTCTGTCCAAAATATGGTCATTTGACACTTACTGGCTGAAAGAACAGAAATTTTAAGATTCTGATTTTTCATCCTGATACCATGCAAAAATTATTCTGAAATCACAGATTTTTCTGCATAATGGAAATCTTAATTATTCTGCAATATGGCTACTGGCAGTACTGTTTCTCATCAAGATTACTGGAGACTTCTCACTTAAGAAGTCTGGTTCAGGTTACCTGTATTTTTGTGAAACAGTAGCTATATTGTAGGAGGAAAATTTCCATAATAGATGTTTCAGGCATAATGTTTTGGGGGAAAAATAAAATACACACAAATTCATGGTTCTTTTCCTGCTAAATCATCGTGTGATAGTTTTTAAGTGCAGTGTACTTACAGCAAAGGCCTCATATTCCACCCTGGAAATGCTTTTTGCCATTTATTTGAAACGCCAGCCTAAACTAGATCACACTGTGAAAACCCTATTTGAATTGCTCAGCCTCATCAGCCTCAGCAAACCACCTGCCTGTGGTTCAGCTTTAGGCTACACTGCTCAGACACTTGCCCACTGGCTTGTCTGCAGTGGCATCTGCCTTCTGTGCCGATTGCTGCGCAGCACCGAAGAGGACATCATACCAGTCAAACTCAGAAGAGACAGAGGCTGAACCAGGAAGGAGTAAACAGATTTATATGTCAAGTCTGCTGTCACCGAGACAGGGAGGGAGGGAATAGTGCCTGGCTAGTGGCGAGGGAAGACTGGAACTGCCTGGGCAAGGGGATGTTCAAATAGCAACAAAGGGAACCAGGGTAAACATTTCTGGGCACGTGAACTGACAGTGGAAGCCTGGAGATGTATGAATCAATGGAAAAACTGGTATTTGATTATGATTAAGGCACGTTCATGTGCCAGCACTGTGTACGAATTAAAATTCTATGCATATGCATACACAGGCATCCTGAATTCAGTTTGCCAATTTAGAAATTACCACCTTCACAATATCAATAATGTTCTTTAACAGAGTATGTTGTATCGTGTAGAATCTGAGGCATGCAGGTGAACTGTTCTCCCCACGGAGGGCTGAAGTGCAAATCTAGAAGTGGGTTGATCAATACAAAGTTTTCCTGCTAGCTTTTCCCTATCCCTGAATTAGGCAGGCATGAGTTTGGTTCAACAGTAATTTCAGAGTTGTGCTAAGAGCTTTACACTTAGTTTCTTCCGATTTTTAAAGCAGCCCTAGTGATTTCTCCATGGAGATGCAACCAGAACAGCTAAAGCATAAGACTTCTTGCCAGGCCTAAAGTGCTATGGACCCCTGTGTGATATACTTTTGAAATGCCAGCACTGCACATGGATTAGAATTCCTCTTTCATGCTACACTGAACAATGTGATTATGTCTGTAATACTATAAAGCAACTGTGTCAACAATAAAGAGGAAACATTTATGGCATAGGTTATTAAAACAAGAAAAAATAGGCCAGTGCAATTTAAGTTCCTTTAGTGGGTCAAATAATAATAGTTAAATAAAGAACAAAGAGATAATTTATTACAGTATCAGAAGCCTCATGACAAGCACCAGAAAATAGTCTTCACTTTAAACTGCATCTCAAAAGGCTTCAAAACAGAAGCATGGGTGATACACAATGAACATATTAGAGCAAATGCAAAAGGGAGAGGAATTAGAGGATCTGTTGCATCCCAAAATGAAGCAACCACTCTACTTAAGAACATCAGTGTACACACAGAGCAACCAGTTAAATGCACCAGACAAGACTCGATGCTAAAAGTGGTAGTGACTCAAAAGACTAAAGACTACTGTAGCAGCAGAGTAGATTGCCCATTTCAGCATGTACCGCTTATTGTTATCAGATGCGATGCTGGCCTTGCTGCAAACATGGGAGGAAAACTGAACTCAAATTTTACTCAGAGATATAAAAGCTCATTATAAAGTTATAAGGCTGCTTAGAAGTAAGGCCTAGCTCGGAGATCATCAGATTAAGGAGGAAATTTAGAATAATATTAATCTTCAGTTTCTTATACTGAAAGAAAACAAAACAACAGAGCAGACAGAACTCAGCATAATCAAATGCAACTTCCATTACAAGCCTGTATTTTTCATGCTAGGTCTGACAATTTAGTTCAAAAAAATTCAAGTCATTTGTCAAAGCCAATATTTTCAAAGATTAAAACACTAGAATTAGGCTCCTACTTCCATTTTTGACCTTTTAATTAGGTGTTTCTGAAGTGCTGAAAACAACTCTAATTGACAGCTTTCAAACATTGGTTTTTAATAGTAGTTCTTAACTGCTTGGCACTTTGGAGTTTCCAAATAAGGTCAGGAGCACATCAGAAAAGCATTGTTTCGTTTCACTTTACTCTTAAAAAAGCAAGAGGAGGTAAAGTTTCTCTACACAATTTGATCTCAGACATCCAAACACTATAGAACAACTTCATGGCTGTAGTATATGAGACTGTAAAGTTATTTAGCCTTTCAATCTGTAACCAAGGTTAGGATGTTTTACGTAAGTTTCTTCAGAATACTGAATTTGAACTTTGTGTTTAAAGCAGTGATACCATAAACAACCAATAAAGAAAGGAAAGGAGACACTGGAATAGTTAGGTTTAAGACCCACTGTTACTCACTCAGTATTTCTACAATATTGCTGCAGAGCTCAAATCACTACTCTGTTTTATACTTGTTCCTTTCTTCTGTAAGAAGGCAAAGAGCGAGGGAGAGAGCGCAAAAGCAAAAGACAGGAGCAGGGGAGAGAAAGTGGGACGCCAATCAATAAAGCAAATTTTCCCTGGCAGCAAAAATAGCTGACAGACCTGCTTCCCAGAGAGCACTGAAAATTACTTTGCGAGTAAAAGTAGCAAAGAAGATAAGCCAACTTGAGGGACTCATGGGAGAGCAGTTATTGACAGATACAAGGAGGATATAATTGCTCAAGATGAGCAGGTTTTTCTTTTTTCTCAATAGAGCACTTCTGCATGAAAAGATTGGAAAGACAGGTGCAAGACAATAGCATAAAGCCTGTTCCTAACTTACTTACATCAATGCTCCTTTATACAAAATTATGTATGAAGTGCAAAACAAATACCTTGAATGCTGAAAATAAAGTATTACAGGGAAAAAACTTACATACACTCCCAGTGATGAAGAAACTTAATGCTTGATGAAATTTGATTAAATGTACTTTGTCTATTGAAGAAATGCACTGATTTTACAAAAGGCTGAATATACATGTTTAAGAAAACATTCACTACTGTTCTTACATAACAGTAAGTTATGTAGCTGATGTAATTGCATCTTAAATTGTTTCCTGTTAAAATTGCATAAGAGATCACACTTACAGCAAACAGTCGATAAGAATAGTAAACAGGATAACCTAGTAGACATTTCCTCTCTTCCAGCTCCTACTGTATTGAGGCATCCCAGGACACATCCCCTTCAGCCATTCTGGTACTCTTCAAGACAGACTTTGAGCATTAAGTGTTTGGGGTTTTGTTTGGGGTGGGAGTTTGGGTTTTTGTTATTCCCGAAAAATGCTAGACAAGGCTGAAGACAGGTGAATGTATACAGTAACACGTGGGTAAAGAGATGGGATTTTTTTTATGTTTCCACCTAGATGATTCCCTTATGCTTTAAAATGGAATTTCTTCATTTAATAGAAGCATTTTAGTGTCAATGTCTGCATGAGCAATATTCTTTAACAAAATTCACAGATACCTGAAACCTATCTTAACCCACACTGGTCCACCTCTCACAACAACATTACCTGAATGGTGTCATCCTGTTGCCAGGATTCTGACCAGCCCCAGTGCATATGGCGTAAGTACCTCACTTGGTTAATTGTATTTAAGTTTTAACCCAAAACCTGCCATACTCAATGAAACACTTAGGTAAAGTCCCTTTTCAGAAGCTAAGGCTAAGGACTACACAGTTTCTTCAGGGTTGTGGAGAAAATGTCCCAGAAGGTGCAGCAGTACCTTTCCAAGAATGGCTACTAATACTGTGAGCTTCAAATATGAATGACATTTTCTAAATAATTCAGCCAGATGCTGAAAGTACTGGCTACCCATCAGTGATATTTAAGCAGTGAAGTTACCATAAAGATCTGAAGGGTAGGTTATGTTTCTCAACTCTGCTTGAGAGCAGAACATGGTAAGCAGCTATTTGCTTTAATCAACATGTTAAATTAAAACCTGAAAAAAATAAGCAAATAAGGAAATAAAATGAAAGTGGAATTGTGTCAGACTTGTTCTTAGTTTAAGCTTTAACAAAAATCCTCCTCACCAGTCCCCCCTTCCCTTCCTCTGATTTTTTTCTTTGTTTGAATACAGGATCAACTGAAGGATGACGACACAGATTATATCATAAATAACGATGAATTGACTGAAAACTATGAAACATCTGCTCACATACCAGTGCCAGCACAGGACAGAACAGGCTCCACCCAGGCTACAGGCAAGGAAGATATTAATGAAGGAGACCTAGGATTAGGAGGGTACAAACTCCAGTTTAAACACATCGCAGGTCAACCCTAGATTAATTCATTGGCATGAACAGCTTAAAGTTAATCACAAGAAATAAGACTAAGACAAAGAAACAAAAGATACTCTTACGTGAGCATGACTCTAAAATACCTACTAAGCACAAAAATCAAAGAAAACTTAGATTTTACCAACTAAATGCCTTCTCCCCCCAGGAAAGAGCTCACCAACAATATGCAGGTTTTCTGACTGCAGCAGTTTTTAATAAAAAGATGTGGCACTGTCAGCCCACTGTAAAGCCATTACAATCACATGTTGTCTCAATGGTACTTGACTGTACCACACTCCTCACATGTCTGCAGGCCTTTGAATGTTGCTTATAGTCTTTAGTCAGCTAGAATGGAGAGAAATAGTTTGCTAATACATTCATGCTCACATGATGACATCACTTCTTACGCAGCTGGTCCTGAACGGATCACTACTGCTCCAGTAGCTATTACAACTAAGGAATAAGCAAAAGATTTTTTCTGAGCATGATCTAAAAATACTTAAAACATGCAGTGCAGCACCTCAGTCTTGATAGATCAAGCTCCTTTGTGCTCACAGTATAGACTTTTCCCGACAACCAGCTTAACGCTTGCTTTCTACATGCACCTTATAGCTTAGTCCATACAGGGTTACCCCAGGCTGCCCCAAACTGAATGTTGATAGGAGACACTGAAGTCTATGAAACCAGCAACAGACCTGCTTTTATGGCTGCACTGAATAGGCACAACCACTATTTAAATAACAATTACTCCACAAGGTTTTGTTACAGCTTTGCAGCACACAGAGCTTACATGCTAGGAAAAGTTTTGTTGTTTTGCAAGATTCTTCTGGATGTATGCTTTAAGAAGTCTACTGTTTAATTTTTTTTTGTTGTTCAAGGAAAGTGAGTAATTTCTAATCAAATACTTCTGCAAAGTTGCTATATCTTAAGACTGGCTGCTCCAAGGATAAATTTGTCCATCTAATTATACTGGGCACTCAGTATCATACTAGTGATGAGGACGGTGGTGATTAGATATAAAAAACAAGAGGAGAGCTTAGGTATGAAATGTTAATTTTGCCTGCATAAACACAGTAACTGGATAAACAACTGATCAACCATACATACATCTAGCTGCCATATACTATTATCAAGCATTTCATATTATCAAGCATATCAGCTTTTGCGCATATCAGCTAAGTAGGGCGAATACAGGGATAGAGCCAGGCTTCTGTTGTTAGAGCATGTGCCTTTTCTTACTGCAGAAGTTTCAACTAACTGTGCATGACAGTGTTCCTACTAAGAAAGTTAAAACCATGAGGCATTTTTAAATCAGGTGATTCTTAATACACAAAGACAATAAGCAAACAAGAATTTTTTGATCTCTAAAGAATAAAAAAAATCACGCTATCTCCATGAATGATCATAAAGCTGAATAGGTCTTGATTTCACCACAGATGGAAACTGAAATAGAAACTTAATATAATCAAGTTTTAGTCATTCTCTTCCAGGCTAATTAATTTCTGGTTAAATGTGATTCTAGAACAGCTGTTTTAAACAAATTTGAACACTGGCATTCTATATGCTTTTATGAAAGATCAGAAGCTTAAACGGGCATTTTATTTTCCCCTAAACACTAATCAAGGAACTTCAAAGGATCTTAATCCCCATGTGGTTTAAAACAAGTAATATTCAGGCACGATAACAAGTTCCGAGGAGAACTAATGAATTCCCAGCTCCCTGCTTTGCCTTGTTTAGCTGCATGAGGTGGGAAAAAGATGTGCAGCAGGTTGCAAGAGAGGATGGAGAATGAATAGGGAGGTCAAGTTTCATGGCCTAGTCCTGTGCACCCCACAGCATACGGTGGGAGACAGCACGGATAACAGGAGGCAGGATAAGCAGGTACAGAGAGACACACTGCAGTAAGGTGAATGTGTGGCACCACAGTGGGAAGATATTATCATAGATGGGTGCTAACACAGTCCAGCTTTCAGTACACAGAGTTTCTGATTTCAATCTTCAGAAGTATTGAGTGCATGTCACCCGGCTTCTTAAGCTCCTTGGGAAGCACATATCCCAGTCCTTAGATTATAGTGCAAATCAATAAACTGCTGCAGTATTATGAAGATGCAAAGCTGTTTTTCCACAACTGCTACATGAACTGGAAATGACAGGCTCTTCACCAATGATTCTGCTTAGATTCTACTCAAATGCATCCTGCAGCATACTCTACAGGGGTTTTACCAATTTATTTATTATGCCTGTCCAAATTTCTCAAAGTTGTGCAGCATGATAAATTGAGAGCTCTGGGCTCTGAAATTCTCTGTTTATCAAAAAAAAAAAAAAAAGTCTGTAGTGAATACTCCTCACACTGTTCTACCTGGATGCCTTAAAGGACTACTTTACTTAGTAAAGAAAGTCATCCCTTGCAGCAGAAGTGTGCATACTTCACAGGTCAGATTTTTTATGCTAAGCAGCAGTCCTCACAGGATGAGTACTTATCCTCCAAGACCACGCTTGGCAACCAAAGTGTCACTCGCTTTTAGGAAAATCAGTAAACCCAGCTGCAAGCAAACCTGAAATTTCTACTTGGCAATAAAATTCTCAATTATGTTACACTATTCTGCCTTGCCATTTCTTAATTTGAAGATGTTCTTTTCATGACAAGCAGATCAAAAGAGTTAAAACAATATTAGAATAGATGATATATTTGTATTCGAGGAGAAATTACCATCAACTAGTAATTCTGCATGACTGTTTAAACAGGGTAATGGATGTTAAGAGAGGCCTTTAATGTTAATTTACAGTTCATACGCTGGAGATTTGAGCTACTCAATATCACACAATGTTTGACTGAACATACACGTCACTTGTGATAAATGTGAAGCTATCCTTCCTATCTGAGTTAATCTAATAAAACACCGCTTGGAAAATGAAATGTAAAATATATTGTCAAAACGTAGTTACTGCAAACTCAGGATGAAGGCCAAAGTGTTAGGAAAGATGGAAACCTGCAATATCACAGTAATAACTGAAATTTCATACTGAACTGCAGAGAACATTTACCTAAAGGTTGGAAGCAGCAAAATGAATCCTGGCTACACAGCAGAGCCAGTCCAAAAAGACACTGTAGCAACATTAAAGAGCCCCATGATATCACCATGACGTCTCTTGCAGTGGGCAACAACACATGCCAGCATCACATACTTCCAGTAGCACATGAGATATCAAGTCCCATGGGCAGCACCTGAGCCATCCAGTCCTGCCACAACATACCAGATGTTGTGACCTGCCAGCAGCCAAGGACCAACAGAGTCCCACCAGTGGCAGCCATCAACCTCTACCAGCAGCAGACCAGACATCAAGTGCCACCAGGGGCTGACAGGACAACAAGTTCCAGCAGCAGCTACGGAGGCCTCCAGGCATGAGCCAGCAGTGCTGGGAGCTGCCAGGATCTCCTCGTGGGGAGACACCTGCCCCATCTGCTTGGGTGCCCTCAAAGGCCCCACTGGATCTGTGATGGCATGCATTCTGCCACGCTTGCATCCAGCTCTGGGCTGCACTAAAGTCACTGTCACCCGCCCACTCTGCCAGGGGCCTATCATGGCCATCTGTCACCTGCAGGTAGAGGATGACCATGACAGAGTGGCCCATCATAATCATGACCGCTTCCATGCTCATGCAGGGCCACAGCAACAGTAGGAGCAGCAGCAGCTGCAGAGCCCTAGAGGTTCCCAGCACTGGAGACTCTGCTGAGCATGGGGAGCGCAGACACACCCCCAGACCCTGCCAGCACACCTAGAGTCTGTCCAGGCAGTGGGACAGAGATGGCAGCTGGCCCCATCTGCCACCAGACGCCACCCAAGATCTATTACAGCTGCAAACAGTGGGGATTGATCTCTGGAGTTCTTTTTTCTAATACGTGTCCAAAGAAGGGCAAAGCTGATGAAGGGTCCAGAGCACAAGTCTTATTAGGAGCCGCTGAGGGAACTGGGGTTACTTAGCCTGGGGAAGAGGAGGCTTGGGGGGACATTACTGTGCTCTACAGCTACCTTAAAGGAGGTTGTAGGTCTCTTCTCCCAGATAAGAACCAACAGGACAAGAGGAAGTGGCCTCAAGTTACACCAAGGGAAGTTTACATTGGATATTAAGAAAAATGTCTTCACTGAAAGGGTGTTCAAGCATTGGAACAGGCTGCCCAGGGAAGTGGCGGAGTCACCATCCTTGGAGATGTTCAAAAGACATGTAGATGTGGTGCATAGGGACATGGGTTGGTGATGGACATGGCAGTCCTGGGTTAACGGTTGGACCTGATGATCTTAAAGATCTTTACCAACCTAAATGACTCTATGGTTCTAGAAATATCATGTTTTTTGTTAACTTTGACAGAGAAGTGCAGCATTTAGTAACCCCACTGAAAGCAGGGCCCATTGGAAGCAGACATTTATATTGCTGCACTAAAAGCTCAAACTTTTCCATAGTAACCACATCAATGCTATCATCGGTGAACTGATTAACCCTGTGCATTACTTAAGCTGTTAAACTAATTGCATTGAAGCTGTGAGAGCAGTTCATACCCTTTCCACCTAGCAACTTACATGCCTTGCTGAGCTGAGGATAGTATGCACAATAGGTCTTTCCTTCCTTTTGAAAGCTGTTCTGTATTTTGCTATCAGCCATCAAGTAATACTGAGCCTGTAACATCCTGTTTGCTGTGTACGTTTGGGTACAACATGAACACAGTGATATACTTTAGTATCTTAGATGCACGTGAGCATTGCACATGTGCTTTCAGAATTCTTTTTTCCACAAGAACTGAGAATTCTTGGGATACAAATATTAATTATGGACTTCAGAGAACAACGTATCTTAAATACTTGATTCAGAGATTGGAAACTACTCTTTCTAAAAACAAAGTTCTTTTTCCCCTATTCCTTCCAGCAAAATAGAAAATAGCCCTTTTCAACATCTTAAAGCAAACCAGTTCTGAGCATTTTAAGTAACACAAGCAAGCTCATCTCTGGCAATATAATCCCAACAGACATGAGTTCTGTTCAGTGAACTGTAAAAGACTTGACAACATTTTTATTTTATAAACAGTCTTTCAGAACTTGAAAATTCTCCAGCTGATCCAGATTTCCACAGCCTTAGTCCCAATACCAGTCAGTTTTCAGATCATGAAATCCCCCTGCTTCCTTTAGCTCAATTATTAGTTTTCATGGTAGATATTACTGTTCAGGAGAGTTAAACATTTGAATATGTTTTTCCTTGAATACTGGCTTGTTTGGTTTTTGTGGGCTTTTTTTTTTTTACATCATGATCACATACTGGTGTGCAAGTTTCTGAGCAGTACGAAAGAAAGCTTTGTCAGCCAATGTAGTACTTGTCTTTATTTGTCTCTTTCAAATGATTGAAGGAATGTGCCTAGTGCAACAACAGACAACAGACAAGTGAATACCCCCACCAACAGCCTAGCGTGCAAATCACATTTCCAGATCTAAAACAATCTACTGGACACTCTGGCATGTGTTAAGAAGCACAAACAAAGTCTTCAAAAAGCAGAAGAAAGTATCTGTCACCTCCATGCTGCAAATCAATGGCTCATACTTGTCTTTCCCATATGAAAAGCACAAGGACTTTCCTACAGTTAACTTAAGGTGTGTCAAGTCTCCCACCTCCGACTTTGGCTCTGTTCCCAACAGCCCCTTGGCACCATCAGCACGGGCACACTGCAGCTACACTGCTAAAAAAGCCACCAGCCAAGATAGTCTCATACTTCCATGGAAGCCCACAGAAAAAAACCACAGTACTCATGTTTCTAATTACACCCTGCCAGCTATCCCACTGTTAACCACCACACTGACTTCCTCCCACACCAGCCCACCCCGGCTCTGGACAGTCTTCCCTCTTGCACACCAGAGGAGACAGTGAGTGCTGCACAAGATCTGCTGCATGATGTGTTACAGGAATGATTCGGCTCAAATAAATCTTTTATCGCTAGTGTCAGAGCAGAGGCAACATTTTCCCCACCTAATTAATTCAGTCACTGGTCAACATCATTCCCCTACAAAAATCAAATCCGAGGTATGGAAGAACAAGTATTGTTTCAGGCCTCAGAGTATCCCAAATCCAAGCAAGTCAAAATTAACATCATCCTTCTGAGGCAGGGCTGGAAATTCTGGTGCCAGCAACAGTAGGGAACACCCAGGAGTGTTTTCCAGCTACAGTTCTACATCATTCTTTACCACATAGCTGGCTGCTTCTGGTGTGCTACAGCAAAGGCAGATGGACATAAAGAAAATACTGGTACTTTATTCAATAAGGATTTGAAACTAGAGAGTCCTAAACACTGAAAGTAATAACCTTATGCCATAATATTAGACATTATGCAGTCCTAGGACAAGGTATACATAAGCAAGTCGAAATAGGATAATATCCCATAAGCATAGTGAGATCTCTTATTCCAGAGGTACAGTACCTTCTAAATATAACCCAGTACTTTAGAATACATGCCTGACTGGAAATGAAAATATAGAAGAGAGAAAAGGAAATGAATACATGAATGATCAAAGGAGGAAAGGGGGAACGGGGGGGGGGGGGAGAATCAGTGCCAAAGATATTCAAATTGAAAAAGATTAGAAAGATATTCATAGCAACTGCAGACTAAAACCCAAATTAAGTATTTGCCAGTAGTGAGAAACAGAATTAGCTTGAAGCACACTTCTAAAAACTTTGCTAGAGCTGTATCCCTGACACTACTACCGCACTGTAAAATGTAAAAACTTGGACTTTCCACAGACCTAAAGGGAACCACCACTGCTAGCTGAAGGTTGACCAAATTTAAAGAAAATGAAGAAAAAGGACCCCAGGTGAAAGGCTAATCCTTCAACAGCACTGTTAGCAAAGCAATAAAAGCAACACAAGCCTGATATTTGCAGAAGTGTGGAAAAACAACTGAAGATATAAGTTCTTCAGCCTTCCTAATTTCATCTCTACCTCCTTCACCAGCTATTCATTTCTTTCACCAAGTTTTCTTTCACCTTCCCTGGTTGACCTTTAAGATGGAACTTTACTTCCCCCACCCCTTGGCCTAGCAAAATTTGATGAAGTCCTTATCCTCCTCCACACAACATCCACAGCCAACAACTTTAATAGTTCTTCAAAAAAGAAGCCAATATGATGCAAGAGTGCATGAACTATATAACTTGCACCCAAAGTAGAGCTCACACCCGAAGACAGGTGGGTCAAACACATGGCAATATCCTTTAGGCACTTCAGTATGGCTAGTGAAGTTAAGAGCAAGCACTCATATTTTTACTACAGGAACCAACAAGAGCAAAAACCCTTAAGCAAGGCTACAGAAACCATTCTCAGGGAGGGAGACACGAACACAGTTTCGGAACCAGTCAGCAATGTCATATGAGTAATCTGTCTGCACATTCTCTGTAGTAAGGATGATGCAGTTTAGTCTCCAAAAGCTAGGGCACACTAACTTACATGCACTGCTGGGGGGTGCCAGCACACAGAAAATAACTGAGTAGCACCGATATACACACCCTAAATCCAAACCGCTGCCTTCTCCCCGTTGTGCATACTCCCACAGCCTGGGGCAGCTCCTGGAGGGAAGGCTCTCTCACCATAGGGGAGCTCACATCTATCTGCAACAAACCAAGCAGAGGTTTCCGGCTGGCTGGCAGAGTAGGGAGAGTGGTGTTGTGCTCTTACTGTTTCATGGTCTGGGCACGTTTGCCTCCTGGTACTCAGAGAGCCCTGCTGCTGGTGTTGATTTGAGAAATGACTGAAGCACATTTTCTGATAGAAGCTAATGTGAAGTGGGCACTTGAGACAAGTACTCTAGTTTCTGCTGAATGAACCATCAAGGCCTATGCAAAAAAAAAAATAAAAAAAGCTACACACACACTCCTGTTTAACCTTTTTGTTTAATACAAAGATCTGTCTGCAAACACTGAGAGCCTGATATTTACAGGCCTAGACACCAGTAATGGAGAATATGCCATGGATGCTCAGACTTCCTAAATCTGGCTCAGAACAAACATCCTCCCCGCTCTGCGCGAGCATCCCCACCCCCCACCTTCCCCCATATGCCAGCATGAGGCAGGGCTTCGCACTGACCTGGTTCATTGGAGAATGCAATGGTCTATTCCTAAACTGAAGTTTTAAAGCACTGGAAGAAGACTTCAGTATACAAGCAGGAACACAGATGCAGATTCCCTGATGCTTAGTTACTGTACTTTCAGATGCCCTTGGAGGATAACTGTAAGCCACCTTTGCCAACAATTAACTTTCACTTAAATAAAATAAAAAAAACCCCGCACACCACTTAAGGAGCATTGTTTGCAGCTAAACTTCCCAAGGAATAAAACTTATAGCCATTTTACAGAAGTTTTTGCCTTCTGTACATACAACTATAAAGTCATTTGGAATATTTCTTTATGCTCATGCAAGATCCACAGTGAACAAACGGTGACATAGTCCATTCCATTAATATACAATCCAAATGTATCTGCATGAACAAAGCAATAATAATATACTTTAAGTTGGTTTTGTGTCCCACCTTAATCAAAAGTCTGAGAAGAACTTGGTTTATTCCACAGACACTTGGCACCATTTTCTGAAACCACTTAAACCCTGGTTAACAAGGTTTATTAAAGAAAAACAGACACAGATCCACTGGTGCTCTTAGAAATAGCCACTACTCACCAATTTAATGTGTCTCTTTGAAAGATGTAGAAATTAACATATCATGAGTATTATCTGAATGACCTCAAAGACTTTTATTAGGTGCTTTTCTTAAAAGAATTTTCAACAGTGTGCAATGAGAGTAAGGAAGACCACTACAATAATCAGTTCTGTCCTTAAGGCTTTCCAGATGATTTCTAGATTTATCAATGAAGTCTCGTTCCTTAGAAGGTTATTTTGGTATCCCTCAATCTGCTGCACTAACCACCATACTAAGTGGGTGACCTGAGCCAGCAAACAGTCTGCAATCATGCTGCTGCAGCCTTGATGATTGGGGCAGGAATGATCCAGATGCTGTCAGCAGCACACAGCCTCCCCTTCACCACTTTCCCCTTCATTTCCTACAGGAAACTGATCGAGGATAGGTTGGAGCAGCTTATAACAGCTCCCAGTTTATCTTCGCTAATGTCATTCGTTTGTTTGGGTTTTTTTAGAAGTCCAAGGTTGTCCAAAGGTTTGCTTCATGTTAAACCCTAATATGATTTTTGAGAGAGAGCCTAAATTTCAGCTCCTAAAATTCACAGGCTCATTATTAAATAATCCAGTTTTTAGAAGTGATGAATACCCAGCAACTCACACTGAAACCTATTGCAGCCTTAAAGTCGCGCTGAAATTAGCCCATAGGAAGTGTCAAAACACCCACTGTTCCCAGTGGGGCTTGCAAGACAGAAGTGCAGCATGAAATGCACCTTACTCTGACCAGCACAATAAGCTCCCTGCTCCAAGAACAAAACTATTCCATTGCAGTGTGACTGTTACTGCATAAGGAATAATTCAGAGAGTTAAACAGAAGTGACCCCCTTCAGGCCACAGTTGTTTGATTTAGTGGGAGTGTCTCCCTCTTTTTCCTTCCCCCCACCCCCCTTTTTTTGTTTGTTTTAAGTTAAGGCTTAAGAACCAGGCTAAGACCTGGGCAAGCCTGAGGAGTGCTGACCTCATCTTTTGTTCAGCCTCTCAGCCAAGGCCATGTGGAGCAGTCTGCATGACTTCTAAGGAAAGCCAGGATTCGCGTGAAAGCCCAGCATGTGTTGCAGCTTATTTTTCCATGGCTGCTCCAGCATATGCCTTCTGTGCTATTTGGTCTCGTGCACATAACAGCCTTAGCTGATGGAGATTCTCAGAAATTTCCTGTACAGAAAAATGCCGCTTCAGGACGTGGTAGTGCAAGGCTAGAGATGTGGTTGTTAGAGTTAAGCAATGCCTGAAGCTCTTGGATTCTTTATGGTTTTAATATCCAGGATTTACTCATGTTGAAAGCCCTAGTTGGGACACAGCTTTTTTAGACAAAGCTTTCACCATCTGTTCCTCCAAATTCTGAAAGCATGAACAGAATATTCTCCACAAGCATCTACAAACACAGATGAGCTCTGCAATTTATATTGGGATATACTACATACAGGGAAAACTGTTCATAAGATCTATGAGGTTTCTCTCCTTCAGGCATAAATTGAGGATTGAAGCTCTAATGCTTTAATTTTGCACCATAGTGAAATAATTCTCTGGTTTACGTGAATTTGCCATCATGCAGCTCTGCAGTATTAAATGGAGGCCCAAACCTTCTGAAACTAAGAAGGCTTATAAGATTTTCTAATGAAAGATTAACTGGCCAACTTCACTAACACATCACCTACCTTTTCACAGCCCTTACAACAAGGTTTTGTATTATCTAGAAATTAATATCACCAAATAACTGGCAAGTTAAACTACAGCTATGATATAATTTAAACTGTTTCAAGCCATAGCTGCATGAAGAAAACACATGAATAACTACCTCTCTGAAAGTACAGCTCCTGATTTTTTGGCCTATTTCCACCTACCTGACAAATCATACCGCAAACTCTACCCTAGTTTCCCAGACATTATAGGCACCAGTTGCCTGTAACTGTGCTGGGGGGATAAAGCATTGGAGCTTCCCTAGAGCAGGCTTCTGTGAAGGCCTCTCCAAAGGATGACCTAGTCCACACCAGCTCCCAAGGGTGCAGGAGCCTGATCAGACCCTGCCCACACCTGCACGGACAACAGCCATCCCAGGCAGACAAGAAACACATCCTTCCCACTCTCCTCCCGCAGAGGCTTCTATTTCCATAGTTTCCTCCAAGGTAAACTGGTTTGACAAGAAGCCACCACCACCGAGGACTGGAGAAACAATTTGACTATTCCCAGCACTTATCCCCAGCGCCTGTCACAGTGTTATGCTGATGCTTCCCTGCAGATGGCAAACTGTCCTCCTGCACTGGCCCACTCTCCCTCTTGCCCCCTTCAGAAGGGGCAGATATGCCTCAAAATCTTTGAAAAACGCTATACATGCAAGAAGGTGAAGGTCAGCAAGCATCACCCCTTTGAAGGTATCCATAAACCCTCGTGCCCTCAAAATCAGTCATGTCCTTTTGTTCTCCTCTAAATACAAAACATTCTTCCTTGTCTCAAAAATGCAGACAACTGGTAAAGCCAGTGCAAGAGTTTACAGGAACAAGTCAGTCTTCTGGTCTGACATGCATTGATGGTCCATTTTCTGCACCTTGTTACTTCATTTCCCCTTGGACAGTCTTAACCTTTACTGTTCCATAAACTACAGAATTCATCGCAACTCAAGCGTAGTTAAATTAGGTCTCATTGTTGCAGGGCACTTGCTATAGAACTGATCAAAACCACTGCTCAGTTGTTTTGCCTTAGAAAAAGCACCTTTACATTTAAAAAAAAAACAAAAAAAACCACTGCACAATACTGCACTGATTTCACTAAAAGCTCCACGGAACACAAGCCAACATTAATCATTTTGATTGCTGCTCTGTTTTGGTTAAAGTTTTGCACATTTATATCCTTGCTGGATTAAATATTAACATAGAGGAATATTATTTGACATTGTAAACTATACCCAAATTCAAAACTAAATTTTAGATTAAAATTATGAAACAATAGTGGTTCAGGTCCTCCTAAGAAGTTTCACATTTTCATTTGAGTTCAGAAGAGGGAAAAGATTTCATATACAAGGATTTTCTTCCCCAACCCCCAGGGTTAGCATTATAGAACCTGCTTAAGAGTCTTTCTAGGCTCCTTCCAGTCCCAGAGCCCAACTGCTACAGCCAACAGCCCCGCCGGGGACATAGGACATGCACAGGGCTTCCCAGATAAGAAAGGAGAAGTATCTCTCTGCTCCAGCAGTGACAGGGTAGTAAAGAATGTCATTTATCACATGAACTCCAGCGCTCTCAAACCAGCTCACTTCCTCTCTTTTCTGGCTCCCTGTCGGCTTCACCCAAATAAACTCCATCCCACAACAATAATCTTTTTCCATGACAAGGCCCCAAAACCCCCAGAGGTTTAAATGGGAACATGACGACAAAGCCAGGAAACTCACACTAGTTAAAGGAAGGACAACTGTCTATTAATAATATTCATGGGCAAAAGCATCTGTTAAAGTGGAGTTAAGCCTGAAATTAAGATTATGTTAAAAAAAAAAATTGTGAATACAATAAGAGAAATTTCTTGCATAAATTTTCAGTATGAATTAAACACCCAGCTGCACATAGCTGGCAGACTTCTGTTAAAAATAAAATAGTCATTCATATAAGCTGTCTATTTGGAAACACATTGATTTTATCCCTTTACAGAGAAAATGGAGACGTTTTCAAGCATCACATCTCTATGTCAAAATGAAACCTGTGCAATAGGAATCATACATTTGGGAGAACTCTGCAGTTTCCCTGGGTTTGCAAAGCTGGGTTTTGGGGTTGGTTGGTTTTTTTTTTGGTTTGGTGCTTTGTTTAAGAAAAGTCCCAGGGAAAGGGAATGCATATAATAAGGAAATTCTTACAGAAAGGAAAAAAACCTTTTTTGAAGAGACAAAGTATATGAATCCTGTCCCAAGTAAAATCACTGCTGCTGGTATAAAATCCGGACTTCTACTTTTAGAAGAAAACACTTTAATTTCCTTCCAAGATTTTTTTCCTTGGTCTTCAATTTGATAATATTTCCAAACTAAAAGTTTAGTTTCAAACCAAACAGTGGTTTGAAAATCTAGATCTGTTATTACTCAAGAGAAAGCTAAGAGGGTAAAATAACTGAGAAACATCAATTTCCCACTTTTATGCATTTTTTTTCCATTTTAGATGTAGTACAGCAATGAAGAAATGTTAAAGCTTGAAATGGCATTGAGTTTCAGGGAGGCAAAAGGAACTAACACAGGCATTTCTAACACTTCGAGAGGAGGTTCCCACCAGCACTGGGTCCTGAGTACCAGAGAAGGAGAAAGAGCTGTAGCACTTGCAGACTGCAGCTCTGCCTGCCCAGCATGCCAGCAGTGGGAAGTTCACCCATCTGCCACCAGAGCTGGGCCACCCAGGACCTAGGCAGCCTTCTCCCACCTTTATTTCCAGTGTTGACGAGACAGATGTTGCTGGCAATGTTCACAACAGGCCTGTGACACATCTGTTTTAATAAGCCCGTTTCTCAGATGCAGGCAAAGTGGGTATGCTTCACCTTCGGAAAGGGGAAGGTTATAGGGACCCAGTGCAATCTTAATTTCAGATCTACCTGCTTAAATCTTGATCTGTGCACAAGTACAGCTGCAGATTTATCAATATGTGCAAAAAAAGCTTTATCCTAACTGAGAAGATAGTCGCAGCAGACTGTTCTTGTGCTAAGAAAGGGACTTGCCACATGCAGTGGCAATTGCCTTGTAAATGCTTCCCTTTTTGTGGTGGTGTTTTTCCCCGTCTTGCATCAGTGGCTTGAATTCAAGTAGGTTTTACAGCAACCCAAGGAACTGAACAGAGAGACAGTGCAGCCAATTTCTCTAACACACTGCCAGGACTATTGGCTTATCTGAGAGAATATATCCTTCTGACTAGGAAGTTGGTTTGCTTTTTTTTTAAAAAAAAAAAAAAGAAACAAAACACACTTTTTTATTTTGAAGGATGGGGACCACTTGGACTTCAGGAATTTCAAAACTCAGAAGGCAAGTATCAAATAATTCCATTGATCTTTGAACTTAAAGGGGATACCCTCAAAAATAGCCTGTCTGCCTTTCGCCTTAAAGCACCACCTCCCCTTGCATCTGGTGGGCAGGTGAATAAACGGAGTCTCCTCTTCCCCTTATTTTGGAAATAGGAAGTTTACCATGACAGACATCCCAGCCACATGCCAATGTGCATTCATCTAGTCTTGCCAGTGCTGCCAAGCAACCCAGCCACGGGGAAGGCTGTGCCTAC
This sequence comes from Falco cherrug, assembly GCF_023634085.1. Lineage (NCBI taxonomy): Eukaryota > Metazoa > Chordata > Aves > Falconiformes > Falconidae > Falco > Falco cherrug. The sequence goes on along the minus strand of NC_073707.1, from coordinate 17,005,755 downwards.
CCTTAGCTGAACCCAATCATGCTGCAGTACAGGGAATCAAAGCTGGAAGGGAGCCTTTGGAGTCACTTTTTTTGCTGAACCAGAAGATGAACCCAAAGTCAGTACCCCAAGGAGTAGGAGGACAAGGGACTTCAAGGCACTGTTGTTACACAGCTGAGAATTTAGTAAGAGCAGTTAAAAGGAGAACATTTCCGAGGTAGGGTTTATTCACTGATATTTTCTTGCCCACTGAACTGTTATTACTGAGAACATGCAGTTTAGTGCATTCCTGCTCTGTTTCCTGGCCTTCAGCAAGGTGGGGGACGGGGTGGGGGGTGATGAGGAGCAGGTCACTAATCGTCTTGAATGGCCTCTTGAATGGGATACTATCCACTGCTGGGGGTTTGGTTTGCTTTTTGGTTTTGTGTGGGTTTTTTAATCCCCTTCTATCCCCTCACTGCACTCAAAAAAATTAATGAAAGTGCACAACTTGAATTAATCTAGTCTTACTTCAACGAAGCATCAAATTGTGTTTGCCAGAAGCAGTAATGTGCAAATCAGCAACCATTAGGAAACTGAGGGGCCCCATTTACTCCAGCAAAACTGTGTTGGTTTGCCCCTGTTGTGTGACAAGCTGCAGACGGGGTGTGGAGTCTGTCTTCAGACAGATAGGCATTATGGTGGGTTTACATTAGGACTAGCAGCGAGCTGAGACTGAACATTGCAAATAAAAGCTGACCCATCTGTGAGGAGCAGACTGCATCAGGGGCTGCTTGTTATTCCCCTTGCAAAAATTCTGTGCACAAGATGACAGTCACGCTTTGAGCGGAACAGGCCCTGTGCTACCAGTCCTGGGAGGAGCAAGTCCCTACCCCAGGAATCAAGCCCTAAATAGTCTCTACCCCAATTTGAATGTGTTGGGAATCACAGTTTGGGTCTCCTATTGCAACTGTGGTTTTGACTACTTCCCTTATCTCTGTAGCCTTGTTTCTACCACAAGGCAAGGTACCTCATCACTAGTCTAAGACTCCAGATATCCTCTAGCTACTTCAGCTTTCCAGTGTCAGAGGGGAATATACTAACATTAAAAATCAAAATTAATTATTTCACAGCTAGTCAGTAGCTTTTCAGGCTGTTTCTTAAACCTGAAGCCACAGATGCCTACATATATCCATAGCTTGGAAAGCACTACATTGCTCATGCTGGGAAGCACAGTAATGACTCAAGTCTCTGCCATGCATACCAGCACTGAGCACAAAGCACATAAAGAAAACATCTTCAGTATCACTGAAAGTGCAGATCTCGGACCTTCATGCTATCCCCCAGCTACTGCCAAGACCAGTGGCTACACAGCTCAGCATTTCAGCTTTCCCGCTTTTAAAAGAGCCAGTTGCTGGCTTGCTCTGCCTCTTCCTCAAAATGTGCCAATGGCACATAGGCTCCACTTAAAAACAGCTTCATGACATAAAAGCCTAAATCTTTATTCCCTTATTTTCAGTCTGTTGTTCCCAGCCTATTGTTCATTGTCATGAAAATGAAGCTTCTTTCTTCTTGGCATTTATAGCCTTCAAAACCCTGAAGACTTCAATGTTCTCACAGAAAATTAGTTTACTTTTCCTGCTTTTTGAAATGGACTTAGCCAAGTTCACCTAAGCTAGGAAACAGACTGGAGCATAAACCAAAGAATGCCTCTCTCTCTACTTCCACTTTAAAAGTGAAATTTTAAGTAGGGAAGTGGTACTTTCAGCCATTACATGTTCACAGGCTTGGATAAAGCAATGGACATAAATCTCATTCAGAACGACCTACATTTTTGTTGCTGAAGCTGACCCTCTGCATGAATACACTTCTGACATTTTTTCAGAAAGAGGGACAGGCACCTTTTCTGTCACAACTAACCAGGAAATCATGATTCCTGGTGATCTAAATGATAGACAGCATAGTGTCCCCTGACCTCATAGTACTACAGGATCAAGTCAGGAGAAGCCGAGTACTGCTTAGCTTTAGCTGTTGCCAAAGAACTAAGAATTGAAAGCGTTATGAACTGTAAATAAAACAGAACAGCACTACCATATGAGCTTTGCACAGTCTTTCCAACTGCTTCCCTTCCCTGCCCCAGTGAAGAGATGCACATAACCTGACTGAACATTTTCATTTGTTCAGCAAGGCTGCTGGCTGTTTCCACACCTCCAGACAAAGGGCTGATTATTTCTCCTCATTTTAATGACTACTCCTATAGGCAGGTAGGCTGCCATCTATCTCTCTCATCACTGCCTTTCCATTTCACAAAAAAGAAAGATACCTCCCTGTGGCACTGTGGGGAACACAGAGCCCTTTGCTCCATCTGCAGTACCTGCCTGGCAAAAAAGGCCAGGGCTTTTACTGCTCTGAATATCCCCTCCTGAGACCCACTATATTGTCAATTCATTTCACCAGCCTCAATAACATCCCCTTTGTGAAGGTCTGAAAGACAAATCCATCCTTGGTGTAACTCTACTGCCCTCGGTGGAGTTGTAGCAGAGTTGAATTTGGACCAAACTCTTCACTTTGATTTGCTTTAAAAGCTGCTTTGCCCATGTGTATAGTTATTAGAAGCAGATTCCTTCTCTCCCAATATCAAACCACTTCTCTGTACCTGCTATTTCACCTTAACACAGTCATCCGAGTTATAGACATGCCTATGTGAAGCAGATCAATAGATGCTCTCCTGCCCCTGCCAGTAGTCATTCAGCATCAGACACATCTTTACCACTTATCTTTTTAATGTTTTCGTGTAGGAGGTAAGGGGTTTGGCAAGTATTTTCATTAGTTTGGTGCCTCTGTTTACAGTAGATTGAAAGCTTGCCAACAACACACCAAATGCTCTCAAATTAAAGTCAGTTCGGTGGCTGTGATTAGATAAATTGTGACTGATTTCTAAACCCTTCACTTCTCAGGCATATATCCCTCCTGCTCCCCAATCACCTGTAGTAATGACTAATGCCAGGTTCCCCTAGTTACACTGGAAAAGGGGAAAGTGCTTGGGGATTAGACAAGAAAGTCTGCTGCCTCCCACTTATTTTCAGGCTTTCATCCCCATCAAAAAATTAAATATGATGAGAGAAGCCCTATTAACCATGTTGCTCCTCTCCTTTTCATCCCTTGCTCCAAGTGCTGTACACAAACCATTTTCTTTTCAGCTGGTATTAACTGCCATTTCCTGACTGCTTCCCTGACACATTCTTCTCCGTTCACTTCCTGATTCATTATCATTTACACATGCAGACTTCCACTGCAATAGCCAGTATCTCTGTTTTTTTTAAAAAATAAACATAGGGGTACAGACTCCTCTCTTTCACCATAACCATGCCAGCATATGTGTGGATTTTTACTCCAAATTTGCATCAGCAAGAGACAAAAGGTTCCATCCTGTCCACTGCTGGCCACCCCCAGCTCTCACCGAGGTATGAAAGCCAGTAGTTCTCAAACACCAATTCTTATTAGTGGTACAATTAGGTAGGCATGACAAGAAACATATTAAGCCTTCTCCACACCTCAAAGCATAGTTAGCAAGATGAAGTAATACTTGTATGGACCATAGGTTACTGCAATACTAATAAGCTTGTCTTTTCTCATAAATATGATGGCCAGTTCCCGTACATACTGAAGAAATAATCATGTGTCTTCATTTTTTACTAGCTGTAGGGGAATTGCCACCTCCTCCTTTTCCTACTTTTCCTCTGAATATGGCTCCGTGGCAAAGGTAGCCCTCATTATACACAATTATTTTTTCTGAACTGGACTGCTGTAAAGAGCAGGGTTACAAAAATTAAGAACCTTCACATGGAAGTTGCACAGCATGTGTTCTATAACACAATTTTCTCAGGAAATTTCCATTCTTATCATCCACCCCTCAGTTTCACTACCAGCACCCACAAAGATAAAGCAATTGCAGTCTTTCAGCAAGCCAGGGATAACAGCAAAGGGTTTGCCTATGAAATACATCAACAGCCAGAGGAATTCTCACAAACGAAGAACTCATTAAACACAAGATATAATTAACTCTTTGCACACTGCAAATAGGGCTTGTTAACAAAAAACATTCCCTAAGAAAGAGCAAGGAACAATCTCTTATCTGATGAGGTTGCACCAAACTGTTTGCGCTACTATTTGCGGAGAACCTTCAGTGCCTGAACATTGCTAATCACAAAAGATTTCATTAGATTTCTCTCTATTTTCATTATGGAAATAAGGTTAAGAATGGCTTGTTCTTTACAGTGTTTCCTTAAAGTAAAAGGATCTTAGATGCTAGGACTGCAGGGGACTGGTTGTCTTTTTACAGCTGCTGTATGACAGATTAGAATAAGTCACAAACTCCTCTTCATAAAGAAATAGGAAAGAAATCTACACAGTTCATCTTTTATTCCTGTCCCCAGTACTAAGAATAGTGTGTCTGATAGAAATCTTTAAGCAGTATGATATATTCTGGACAATACCCATCATAAACACTGGCTAATACCTGTCACAATTTTATCCTAGAGAGCACTGTAGCTCTGAAAACCCAGGCACACAGAAGCAGTTTTTCAGTGTGCCTGCCATCTGCATGGCAGCTGCTATCCAGTTGTTCGGGCACACAGTCCGGGTTGGAGTCAGGCCACTTTCCTCCCCCAGCCCTCTGCAGTGTGCAAAGGGCAGCATTTTGAGGCAGGACAACAGCATCCCTGCAAGCACACCCCGCTTGCCAGCTGCAGTTGCTAGGGAACTTTGTCATGGCAGAAGTGTCAAACAGAGCTGTTGTCACAGGGCTGCCGCTACCACACTCCCAACCCAAAAGCCAAACCACTGCCCGTACTGCGTGAAAATACCCACTAGCTTTGACATCCCTCAAATTGCATCAGCGCCTCTCTGCTCCCCATAGAGAAAGAGCCACTGTATTATGAAGCAGGTGATGTCGACTGCAAATTAGCATCCACCATCCCAACACAGCATCTTTGCATACAAGAGCACTGCACTGTTTTTTGGGTGTTGGTTTGTGGTGTGGTGTGTTTTTAAAAGAAAAATCAAATATGTAAAGTTATGTTTTCAGACAGCCAAATCGCATCGGTTTATAACTTTAAAACCATGTCACATGTTGGACAAGAGTCTTAAAAAGGATTAAAAATAACTAAGAATAAAGAATAACCATGCACTGCACCCTAAATGCTGTATTACATTTTTGACAAAAGCATGCAACGTGGATTTGCTGCTGTCTTAGTGAAGGGGGGAAGGGAGAGTGTAGGTAAAAGCAGAACTCCATTCTGTCTTTGGCATCTGCTAGAGGAAGAACTGCTGGATCCAGCTGAGCCTCTGATCAAGCAGAAATTCTTAGATTGACAATCTGGTTATTAATTTTCCTTGCAAATACAGCAACTAATCATTTGGGGGGGTGGGGGTGGAGAGCAGGGGGAAGAAGTAAAAACAAACACCCCAACCATTTTACTTCCTCACACATGTTTTCCATCCCTTTAACTGCAAATTCTACCAAATGCTGAATCAATTCTTCCACGACCTTGCACTAAGTGAAAGGGCAAAACAAGAATCTCTTAAAATGATAAAGGTAAGCTATCGCAGCTTGCGAAAACAGTGATCAATAAGCCACTTCCCATTTAACAACCCTCCTTCTAACCAGATTGGGATTGAATGCACTCTGCCTACACTGTTCATTTATTAAAAACAAAAAAAACCACACAAAACACCCAACACACACCACATTCGGGCCAGCTGAATGCATGCAGAATACTGAATAATCCTTTTAATACTTTGATTCCAAATCACAAAATTAACAGTACACACCTTATCTAGCAACAGAAGTCACAGACTAAGAAGTTATGATCACCTTTATTCTCGCAGCAAGAGCAGCATAATCCATTTTAATTCTCTGCCCCTTTCTCCTAAGTATCCCAAGTCCTATTTATTTTTAATCTTTATCTGCAGTGAAAGGTCAGGAAAGAAGAAATACTCTATTCTCAGTTCTGTCAGATATTGGGAAATCTGTTCCCACTATTTTCTGTCTATGACTAAGAACTACTATTCTGTGAGCTTAATTTATTTGATTCTTGCCATTTCACAGTTATTCTTCACTTCCCACCTATGTCCTCCTTTTTAAGCTATAACATATTGCTAGAACTCAAACAGCTTCCCTACAGTGATACATAAATACACTTAAATCGCAGATTAATTATTTTAAAGCTGTCTGGGCTCTTCTGCAGTTTACAGCACTCGGTGTAACAAGACTCAGATCCTGACTGGGGTCTCTGGGCCTTCCCACACACAAATAACAGGTACACACACAACATTAGATTGAAGATTGTTAGTGTCCCCATCCTAAAAATAGAAGAAACGTAAGGCGCAGAGGAATGCAGTTATACCTTTAGTGGTTGTCAGGGTCATTTGTAGTAGAAGCAGCTCCCACAAGCTTACTTTTTGATCGCAAGACTTTCAGCCTCCAAATACCTTTTGCCTATTAAGCTGGAATATTCCAATTTTCCCCTCCATGCTCCATTCCTCCCTTTTCACTGTAGAGTATTTCATATTAGACATGAGCAGCCTTCATGACTTTTTCCACCCCTTTTCATTTGCCCAGTCTTTTCCTTGTGGACTTATCTACCATGACACACATCTAGAATGCCCTGTGACAACCTCACACGCAGCACTACACTGCTGCAGTGTTCCCACATTCCCACAGAGCAATCTCCTCTGCCTGATGCCCACCCGTCTTCTCTCGTGTAAGCACCCAATGCTGCCCTAGTCCTGCCCTTCCCACAGGGTCTCTGATCAAGTCTGAGAACTTCTCTTCGGGCTGCTCCATTTTGCTTCCTTAGTTGCTGACCTCCAACCACCCCGGTGCTTCAAGCAGGTGTCTCTTAGTGCCTTCATCATTGCGGTGTTACACACTGATGTTGTTCAGCCAGGCTGTTATTTGAATCAGCTCGGTATTTCTAAAATAACATTTTCTGTTACAGCTGCAGGCTTGGCCTTATGTGCCACTGCGTCCCAATGCTTTGCTCCTCCTCCCTGAGCAGCTGCCATTCCCTCTGGAGCCCTGGCAAGCTGCTTTCCTTAGACAGACCATCAACTCCCCTGCTGCACTCAGCAAGTGCCTCTCATCATCAGGAATGGGAAGCAGGACTTAATTCCCAACCAGTTTCCCTCAGTCGCTGGTCTCCTGGCGCTCCCTGGGTGCTGGCCAGCTAGGCAAAAAGCCCAAAAAGAGACAAGCAGAGCAGCACAAATGATTCCCTGTCTGGTTCATCATCCCAATTTTAATTCAGTATTCTGTTTATTATCCAGAATATTAAACTCATGTCCTGCTTCTCTGCAGCCAAGAGAAATTTAGACTGTGAGGGTGGGTCATTTCTTTGGGAGTAAAGCAAGCCAAGAGTGCCAGGCTACTTGTACTCCTGCTCTAATTTGTTGACATGTATGCATATACTCTGAGAAGATCGGGCTTGGCAATAGCAATTTGCAGCATATAACTCACAGATGCAGAACTGCTCTCAATAACAGCTCTGTTTTGCAGCATCAGCCAGACTGCTGCTCCAGCTTTGTTGCTTCCAAAGACTACGTGCAGCTTCATGAAACCCTGCAGACCTAATCCACAGGGTCTGCTTTTGTCCAAGGCCTGAGCTTGCTTTGTTACACAAAAGAATAACTAAATACTCAAGTCTGCACAGTGTCCCCTCATGAACACTGGAGACATTGAGAGTACGATTTGCCTACAGTCAAATAACAAGACGTAATACAGGATTTGCTCTCCATCCATTGAACTTGGAAAAATAGAGTTCTGAGGGAACAAAAATGTTCACAAATCCACGTCAAATTCAGCAAACAGGTTTTAAACAGAAGTGCAGATGGGGATTCTCAAAGAGGTTTAAATACTTAATTTTGACATTGTCAGATTAAGTTATTCTCCTGGGAAATACCAAGATTTTTTGGTTTTACATTTTCAAAATGAGCCTTCAACTTGTCTGAAATAATTTCTAAGAATCTGTTGGGGGGGGGTGGTGGTGGTAGTGTCTGTGTGTGTGTGAAATAATAATAAAAAAAATATTTTGCTTCATGCCAAAGGAGAAAAAAAGCATCAGTTGCCACTAAAGCAAGCATTGCCTTATTTCCCATTTTGTTGAAGTATACATGCGCAGACACCACTAAACAGTGGTGGCTTTGCCTCTCAATTTTTCTTTTTTTTTATACCAAAGTTCCAGTTTTTAAGCAGCTCTTGCTAGCATCAGTCTATAAACCACTCCTCTGCTCTCTCTGAACCTACAGACTCTTTGTAACTGTAAAACTACTTTTTTGCAAAAGCTAGGCCTAAAACAGTAGTAGATTAAAAGAGTCTTCAAGTCTGAATCATCTCATAATCGTATAGATGCATTTGAACAAATTGGATGTATTGCTGGAACAGCAGATGAAATTGCATAGGGCAGCTTAGGAGGCCACCCTACAGAAGTCTCACCATTTCCTGGGGACAAGCATTACCTCTCCCATCTCTATGCCACATGACCCTGTTTGAAAAAAGTGAGATTGTTCCTACATATATAGCAGCCAACTGCATTTCTTCCAGAATGTTTGCTGAAGCCTAGAACTAGAGCATGTAAAATGCAGTTCCATTCCCAAGAAAATACTGTATGTTTGAGTTTAGACAATGCCTCAGCAAACAAAGGGATGCCCATGCACTTCTAGTGGAAGAAGCCTCACATCTACACAGTTGGATGCCTATGGCACATCATTTATAAGTCAACCGTGCTGCTCCTAGAGTTGCTTTTTGCATACGCTATAAGGTTAGATATATATTACTTTGTTTATTTGTTCTACTGTTTTGACAGCAGTCATTCTGAAGCAGTTTCTATGTTTAAAGGGCTGTTTTGCAAGTCAGCCAATTTGAAATCAGATCCAAGATCAACAGAGCTGAGTCCTTGAAGGCACGTTTTTCCAGCTGACACACAAACACACCTTCTTTTCTCAGTCACTAATTAGAGCAATGTTGAACCTAAAGTCTGGCTCTGCAGCATGCTCACAGAAACTTCAAAGAGACAGGAAAAGGCCCAAGATTATTTGCTCTGAACGTTCAGCTAAATTGCTATTTTTTTCCCCCATGGTTGCCGGGAGTGCACATAGCAGTTCTTTTTGTTACAGATTGTTTATGGCACTCTGCATATTACTAGCTTCACATACTTGAACACTTCATTGAAAATAAATAGATATTGCACTTACACCCTCAAAGAACTAAAGGCAGCCATAGCAAAGGAAGCCTTTTTAAAAATCTAAGGTCACTGACAACTTGGGCATACACCATGCTCTCCAATTTTTACTTATTACCTGAGTTAAGTCTAGCTCACCCAACACTAACCAGCGTGAGAAACACAGACACTACATTGATATCATACAACACAAAGAAGGGCAAGTCACAGACAGCTTCCTTAATGATTTTTTGCAGTGCATAAGCATGTACTCATCTTCAAGATGATGCAAGTTGGTGTCAAAACTCAGAGATATCCTACTAACAGTTGGAAAGTGTTATTAGCTTGAGGCAAATAAGGCACAGCTCTTCCCTGGAAATCAGCTTATTGCCATTAGAAGATTTTGTACAGTAAGGATAATGCTGTATATACTGTCTTTGTGTTTGTCTGTTTCAGGGTGAGTAAACATGTACCTACATAAATCAAGTTTATATACACAGTTTATCTGCAATGCAGTCAAGAAGTGTATCTGCAGTACATAAGAAAACAAACTAGCTTTGAGCTAGACAGCTCTGTTATCCATAGGACTGAGACTGCAGATTCCCGGTATTCATCAAGGCCTGCAGAAGCCAATTCAGGATTCCAAGTGTGCACTCAGTAGCTCAGATCATGCCCCCAAAGAGCAGCTGATTTCAAAGGGGAGCTTTACCACAGCTGTCACCCTTGAGGCTTCACACGGATCAGTTCTGCCTTGGATTGCAGTGAAGGCATACTCCTACTAGTCCCTTAGTCTACATCTGGCTTTTCCTCAGAGAAGTGGAACTGCTGACACTGGACACATTGCCACAACTTCATGATGCTAATGTCACAGTTGATCACTTGGACTGGAAGAACAGGAGATAATTGAATAACTGAGCCTGAAAACTACTGGAAGACTTTTGCATTCTTCCTTATAAACATGCAGTCTTGCAAGACTATATACATTCCCATGAAACTGCTCAAAAGCCTCCCACAAATGCTGATATTAACGATAAAGGTACTGAAGAACCTCACCTGAAAGTACAGTGCCTCACACAAGTGGGTATTCGCTGGGCAGAAATTCTTTAATGTTATGCATAATTTAAAGTCATACTTAGAAATTAAAAGACACAGGTAAATCAGAGTTGACTGCTGTGTCTTATGTGACCTTAAACAATTTCTGTCTCCACGTATTCTACCACGAAAAAAATGTACTAGCAGACGGAAGAATTCATATACAGAACTACTTAACACACATTGATTCTCTTGAATAAGATGTAATAGGTGCAAAAGAAATTATTTGATACATTTTACAGGAGGGAGAATGTCTGCCACTTGAAAAAGATTTTGGGTGAACGGTCAGTCTATTCATCAGATCATAATTACAAGATCCTCCCTACACATTCCCTTACTGGCAGAGCCTGGGCAGAAGCCAAACATGGTTTCTGCCCAAAACATGATCCATAAAGAGTTCCAGCCCTTCAGAGCATGCACTGACTTATGTTCAACCTTCTCAGATGCCACACAGCAAGCTTTACACAGAAAGTTATAATTTTAAAGAAAGCCATCAAAGCAATGTACACCCTATGTAGTTCTTTAAAAGAAATCCCTTGTGTCAATATTATTTCTGTCAGTAATACAAGCGTCCCATTCTCAGTCACTCTGTGCTCATCCCTTCCTCTTAATTCCATGATTTTTCAGCCTCCTAATTTTTTCTGATTATTCACAATCATATACAGCTAAAGTTTGATCCTATCAAGATCAAACTTGAAACAGTCAAGCACATTTTGACACTGCCTTTCAGGTGAGTTGAAGAAAGATTTATTTGCAAAAACAAACTCAGAACCACTTTCAGGGAAATATTTTCTACAGTAGGTGTATCATCATGTTTTGTTGTGTTCAAACAAACAGCTATTTCAGTAGAACTTTTCGTAAGTCTTATAAACCTTTACTCAAGAAATCATGCTAAATTGAAATAGTGAAGTTAATAGAATTTCTGCATTCATGGAGAGAGATTAGAATCATGTATGTGAAACTTAATTATGCTAAGAACTAGACGGTAACACAGGTCTTTTCCATCAACCTGCTCTAGAGTTCACAGCCAGCAACAAAACCCTCCAACTCGTACATGTTCAGTTCCACCTAATTTGATGAGGTCTTCTACAGGTTACAGAATTCATTCTTCTATTTAAGTGCCATATTTCACAAATAATCAGATTCCAAAGAACCAAGAACTCCAATAGCCAAGGAACAATTATGAGAGGTTCTACATCAAGTGTACAGGAGTGTCTTCTCTATCCATTGTATTATCAGCAGTAGTTAACACCAAAAACTATAGTTTTTAAGAAAGGAAACAAACATGACTTCTGTCACTTATGCTGACAAAACTCAAGAGTAACCTTACTGAATTATGCTGGCATGAGACAGCAGCCAGACTTCCCCTGAATAAAAGGATACGGTTGACAACAGAACACAATGCCCAGTGATGAAAAGCAGTATGTGAAGAATAAGTTATCAGAAATTAGGGACAACAGTATCTGTAGGTGATTTCAGGAGAGCCTTCATTTTAATATGAATTAGAATTATTTTAATACCACTGAATACAAAATCATCCCCAGAAGATTAAAAGGCTTTGTTCAGGGCAGCATTAATGTACAGTGATTCTCTTCCTTCAAGGAAAGGAAAAGCCTATACAGTTGCACAGTTTTTAATAAATTATTATATTGCTTGCTTCAGTTCCTGCGGCTTTTCACAGCATACATTTGTTTTTATGTTGTTTGGGCTTGTTGCTGTTCCCCCCTTCACCACTTTCTCCTCCCTGGTGTATAATTAAGTGTTTCCCCCAGACTATGTTGTAAATTAGATTTTTAGTTGAGCCATTCTTAGCTATAAAACAGGAATGAATCTCGGGTTGTACAAACAGAGCTAATTTACGTTTTACCATCTCCAGAAGAGACACAGCCCAAAGGAGGCCACCGCATTGCTCACAACGCTTTTCTCAGAGCTCATCTAAAAGGGCTCAGACAGCCGCAGCCTCCACAAAAGAATTAGCAGGGGTGTCGGGGTGTGGGTGGCAGAGAAAGGAAAGCAGAGAGGAGAAACTTTAGATAATAAACTAAACACATGGTGGGTGCGACAAAGCACGGCCTTGTGAACCATTGGTTTTATGGTAGAGCTATAATAATTATATCAAATTTTAACATAACACAGTAAGGAGAGGGGGGGAAAGCAAGTTCTGAGAAATATAAGTAGTAAGTTAAGTAACTATTTTCCTTTGTATATTTCATGTTCAACATATAACTAATCCCAAGAGAATCTCCAGAATACACTGTTCTTCCTGCTGCATCTTTACCGTAAGAAAAACATTTTTGCGGCCTGTTCTTCTCATAGTGCCAAAAGTTATCTGCTAGCAGGTCAAATTGTTCTTTCAAGGAGAGGAAAAGAAAAGCAACACTTCCCCTGGTTATGCATTACTAATTAGCTCCAAGTTAGGGGGGCAGGGGTAGCATAGATTGGCAAAGCAGAAAACGTTCTGACAAAATATTCATTGAGGCAAGCTGTGCAAATGACTGCTGCCAGCCTGGAGACAATGGCTCCATTGTTCTGCAGAGTGAATTGGATTGGGAGCCATCTCAGAGGGTCCAGCAAGGAATAAAAGGTAACATTTTTTTTTTAATTCAGCTCACTTTCTCTGGTTCAAGAGTGGGTTTTCTTTTCAGGAAAGGATGTTGAGCTGTGCACAGTGCCCAGGCTCTGTTATTGTAAGCAATAACTTTTGCCAGCTTTGCTGTATGGCAGTTTTAATGTCACCACCTAATTCAATTACATAAAGCAAAGAGACATGCCCTTCATCACATTTAAAAGCTTGAATGAACAATGAAAGTGAGAAAGGAACATGTGATACTGGGTTGTGGTATTAAGTACTTCGACATGTCTTGCAGAAACCTCTTTCCCCTTGTTCCCACACCGTTAATCCCAGTGCTTTTAACAGTGGCCATGAAGCCAGGTCTTCTCTGAGGCAGAGAAGACTGTAGGGTTGCAGGAGGTAGGACTGATAGATACTATACTGAAGCACAACACCAAGAGTCTCTTAACAACATCAAAGGACAGGATTGTCAGTTTTCTTCCTGCGTTGCATTCTCCTTCCCGTGGTTGACTAATGTAAATGACAAAATGGTACTAATGGTGCCCACGTAGTCTGCAAAGAAACACATCCAAGACTTAATAGTCTGGGGAATATTTTACATCTATATTCTTTGTTGTAACAAACCTGGGAAAAGTGCCTTTTTGTATCATAAAGAGACCGTATTTACAACTCTTGTGTTTTAAACCCCAAATGGCAGAAAAAACCCACACTATTTCTTTAGTTACCTGCCATCAATAATTTATTGGCATAATAAATCACACTATCCTTATCCAAACATCTTTATTCTACCAAAAGGGAAGACAGACTTATGATCTCAAAAATAATAAATTGGATTTAAAAATTCATCCAGAATAATGCAAGTTCATTCAACCCAGCAGCACAATATCTGCTTTCATGCAGGACCTTAAAATGATCCAGGATGAGCCACAAAGTGAAGAATTAAACCTTAGCCAGTCATGAGCAGTCTTCATCGAGAGAAAGGAGGAAAAGAGAAGGAAGAGAGAGTATCAGTGAACTGTAAACTACAACAGCGTACATGCAGTAAAGGTCTGTTGTTCACAAGACTTCATGGTGAGTCAGTAGCTCCCTTTCTATTAATACTGCAGTCCTCAGCCTCTTCCCTTTGTTGATGTTGCTTCCACACTTTCCTTCCCCTTACCCATCTTCTCTCCACTTATCCTTCTAGGCTGCCTTCCTCTTGGCTTACATATTTGCACAGATGCAAAGCAGAAATTCAAATACAGAGATTCCCCTGTGACACTCCACACTGGGTTCATAACTTATTGCTAACAATTTTATGGTTTTGAGTGACTGGGTCTGGATTCCAGAGTTCAGATATATTGGATGTCAGGTTTGTGTTCCCAGGAGCCTCCAGAAACAGGGCTGCTGGAACAGGCAGTCCTGCACAGGAAGATTTGCAAAGGGTCTGATCCAGCTCAAAAGGAATTCCCCAAAGGGAACTCTCATACGGCTGCTGCAGAGGCTGCATCAGCCTCCTCATCACATATGCGCTGAAATATCCATAAGGCTAGGTTTAGACTGGAGAATATTCCATTCTCCAGTCATGTCTATTTCATCTAGCACCAATTGATTGTTTGCATTAATTATCACTGTAACATTGGTATCAGGCTACTGTGTTTTGTTGAGTTTTTTTTTAAAATACTGTTTCCAGATTAAAATAATAGAGTTTGCCATTTATTTTTAGATTGCATTGGTCTAAAACACTTGAGCATATCTCATCTCATGCTTTTAAATGGGCTCACACAGGACACCAAACCAGATATGGTTCTGATGTCAATATTCAACTAGCTTAAATCAACATAACATGGTGATTTTTATTTTTTTTAAACTTCTAGCTCTGGTGTTATCAGCCTTCATGTTAGACTGCATTTACTTAAAAGAAAAGTTTTCACTTGAGCGGCGAGGAAATAACTACAAAGGCAGAAGCCCCTGATAATGAGCAGGCCCTCCAAGCACATGCTGAAACAAGTGATTTCTGTCTCCAAATTCTCTTCTTGTGAGTAGGATTAACAGATCAGACCAAGACTTACACCCACCATACATACTATTTTACAACTAAATGCTCCCCGCTTTAGAATCAGCCCCATGTTCCAACAGCTCCACAGCTTAATTCATTGTACAAAAAAAAACAAAAAAAAAAAACCAAAAAAATGACTATGACTGACAATTTAATGTGGGATTATGACTTGCAGTGCTTATCCTGCTGTTATTCACAGGCTTAGATTTGGCTGCAAAGGAATTTTCCCAGAAGGTATAAAACATAAAGGTCTCTTCAAGAGCCCTCTGAGCTATGGCAAATTAAACATGGACTATTTCACAGTGAATCCCAGTTTTGGCAAACAAATTCTTTTTATTGAACTATCCTGAAGCAGTCTTATCCTCAAAGCAGCCTATGGTCCTAAAAAAAGCAAGCTGAAAATCCATTCACCTGAAGGTTTTTTCCAGCAATTACGCCTGCCTTCAAAATACATTTGCAGCTCTTCAAACAGTCACGTGAGTAGTTTTACAGAAAAAAATCCCAAACTTTTACACACCTACAATTGCCTGTACATTTCTCTAAAATTATTCAGCCGATTAATACAGGGAGGTTAGGCCAAGTGCAAAAGCTCTTCACCTAATGTCCTTAACCTGAAGTCTGCACTAGTTTTGTCGAGCCTAGCGTGGGGACCTTGTACCCAAAATCTTTCTCACTTTCTCCAACTGCATCAGCCATTCCAACAAAATACATCATTTCAACCTATAAATTGTGTATCTTAGATCCAAATAACTGCAGGATGCAAGATCTACCAGTACTGCTGTGTAAGTATTACCCATTCTATACTTTAAATATGAAAATCAATGACTACAGGATGCCAGGTCTTCAAGTCAGAAGGATAATGGGTTTTAACGGTAACCAAGAAAATTTCTAAGATTGTATTATCATCCTTCTTGTGACACACCTATCAAAGCATCTTCAAAGTATTTGTCCTTAACAAATTTTGAGGTACACTTTGTTTAAAACCTATGCTCCCACTTAAAGGAATATCAACAGAAACATTTTCACCATGTTAAATAATTCTTTCAAAACAATAAGAACTCAGAAGCATGCTCATATCTCAGTTACTTAATGCACACACGTACCCAGTCTCCTCTCTTGCTGCTCCCAAAATCTCTGACAACAGAAACTCTAATGGATGCGAGATGTAACAGGCACACTGTTCCAAGAACATCAGAAGAAAGCTTTAGTGTGAATAATCTTGAGGGCACCTGGGTTATGACATTGTCTGGTAACAGGTGTTAAAGACAAGGAAAAACTAATAGCTGAAAAACTCAAAATAGATCCAAATAACCTACAGTACAGGAAAACCCAATCCTTGGGATCCACTTGTCAGCGTAACTGCTATTACCTTTATCAGTAATTCACCAGTACAGGTACCTTCAACATAAAAATTCACCATTAAGCAATACTAGACTGCTTATTTTGTGGTGTCTACAATGTCGCAATACAAGTTGGTTATACAGTTCCCAGGTGAACTAAACCAGCCTCAAGGCAAAGGCAACAGTTTTACATACAGGTTACCAGTGTCCTGAAGTTACTCCTCCAGCTTTCTGTACTGCAGCCTGTCCTCTACATGATTGAAGCGGACTAAACTTTCACTTGAGATTACACTTACTTTAAAACACATCTCATGTAGGCAACATGCATCTGACATGATGTAATTACGCTCTACACCATACTAACAAGCCCATCATCTTTGAACTACTTCATTGCCAAGAGGTCTCCTGGTACAAAGGTAAGAAGGTTCTGTCAAACGAGCTAATACTGATGCAGCAAGCTGGCAACATAGGAAAGTTTATAATATATTTAATAATAGTTTCTGAAAAGCACTTTCTGACTTTTGGGGTGAGAGTGAAATGAGAGAGGGAGAGTAAACTAATGAAAAGCATTTCCTTTTCATGATTAGACAAAGGCCATTAGAACCGGAGACACTGAACAGGAGGAAAACAGCTGTTTGGCAGGTTAATCATTTCCATCCTGGGGTCAACTGTCCAAATGCGTAAGGAATCACGTACCACTGATACTGAAGTTGTGCTGCAGGCTTGAACCTACAAGCTCCAGAAACAGACCTCTTCACACTGATAGCTTGCTGGAGGCTACCAATCTTTAACATGACAGCCTGTTGGACAAACTAGCTCAAAACTTTTACTCTGTATTTTGCTTTCCCATTTGTTTGCCATTTCACTGGAGCACATGGATTTCTCAGCCTCAGGCAGGGGGGTGTGAACTGCAGTATGTATTGTGAAGTACTGCTATTGTAAAAAAAAAAAAAAAAAAAAAAAACCACACACACAACCAAGCCCACAAAAAAACAAACCACCACAACACTAAGCTTTGAAGAGAAGCAGCAGGCAGACCTGTTAAAATACATGCTTAATTTACAGCAATGACTGCACTCCAACACCAAACTAAAGCCAGCCAGCAGGAGAGGGAATCCCTACACCTAGACATTTCCAGAAATGTTTTAAAAAAATTTTCTTCTTGTCCTGGTTTCTGCTGAGATAGAGTTGGTTTTCTTTTTAGTGGCTGGCATAGTGCTATGTTTTGGGTTTGGTCTGAGAATGATGTTGATGGCACATTGATGTCTTTTGTTGTTGCTGGGTGGTGTTTATATTGTGTGGATGACTTTTCAGTTTCTCAGGCCCTGCCAGTGAGAGGACTGGAGGGGCACAGGAGGTTGGGGAGGGACATAGTTGGGGCAACAGACCGCTGTCTGGTCAGGGGAACATTCCATACCATGTGGCATCATGCTGGGTATAAGCTGGGGAAAGAAGAAAGGGATGGGACATTCAGCATTATGGTGTTTGTTCTCCCAAGTAACTGTTCCACATGATGGATCCCTGCTTTCCTGGCGATGGCTGAACATCTGCCTGCCAATGGGAAGTGGTGAACGAATTCCTTGTTTTGCTTTGCTTGTGTTTGCAGCTTTTGGTTTACCTATTGAGCTGTTTTTGTCTCAACCCACTAGTCCTCTCACTTTTACCCTTCTGATTCACTCCCCATCTCACTGGGGGTGGAGGGGTGGTGACAGGCAAGTGCTTACTTGCCAGCTGGGGTTCAACCACAAGACTTCTATGTATTGCTTTAGACAATGCAGAGATGCTTAATTTTAATTACCATCAGGGTGCTGAAAGCACAGGTGGATGCCTGTTAATTGAAGCTACCACAGTTTCATGTAAATTGAAAGAATAAATCAAATAAATAAATATCAGCCTTTCAAGAACACTCAATGTAAAAAAAAATGGTAATGAGTTTTGGAAGCAAGGAAGGACATTGTTGTCAGTGAGAAAACAGCCAGCAAAGATAACAGACCTCTGTCAACAGACAACCATCAGTAACAAGTCTGTCTTACCAGGAAGCAAACTTGTCAGCCAAGTCTGTAGATTAGAGGGACAGCCATAAACCAGACAGAATACCATAGGTATAGACTAATTCAGTCAGGAGTTGTCTTAAATCTGGTGGCAACAGAAATAGCAATGCAAGTTACCTCTTCTGAGGCAGGCACAGATAAGAAAAAAAAAAAATATCAATAACATGCATGAAACCAGAGCAAGCAGCTACAGATCACTAAGAAAGATCACTGCTATGTCTTCAATAAGAAGGCATGAAGAAGAAAAGCAAGGACAATGAAAGCAAGGAAACATGGACAGCTAGATAAGTCTCCATTAACAATAGTCTCCGCTAGGTTTCAATAACTAATATATTCAAATCCTTTTATAGTTAATTCAGGACTCCAGAGAAATGACAGGTTCACAGCCCTAAATACTTAAGTGTCTCAGGAATATGAAATAGGGAACATTAAAGTGGGACAATTTTAGCAGACACTGCCACATGATTCCTCTTTGACACTGAAAACAAGGACATCAACTGTAAGGATGGATTCTTTCCAGAGCTGGTATCAGCAGTAATCAGCATCTTACTTGAAAGACATCAGTAAATAGCCTCAGCCTGTAGTTACTTTCAATAAACACAAGCCTGAGATGAACCAAAATCACCACAATATTGCACCTCATACTTGGCAACAGACACTAACCGCTCTGGGATATACTGTGCCAGAGTCCCAGGACAGCCCCTCAGTTTTGTGTCTTTTGGTAGGTTGGACAAGAAAGAAGAGAGCAGTGCAATGCACCCCAACGCAAAACTGTCCCAGCCTTGTTCTGAGCACAGGTGTGACAACTGCAACAGGGTTGGGTTATGGGATCTGCATCTGAGAAGAAATAAGCCAAGGCAGACAAACTGAGTGTATAGAAGCAGATTCGTGAATGAAATGAGCTTCTACAAAAAGCCAGCAGCAACAGACCTATCTTGAAAAGGAGCATTAATCACTTAAAATACAAAACCTGGGTAAGCTGCAGTACTCTGTGGGAAAGACAATTGATTTTACAGGTGAGTATTCCTAGTTACAGGCAGCACAAGAAGAACAAATAGAGTCACAAATAATATCACTAAACATTGTACATAAATTAGGCTACAGAGTCTACCAAACTGTTTCACAACAAGGAAATACCTCATCTTCATTAAAAATTTGCATGGTTTTCTTCTCTCCAGGAGGAATACAGAAGAGTTTTCAGAGTAAAGTTTTCTATACATAAGGCTCAAATCAGCTATGGTAAGACTTAGATATATCATCATGCTAGCGTCTTCAGAAGCATTAAAAAAAAAAAAAAAAAAAGAACAACACACCAAGATGTGAACTGCAGCATCTTGCAATCTTACCAGAATAGCTATGCAAAACTAAAGCTTAAGTACGGCTATTTTAAAAGCACAGAAGCTCTTGAGCTATAAAAACAAGGCTGAGTAATCACATTTACAAAGTACCCTTTAAAAAAATAAAAATCATCACTGATACATAG
The DNA here is from genome assembly GCF_023634085.1 of Falco cherrug. Classification (NCBI taxonomy): domain Eukaryota; kingdom Metazoa; phylum Chordata; class Aves; order Falconiformes; family Falconidae; genus Falco; species Falco cherrug. The sequence goes on along the minus strand of NC_073707.1, from coordinate 16,986,003 downwards.
TGCATTAATTTATTCCAATAGTTTAAAGAGTCTAGAGAGACTTTCAAGACAAGCATTGTTCCTGCTGGCATTACCCACAAACATCCTTTCCAGCTTGTGTTAAAACTTGTCAACTGGAGAAAGTGAAGAAGATACCAGTAATAGAAAGAATGAGATACTGCAGACGGGAAAAATAATTTAAGAGACACTCAAAGAAAATATGGGTAAGTTTATATTGAAAAATTTAGTTAGACCTCCCAATACTAGAAACAGTATAAACACATCATTGCAGCCTTCTATTTAGGCCAATTAGCTCTGCTGAGAAGGAGGATATGTTTGCAGAGGCAGAACACAGTGTTAATGCAGTTCTGCTGTTCCTGGGACCTACCTTGTTAAACACTGCACTGTGTAGACACATGCTAAATAATTCTGGAAAACAGCCATTATTTCTTATACGTGCCTCTGAACAGAGCTGAACTTTTGCATTTGATTTTAACATTGCATTTTTAAAATCTGAACAAATAGAAGCAGCTAAATATAACTCACAAAAGGTCAAAAGCCAGGAAGGCTAAAAGCCGACAGATTTCTGCAGTATTAAAGCACAATTTAAGATCTTTCCAAACACAGCATCTGTAGGCTGGTTTCTCACATCAGTTTTCAATAATGTATGGACTACCTTTACACAGGAAATAGATTACCGCCACACATTATTTGCCAAATATTAAATATTCCATCTTTTAAATCTGGGTCTTGTAGAAATATTTTACAACTGCTTCATCCTACGACACTCTGCAAAGCTGTACATGTCATTAGTTTCAGCTGCATCTGTGTCCAGTTATGTGATTGTGCCCACAAATCCCAGGACTAAATGCTCCAAATAAAAGATTGGTACCTTAATTTTTCTTGCATTTAGCTCAGTCTGAAGCCCTGTTGCAGATGACTTCCAATTTCAACCATTATCACAGAAAAACCTTTTATTAGCCTGCCTTGCCAGCTTCCCCATGATCCATTAGCCACTTACAAGCTGCAGAGCACCAGGCAAACACTGCTTTGAGTTACAGATGCTGGAGCAAAACACACCTTCAGGAAAAGAAATCTGGAAGATGTAGCTGTTTCAGTCCTGGGAGGATAATTACATTTTACTGAGTGCCTAACACAGTCCTTGAAGCAGGAGCCAATGACCACTTCAATCTGAATGCCCTTATTTGTAGGCTACAAAACCAAAATCTCTTGCCCGCCCACCCACCCTTCCCCTAGTGTCACAATTAATGCATTCTTTTCTCAGCCTCATCCCAGCTCCAAGAGCTAGATCTGAAATACAGAAGGCCAGGACAGTACCCCTCCAAAGTCTAAGTAGACTGATGGCTAGGAAAACCTACAACCAAAAAGGAATCAGTCTGCATCTCCTTACTACCTCCACGGGTGCTCCAACAGCCTGGCTATCTCAAATACAGGCTGTAAACACTGCTCAGTATCCCTGGGAATAAAAATTGCAGCTGCTCAGTGTGCACACCTAACACAGCTCCCAGGAGAGGCAGGAAGGCAAGGCACGGCTCAGCCCTACCATTTCCAAGGGTTAGTGGTGGTACCTCCCTACCCAGCCTGCTGGAGCACCATCTGTCCTGCACAGTCCTTCATGGCCACTCCACTGTGGAGCAGTTACATACCTTCACACATAACCCGAGTGCTACATAGCCCTGTTTCAGGGCCAGCCACCCTCACCTTAAGTGCTACACCACCCACGCTGCATGCATGATGCAGGGGACCTGAACTCAGTACTATAGCAGTCCACAATGTGTGCAGCACCTTAACGTCTCATTTCACAGTACAGAGTTTAGCGTCAAGCCTGCTTGACAGGTTGCCACCCCTGCCTTTGCCACCCAAGGCACTTAATCCCTTCCTCCCTACACCCACACCTCTGAGGCGCACATACCCGTCTGTTTGCCATGTGGTTGATGCTCACAAGATTGTGTGACATAATCTAGGTTAAAAGCCAGTTATTTTTAACCCAGTTCCCCCACTCACTGATCTAGCTCATCGCACAACACCACAACAATCGTATCAATACAGCTAGTGGGGCTGGGAGCCACAGACAAGCAGAGGGGAAGAACAGCTGGAGTTGAGAGAAATGTAGGGTTACTGCAGAGGCCATGAACTGTAGCTTCAGACATGACCAAGTGTCATGTCATGTACTTCTATCCACAGTATGTTTCTGCATCCCCTAGGAAGCCATATGACACGGGTGCAAAATACTGCACGATTTCAAAAATTTCATGACGAGACTACATATCAAGCAGGCTACCGAAAGCTTCACATCCCCGCAAAGCATCCATATAACCCAATTTCCTTCTGAATGCACCACTGCTGAGCTCATTGGAATAACCTGACCCAGGAATTATACCAACCCCTTCAGCTTAGCAGCATCACTGTTTCTTAGGTGACAAAGAAGAGCTTCACAGAGCAAGATCCTGACACCACTGCAGTCTTCGCTGCAGGATTCCAGTTCCCACCTCCTGCTGAGGCAGGATTTCACACACCATTTTTCTGCTATAGGGAGGAGTGCTGGAAGAAAACAACAGGGTTTCAGGAAACACATGCAAGTCTCTGCTGCAATACATGTAACCCACAACAGCCGAGTACCTTAGGAACATTAGAGCTGCTCTCTGCACCACAGTGCAATTTACCTGCTTTACCCTTTTTCTCCCTAAGATACAGGGTAGTTTCTTCTAATGAACCAGCAGCCAGAAATTAAATTTACATCTCTGCCTATTTCTACAAAGTTCTCTTGCAAGTCAGCAATTTTCCTAATTTAGAGTAATCCACTAATTAGTAAACCCTCAAGTTCCAGAGGCTGTTTCTGAGAACTCCAGCAGAAGAAACTAAGGTCCTGCATTTTAGACATAGTCAGTAGCAATAAATTTACCAGTCAGAGGTCCATACCTCCACTGAAAAAATATTTTGGGATCCACAGACAAGGTTTAAAACCCCTGGTTTTGAGTAAACAAATCCAAGATCTGTGCTAGTGGTAAACTGGGTTGCAAATTGATCTCGGCGTCTGGCTGAGATCTCTAGCTTTCTGATGTCAGTTTCTTTACTGCTTAGATATTTAAAGAGAAGTTTCCTCTTTAACTGTCCATGCTACAACTTCATTTTCTTCATACAACTCTTAACCTAACTTTCTTGCTAATTCAGTGCTGCAGAGATCAGTGCCCAGGCAGCTCGCAAACTGGATGGATATAAATACTGGGGACCGTATCAGGGATCTCGGCATCATTTCTAATTTAACTGTTTGATTCATTTGGCCAAACAAGCTAAAAGTAGCTATTCAGAAAGTTTGAACTCCCCCTGCACAATACTGTCACAGAAGAGCAGTTTGGATTCTGGCCGTTCATCCCTGTAAGTCAAGCAGAGGATGAATGTCCATGCTAGAGATGCTAATCATGTTACTTAACAGTGTCACACTTCCAGCATCTTCCTATTATGCTCCTTGAACACAGTATCACCACACCAATGAAGGCAGCAGCTTGAACTCACTACTTGCCTTAGATCCTAAGTGAGCCAACAACAAAAGACTGAAAGTAAATAGCGAATTTGCTCACATCCCAGCTTTATTCTCCTCCATGCTTGCAGCCCAGTTCTGTGGCTACACCAATAACTCATCCACAAGCACACATTCTCAGAAGCAAACAGACAACAGTCACTGCATGTGGCCAGAACAGTGTTAGGTATTACATTAAGGCAAGGCCACATTCAGAGCAAGTCCTAGAACAGCTCATCTCTAACCTACCAGGCAATGCAACCGCCCAGTACACAAGCACTGGTTGCTTTGCTGCTCTCTGACTCTCAGGCAGCCCGTTGCCAGGGACAAGAAACCCCAAAAAGCAGCAAATCTGGCAGAGCTTTCCCAGGAAGAGAAAGGATGCTGCAGGGAAAGACAGACTCAAAATTGATAGAGAAAAACGGGCCACAGAAAGGACAGTACCCAATCCTAATATGGATCAAGTGAAATCAGGTATTGGAAGCTAGTGCTCAGTACTCAAAAGTTTTAGCCAGAATTACTAATCTAGTGCTAATAATTTGAAAAAGCACAGATGTCCACTGCTGTGTACCAGCCTGTGGACACTGTTTGCACAAGCAGAAATTTAATCTCAAAAAATTAATGTGGGCAAAGGGAAATATTCCTGCTTACCAATTAAAAAGTCATTTGCATAACCACCATCTGGAATTAAAGTACTTTCCCCCCCCCTTAAAGTATATTAAGAGACTTTCCCTCCATGCACAATGGATGTGCCTTCAATGGCTGTTGCCTTTATCTTGTGAGTCAGATACTGAATGATCTCTACTTACCACTCTAAATCAACTCTGAATATACCCTTTGATAGGGCTGTTCTTTCCCAATTGCTTTCATTACTGTTTGTCATCTGCTTCTGTCACTTACTCTGGATCTTGATTTGTGCTCTTCAACATAAACGCAGTTTTGCCATTGACTTCAGTAACATTAAAGTGGGAAAAGGCATTAGTCACAACACAGCATCATCCCACAGCATCAAATCACAGGGCCCAAGGACCACAAATGGTCCTTGCATCCAATTTATTTCTTATTTACAGTGGTGGAACCAAAAACTCAGGCCCTTCCTCCTCTCCCCCCTTCCAAGTACCTCTGTGCAATGAGAAACCAAACTCTGCATAATGTCCATCACAAGAGGGCTGACAGGTTATTCTGGGGGATACTGCAGATGAGGTATGTCCTGTAGGAAGGCAGTGAACACTAACTCTCCAGAGCACCCATGTCACACACTGCGAAAGCTTTATGCTCTGCTTTAACACACTCATTTACATTTCTGTCCTAAAAACTAATTTGTTTCTAACTTTTAGACTTTCAAATGTCTAAAATCAGAAAGGCTGTATTTACTGACTTAAGACCTCCTTTTATTATTACAGCCAAAAGACTTAAACATGGCCAGATACACATAGATTAAGCAGTACTTAATAAGCTACTGCTATATGGTCCATATATTCATACATTGCACACTACTTGTGTGATGAATTGTTGTAAAGGGTGTTTCCAGAAGTCAAGCCAGCTGCATAGTTATTACTTAAGAGCAGAATTCAGTAGCACAAGTCCTATTTAAACACCTAGGCATATATTGTTCTTTTCCGATAAAAATGGAGATGACTAAAAGATTTCAATAACTAAAAATACTTGAGCCTTCTGGAGACAAATTGAACTCAGAAATTCTTCTCCTCATCCAGATTTAAAAGAGTATTTCAAGAAAAAAAAAAAAAAGCCTTAATTATATATCTGCTCTGAACAGATATTAAGTATCTCATGGGCCTATTACAAAGAAGTCAGCTTGCGACAGTAGGTGACAGGGTACCTAGTCCATTGCAAGTCAGATATCATGAATGAAATGGTGCCTGAAGATTTTCATATGTGGTACATCAGCAGATTTTATCTAGGTGGTGTTCAAAACAATCTTTCTAGTTAAGGAAGTCACTGACAATTTCTTAAGTTCTGCAGAGAGAGGAGTGCTGCCCCACTGAGATACCTCGATAGCTTCAGATACTCTCAGAATGACAGGTATTACTTAAATAATAATTATTCACATTGTTGAATAAAAGCCTGTGTATAATTTTCAAATATAGTCACTTTTACTCATGCCATATATATATTGTGGATGCAAAACAATCCCAAGAGTGTATGAAGTCATCTTATGTCATCGGGTTTTACAAATAAAGAAGAAAAAGTTACTGACGCTCAGGTAACTTTGTCTAGAAATCTTGTGGTACAAAAAGCAGCAGAGTCAAGCCTCAAAACAGATACAGACTAAATCTAGAGACAAAACCAAAAATTGCATCACCTGAAACACTGCTATCCTTACTACTAGATTTAGAAGACAAAACCATACAAAATTAAAAATTAATATATTGAACTAAAAGTTAACATTGCTTTTCATGCTTTCCAGTACGCAAAAGAACTGTTATGCTCAGTATGTGTGTTATAAGCTATTCAAATAATGCATTTTTATTTTCTCTGTAGCCTAATTCTGAAACATATGTTAGATTTGATTTAGTGCACATTGACTAGATTACTGACATGGTTTAATTCATGTTATTTACAATTGGGAGAGCCTGACAATAAGTAAAAAACAAATTATACAAGTTTATTGCACCCTCCCTCTCACTTACACCAATGAGTGATTATGATGTGAGTTATAATCATGGAAGATTTAAAGAGATGGACAGACAACTGTGTTGCTGGTTCAGCATCCAGAAACACAACATATGCCCCACATACTGATGAGGGTACATTATGCACAGACACTGTTGTCCGCAAAGCGCTGGCATAACACTATACTGTGCTTCCCTGTCTTGAAGCTGATCTACATATCTGACTATGCAACTCATTTGCTCTCTGTCACCAAATGCTTTCAGTGGGGGTGGTGTGTCACACAAACAAAGAGCATGAACTGAGCAGATGGCTGCCGATTCTTAGAAGACAACATGTGTTCCTGTAGCTGGCACTCAAGATGCATTAAATATCATTTGATTTCACAGAAATTTGGTCTTGCACTGTTCATTAGGCTGCCATAGACATTTAGTACCTCACAGTTGGCCAGAAACAGCTTTATGCCACAGTTGCATTCCATAATCTCAATTTTCCTTTCCCTTATTCTCTTCCAAAACTATCCAGCTAACCTTAGTTGTCTGTAACACTGGAGTGAAGGGTGTAGAGCTATCACACAGCTACTTCAAACCCTGCAAATTCAAGTCAATGTGAAAGAAGTACTACCCTTTTTGGAAAGTGCTCATGCTAGAAATATCTAAGCCAGAGAACCCATAAGACAGTGCTTCTCTTAGAAGGGAAATGATTAGGCAATGTTTGACTTTCATTATTCATAGGAAAAAATTTGATTTAAAGGTTTGCACATGACCAGATTCAAGTTACATGATTTTTTTAAAAGGAGAGGAAACCAATTAATGTATATTAATATAACCTATTAATAGGTATCTACCTTAAACACTCACCATTCTAAAGTTATGACTTCAAGAACCTTCTGCTGAAGAACGTTACCTTTGGAACGTACCTGTGGAAAACTGATCCCGGAGAGGAGAGCTTTTCCTGTGGAAACTTGTTAATCTTAAAGAGCTTTTTAAATTAGCTTTTTTAATTAATTTATTTTTAAATGCACTCTAACACATTTGATTGATCATCACCTTTGTACTGAAACAAGGTACTGTATCTGAGGTTCACAGCCAGCACATTGGGAGTTTTCTAGAAAATCCAGTAATGCTTTTCAGAGAAAGATTCCCAGCCAGCTAGCTAGTCTTGGATTTGGCATAGTTATGAATCTGATGAGCTTCATTCAGAAATATTTCTTCCTTCACTGAGCTAAAGAGGCCATTCATTTCTCAGCCCCATCAAATAACCAGCTGATTTTATTATACTACCTACTGAACATTTCTGCTTCCCATCAGAAGTAAGCTTGCCACGGAAATAGATGCACTCAGTAAAAATCAGATGCATTGTCTAATGAGTCAGTTCACGGCCCATTACAGCTGATGCCCTACCTATCATTTCACATACTGAAACGCAAGGCATTTTGTGCTGAATATATTTAAGAATATAATACACAATCAAATCTGAATCCTGATTCACGGTAATAATGGAAGTATCCTTTTTAGTCATTTCACTCAATCTGCATACTAAAGACTCTTTTCAAGTTTTTCTAACAGTGAAGAGACATGGCCCCTCGGGGTAACACTTCAGTAAGCATATTCTGATACCAAAACCCAGTCCCAGCCACACAAACTGTCAAAAGGGTACAGAGGGAACAAGGACAGGGCTGCGTTTCCCCTGTCCAAGCCTGACTTCCCGGTTTTCCCTCAGGGACTGCTGCACAAGTATTTTCTCTGTTGTCTGAAGAGGTTTTTTCTCGCATCTACTAGCAGAGCCAGCTCGAGCTAGTACTGAGGTAGCTGCCAAGGCCATCGCTTAACTGGATCACAGACTGCAGTTCATTACTGAAACAAACATCACAAGCGAACTTGATAGATCAACTGTTTAGCTTGATGTATCCACTTCCCAAGCAGTTGTAGCTCTTCCCAAATTCACTGCATTGACTTTCTGACAACAGATGTCACTACTGGGAAATCATGATGAAGCAGCAGGTAAGAAAGGAAGAGTGCCAGATCAGCAACACCAATTCCTACACCACCTTGGAAATCATAGAAGTGTTTGGGAAGCTAACTGCTTTTCTAAAGAGAAAAAAATAATTAAAATATTGCTGGAAATAAAAGGCAAAAATCTCTCCTTACTTTCATGTAAAACAGCCTCATTTCAGGCCATGAGATCACATTAAATTCCTGCTAGGACCAGAAGTGTTCCTCAGGCCTCAAAAGCTCCATTACAGGGAAACTTGTAAACACTACCCCTTACTACATGGGCAGTGATTGCTGTAAAACTCTACATGAAAGAGACTGAAACAATTGCCCACCAGAGATGTGTTGCCAGGATGTGGCACAGTTCCAGACTGGTGCAAGTGCAGGGGTACATACTGCTCCATACTAGCCTGCAGATCAAAGCATACAACTTACAGGGGCAAGCAAGCCAAACCCAAGAAGGAAGACAAGGCTAAGTTGGAATTCAAATACACCTGAAAGCAATCATAAGGAATTTCATTTCCACTTTAGGGAGGGGAAGGATATACTTCAAAGACTGCTCAGCTTAACAGAAGGGAGGAAGGTTGTTACTATGCAAGATGTTTCATTAAAACAAGGGACACCTACACAACAAGCTTATTTGCACCTCTTTACCTAGCCTCTGCTGTAAATCCAAACTCAGTCCTGCCCGTACCTTAACTTCCAGCCCTAGCCTTCAGAAATTTATTTGATTCTGCTGCCTGATAAGCTCTTGCCATTATGCATATAAGTGAAAGTGATCTTCATTTCCATTCCTCTGACACAATGTCTTTTGTGTGGCCTGCTCATGCACCACTTGTTCCCTAATGCCTTAAATCAGCACAGAAAAGGCTTCCTCCCTTTCTAAAGTACCTTAAATAGAGTTACTCTTCTTACTTAAGAGGGGGCTATGTGAAAATTAAATGTCTATGAGTTAAGACCATATTCTAATCTTAATGCAATAATATTTTTCACTAAGCATAGATTTTAAATTGAGAGTATGGTAAATCAAGAAGCTAAATTGTCTCCTGTGCTTAACTATCCCCTGTTCCTCCAACCACTGAACAACCTCTTGTACCACAACTCCTGCCCCTGTACATGTTTACCAGATAGGCTAGGCCTGGATAGTCGGAATGCAAGTGTATACCCACCTAGCAACATTGCCGGGCCATTTTTAAAGACCTTCTGAAAATATGTTCTTAAGTAATTAATTGTATTTTTATGGTTTCTGTCTCTTCGCTGTCGGCTCAAAACCCTTTATTCTCAGGCCAGTAGGAGAGAAGTCAAGAGCTCTTGGACACAGGCTCCCTGCCACGCATAATGCCTGTAGGCGGCTCTTGCCTGCTCTAGGTCCTACCTGCCACCACCTGGTGTTGTCACAAATCCCTAGGGTTATCTAGGAGCAACACGACCTCTTCTGACCTCTTCCACCCTCACCACAGCCTCTCTGCAGAGAAACATCACTCATGTTAGGAAGAGATGTCACACATGAGTCCTGAGGTACTTCTCTCAGGTCACACCATCACTAGAAGAATTAACAAGATTTTATGGCTAAGTACAGGGACAACGGAAGGAAGTAGATCTGCTTCAATGATGTATCCAGTGGCCTGGAAAAATAAAGTGTTCCACACATACAGAAGGATATGCTGCATTTTTGTCATTATTGCAGTCCAATAAATGCAAAAAATACATTGCTTTTGCTGAAGTACCAGAGAGCCAAGTTAGAAAGAGTAATAGCTTTGTATAATGAGGTATTTACTATTCACATTAGAATAACCATATATCGAATAACCTTTTAGACAATAACGTTGTCTGTTCTGACAGACATGTTACCATCTCCTCATTGCCTGACTTGTTCATCAATTCCGAGAGCACCCAGCACAGCCTTGTACCACAGAACACTGATGTACTCTCTCATATCCAGTGTGGGTACAGGAAGCTTATTCACCACCTGGATATCATGGGATACCCTTTTATTCCCTCCAAGCCCACCTGCATAACATTAAAGCAGAGTGCCCAGACACCAACAGCCTCCAAGGACAGCGTTAGGGAGCCACTCACTCTCCTCTGAGCCCTTTACAAATGAGTCAAGAAGAAATAAGATTGGCCATCTTGATTTAGCTTCAGTAACCCTATGCAGAAGAACTGCTGGGAACACTTGAGATAATTGTCTTTAATTATAGAACAGAAGTACTAACCAAATAGTTACAAGGGACTTTTTTTAAAAAACACAAACCATTTTAAATGCATCATCTGCCTGTGTAGTTAGCTCATCTTTCTCCAAAATTATGTTTAGATTCTTCATTTTTTCCATATCACCTTCCCACAGGGATAAATTCAGCAGCTACCCAGCAAGCTGTTACATGTTGCCTGTGCACTTAAGCTAAGAAAATCCAAGGTTTACATGTGAGAATAATTAATGCCCAATTTATTGTTTTAGCCAGGAGTTCTAGATTATAGGGACACACATTCATGGTGGTCAGAGCAGTCAATAGGACTTCAGCTGTGAGCCCATGCACACACATTTTCTCAACACCTCCTATGGAGACACTTAAAAGAATATGAGGAGCTATTACTAGACACTGTACCAAGGTCTGAAGCCTACAGTGAGGAAAAAGTCCAATCAATTTCTTGATACAATTTAAGAAATCTAAGTACAGTTTACAGGCTCTGCCACAGCTAAAGCCAGCAATTGTGAAGCATTAAATTACAGAATAATTCTTTATTCAGATAGGAGTAACAAAGATAAATGGCTGGTTTCCACTCAGAGAAAAGCACTTACCCAAATTATTCATTATGAAAGGACTAATTAAGCAACAGGGAGCCTGATCACCTACAGGTTCTGAATGAGACAGAAGTGAGGAGACAAGAGCTCACCTGTGCGAGAGGGTTGAGAGGTCAGGGCAGCCATGGCTATTTCAGGGAGAAAAAGAAGGCAGAGACATAGACACTTTCTGCAATTCATCTGCAACTCCAGGCACAGGATGGGCCTGCCACTAGATACTCCAAAGGACTCCACATTGAGCCCCAACAAGACTTAAAAACAGCAAGGGAACGCATACAGATTTTTCTGTCCGTACATATGTGTGTGAGGAGCAATCGACTCCAAAGCCTCTCCCTACCTGCAGGAGATTTACCTGAGCTGTTGCACATCCCCAAAGAGGTGGGCGTAAGCAGGCTCAGGCGCGCAGAGCCCAGCAGGAGAGCATGGCCCTGGTACCGGGCAGCCCACAGCAGTGAGCCAGTGTGCTACAGCACTGACAGGAGCCAAACACCCTCCCAGCAGCAGAGCACCCGTGGGGCCTGAGCCCCGCACCATGACACCCTGGATGAACAACACCCTCCTGCCATTTGGCTGCAGCCAACAGCCCAGGGGCCCTGGCGCTCCAAAGGGGCCCCTCACAGCCTCCGAGCTGTTCCTTAAGACACAGCTGGGGTTCCCCCAGCAGCAGCAACCGCTCGGCCACCTGCCAGCGGCCTCCCATGGCCAGGCAACCAGCTCAGCCTCACAGCACAGCTCAGCCACCCTGGGCTCCCAGCCGGCACAGCCCTTCCCCACACATCTCCTTCCCCCTCTGGAGCCCCCATGACTATGGTTTTGTGCCATATTAATTCTTTTTTAACAACTCCCCAGACAAATTTCCTTCAAGCCTCAGCCCCTCCAATTACCAGCCCAAAACAACATTCCCAGAGCCCTGCTGCCACCAGGTCGAGCAGACCGGTGGCACTCATCTCCTCAGCACAGTTTGGCAGACGCACTCCCAAACACACGCCACCTTCACCCACAAACCCCGCCAAAACAGTGGCTGCCCCCAGCCCTGCCCGCCCTCCCCCAGCAGCTCACCTCCACCAGCCCTGAGGGACCCCAGGAGCTGCTCCTCGCACAGCCACATCTTCTGCACGGCACACAGCCACCCGCGTCACTCCTGAGTCTCATTTCTTGCTTCACTGCACTCAAGAGCCTCCTTGGTCCCAGCTGACACTCTTCAATGCACTTTGTCAACTCTTTACACTAAAGCACACCTCCTACAGCGCGCCTGAGCACGGTGGCCTCACCACCTCTCTCCATTAACCTGGGCATGGCAAGGCCTCAGAACTGCAAAGTGCTTTTTGCTCAGTCTTCATCCTACAGACTTGCAGCAGCTCTGGGGCTACAGCAAAGCAACCATAGGCACCCAGGGGCTGTATCAGTCCTTCCCTTCAGAGAGGCCTCAAGCAAACCCACACTACTCCACACAACAACCCCCAACCCCACAAAAGGCACAAAGCCCACCCCACCCCGCCTCAGCCAGCTGCGCCCACGGGGCTGCCCCGAGCCACAGGGCCAGCCCAGGAACAACAGGCACCTGAGGGCCCCGTGCCCAGCAGGACACAGGCACCAACACAGGTAAAAGGTGGAGAGCAGCCTAGCCCCATGCAACCTGGGAGGACAGGGAAGGCTTCTGCTTGTATCCCATTTTCCCAAGAAATGGTTACCTTTCTGGGAAGTGAAGGGGTTTAGCAGCTCATCTCCTCAACTGCTTTCAGGTGTCCCCATTCTACATCAGGTGTCAGCATTCCCAATTAGCACCTGCCGAGCACTGCCTTATGAAACTCGGTGGTTAGGCCTCTGGTGTGGCGTCAGATAAGGCACTTTCTATTTAAAGCAAAATAACACAGAGGGGGCTCACGCTTGCATGAGTTGTGCCCTGCAGTGAGCTCTCTTGGGTTACAACAATGCAGCAGGTACCCTCTGGGCAGTAGCCGCAACATTACACTTTCCTACTGTATGTTTTTATCTCTGCTCAGCATGAAAGAATATGCAATTAGAGACCAGATGTTAAATTCTTACAAAATCAAAGCGTTATAGTCAGTGCTGGCTGTTTGTGCTCACTCCTGTACTGGAGCAGAAAAGTGCAAATAACTGTTTCCCACCGCTTACTCTTCAACATTGTACCAAACCCACTTTGAAACAGGTACTTTTTACCACAGCTAGCTCTGATGCTTGGAGCTGGAGCTATAGCCAGCAAAGCAGGTAAAAAGCATGTAAAGCCATAGAGGTCAGCATGCTGCAACCCCGAGCTCTGCTCTGGCAGCCAGACCTTTTTCACTGCTTCATGGGTTGAAGGACCCCAAATGTCTCCAACCACCCCAGTATGGCATTGGCAGGGTCCGACGTAGCTGCTGGATCATTTAGGTTGGAAAAGACCTTTAGGATGATCAAGTCCCACTGTAAACTTAATGCTGCCAAGTCCACCATTAAACCATGTCCCTAAGTGCCACATCTACACGTCTTTTGGATACCTCCAGCAGTGGTGATTCAACCACTTCCCCGGGCAGCCTTTTTCAGCACTTGACAACCCTTTTGGTGAAGAAATCTTTCCCAATATCCAATCTAAAACTCCCCTGGTGCAATCTGAGGCCATTTCCTCTTGTCCTATCACTTGTTGCTTCAGAGAAGAGAGGGCAAGAAGATATAAAGGTGCCCTGAAGAACAAAACAGGTCACCACTTGACCAACTAAGTTAGTACACTTAAGAACACTGCTCACTGAGTGTGTAAGATGTCTGATTTTAATATATCAACTGAATAATGTGAGATCTGAAGGGCTGAACCCAGAATGGTACAGCAAGCATCCACACAAGCCATCAGTTGCAAATAAGCAAATACTGAAAGCCACCAGAAGTGATTCTGGAAGTTATATAAACACTAAATAGGTCCCTTTTCCATTTTACGTCTCCCATGATAAACTGTTATGATACATGCACATGGCTTGAAACAGATAATTACTGATAATCCTGACTGGTGGGAGAAGGAACCATCTGGCAGATGTAAAATAAGGTGGTACCAAGAATTCAGCAGACTAGGGGGCTTCTTGAGAATTTATGCGTACAGGTCTGAAGAAAGGAATATTTAGACAAAAGGTCAGCTCTTATATTTCCATCTATACCCAAAACAAACTGGAACACCAAAAGCATCCAAATAATTAAGAAAATGACTCCTGTTTGAAATTAATATTAAATTACGAGTAAAACCATTGAATCTAAAACTGTGTTAGAAGTGAGGAATTCTTTCTGCACATCATGATTAATCACAAATGGTTACAGCACACAGCATCAGCACATTTTATCTTATATCCTTCAGGTTTCTATCCTCTCTGCTTTTAACATGCAAATGCCTTTACTCCTCCTCTCCTGACCTTGCTGTGTGGTATCATTTGTTTCTTTCACTTTTCCTTAACAATATTTCTTTCTTCCTATAGCAGAGAAAAAGCAACTTGCAATAGACTCCGCATTGTATTCCTTTCCTTTCTTCTAAGTGAATTTCTTTTCCCTCTGCTCTCTACTTTATCACTCCTGGGTAAACAAGGGACATTGCAGGATGCAGCATTCTAATTGTAAATCTGCGTTTTTTCACTGAGATCGCTATTCATTAGCCATTTTGCTGCTGACCCTTCGCAACAGCTGAGCTGCAGCCAACATCTATTGCATTTAAGGGGAAATAAGGACATGACCCATATCCACAGGCATAGGCAAAACACAAAATTAAGGAACAATAAATTTACGTAACATAATCAGTGATTTGCGGCCAGTTTTGCAGAAGCATCATGGTTCACCATGAGGACTGTCAAGCACTGCAACAGGTTGTTCAGGGAGACTGTGCAGTCTCTGTCTTTGGAAGTTTCCAAGACCCTCCAGGATAAAGAGTGGAGCAACCTAGTTTGATCTCATAAGCTGACCCTGCTTTGAGTAGGAAGCTGGACCAGAAATCTCCTGAGACTCCTTCCAAAATGAATTTATGAGGCCATGATTTTCAGAGGCACCCTGAAATGTAACTCCCACCAACTCCTACACAATATTCCCATTCAAATGAAAATGACACATGAAAGTATTCCTGAAAACCCCACTTAAAGCTTACTAGCATCTTCAGAGTCCTTAAAGCTGCAGCTGTAGGGCCCCTTCCAGTTAGCAACTTCAGCTTCCACCAGCGTCATTAGAAACGGGTTGCTCAGCAGCAGCTACCAACCTTCCTTGTTCAGACTGCTGTATTAATCATTTTTCATTTGGGGAGTTCCTCCAGCCTGATTTTCATCTTGTTTTTCAGCAGGAAAGTCCTGTTTTCATTCAAACCCCATCAGAACAATGCCAGTATATCCAGACACAAGTTTGTGGTACCTCATACTAAAAGACCTGCAGACTCTCCTGGCTACTCACCAACTTCTCTGATAGCTGATAGGAACAAAGAGGTGGTACTGCTCAACCTCAATTCCCTTCTCACCACCCTGTTTGTAACAAGCATACTCCTGTATCAGACACCAGAGTGGACACCAGGGATCTCACCCACATCAGTGAGTGTAAAGGTGTCCCTTAAAAACAAAATTTTCTTCTGCGAAGGAACATGGCATGTATTTTTACATGTATTTTACAGCTTTGTGTCTCACTGCAGAAGCATATGATTCTTTAATCCTAGTTCTCCTATTTGCAATGCCATTTATATTATGAATTATTTCTTTTCATAGTTTTTATGGTATCGATGTGTCCGAGGAACATCGGCTCTTCTTGCATCAAGTGAAGACACCTTATGTTTCACACTGATTCTCATGGGATTTGCATTGATCCAAACACTAAACACTCAATAATACAGACCCATTCTTGTGATCCTTTCATGATCTCATGATGCAGGGAACTCCAAGCCTCAAAAAAAATAAATACAACGAAATTTTCCAACTTGCAAAGTCAAAACAGTCTGTGTTGTACAGAATCTATGCATTTTCTTTGCAGAATTGCTAACTTCTGTGAAGAATCATGGATGTCTTGACAGCCAAGAGCTTTTATTTAAACACATTAACAGAACTCATTTGATACCAGTGAATCCAAATAAACCAGACAAGCCTTATTTATTACTTTAAATGTGTGCTATATAATGAATATTGCTGAAAAGTTATTCAATGTATTTTTTTTTATTTTAGAACATGTGCACATTCTCATAAGATCTTGCTCAGGAGCTCTCCTACAAAATGTAAACCACATCCAATGACTGCCAGGATAACTAGCAGAAAGCACTGACCATCGAAGTCGGATACGTCAGTGGCAAGCAGTCTCACGCTCATTTAAGGGCCTCCAAATTAAATCTGCTTGCTTTATTCATATGCATAACTCCATCAGAGTAATATTTATCCTGGTACAACACCCTTAATTGAAAGGGCACTAGAATAAGAACATTTTTGATCTGTTTGATTAAGTAACTAACATAGGCAGCATTTGTCTGACGTTCAGTCTGTTCACTTAAAGCAGCCCCACACGAGTTGACACAATTGGCATTCACCGCTCCAAAGAGACCCGTGCCTGCACTTAAAGGGATGCACAGGACCAAAACTGAAACACAGGCTCTAAGGCCACCCCTTAGACACACGCAGTGTGGAAAACCGCATGTTAAACACCCTTCACTTTGAAGGGCACTTAAAACACACCACAGCAACTAGAAATGAAGGGGGAAATAAAGAATAATCCCACTCTTCTCGTCACGGCCTATAGGATGAAAAACACTTGTTTCAGAATTTATTATAACCAACATTTCATCTCCAGAGACCCGAGTTCAAATTGTAACTGAAAAACAAGGTTTGTGGTTTTCAATTAAGTCAGTTATGTTCCTCTTCCCAGCCGGGCATGAAGCTTAACACCTGACAAATTACAAAGTGATCAGAAAAATGAAGAACTTCCTCCTTTTGTTAGAAAGACCGAAAGATACTCTATCTAACCATTTTTTTCATTGTCAGCATTTAGGTTAGCTGCAGCAACTTGCGCACTTTTACGTCTTGTGTTTTAAGTTTATTCAGTGGAGGACAGAGGGTTTTCCTGTGTTTTCATGCACTAAGTGATCCTTACCATTTACAATACTCACACAATTTTCTGGTTTTGTTCACAGCAGCAAACACCACGTAGTTGCACACCGGCCTTTCTCCTCCATCGAAACAACATGTCAAGTCTTCAGAACAGTCTCCTTCCCGGTTCAGTGCAACTTCGTTCAGCCTGTACCTTGTGTATGCTATTGATTCTTCACTAATACAAGCATTAACTTCAGTTGAAGAAGCACAGTGTAATTATTAAATCAGACAGAAAGCAAACCTAGGCACTATTTTTAAGCATGAGAGTCAAGCATTATTTAAGTATTCCAGCCACAG
This sequence comes from Falco cherrug, assembly GCF_023634085.1. Taxonomy (NCBI): domain Eukaryota; kingdom Metazoa; phylum Chordata; class Aves; order Falconiformes; family Falconidae; genus Falco; species Falco cherrug. Next base: position 16,968,684 of record NC_073707.1, on the reverse strand, counting down.
CTAGATGTCCCTCTTCTTTGTTCATAATGTTTCTGATATCCTATTTTTCTCTGCAAGTTCCCACATTTAAAACTTTTTCATTTTTTTTAACTACGTTTGGCTTTTTTTAATTCCTCTAATCTTCTTTTCTGAATAGAATAAAGGACTAAGAATGGCCTCTTTTAACTGCCACTTGTTCACATACTTATTTTTTTAATGGAGCATCACTAAATGTAGGGCTTAGCCTGCCAGCAATTTACAGAGTCCCATTCATTGTCCTGAAGCTTTACCCCAACAAAATTGCAGTCCTTCATTTTCACAAAATGAGCTTTGCATTACTACTTCTGTTCACCAAAACCTGCCCAGGTACAATTGTACAGTATGTTGGGTAATTCCTTGCTGCAATGTAGTAGGTGGAGCTCAAATTATGGACCAGATTCAGATGCTGTAACTCTACTGGCACACCATTCTTCGTATCAGTAAAGTGAAGCAGATGCTTGCAATGCACCACTATTAGAAAAGCAGTAAGTGCTCTCTGAAGAACGAGATGAGCTTTTTAGTATCATTAGAATCCAAAGGAGATTTTTGGAAGCTAAGTCAATCAGGCTCATCTATTTCACACCCACAGAAGCAATTAATTCCTGTTCACTTCACTCACCCAGTAAACTTTCCCAGCAGAGACCAAGGAATTCTGCACACACACATGACAGTGCTTCAGCCCTCAAAATCAAAAGAGCTTGTGCTGTAACAGGCTGTCATGAGAAAGCCCCATTTAGAAACGACAGCAAAGTTTCAGACTTAAGACAGTGGGAGGCAAAATTGCGGCGCAGTGCCCCAGCCCCGAGGGGAAGCTGGGCTCACTGCCCCTCGCAGCACCCCGCTCTGCAGAGAGGCTCTGCAGCTCCCCAGCCCACTCGCCCTGCCGACAGCACCATGGGCAAACACACACACAGCTGTTACGAGGAGACAGACGGGACCGTGCAGCGGGCAGCAGGGGTGCTTCATAAAGCAGCGGACGGATAAAAAGCAAGCAACATGCTCTATGAGATCACATTTTCAAGTACTGCCCCAGGACACACTGGCATAAAAAAAAAAAAAAAAAAAAAAAAAAAGGGAAAAAAAACCCCACAGGTACAGCCCAAACCCAGGTATCTGAAATACACTCAGCACTGCATCAGAATACGTACAGTGACAACACAAAACACCTCATTCCACCTTCATCTGTATTTTAAATACCAAACTACCCCTCCCGTTTTTAGCACTGCTATCTGGAATATGGGAATATGTCCTAATAGGTCAATTATAAGATCTCCCATCAATAGGTACTATTTATGATATTTGTACTGATAGTGAAGATGAACGGAGGGAACGGACATGTGTAATGTAGTCATTCAGCAAGTGTATAGGCAACCTTATGCAATAATCTTTTAACTAGTTTATTAAATGTGTTTCCTTTTCAGGGTAAGTTCAACATCTAATGTCAAAATTTCATCAAGAACTCAAATAGCTTAGTAGCCAGTTATCACCTGTTTAACTTAAAAGTACTAATACAAGAAATAGACATATTACACATCACTAAAATTTTCACACATACACACACACACACACTTATCAGCATCCTGTTTATATAAATTCATTTTCACAAATCAATTTCCTTTTTCCTACGCATACTCTTCATATTTTCTGAAGGCACAACACTCAAATAGGCAATGTAAAATGTACTTCCTGTAGAAAAGTCTATAGTCTCCCAAGAGAACAGTTTGGCAAAACCACTTTTGTTTAAAAACTCAAGTTCCAAAATGAGCCTTCAAAGAGCATCGGAGACCACCAAGATTAAAAACTACTTGAGGTGCCTGCACTTCTAATATGCAACACACCATTTAACCTTTAATAAACTGGGACTTTTTCAAGGAAATTATAAAAGCAGTAGTAGTAAAATCTTTTTTTTTTCTTTCTTTTTTTTTTTTTTTAATCAAGTTTTAACAATGGGACAAAGTCTCTAGGCCAGGCTCTCAAGAAAGAGCCAGACCACCATCTGGCTCCATTGTAGAGCAATGACAATTCACAAGAAATGAGTATCTAGCCAGCGCTCTGAAATCAAACGCTAGGTTGACTCTGTAAAAGCTCCATTATAGCTACGAACACACAGCTGTACGTTTCCTCCCTCCTCGTACATAAATATACCCTCAGACACTTAGACAAAGGGGAAAAATAAATCATTTTATGCTTTTTTCTAAGCTTCCCTGTTATGCCTGTTACCAACCAACGTCAAGAAATATCTTACATATCTTATGTATTGTTAGCACTATATAATATATATAATATATATAACTTTATTTTCATTTTCATACATGCTAATGTTTCCAGTATGATAAATGTCTTTTTTAATCCTGCACTTCTTGTCACGATGTAGATCCACTTCTATTTGTTAGTGTCTCCTGGACATACATGTCAAGACAAAAATAAATACTGCTGTGATGGCAAACATTTTAAAACTCTCAGGACACTAATACAGTGGCACTTGAAAGACTTTTTAAATACAACAGAAGAGACAATAGTTAAATAGAAACCTGCTTTAACATAGCCGTAAAACCTGCACTACATTTGTGAGATCTGTACTTGTTTCTGCGATAGCAGCTCCTAATCTTTGAACACGGCAAATGTTGCACTCCAGCCCTCCACCCATACCCTTTAAAAAGTCCACGCTGCTATTTTAAGCAAGCATCCCCTCAAGCTGTACATACGCAAGACTGTAATTCCCAAACAACTGAGGTAATTATAAAAATGAATATCATTTATTGTGGGGGTTTTTATTACTATCATGTCTGAACATTCGCTTTCATACAAAGTCTGATTTTCGGCATTACGCTTTCCAAGGGCGACCCCTCCGCACTAAGGGAGATAAAGACGTGTTAGGAATTGTGCAAGACTTTTTGTTACCATCTTCAAACCCACAAGAACTCCACAAACAAGATTTTGGTACAGAATCACTGCCTAGCATTTTAGAGAAGGGAAAAGGGGCTTAACACACATTTTCAGTTCCATTTTATTGATTTTTTTTTTTTAATCGCATCTAACCCAATGCAAGGGGCAAGGGGAGGGAAATAGAAAGAAAGAAATCGTTACATTACTGTATGTTACCCTTCAGCAGTCTTTGGAGGAGATCGGAAACCAGGTTGCTTTTCCCAGCTCCCTCCCTCACTCAAGCCAGCCGTACGGCTCCTCTCCCGGCGGGGCTCAGCCGCCTGTGAGGGCGGTCGGCGGGCACCCACTGCCCCATCACAGCCGCGGCTTCCTGAGCAACGTTCTGCTGAGGTCCTTCACCTCTTCGGGGCTGCCGACCCTCTCGTAGCCCAGCAGGGCCATGGGCTGGTGGCAGTACTCCTCGACCTGCTTGATCTGCTGGAAGCTGAGCGCAGTCCTCCAGGCGCTCAGCGCCTGGGTGGCGTTCCTGGCCGACACCACGAAGGGCTTGGAAGAGTAGCCGGGGCCACTGGTCATGTTGAGGGCAAACTTCTCCATCTCCGGGCTGACCGCCAGGTTGACGAAGCCATACACCTGCCGCAGGGTCTTGATGGGCTCGACCACCAGGTCCTCATAGCGCACAGCCATGTAGTTGCCCTGAAGCCAGTCAGGGGGGTGCAGAGCAGTCTGCAGGGTCTTGGCCATGCTGCTGCAGATGACCTCCATGGCACCCAGGGCATGGTAGTCCGAGCCGCCCCCCCCCTCCTTCTTCCCGCTCAGCTTGTGGCCGGCATCAAGGAAGGGCATGCGGTGGATGCGGGGGTCCCGGCTCCTCACCACCTGCAGGCTCTCCCGGATGAGGCCGTGCCGGGACTTGATGCGGGAGCTGGCAACAGCCCGGGGGTCCCGCACCAGGTGGATGACCTTAAGGTCCAGGGTCGGGTCCCGCATGAGAGGGGCAAGGACCGCCAGGTCGAAGACGCGGACACCCTTGATGACCAGCGTGCGGTACTTGTGGCATTCCTCCTGGAAGCGGCTGAGGCGCTGCGGGGGACACTTCTTGCACACCCGGTCGTCCACCATGCCCACCACCTCCTTGCGGTAGGCCGGGCAGAGGGGCGAGGAGCAGATGACCTTGTTGGTGGCTGCCCCGAAGATGCCCAGCGTGGTGAGGTTCTTGCCGGCCCCCGCCGTGCTGTAGAGCTGGAAGACGGAGAGGTCGCAGCGGTACAGGGAGCTCAGCATGTCGCGGGCCGCCCCTTGCAGCGAGACGGCGTCCCCGGGGTACAGCTTCTGCCAGACGTGCCACACCGGCTCGTAGAGGAAGAAGACCTCGGGGTTCTGGTTGAAGAGCTCCCCGAAGAAGGACGACCCCGAGCGCCAGGTGGTGAAGACATAGACCAGCTGCCGCCGGGCGCCCGCCGGAGCGCGGCTGCCGGCCGGCGGCGGCGGGGGCGGCGGCGGGGGCCGGTGGCGGGGGGCGGCCGGGGGCTCCCCGCAGTGCCGCGGCTCCCGCCGCCACTTGTACTCCAGCAGGTTGAGGGCGGCCAGGAGCAGCAGGAGCGCGTAGCCCAAGCACAGCGCCAGCGCCTTCCGCCGGCACACTTTCATGCTGGGCGGCGGCGGGGCCAACTGTTGCTCAGCGCCCCGGCGCCCCGGGGCCCGCGGCGGGCAGCAGGGCGCGCCGCCCCCGGCGCCGTCTCCCGGCCGGCCCCCCGCGCCCGGCCCGCATGGCGCAGCCGCCGCGACGGCCCCGCCGCCGCCCCCGCCCCGCCGCTGCCCTACTTAGCAGCCGCGCGGCCAGCCGCGCTTCCTCCGCGCCGCCATCGCCGAGCGGCCGCGGGCGCCGCCGCAGCCCAGCTCACGGCGGCCGCCGGGGCGAGGCGGTGCCGCGCTCCGCTCCTCCCCGCAGCGCGGCCGCGGGGGCGGGACCCAGCGCGCATGGCGCCCCCGCCCCGCGCCGCAGCAGGGCGAGCCCCGGCCGCCTCCGCCGCGCACGGAGCCGCCGCCGCGGCGCATCCCGAAATGGCGGCGCCCCGCCCCGCGCCCCCCATTGGCGGCCGCCGCCGTCGCTCTCGCCGCCGTCCCGCGCCCGCCGCAGTGCCCGGCCGGGCCCGGTGCGCCCCGCGGCGGCGGCGCCCATGAGGCAGCGTGCGGCCCTCCCCGCCCGGTAGCGGCCGGGCGGTTACGGTACCCGGCCCCGGCGCGCCGGTGTGCGGCACAAGTTCGCTTGGAAGGGGGGGGGGGAGGGGGTCAGCCCTGCCCTTGCCTCCGGGGCAGGTGACAGCCGCGGCCGGTGACAGCCGGGGAAGCCCGCAAGAGGCCGGAGCGCAGGTTTCTCGGAAGGCCCTCGGGTAACTTCTCCGAGAACATTAATAAAACCACCAAACGCCCCGGCCGGGACCTGCTGGCGCTGCGGCGCACACGCGCCTGCCCTCGCCCCGCGTACCGCCGCACCGCACAGCCCCCGCAGCCGCCCTGCGGCGGGCAGGGCCCGGGACGGTGTCACGGTGTCACAAGCAGCGAGTGCGGTGCGGGGGCCGGTTGCGGGGCGTGGGGCAATGCCCGGAGGCCCCGCTGTGCCAAGGTACTCTCCCCGAGGTTCCCCCCTGCTCCCGCGGGAGATCAGAGCAGGCAGGGGGTGATGATGAGTGACAAACATCGGGTGACTCTCTCCCATCCCTCGCTTTCTGTAGCCGGCAGCTTTCACGTCGCCGTAGCCTTTCCCACCGCCCGCAGGATACCTATAGCCACCTCCAGGGCCGGTGACAGTTGGAGCTGCAGGAGGGCTGCACCTGGCTCAGGCACCGGCCCATCCCTCCACAGCGGCTGACACTGACACCAGTGGCACGGATCCGGCTCTGGAGCACGCGCCTGTACACTCACAGAGCAGATAAAGCACAAATGCACCTGGTGGTGTGCATCTTCTCCGGTAGCACTATTTAACAAAGGGGGAAGAGGAGAATACAGTAAGTAGGGGAAAGGAGCAAAATGTGTAAAGCAATCGTTGTATCACTTATCAAAAAGCCTTCTGTACTCCTCCCAGGTTCTGTAGAGGGATATTAACAGCCAAGCTGCCTCTTCAGCAAAGCTTGTAAGCCCCTTCCAGCCCCAAAGCGAAGGGTAACATCCATAGCAGGAGGGCTCCACACCTCCCCGCCTGCTCCTCCGAGCCACAGAGCTGTGCAGGGCTGAGTGGCAGCAAGGGGAGCGGGGAGAAACCCCAGCCCGAGACACCACTGCCACCCACACCCCGCGGGCCCAGGCGAGATGCAGCCATCAAACCACATGGGACAAGTCAGGGGAATCGTTAAACCAGCTGCCAGTGGCTCTGGTGGCAGTACTAAACCGTTTCTGGGACTTTTCACATAGAAGCAACTGGTCAATAGCAGAATTAAAACAACCACTAAATATTTTAGAGAAGTCCATATTTCATCAGGGAGGGGGAAGGGGGAAGTAATGTTTTACCTACAGTGCTCCAGAGGAAGCATTTAAAGCCATGTTCTGTAAAAATAATTTTTATCTAGCTGGCAAAACAAAGGGAAAGTTTAAACCTGATGAGCTTAAAATAACTGACTGGTAACTTTTGAAACATAGTATATAATGAAAAAGGGTATACCTCTGAACCACCTCGCAGCATGAAACTCTTTCAGTTCTTTTATTCTTCAGTCCTAAACCTTGAGTTCTTCACATAGAAAAGGACTTCTGCTTATATCCCTCTTACAAGCTACGGATCAAGTATTTCTTTGGCTTTACACGCTCACTAAAGACGAAGTGACCTTCACCCAGGTAAAGCAGAAATGTGGGGGGGGTTTATTATTTTGGAATGGTTTGTAGTAGCATCAATTAGGCTGTATTAAATGATGAACAACTTCAGCAACACTGAGACACCATAGTTCATAAAACAGTATCCCCCACCAACATTGTACTGCAGCGCTAATGCAATAAACGACAGAGACTACAGGGAGCAAAACCAATCCACAGCAGTGAAAAAAATCATTAAAATACCATGAAGTTCAACTTAATCCCTTCTTTCCATCTCACTTGGCTGAAGACAGGTATGAAATTTTGTAAAAAACCTACAAAGCCATCTCCAGTTCTTACAATTTAAAATTTACCAAGTAACAAAGATAGGCAAACATGAACTGCAAGTATAACATTTGAAATGGCAAAACCCATCAGCAAACCCAAACATTAAAAGCTTTAATTGGATTCTGCACCTTCCCTGCTGTTACACAGCAGTTCCGCCTCTCTCAGTCAGTGCGCGTACGGGTACTGACAGTAACACTACCTTCATTATCCTGCCCCACCTCTACCTAGGAGAACATGGGTCCAAGCAGGCTCTTTAATTCGACATACACGCTGCAAAATGGAATCTTATTTTTTTAGAACTGGAGTTATATATGTATTTCTTCTATGCAGGTGGACTCAAGCACCCATGCAGAACCAAACTGAAATCAATCAGGTTCAGTGCAGCTGCAACATTCGATCCTCCCGGAACAAGTTTCAGACCTGGTAGACAAGTAATCGCTTTAAGCGACTTAGTAACAATGAATATTCAGTAAGTTGATATGGAAAAGATTTATGCAGCCAACTCGCAATTCACACCAAGTTTTGGTTTATTGTTTGGGGTTTTTTTTAAATCATCTACACATTTGATACAAACGACTACAAACATAGATGGCAAAAAAACAGATCACTTACTCCAGATCTGTTGAAGCAGTGTGCCTCAGCTTTATCAGGCCATGGTCATCGTATACAAAGAACTCTCCTTCAAGGGACTCAGTGTTGCTTTTTCTTCTACAGTCAAGGATTTAAAGTATTTGCTGATCTTTGGGAGTAACTGCAGGCAAGCAAGCAGACAACAGTAATCACCAAGAGCTGCGGCAGCGAGTTGGCTGTGCTGCAGGCTGGCCCAGGTATCGGCATTGGGTAAGGCATGGCAGCGTGCACGACCAAAGCAATGGACTGTAACAGTAATTTTAATTCTCACAAGTAGCTGAAAAGCTCACCCACCCACCCACAAGTTTAAAAGACAGATTTGTAAAAATGTACAGAGACTGTACCAATGAATCAATCATCTCTTTCCAAGTGCTAACAAAAATGAGCGTCGGGCAGCTGGCAGTTAGGAACTTCTCTCTGTTTTTGCACTGAAGAGAAGTGCAATCATCAATTTAAAAAAAAAAATAAATAAAAGAATCTGATGGGGCAGGGTTTTATAACAACTCCAGGGGACAACATCCTCACCAGAGGACTCCGATAACTTATCCCACTTGCAGAGCTACCTCTGTGATTTTTACAGCTGCCCCCAGACTTCAAAAAACTACCATGAAGGAGAGCCCCAGGTCTGTGAAATACTTAAGTATTAGCTTGATTTTAATCATGGGCTTAAACACTACTGTAGCCAATTGAAAACTGAATTAAAATCAGCACCATAGAGCAAGTGTTACTTTATATCTTTTCAAACCATTTCTAAAGTGTTTTGCTTAGTCTCTCAAACCTCGTTGGGAGCGTGGGTAGAGGGTACCTCAGCAGGTGGTTCAGGCGTTGCATGGTCTTACTGTCTTGCCTATGTGCAGACCCAAAAGAATAAAAACCTAAGTGATAAGAATAAAAACGGTAAGTGTGTGAAAGAGGAACATTCTGCAGCTGAACAGATACAGCCCTTCACAGATTTGTTCAGCTACTTCAGTGAACATTTTCCACCCTCTCTGTGACAGTCTAATTTAGGCTCATTAGTTTCAGTATACTAGATCATTTATGTCAAATAATAAAACTTTCCTCGAGAAGTAAAATTCACCATTAAGAAATAAAATTCAACCCCACCAACACTTACTTCTAGGCCAGCTTCACTTTTAAACATTACATCTTATTCACTTTAATCGAGCAGAAAAGAACGCATCTTTTCCTGTGCAGGTAGTTACACACTACAGCCCAGTCATGGCTTGAACAAAATACTGTGGCTATACTTACCTCAAACTCTGCAGCAAGCAGTGTATAAAGTGAGGGGTAAGTAATTAGATTTCTAATCTGTGATTAGAATTCCCCAGTTTAAACTATGAGGAAAAAAACCCTCTTTTTTTTTTTTTTTTTGCACTTTATGCTTAAATATTTTATGTTAGTTAAATATTTTATATTTAGTAAACATAGTTATGATTTCTACATGTAACACTTAAACAACCCAAATCCTGACTAGCTGAATTATTTCTTTCCACCCTGACCCCCCACCCCCAAAGTGATACTGCCCCAGCCAGAACCCTCCAAGATTTCCCCCTCTAACATCCCTTTGTTTAAGCAATGGGGCCGCAAAAGGTTTCATCCTTACTGGAAGGCTTCCCAGCTTGTTTTTTTTATGTTTTAAGACTTGCCTCTCTTGTGTTCGCAGGGATGGAGTGGGCAGAAGGTGCAGAAGTTTTTCCTGAAGTCAAACTTCAGCATGACGTTATCTTTTAAAACAACTTATTTTAGGATGAAAGATGGAGGTTTATGCTGTTACACACCTAGCATGTGATAAATTCTGGGTGTTGACTACAACCTCCTGTATCTAGCCTACTCTATTCAGGATAAATATAGATGTCAAGTTCCTCAAACACTGCTCAAAAGTGAGATTCTTAAAAATAAACGCAAGTTATAGATCACAAAATGTGAATAAAATTTATATAAAATTGAGTAGCTGCTCAAACTTGGGAGATCTATGAATTTATTTAAGACTGTTTTCTGGCATCACTACGAGAGATGGGTGAGAAAAACCTGCACAGCAGCATTTAGAATTGCAGATGGTCATATTTTTCACCCTTCCTTTTAGTACCATGCGTAACTCCTAACAGCTTATCCACAGTCTCATGCAGCAGCCATTCAATTAAGCCACAGGTGCAGCAATCTCCCTTCTGAAGTACTCATTTTCTCTTGGATGTTCCTTCTGAACTACGCGTGCAGAAGCTGTGCTGCTGAAGCAGCCAGCACGGACCGAAATTAAACCAGCTAGTCATAAACCAGAAATATATACCAAAGTGGACAACCTATCTGTTAGAAGCTGTTCCCCTGCCCACCCCCAGTTTCTCCTTTATATTCACCCGCAGTTACACAGGTGACATTTTCAATAAAGTTAATTTCAATAAATATTTATGCATTCCTGCTTGTGCAGCTGAAGGAATTCCAGAACTTTATGAACGTCCTGAGGACATTGTGGTGTAGTTAAGTCTCTATTTGGCTTTTATTAAAATTAGAAATCTTTTCTCAGCTGTTGCGTAACTGGTTTATGTTCTAAAGGAAATTAAAGACATACTACTTTTATAACCACGTACCTTAAAATCACAGGCAACATGCTGTTTCACAAGAGCTTCCAAAACCTTTAGCAGGTCAGACGTAAGAGGAACCTCAGCCACACACATCAGGCTACCTCTGAACTCCCTACAACCAAAACCACAACCCTGGGTTAACTAATGTCTTAGCACTCTCCACCCCCACGGTTTGCAGTACCCAGGAACCCCTAAATCTCTTCAGCTGGTCAGTGCACCTCTTCCCCTGGTGAGCATCCCCGCACCGGGGACACCTCCTGCTGCGCTGCAGGGTGCTGGGGGCCTCCCCGAGGACAGCAGGCAGCAGAACCCGTGCCACAGCATTCCCCTGGATCTAAGCATTCAGATGATGGAGCAAAACAGCTGGTCCTCATTTGACTACAGATTGGACAAACATAAGTCCCAGGGAAGAGAGCCCCCAGTCCTTGTCTTAAAATTCAAATCCAGTGCTTAGGACAAGAGAGTGTGAGAATTCAGTGGTTCTCACGTAACTAAGATGCAACATGCTATAAATGTGTAGGAAAGATCGTGAAATTAATCCATTGCATCTCCTGAAAACTCAAGTGAGTGAATAAATCATTCACTCTTAACTCAGATTTGAGAAAAAGGGACTCCATAACATTATCAAATTTCTACTCCATATCACAGCGAGTACTTCTGACAGGCTGAGGTGAAACTTAACTGCCTAGAAATTAAGCTTTATTGTAAACTTGTCTTTTTTTAATGATCTAGTATAGTTGTCCTCTGTAAAAACAGAAGACAATAATCCACAGCCCCTCAGTTCACACAATGGCCAGAATTCAATTCCAGTTTAATGTCTTAAATTTTATAGCCACTTCATCTACACAGTTTGCCCAAGGCAATATGCTCCATTCAGTTAATCAGCAGACAGTTCTCTTCCCATAGTGCAGGGAAGAAACTCAAATGCCAGGGAACAAATAAGTCACCAACAGCCCAAGAGATGCAGATTTTATAATGAAAATGACCAGCATCAGCTGTAATAAAAACCTCCATACCATAAACTCTGAAGGTTTCATCTCCAGTCTCTGAGCTTCTCTGTTTGCAACAGCTCAGTGCTACCTCTCACAGTACAGATACAGGTGAAAACATCTGGCTCAGTCATTCCTGACACATCAAAGGGATACCTTTTTAGCATGGCTAAAAGGATGAAAACTGGTTTCCACCTCCAATGATGACTTTGGTGATGATCTTGATTGCTGGTAATGACCTTGGAAGTTGAATCCTGAGCACAGGCTAATTCCCTGATTCCATAAACCCAAACTGCAAGCATGAATTCCACCCTCTTCCAATGCCAGCTAAATTTTTTACCCAGAACAGTCTGTCATACAGAATTAACTTATTCTGCTAGGCGAAGTCTTTTCATGAAAGATTTCTAAGATCTATCACACAGACCTTACGCTCACCCTTTCTCCACACTCACCTGTCTAAAGGCACACTTACCATACATACGTTCTAATGACTCAAGTCTCAGACCTAGGTCCAGCCTCAGAAGCCCAAGAAGCCAAACCAGGAAACAGATTCCACACTTGCCTAGAGGCGACCTCTAACAATGTTTGAAGAGTAAAGCTGATGGTCTTTATTTAAAGGCAAGCAGCTACAGAAAGCTTTCCAGTCCACGCCAGAGTAAAAATAAAAAATAGAGCAAGTAGGTCCAGGGATATCACAACATACTGTGTTTCTTAACTGTGAGCTCCCAGTGAAGATTGTTGCTAATTGGGACTCGTAATCTCTCCCAAATGAACGTTCTGGGCTCTAACAACACCATGAGTTCGTATTCCAGCCTTTCCCATCTTGCGGGAGCACCTGAGGTGTCTTTCCTCTTTTTGGTCTTTCACAGATCTTGCAGAAACTAAATCATCTTGGAGGCATTTGCTCCTCTCAGATTTGACTGATGGGTTCAAGCATCACTGGAGAAAAGGGGAGATGGAGAGAGGCACAGCCAGCGTAACCGCTCACTGCTGCCAAGAGAGATGGCCCCAGCTCTGCCTTTCCTTCCTCCCATGCATCTCATCACATAAACCTGCCTACCCTGGGCTCATCTTACCTTTCCACATGGAAAGTGGTCAAACAAGTGCTAGAGCTGGGGGTGGGAAAGCAAAAGCGTCCGTGACCAGAGCGGAATCAAGCGGGATGCGGAGTACAGCATCGATTTGGCCCACCTTGTCAAAACACATGCTCCAAATGAACATACTGTGGATGGCGCTGCATGTTACAAGTGAGCCGTTACCAAAACCAAGGACCATCCTGCTGTCCGTCCCTGCTCCCTGCACTGAGCCAATTCAACACTAAGCCAGGAGAAAGTCAACCAAGTGAAAACAAGCACACACAAAAAAGTATTTTCCCTTAATAATTGAAATGGCCACTCACAGGGCAAAAAAGGCAGCAGAAAGGAAGAAAAAAAAAACCCCAAACCCACAAGCGAACAGGAGGCACAGGGAAGGCAAGAACAGGACCCACACCCCACAGCAGCAGCGAGCTGTGACACTGGCCCAGCCGGACACACAGCCTCACACTGCAGCATGGCATGGGTCCGCTCCCTTCATCTGACATGCCTGCAAACCATGTGAAGTATTGGAAAGCTGCTCATCATCTCAGTATCTGAGCAGTAGTTCCTAATGCGAGGTTTTCTTTGTTCAAGAGAGGATTATACGAGCAGCTACACAGCGAGCAGCCCATGCCTTGTTAATGAGTTTCTGAGAAGCACAGAGGTCATTGTTGACAGTAGAACAGCAGCAGCAATTAGTTCAACACAGGAAGAAGAATCAACATCAACCAGCAGAATAGCTGGTGAGGCCAAGGAACTGCCCTCAGCATAACTCGCACGAACATCGCTCTTTTCCAGGTTAAAGATAAAACCGTTTCTGGATATCAACAAACCATCAATTTTATTGTCGCCATGTCATTTGGAAAAATTTCTACGTAAAACACAAAAAATCAAAAGCAAGTTAAGCACATGAAACTACCATTTCCTCTTCAAATAACCACAAACAGAAAACTTTCCAGCGTAGGACGGAGTTACAAGGTAAAACATCCCTGCAACAAGATTAGAGATCAGAAGTGACAAACGGACCAGTTTACCCATGAAAACTGACTGTGCCAACAGAAGCAGGTGGAAGAAAAAAATAGTATGCATTTGCTTAAGACTTCTGCATCCTGCATGGGAAAAATATACATGGACAAAATTGAATTCTCATTTTAGTTATGATTCTTGCAAGAGTGGCTTACAACCTGAGCGGCAGCAGTTACAGCGGCGGCATGAACCGGCAGTATTCTGAAGAGTCTTGCAATAGCTCATGCAGCAGTGAGAACAAAAAGAAATTTTCAAATACTACTCTGAGCTGCTTAAATAAAAATTAAGCTTATGAACTCAACAGCCTTATGCAGAAAAGTAAACTCTGAAATAGCATTCAGGGTTTGACTGCTACTACCAGTTTTGTAATTTGATAAATCTCATGATAGTGAATAGTTAGTGGACTTGAAGAGAACTGTAAAATTCTCACCTAGATTATTGCACTGCTGCTGTCTTCATCTGTAGAGAATTCACTTCTCTTGTTGGACCTTTGTAACTGCCCCAAAAATCCATAGAGGTTTTTTTTTTTAAAAAAAAAAATATGCATATCAGTCCAATCTTTACTAAAAAGGCAGTAATTCAAATATCCTACAAAACTACCTTCACCTCAGTGCAGCCAAATGTATGTGTCCTCATGCAAGTATTCAGTGCAGCCCCACAACAGTTGCAAACATCTCGCCACAAATTCATCCAGCAGCTACGTGTGAAAGAGCGAGCAAGCCAGCAACCTAAACCTAGATACAAAGTTCCGGCTTTCCCTAATCCATCTGCAGAACAGACAAAGATCAGAAGCACTGCTGTATTTAAAAGCGTTAATCCCACCAAAGGACTGTAAATGCCCATGGAGGAAAAACCCACCAGCAAGCTTCCAGAAGGGATCAGAAGATGTTCAGAACACATGTGCCATTTTTGACCGATCTTGCTTTCTTCACCACAGTATTTTAGTTTTTAAGGCATGTTACAAGAACTCCTCAAGACACCTTCCCCTTACAGGTACAGGTCAGAGGCAGCACTATTTTCTTTCCAACCTGCCAAAGTCACACCTCAAACACCAGCTGATCCCCAAAACCTCCCCAAGGACAAACAAAACTGGGTTTCCTATTTTAGTGCTCCGTAACTTGAACGTCTCAGGCAGAGCCGAGGTCTGATACAATTATTACACAGTTTCTGCTCCAAAATCTGCCTGTGAAATTTATTAAATAAAACCAGTACAAATTTGAAAGCTCTCCCAACGGTGGGGATAATCACAAGCTCGCAACTGAAAAAGCACAGAGGCAGTTTTACACGCGGAAAAGCACAATGAATACAATAACCCAGCAGCTTCGGCAGGTTCACATGCGCTTAGGTAGAGCTGATTTGTAAATGCAGAAAGCAGGAGCACATTCGGTGTCACTGGGACAGATGAACTCAGGTTAGCAATAGTTGCGATTCTAAATATATCCTTTGGAAAACATAATTTGTTACCCTCGTTCATAAGCAGTTTATTCTTACACTGCCAAAACCCCCATGGGGGAGGCGGGGGCGGGGTAGTGCGGGGAACACAAGGTGCCTAGTACCCAAATAATAACCTGACATTGACTTTCAGAAACCAACTCTTCCTCAAATAGTACTACAACACGAATATGCAGCTGGCTGTACAGAGAAGTCAAGGGAAGTCACAGGATTTGAAAAAGGCAGCTCAAATATAAACACTTCTGTAACACTGGTAAGGAAATACTTTAATTGTTGGAAGGAAACGATGCAACCACATGGCTTTTCTCCACTGAGACAGGGCCCACCTGCTCAGAGCAAGAGACTGATCAAGCCTTAGAGAGACACTCACAGAGGTCAGGACTGGTTCAGAAAAAAAAAAAAAAAAGAAAAAAAAAGAAAAAAAAAAAAGATGAACTCACAACTGTGTGTGTAGGCAGCCTTCACATAAATATCGGAATGCCCTATGGAGCGCTGGGTAGGCTTCACCAAAACCTCAGCACGACAGTCTCAGGTACATTCCCGGGAATATACCACACACATTCCACTCCTAACGTGACCCCACACCGAGACGGGCCCCGGCAGCTGCTGCTTCAGGCTGCAGGGGGGTTACTCAGCCCCACCAGAACTCAGCCAGAGCAGGCTACACTTAGTTTCTCTGCTTCGGATTTCGGATAAACCTAAAGCATGACTATTTACCTCTGCCATCACCCCCAAGGCAGGGCAGGAGAGGGCAGATAAGCCCCTCACCCACTCACGCCTCCCCCCCTCCCAAAGGAAGGGGGGATGCTCACTGACCGTGGGGTGTCAGAGGGCAGTGGGCTCCCTCTTCCCGCACAAACACAAAAACCATTCGGGAACGTGGACCACACCTCTTCAGGCTGCAGCTTTTTCCTTCTACAAGGATTCATCTGAATGCTACTTCCTGAATCCCAGGATCAATATTTAAATTACCCTTATCCTACATTAACGGGGTAATGTTTACCATTTCACCCAAAAAAGCTGCAGCAATGCAAGTCACACACTAATGGCACACTGCAACTATACCTTGTCACTGCAACATGACCTAAGGAAAAACAAATTTCACACGCAACCTTATTTTCAGTCTTCAATATTAACTTGCATCTTTTGTAAAAGATTTGCTGCCAGATGCTGTCCCCTCCCAACTTTTCTTTGCAGAAATCCAAGCTATAATCAAAACTATTTATAAGAGGAGGGGAAAAAAAAGAGTAAGTAGGATCAAAATATGTTCTTTTCAACAGGAAAAAACCCCAGGCATCCAGTTAAGGATATAGATTCTTAATCGCTCTTAAAAGACTATTATTAGGTACAAAACAGCTTTTCTAAAGCCCAAGATATGAAGCAAAGAACAAGAGGTATGAGAATGGTATTTAGAGAATAAAGGTCCTGAAAAAAGGTATTGCATAATAAAGCTGTTACAAAATAAAGTCTAATGGGTGTGCTCCGCTAGCACTCTAGCTTGGCTTGAGCCTCTTATAATCACCGATAAGAATTTTATAAAAGCTGAAATCAGAATTAATTCTTGAAGAGCATGGCTAACCTGTAATGCTAAGTGATTTTCTACCCTGAGGATTTTTAGCTATTAAATGAAATACACAATTGATTCTGCAGATAGAATATTCCTGTGGCGAACTATCTTTAGTCTCACCTTACCAAGAACACTGACATTTATCACTCTTACATTTATAAACAGCTACAAGATAAAAGTAGTAATTTTGAGTAAGTTAATCAGATCTGAAGTGATCTTCCTATTGTAAAGTTACAATTCTCCGTGTCCCCAACATGTTTTAGTATGTACTTTTTGCTCTAGAAAACCTTACCTAGACTGTGCCAGGTGTGGTTACACAGAATTTAAGAAAAACATAAATTAGTTTCTAATAGTTTAAGCTACCAAAATCTGTACATCGAAAACACCTTGTGCTACAGGGAGAAAAAAATATAAAAAATGAACTCTGCATATTTCTAAACAGATTCTTTATAATGTAAACAGATATAACGTGTATTCTTTTCTCATTATCTATGCATCTATCCAATACTCATTCTAAGAAAGTCTTTACAGTGCACATGCATTCTCTGTGTTTTCAGTATTCCAGATCATCTGTCAGTCCTCACTGGCAAAGAGAATTCTCCACTTAATTCTCACATTTGCAACAATTTATATAATCTTATAACAAAGTCTCCCATCAGGAACAAAAAAAAAAAAGACAGAAGAAAATATATTTTTAAAAAAATTAAATATGCATGTTTTTCAAAAGACCTTTTAACTCCTGCTTCTGTAAGTGTTGCCTCTTAGGCTATATATACATGTACAACATAAGATTTTCCGCCGGCACATTTACAAAATTCTAACAACGTAAAACCTGTAGAGTAATACCACGCCATCATCCAGCACTCTGTGCCTGTACAGCTTTTGCTTTTGGAAACAGTTCACAGGAAGCCAGATCCCTTTTAATTTTATGTTTTTATTACAATCTCCCCACACCTCCAAGTATAAACATTGAACCCTCCCCATTTCTTATCCCTCCCCCACTCCCACCCACAGAAAGGTTGCATGGTAAGAGACCAAGGTGAAGCGATTTAAAGTCACATCAATGCCTAACACACAGAACAGGTTTGGAGAAGGGAAAACCTAACATTAAAAAAAAGTTAAACACAGCCTCTTCATTCCAAAATATTAATAAATAAAATATGTAATAAATTTTTTAATTTTTTCCTGTTTTGAAGAATTTCCACAACAGAGGAATAAATTCAGTAAAACAATGTAAAAGCTGTCCTTTTGGAGTAAAAATCGGTTTTAGAAAACAATAGCGTCCTGTAGGTTGCAATTACTGTACCTATACTTAATGAAGAAGTCAGAGCCTCAGGCTTGCCGTCTTTATTGTTCCCCATGCATGCCATAAATATGGCTTGTTACTTATGCATCATATGTATATGATATATACACATACATATTATGCATCTCTGCAGAGGCCCTTTTTAAAAAATGAACAAAAACATTACTCCGGTGTCACAAATTTCCTGCAATTAAAATGGAGAAATACAAAGCACAGATTTACTTGTAAAGCTTACCATGGCAGGGACCAGACTGCTCAACTGTTCTTACAGTAAAACACCACGGCAGGAAAGAAAACCCATCCACCGGACTCACAAGGTGCCTTTACGTGGATAGTCAAACTAGTGACAACAGGAACAGCTACCACTATACTGAAAGACCTAAGCACCATAGTATGTCTGAAATACACAGTACTTCCAAACAAACTATGAATTCCTTTAGAGATCTGTATCACCAGTGGGGCAATAAAACAACGTCTTAATTTTCTGTTCAGATTTTATTTGAAATCTAATTCAAATTGTCAAAGCTACAAAAAGGGGGAACATTTTGAGTTATTTCTGCTATGTCACAACATTCTAAAACAAAATATCACTACTGCCAGCAGATCAGTTACACACATTTCTGATGAAACTTCTAAACACAAAAATGTTTCTTTTGGGAAACAGTCACAATGAAGATATTTTGTACAATATAAAACAATGACAGGTCTACAGATGCCAATATTCATGAGTATACACGTGCATTCACAAAAAAAAAAAAAATCAGGAATGCTTTTTTGTTTTTTAACAGACTGTTCAGGCACAAAAACAAAACCGCATTTCCAGTAAGTGACAGCATCATAAAAAATATTAACATTGTCAGTGTTTGCTTTTCTTTGACTTCTTGTGAGATCTGTGAGGAGAACGGGACTGAGACCTTGATTTTTTCCCTGACTTTTTAGGGGATCTGGATCGTGATCTTCTTGATCTTTTGGGTGTCCTGGAGCCAGATGGCGACCTGCAAAAAAAAAAACAAAACCAAAAGTTTTACATCAAATTCTAACTTCTAATACCAACTTTTTCTGTAGTTATTTGGCATTCATTTATTGAGCTAAACAAGGTAGAAAACACCTTAATATGGGGAAGTAACAGAATGGTATCTTGCTTTTGAGGAAAAGGCAATTTTTGCATTTTAAGTTTTTTTAATGGAATTTGGGCTTAACTTCCATGCTTAGAACCCACAAGAAAAATAACAACAACTCAAATCCTTCTTAAACCAACATAAGGAATTCACAACCTTCCACATATGCCTTACCACCTTGGCTCTTGTATTAATAGCAGCTTATATCCATATAGAAGAAAACAGAAATGAAAAGTTACATTGAATTGCGTTATGCTGAAGTACTTCTGGCTTTCATCAAACATGTTCAGCTTCTGATGTAACTCCACAGAAAAAGAACAGACACTGAATAAACTTACTGTAATCTATCAGATAAGTGTATTACATGTGGGTTATAGTCTAAATTGAATGACCATCATATTAAAAAAAAACTCAAATACTTTTCTACTTTTATTTAAATTCCTAAGTTCAGCACAAGAATCAGATTACTGTAAATATGTACTATGCTTTCCTGAAAGGCATGGCTGAGGAATCTTGTGTTAGTAAGATACCTACAGCTCTAGAAGTGGAAATTGAACTTTCAAGTTTTGAACTACAAAAGCATCAATACAATAATGAAATCTCACCCCAAGTTTAACATTACCTAGAGACAAATATTTGTGTCAGTCTGGATATTAGGAAACCCTACTTCGGAAACAAAAACCCATGAAGAGTATCTAATCTAGATTTTTTCTTTTTTCATTAAAAAACAAACATGGGAGAGGAGCTTCATGTAAGCAAACCAGGGAAAGACTGCACACTCACTATAATTCGAGAAGTTCTATCACCTACAGAAGATTTGTCCTTTGAGAATAAAAGGCTAATAAAGCAGCAAAGCACTTGGGTTTAAAGCAAAGTTGTCCGTAAACAGGTAAACAAGAACACAGAAATGAAAAGCCCTGCGCTATGAAGGCAGGAGGCTGTATACCTTTCAGACAGCAGTGTCCCAGGATACTAAGCAGGAACATGCAGTATAGTCCATTATGACAGAAAATACTTGTGTATCAAGTGTGCTCTGCTAAAAAACACACAAACAAAAAAACCCAACCAAACCACACCTATATTCAACTTCCCCACAACCTGAAATAGACAAGATACCAGTTTACCTTTTGGCTTTTTTACTGACATCTCTGGGAGAATCTTTATGTGATGACCGAGAACGTGAACTCTCTTTGTGAGACCGTTCAGAGCGCTCTGAGCGTTCTGATTTTGGTGATGGAGATTTTGCTCGTCTACTGCCACTGCTGCGAGACGGACTAGGTGAAGCACTGTGTCGTCTTTTCCTTTGTAAAGAAAGCAAATACAGTTATGTACATACACACACAGAGCAGTGAAAATGTATATTAAGGAAATTGATTCCATTCTGTAGTTATTTTCTTTTGCCATGTAATGTTAGATCCTTTTAAGTAATTAAAAAGTAGTAGGCTTTTTATTACTTTAATAATAATACATCAAGCCCAACATGTGCACCAGATTTCTTCTGGTTGAAAAAAAAATTAAGATCTGTGACTCATCTTTTGTTTACAGCAGTGTAAAAACATTCTGTCACAGTTTCCTGAAAAGCAAGGCATTTTACCCTATCTACACTTAACACCACGGAACAGTTGGGCTATACGAGTATTAGAAGATGACAGCATACGATCAACTACCTTAAAACTAGCTGTTTTGAAGGATTTTCACCATGAGATGAATAACATTTAAACCGCCACAAATGGTTTGTGGTATGACCAGTATAGTTTTCTAATACACTGCACTCAATTTACTGCTAAAAGAGAGTTAAATATATCCTGTTTTCAACAATTATTTTACCATCTTTCCTCAGGGCATAAATGAGCCAAAAGGGGGTTCTATGCAAAAGGGTAAGTCACTTGACGCAGGATGAAAATGACAATGCCTTTAAAATTTTGGAGGATGTTTTAATATCCAAAGAGTGCTTCAAGTGGTTTTGGTTTTTTGTTTTGTTTTGTGGTTGGGTTTTTTTTGTAAATAATACATGACATAATGTAATTTCAACAAAGATAGTATCTGTGAGATTTTTCTTCCCATCCATTTTACTCCAAGGAAAACTATACCTCTCTTTTCTCGTTGGGGTACATTCCTCCTTTTCCTTCTTATCTTTGGACCTGGAATCAGATTTTTCCTTGTCCTTTTTGTCTCTGTCCCGTTCTCTTTCCAACTCTTTTTCTTTTTCCTAAATTATCAGAAGCATTCATGAATTCAGGCGAGGTGTGACTGATTAGTTAAAGTATAGACTATCAAGCTAATGACAAAGAGCATAAAAGCACTGAGCACTGAAACAACACAGCACAATCTCAGAAGGAACTAATGGTCACACCATACTGGCTCTTCAAATCTTTACTACTTCTCTGTACACAACAGAAATATTTGTTGGAACACAAACACTGAAAAAAACATAAAAATGTCACCCTATGTGAGAGTCTGAGTATTTAATTGGAAATTAAGTCTTCAATTTTACAAATTTCAGGGAACTATTACAGCTGTAATAGATTTTCTAAACTAAACTATACATGAAAGAAAACCAGGACCCCCTTTCTACTTAAATCACGTGCATTCATCTTCATTAATCCAGACTGAAAATTGAGATAATCTCCAAACTACAAGACATTTAAAGACAAAACAAAAATAAAAACAAGATTCTGCAATAACATCTACCATGTCAAAAAAACCCACAAATATGGTCCATTTCTATATACTAACAGGACCATTTTTAAAGAAAATTTACACCCTGAGCACCCCTCATTTATCTGTCAAATAGTTAGAAAATTAACTATATACAAAGAAACCTAAACCATCAGCAAGTCTGAACACAGAGATCAAGAGATGTGCTTCCTTCAGCACTGGCATTAAAAAAAATTCCTTCCATAGCGAAAACTGGTAACCTCTGCATACCCCGTAAAGATGATAAAGAAGGGGTGATTTAGCTAAATGAAAGAAAAGAGGGGGTACAGGGAAGGGAGGGAGGGGAGATAACACAAGTGCAGGAAATACTAGGACAGCTATACTAATTCAGTCTCACATTTTCTTTACATGGAAGACTTACCAGTAACATTTTAAAATGTCTCTTATCATTATACCTACTACTGCAAACTATTAGATTCCACTAAAATCAATGGGCTCTTAAAATGTGCCTAGCTTATTTGATAGCATAACTAATTAGTTATTTTCTCTTGATAAATAGAAATAAACAGTATTTTACATACAGCTGTAAAGTTCCTATTCTCTTAGCAACATACAATACTACCAGGAAATGTACTCTTGGAAGGCTTGTTCTATAGTAAATTGGACAAAAAACAACGCTAATCACTGAGTTCATGGGAAATGCAATCAGAACCAGTATTACATTATTACTACACAAACTAACTTTATTATGTCATTAAAGCAAAAAATAAAGTTATTCACTAACAATGGGTTTATTATCATTAAATACTTCTTAACTAAATATTACCTTCATCATTGAAAATGAGACAATTATTACACATCTAAAATATTGCAAGCTGGTTGAACTAGTTCAACACAAGGCAGCTAACAGAGTTATGAGGATTATGATTTCTGGTTTTTTAAGCTACTGTCTCACTACACTTTCTGCACTTACATACAAATCACTTCTTTCTCCAGTTACAGAAAACACTGAGGAAGTGGGAAGTTTTAGGATACAACTACATTTAAAATATTACAAGTATTTAACTGCTAACATCAACCTCTAAATGTGTACATTTCCTTCAGGGATCAGCTTGCTTAATTTTTCCAAGTCTCTTTCTTCAAGGTACTGTGCAAACCTACTTTAGTGAATTCATCAGATATTGAGCACCAAGTAAAGCAAAGAACAAGTGACAGACAAACACCTGGTGAAAACTGCCTATTTGCATTTACCTTCCATGAACCTGCATGGGCACCTAATTTCATCATTAATCTGTCAGGCTGTGAAATCAGATTAAAGAAGTGACTGCCACTTACTCTCTCTCACTAAATGCACTGTCCAAACATGTTAAATGTTCTTTCATTATGTTTCAAAGATTCAAGATCACATGACATCACATATATGCTGCTAATTTTTAATGCTGCTCTGACTTCATAGTCCAGAGGGGACTACTAAAAATGGCAATGGTACAGAATTATTCACTTTTGGGTGCAGTATGAGCTGGAATTATCCAGGAAATCTTAGACGCTGGAGAATCAGAAGCACATATACTGCTTAATACTATTCTTTCTCTTCTTTTGGAAGCCTTTAGCACAAGTGATCAATTACTAAAAGCAAAATGAAAAGCCTGATGACCATCTTCAATTGACAGCTCTCCCTTTCCTTTCCCACACCTAGCAGTTTGCTTTATGTAGCAGATCCAGAAGTGACCTCTAAGGTTTCAATACATTCTAATGATACCCATCTGTACAGTGTGAAATACTACATCATTTTGATTAAAAAGAGAGATTGTATCTACTCTGCAGAAAGCACCTGGACTTAAGACATGCAGTTTGACATCACAGCAGAATTTTAACGAGAACCATGTGTTGTTATACTTAATGCCACCTTACATTTGATGAACTCAATAAAAGCCTATCACAGAATCAGAGCCAAACATAAAGAACGTTTCTTACCCTCTGGAGCAGCTTGTCTCTATAGTGTTCAACCTGTTCCTGAAAACTCTGGCCTGGTTTCTTGGGTCTTTTCCCAGACTCTAACTCATCCTGAAACTTCATCACCTTAAGCTGTGAAAATAATACTGACCATTAGGTTATTGGGCTCACTATTATGCAGTTAGGCAGGTGGCTGAAAATGAAATTTCCATGATTTATAATCTGTGTTCTTCATTCTTTCTATACAAGTTTGTGCACAAAAAGATACTAACTTTATTTAAACTGGATCAAGGCAGCAAAACCACACACTCATCTGCAGGCACCTGCAGTTGTTTACAGACATAATAAGAACTAAAAATAAAGGGATTTTTTTCTGTTGTTGTACTAAATTCTGTTCCCATTATTAGAACACTGCACTGTAGTATTTCTTATCTGGGTTTTTTTTCTTTCAAAATGAAATCATTTATTGCAGATGTCTTACTTAATATATTGTTTCAACTTCTCTTGTCTACTCCATTTTCCTTCAGAAACGGCCTTTTTTCCATTTAACCCTAAATATTAAAATCAAATGACTGACATAATTAGGACCTAAACCAAATGCATCTCCTCTTCAGGGCTGTTTGCACAGTGTGGTTGATTTGAAATAAGTGGGTTTTACTAACATAATACTCTTCCATGTGCTATCAAGCTTAGCAACAAAATTCAGTTCACTAGTGCTGCTAAATGTAATGCTAAATTTACTACAATAATATCCTCAACTGAGTCACAAAGTTAAGCAAATGTCAGAATTTTTCCATGTGAAATTTTTTTTCCCCATCTAGATACACTAAAACCTTTCTCCAAGTTGATTCACATCATTAAACTTCACTTACATCTCTTATCATTTGTCAATTCCCTATTCTTACTGACGTGGCCTTTTACAAACCATCCTTCAATTTTTTTTGGATGAGGAAGTTTTTTTGGTTTTTGGGGGTTTTTTTGGGGGGGAGCAGTGAGCTTAGTAGTAAGTCATGTTGTATTTGTCAGCCCTCTTCCAAATGTTTAAGCTCTGAGCCTCCTGTATTTCCTGTTTCAATAACGACCTGCACAGTCATACATATATGAGTAGATTTTTCCAGTGCTTGAGGTTTCATTTTTAGCAAACACAAAATATTTTTCTCTTTAGAAATATTTAACTCTTCCACACTGAAAGCACACAAAGGAAAAGAGACTGCAACTGTGTCCATTTTGATTATCTGAAAGGATTCTTATTCTCCAGGTCCTCAATTCCCTAATATGAAGTAGGCACAAAAATCAAAACCTAGAGGTTTTTTTCCTTCCCTCTCAAAAGCAGCAGGCCAGATCAGTTACGAAGATAGCATATATTCTAATCAGCCCCTCTAATTACTGACTACGCAGAAAGGAAAGGCATAACAAAAACAAGCCAATCACAAGAACAAATACATTAAGAAACACAAAACCCAAGCAAGGATACCACTACTTTGAACAGGATTCCCTTCCCCTTCAGTTACAGAGCTTATGTCAACAACACATTTTTCAGTTTAGTGTCAAACATGATGGAACAATATGTTTTGGGGAAGAAAAAAAAAAAAGGGGAGAGGTGTGGAGAGAAAGGAAAAAGGGCATTGCTATCTTGTACCATGGCAAATTTCTGACAAATGTACGGCCTACCTCCCTCAATTACAGTGTATGCTCTACCAACCATTGAGCAGTTTACCTTTTTGCTTACAATTCAGCCAACTAAACAGTCAGCAGCCAATGGAAACCTGACATTGTCATTTGTCACATACCACTCCACCTTCCACAAAAGCATTTTTTCTTCTTCCCCCCCTCCCCACTTCAAAATGCGTTAAGTTTCAAAAGCATGAACACCTCTTGGAACCATATATTCCATGTCACCCAGTACCACCTGTTCTGGTAAGAAGCCAATATTGCATTCTCTACCACCATGTAAACTCCAAGGCCGTTAGTTGTTCAGCACATTCAGTACTGAAAAGGAGTACAGAGGAGGCTTAGCTGATCCAGAAGGCCTCTGGGATTGTCATGGTATGAACATGCCCATAAAACTTCTGCTTTATTTTCCAACTAAATCACCCAGATAATTAAAAAAAACCAACACCCAAACAAAAAAGCCAGCACAAAACAACACCCCCTCATTACAAGACTTTTATTTCTTTGCATTTTTAGTCAACAAACCTGTGACACACTCTCTGTTTAACCATATTTTGAAAGCAAGGAAGCTCAAGTCTATAGCCCAATGTATAACCCAAAATGAAGGAAAACTAGGAATCCAATCAACAGGCTTTACTCTATTTAATCAAGTAATCTGGATGCAAGAAACGCTGAACTGCAGCCCACTGCTGGTGTGAAATTGAAAATGCCAACAGCAACTGTGAATGCAACTTCTTCAGTAACTGGGGTGGGGTGGATGGGGTGCTGAGTGGTCATTAGAAGGTGCCTAGGGGAAGAGAGGAAAAACAGGAAAAGCCTCCACAACAACCACCGACTGAACACCTGCTCAAACTCCCAACTATGTCAAGATTGTACAGCTTCCTGAGACAGCTGTGGTCTTACACATGAATCATCAATGAATCTCTCTTCTACATACCCACTGTATCTGCCCTTGAACCCATGTTAACTGACTCCTTTTAGAAAGATGCTGTGGGTAGAGGAAATCAGCTCTAGTACATCCTCTGGAAAAGGAGACTAGGTGTTACAAACTGCTGAGATGTTATCAACAGCTCACTACAGAAAGATCATTCTCTTCCACCTTCCTCCTCCACTCCTGTACGCCAGCCAAAGGGTTCTTCCTCCACCCTGCCCTTGCAAGCAGCTGCAGTACTTGGCTGAGCCTTTCATAAGCCAGATCAGCTCACTAATCCAGCAGAAGCCCAACCCCCACCTTCAATTTTTTTCCCCAGTTGCAAAGAGATGTATTGGCTCAGGGGAAGAAAGCAAGTGCCAGAGCTCACAGGTAGGATCAGGATATTCCCTTTCAGCAGAGGTGAACAATTAGATTAGATCAGATCAACACATCCCACAGCTTCATATATAGCAGCTTTTGCTATCTGCTCTAACACACCACCACAGGAACTAGATTTTAAAAGAGAAGGAATTACTTGGGTCCCAAAGTCCAGAAAAGAATTCTCTGAAGAATTCTGCTGCTCAGAACTACTATATAAACTTACATGTTTCATTATCTCCCTTCACTGTTTCACTGTTCATAGCATATTGGCTGCCCTGAACACTTATGGATCTTTTAATGTAGAGTACATGATGCTTATATTCCTATCACACAGTTCCAGATACCACCATCTCCAGGAGAAAGATCCTTAAAACTTGGGCTGAAATCCGCTTAGGCATCTGATCAATAAATTTCCTAAGTATTCCACTTTGTAAACATGCACTTAGAAAGAACCAAAACATTCCCATCGAACTGGTTATTCTTTAACTATTCTCGTCCAACAGACAAAAACTATTACACCTGCCCATCCTCAGGAGCAGACACATTGACTTTATCTACACCATCTCTGGAGTCAGTAATACGCTTGGTAATATGGAAGGGGAAAATTTTTCAAAACCCCGTGCCAAACCTTTGTAATACTAATTTCTTAGACACAGCAGTCCTCCACAGCAGAGAGTTTAGAGGTTTTCAGAGACTGCCCTGCAGAAGTGTCAAGTATCACTGGAGTTCCTGCCAGCAATCTCCACTAAATGCTCCAGCACAGGGATCATGTTTCTCACTAGCCATGAAGAGGTATCTCTCAAGTTCAAGATATACACCTCCACAACATGCCTCTTGTCTACTGGTTCTCATCATGACATTTTCCCCCTTTGACAAGAGTTTAAAACATTCAGCCTCTTCTAGAAGTTGAGGCCTTGATTACAGACTAGCCAGCAGTAAGCCAGCAAGTTACGGAAAAGGGTACCATCTTGCTGCCATGGTTCAGGGAAACCACAGACCGACACCAACTGAAGCCCTACCTGTAGCTTTTTGCACTCTGACACAAACAGGTGGCTGTGGGTTGCCTCCCTTGCTTAAAACAAATCTATTTTCAAAAACCGTCCTTGGTTCTCTGATCTTCTGCTGATGCTGTGTCCACAACAGCAGTTTTCAGGATGACAAAAGGCTTTTTCACAAGAGGTTATTCCACATTACAGGGCCTCAGAACTTAAGTTGTGTTTGAGCCTGGCCACGTATTTGAGGTAAATTAGCTGCATACTACATACTAGGACTAACTAGGAAGTTAATCACCAGATGCTTGATGAAATACAAGAATTTCTGCTCAATACATAACTGCACTCAAATCTACACTGATTACAGTCTAGATAATCTTGGATAGACATCCAAACAGACCAAAGTGTTTTGTTTTTCCTTAAAACAGACTTGCCCCAACAATAGCTGCAATAAGTCCTAGACTTTGCCAGAAGCAGAGCAAAATATTTCTTTGAAAGGCTGAGTTTTCCAGCAAGTCTATGAGCAGTGGAATTTCTGCACCTACAATATTTACAATATTAATATATGATACAATATATTATCAACAATAGATGACAGCGATACTTATGCACACATGTGAAATACCATTTCAGCCGTAACAGACCTCTGGCACACTCAATCCCACTCACAGAATGCCACGTGTCTTGGAGCTAAGCAACTCCTTGCTGTTGTCTTCGTGTAAAACATAAGTAGATTCGAAGACCAGAATCTTCTGAATTAACACTACCTTCCATGGAAGAACTGCTATAACTAATGAAATTATCGGTCAAGCAAGAGCCAATTTGTTTCATCTGTTATTACTAAGCCACAATGAGTAAGATATTTAATGGCCATCTTTTTGCCATTTTGCAGTGGCCTCACACGAGCCAGGTACAGAAACCTCCGCAGACAGTAAAGACCAAAGGGTTATATTGTTTTAGTGATGATTACAAGCCTCAGATAGCTCCTATAACTTGATGAACAAGTACACAGAAGTGAACATTTTGCGTACTAAGCACCGTAATCCAGAGAAAGAAACAGTGGAAACTGTATGGAACTTCGCTGTTTTGACAGAGTTATACAGGGCCCTTGAAATCCAGGACAGGTCTTGGATACAATCCGCTCTTGTGGCCTATGCTACATCTACTCTTACCTTGCACTCCAGTCATTCCCTCTTGGATACTAAATGCTACACTAAAGGAACTCTGATTCTGTCTGGTAGCGCAATTTGTACAAAGAAAGCAAGGAGAGTCACCTCCTTCCCTTTGTGACATGCACAAGAAGGTTATTTGGCTCTCAGTGGAAAAATAATTTGCACCTCAAATATCAAGACACATTTTTGGGGAAAAAAATAAAAAAAAATATCTCCATCTATGCACTGGGCAGGGGGTTCTGACAGAACACAAACACAGGGCAGCGTAAGAGAATCCAGCCCTGCATCTCCTGGAGCCCAGTGGTATGTAGCAGGAAGGCTGAACAGGAAGACTGAAAACCATTATTCTTCTACCTCTGATTAAGCAATCAAACACTACTTTGAGGTGTCAGGTGGCTAACACAAAGGTGAGTAAAGGCAGCCTCTAAAAGGGAACAATCTCGTTTGACCCTTTTTGGAAGCCCTGATACATCTGGATTTGTGAAGAGCCTGCCTCCTGCTGCAGATGAAGCCTGCACTGTGCTTTTTTGGAGTAGGATTATAACATCTTGCGCAGCAAGATGGAGACAGAAACACCTTAGAGGAAGGTCCAAGGAGGACAATGCTGCTTAGTTGTGTCTGTGAGTTTTTGTACGCTTTGAGGAAACAAGCTTAATGAACAATTTAAACACTGTAGAATTCCCATGTTTCTAACACTTCACAGCACTGAAGTCTACAAAGAGGAATACACCTTCCTTTTAGAGGTCCCTGGGGTGGGGAAAGAGACACACACGTGCACAGCACCATGAAGACCATTCTGAAATTCGAGTTATAACGTAAAGCAAAGCACCAGTCTTTCCACACTTCAAAAAAACAGTGAAAAAATCACTGTTGTTCAGTGTTACAAAAAAGCCTCTGCTCATGCCAAGTTCTAGAATTGCAGAGTTCTAGTTCTAAGTTCTAATCCACACTTCAGGAAGGTTAACAGAGGTATGGGCGGTGACAAACTGATTTTGGTTTTTTTTTTGTTGATGTCAATGATTGCCTTCTTTGATGACACCAGCCTGATGGCTACGACTAAAGCTTGTTCCCTACTGCACCTTCCCCTCCCAGCTGACAAACTTAATTTACTAATTGTCTCAAGAAAAAGAATTGTTGTTTCTATTCAAGAATTTCAAAAAAAATGCATGAAAAAACATGTTTCATCTTCCCTAATAGTCACTGTGTAAACTGCTGGAGAATCAGACTTTACTGGGTTTTTTTGCCAAAGATTTTACATGACATTTTTAACAGCGTGTATTAGATGGCGTAATTGTTAAAGCTGGTAATTGTAGGGTTTTTTTCCCTTCGGTTCATCTCCTCAAATTTAATAATGGATATGTTCTTTGGGAGGGACTAGGTACACACTAAGAAACTTTGAAATGTAAATGCTTTGAAGTAGTACAGGGAACACTTTCCTGTCATTGACAAACTTGAGGAGAAATTTTAAAACTTAAGTACTTCTACATCGTGTCTGAAATCTTCTGAAAATGAAAAAAATTAAATCCTTTTCTGATAGTTCCAGAAGTCCGAAACTGAGATGGTAATTTACTTACCACAAAGAATAAACTTGGCAACATGCACTTGAAAACCTCAAATATCTACCACATAAAACTGTTACAACAGACAGGGTACATTGACGAAAGAACTTAACACACTTATGCAGGATAAAATTTGACAACGGTTAAAGTAAATCACTTCCTAATCTGCCTCTGCAGCGGCCAGGGCAACATCTATAAAACAGATACTCAATCTGAAAGGAGCCCTTTCCATAACTGCTACAACCATTATTACAGCAAAATGAAAACTAGTTTCATTTGTACTTTCATTAGTCTAACATCATGCATTTTATACAGAACTACTGCCCCCATGAGTCAAGTCAGGCATAAATACCATTTATCTTTTCTCAAATTCAGAATTTATTCACTTCAGCTGTGTGTCATGAACTTTCAAACTGATATGCAAAGCAAGATGTTTCTAAGGGCTTAGTTGTAGTCCATTAGTTTTAATAATCTGAATTACTAAACAGAAGCATATTTGGGAAAAAAAACTGTGGCATTTTAAAATATTATTGCTTGTACATCTTACAAGAGTATTATGGAGTTTTGCTAATGTCTGGTTTTAACTAACTAGTACATTATAGCATGAATAGGTAGGCAGCCACAATTCCAACTTCAAAATATTACCCAGATTGTAACGTGTCACTTGGAGAAGTTACAACTGCAACAAGTAGTTTAGCAGCTTTTTAATATAATTTTAAAGCACTGAACTAAGGCACAAGAATTTCAGTTTCAGTGGGTTTTAATACTGAATAAAAGCTGGAAAGTCACATGCAATTTTAAACCTGTTTCTGGACGGCACTATATGACAGAAAGGCTTCACTGCTAGACAAAGCTCATGCTAAATTTCAGTTCCCTTCTCAGTCAATCACAGGCTCAGAAGCCAGCAGGAAAACCTGAGAATGCGCTCATCAACTTTAACAGCTATACTTGGAGAAAGGATAAAAGAAGAAATGAGCCCTATAAACTGCATGTAGGTCTTCAATTAAAACGCCCCACTTCCAGGACCACCTGCGTTTAGTTGCATCTACTTCTTTGTTTGATGGCTGACACAGGGAAAAGAGTAATTTTTAAATGGAAGAAAATACAGACATTTCAAGGCAAGTGATGGAGAGAACAAGAAAAACATAGGACTAAGGCCACATCCAAAAGCCACTCGTATTTGCCAAGAGGAGAAAAGTCTACAGGAACCCAAGCAATCCAAGGCTAACAGTGGTACTAAAAAAGGACACTGAAAAAGAAGAGTAATTCTCAACATGCAATATCCCCTGACTCAATATTTCATTTTTTCCCTGAAGTATTTTGGAAGCCAAAACAAGGCAAGGCAAGGCTGTAAACAAATATACCTTTATAACAATACACTGCACTAAAACAACCCCACCACTATATAATAGGACTAAAATTATTTCAGTAAAAATAACTCCCAATTATATGTACAGACCTCAAGGCGGGAGGGGAGGTGGGGAACAGGATTGAAAGGTACAGAAGGGTGGCACAAAACATCACATGCTGACCTCTATCTCTCGGAGTTTGGCACGCTTTTCTTCACTCATTTCTGAATATTTGACTGATGACTTAGATTCAGGCATTTCTTCTTTAATAGGATTGGAATACATGTGTTGCTCTTCTGACTTAGAACTCTGAGTGTCTTCCTCATCCTCACTTTCTTCTTCTTGACTATAAAGAAAACATAAGAAGTAATGGAGATATATATATACAAATTTATTTAAGACTATTATCTGTTATTTGCCATCTCTCCTACTAAGTTTCTATTAGTTACCAGTTTTGCAATCTGTTAGTTGATTACGTTATTTAAAAGTCTGCAGCTACAAAAGTCTCCGTCTGCAAGAGATATATGTC
Source organism: Falco cherrug (assembly GCF_023634085.1). Taxonomy (NCBI): domain Eukaryota; kingdom Metazoa; phylum Chordata; class Aves; order Falconiformes; family Falconidae; genus Falco; species Falco cherrug. Next base: position 16,936,732 of record NC_073707.1, on the reverse strand, counting down.
TAATATTTTCATTTAATTAGTTATTTTTTTCTTACTCCTATAATTTACACTCTTCATGTAGAATGCAGAAGAACATTTGAAATTTAGTCACAAAATCAGTATTTAACTCAGCTACAATACAAGTCTGCTACCTCAACAAAATCTCTTTAAGTGCTGTAATCACGCTTTTCAGATACACTAAGTTTTATAAAAGAAAAAAAAATAATTACACTATTGTTTTTTGGAAACAAACCTGATACATGGCAGATACACAAAATTATATTCCCAGACTGGCCACTAGAGTGCTGCAGGACTACATACAATGTAGTAAGATATTTAAAGCATTACTAATAGATGTTCTCAATTGCCTAAAGAACAAAGTAAAAGACTGCTCAAAAACAGCAGACAGCATGAAGTCTATCAGCATCCAAAGAAACATATACATCAAAACATTATTCACTGCGTTTATCTCAAAAGCAAAAGGCAGAGGGTTTAGATACATTCATGCATACCTGACATCAACCTTTCCAAACTGTAAAATACTACTACCTTAGTTCCTACTGTTTGACATAAAGTTATCAAATCAGCATCAATGTACATCAATTGTTAACAACTCTACTAAAAGGTTTAATATATTGTGTTAGAAAACCATTACGGGGGCCGAAAGCAATGCCACACTAAAATCCTGATTTCTCTCCAATTTCTTATTTTCCTACTTTCAAAATTTCATTTTTGTTCTGCTCTTATAATACATATATATTTTAAAGGGAGTTCCACAGACACCCAACTTTAGTTGAACATGTTTTCATCAGAATGAAAAAGTATTTACTTTTGAATTTCCTCCTCCTCCGATTCTTCATGTTGGTCAAAAAGTTCCCACTTAGAAGTAGTAACAGCTAGAAGAGACAGTAAAATAATTTTAACAACAGAAAAACCTATCACTTAATCTGAAAATTAATATTTGTAAACATAATAAAAATGTGATAAATTTTACCAGCATCTAGCACTTAATACAGACTTTCTGTTTCACAGAAATACTCAGAACTATACATCATCAGAATATTTACTATTTACAGAACTATTCATTTACCCTGCATATCATGTTCGAATAAATCCTTCAATAGCAGACAAGTATTTGTCAGTTTGCAAAATCTCATCTTCCAAACAAAAATTTGGGAAGACTGCCAACCACATACCCAGATTTTTTTTCAATATTTATCCTTAATAAACTGGAAATTATTTTTAAAGGTTGGTAGGTTACTGAAGTAGAATAACAAAAACAAAAGGAACTACAAAATTCACTAAGGTTAAAAACCAATAAAAGAAGTTACAATTGGAAAAATCCTACTGTATAACTGAAGAAATTATATTAGCACTTCAAAACAGACCAGTTAGAAAATAATCATGAGATAGGTAAGTGACGTTAAGCTTTCAGGTCACTTAGGAAAGTGTCTTAGTTTAATATGTACTTTGAAAACTAACCTTGAGCTTCCAATTCTGATTCATCCACTGCCTCCCACTTCGAAGGGGCAACTTTAAATATCGGCTCATTCTTTTTTGAGTCTTCAGCCGTATCCACTGTTAGGGAAAGAGACATAGAAAAATAATTTCCAAAGTTCTACAAAATTTCAAATGGGGAAACCCTAACATAACAATCAGATTTAAATAATAAATCTTATTATACCACTTTAATATTTGCAAAGAAAAGAAATTAGGATTTGGAACCTGATATGCATATCATCAGAAAACACCTGCTGCGTCTCTGTAGCAATTACAATCTAAAAGCAGTTCTTAAACTCATTCTTCCTAGAACAGACTGAAAATAGCCAATTCAACATTTTACAAAACTACATGACATGTCAATTCTTGGCTGTACTTGTAAAAACTATTTGGGGGGAAAAAAAAAAGGTCATCAAAAATTGAAGATTCAAATTGCAAGTAAAGTTTAAACACTTCATACAAGGTACTCCATCAAGGTCATCATCCAGCGATTTAATTGGGACTCCATCCAGATCATCAATAGGAGCAGCATCAATAGGAATTCCATCCACATCTTCCAGTGGAGCACCGTCAAGTTCTTCCTCAATGGGAGCACCATCAAGATCATCTGGTACCTCCTGAGAGCAAATAATAGTTAATTATTTCTAGAACTAATCTACATTGCTTTTCTTTACTTCTCCAACTATTGATTCATTTCTTTTTAAAGGAGTAGCTTTAAAAATACCCAAACCCCCAGAAAATCTCAACTTTACAAATTTTTGCTACTAAGTACAGTTGCTTATTGCAAAGGAAAAATACAACAATATCCTCCTATAAAAAAAATCACAAGCAAGAACATGGTATTTGTCCACAATGTATTGGAAGCTTTGCATTACCCATATTCAAAAGAAGAGCTATTAAGCTGAGGTTTAGCTTGAAATGAGCCACAGTCTGATAAATCATACTTACTACATACGAAAAATTCCCTAACCACCAGTAATCTGAACAACTGACAAAAATCAACTATTTAGCAGGAACACAAATTTAAGGAACACACCTAAGTGATAAATACACCTACATATTCTAACTTGTTAGGTACCGGCACTGTCCTTCATACATGCATGTTCATCCCACCCTACTGCGAAGGGAAGGAAGCAAACCTTCCAATGATACTGTAGGTCTCCCTCCCATCGCTCTGAAAGGCATGCTGCCACAGAGTTACCAATGAACTTATCCTGAACATACATCCACTTATTAGCGTCTACTGTTTTGATTCTCTTAAAAAATATTTATATGCAACTGTAAACATATCAGAACACATTCACACAGTGCTAATGGTATTCCATAAATTTTAAGCCTAGAGCTTCAAAATACTGAATAATAATTTATACACATCACTAAGCAACAACTGAACCTCACTACATATCCTGTTCAAAAGGGGTGGGGGGGTGAGAAAGAGAGAGAGACAGAGAGGGGGAGAGGGAGAGATGCTGTAGCATAACTAGAAAGTTATCAACTTACTGCTCTAACACAACACAGCAAAGATCAAAGTAGAATATCACCAGTGTAAATGATCTATCACAATCTTCCTCTCAAACTAAGAAAGCTCGTGTGGCTCTATTACATCCAAGTGTGACACTCAAACCAAAAGAAAGTGGATGATTCAGGTAGCCAGATGCCTAGCTATTTAGAACTGTCAGCAATTAAAACTAATGCCTGAAATTCTAACTCAAAATTCACAGAGAGATACTACAGTATTTCCAATATAAAGGAAATACCTGTCATTCTGCACTAGTCTGCCCTGAAATGGTTTTACAATTGAACTCCACCACAGCACCTAATCTATAAGCAACAAACACACAAGCAAATTAAAACTTACTTTCTTTGGAATCCTTGCTCTTAAATACAGTATTGTATTTAAACTTAAATACAGTATTGTAAGGTATTTTCAGATGCAAATTCTGTTTATTCACCTCAACATAGGTATCAAAATAATCCTTGCAAGCCCTATTTTATATTTATACATTTTTCCTTACTATCTACTAGCATCACTACCAAGGTCACTTACCTCCGTTTCTTTATCTTCCATGATATTTACAAGCCCCAAGAAAATATTCTGTAGTTTGATCAGAAATGGTTCTGGATAGATTGCCCAGTCTTCCCATGCTCGGAAGCATGTCATTACCCGTTGCTAGAAGTAATAGAAAAAGAAATGTTAATAAATTTGTATTAAGAAATGTTAAGTGATCGGAAATACACCACAGACAACTACTACTATAGACAGCTACTCTTAAGTAGTCCCATACTGGAGAATATTACAATTATACTATGCTGGGCAAGACTAGTAATTGAACAAAAAAACAGATAGGAACTACTTTCTTTAAATAAATAAATAAATAAATAGAAGTCTCACTTCCATTTCCTTTTTCCTTTAAGTTCCTGTTACATTTTCAATTTCAGCTGTTCACAGTTCCTAGCCCAATAGTAAATTTCATTCTGCCTAGATGTTCCAAGCAAGTGCCTCTACTAAATGTAACAGAAAATACCTTTCCTTTTGTAAAGTAAAATAACTAAAATTTAACGCTGGCTTATTCATACTACTGAACTGAAATCATGTTCCTACTTACATTTGTTTGTAGAAGTGAAGTATATTTGAAATGATGGGCTTCAGCACAAACTTGACACATTAAACGTAGCTAGAGATGTAGGTATTATTAAAAAAAAAGTAAAATCTACTGCCTGTCTTCACTATACAACTTAATAAACAGGTCTAAAATAGCAGATAACTGAAATTAATTCTTAATCCAGAGCAACTGGATGCAGAGAAGGTAGGACAACCGGAATAAAGACCTTAACACAGAAAAACTAGCTACACTGTAAGCTTTGAATTTAAAGATTCTGATTAGAAAGAAAAAAAAGGACAAAACAAAACAAAAGAACTGTTGACACATCTTTAAAACAGGATAAGGAAAAGCTACGCCGGCAATGAGAATGGGGAGAAGCAGAGTACTTTATCTCAAAGATCACTTTCAACTACTTATGGTCAGACTGTTTATCAAATCTCAAAAAAAAAAGCCTAGCTATCACAAAAATGTTAAAAAGTAACTTTGTGCTGTTATGTCCAGCAATTTCCTTCCACGCTGAGCAGCCCAGATTTATTTTTGAAACTAAAATATAGGTAGTCCAACAATAATCAAAAAGCTAGAAGGTCTTGTTTGCAGTTCCAAGTACTACACAGATACCCTCTCAACTCCACAACTACACATCTACCAGTACACTTCAACTGTTGGATGCTAGTTTTCTTCCTCAATTTCACGGCTATCTCTGCAAGACAGAAAACTTAAATTTCATTTTTTATTTTTTTTTAAAACAACTTAGTTAAAAAGCTTGAGGTCTAAGCCACCTATCACAGTATGCAATCTCTTGTGCAGGAGCATCTATTTATTTGACTTCTATGTCATGTAAGTAACAATGAAATACATACCTTGAAATTTTCAGACTGTAAATGGCCTTGTATTGTACGGTAAGTAGCATTGAGATCAGAGAATATCTGACATAATTTTGTTTCAAAACTAGAATTAAACATACACATTTCTTTAGTTAAACTTTGTAATACATGCTTTCTGGACATATATAATTCACGAAAATACCTGGGACACAGGACTCAAAAGCACAAGGTTCTGATCCCTATAGTAGCCATGAACTGAACTATAAAGCAAATATGATTGCTATATATTAGATCACCTTGGACAACAACAGAACTGTGAAGGGAGATCTTCACATCTGCTGCAGTCTCTTTATACAGCCTAGAAAGATTGGAGGAGGATAAAAGGAGTTTTACAACCTTATACACAATGAAAGAATGGTCTCAAAATTCAATTTGTATATTTTAAAAAAATCTTAGTTACGTTTCTGTTCTGATTTACTCAATCAGGTGCTCAGTGAAAGCACAGTAACAGCTGCCTAGCTACCCTTGAACTTCTCTCAATGTGCAAAAAATGAACCAGCACAGCAAAGACACACTGCAACAACAAACATTTGCAATCACTAGAGTTTTGTAACACGCTGAATATTCCCCATCAAGCTACTGCAGTATCAGAAAGACTCCAGGCAGCAGACACAAGCAAGTATCTAAAAAGGACAAAGGTCCTCTCCCTTGAGACACTCTTCCTAAATTCTGCTCAACACCTTAGAAATAAAATAATCCCATTATAAGTTCTCCAAAGTTCATGGAGAATTAAAAAACAGCTTTTAACTAAAAAAAAAGAAAATTTCAAAAATTAACTATTTCACATGGGTTATTTGCTATACCATACCTTGAATATTATCTACAAACTGTCTTTCTGTAAAGAGGCACAAGTTATTCTCACCTCTGTGAGGTTCCATGCCAGCATTCCCTTGCATAGGGCATATACACTTTTTGCATTACAAAGCAATACTATGCACCAACATGCTGCATCTTACACATTTTCAGGCAAAGATATGTAAGTATCACCAGTGTGGTAACAGCAGCCTCATAGAAAAGTGTGACTTTCGCTACAACCACATTTAACCAGTGATGTACAAAACTGAAATCAGAATATTCTTTTTCTTTTATTCATCATCAACTAAAATATTATACTTACAATTTTCTATAGTAGGAAGCATTGGCAACTTTAGCCGAAGAGTTGTATAACACGTCTGACACTAGATATAATCTTGCAATCTACAATAAAGCACATTCACATTAAGATAACTCTAGAGTTTTAATTACCCAGAAAACATATGCATTTTTCCAGAAAGAATACAAGTACCTAGAAGTATTGAATTACAACTAAGTGTACGTAGCCATATTGTTAATAAACATGCTAAGAGCCAATTAGCCCTCTGTTATGCTACAGGTTACTACCACTGCAATGTGACACTATATAGTATTACAAAAATCATGGCATTCCAATTTTTATTTCCTTGTTTGAACAGACTATTCTGCTGTTTTCAACTTTGCAAGAAGGCAGAGCTTCATTTACAAGCAAGTTGAAAAAGAATAAAAATATATAACAAAATTCTACAGGAAAAAAGCATACTTAAATTCAAGCCCACATTTTAATACAAAACCTCAGTGCTATCTGAAACTTAGGAAATAATGCTTGTAAATGAGAGGCACATGCTGTTAAGTGAGCTCTTCCCCCAGAATACAAAATCTCCACACCTTCTTCGGAAGAGGAGTCTTCAGAATGGACAATGATTCTGTAATGCAGTCTACAATTTCTTCAGCAGCTTCTGCATTATTTAGACAGAAAACCATTGCATCACCAATATCATTTTTCCGAGGTGTTAATCCACGCAGAATTTCCTCTAATTTGTCCCTCTGTCTGAAATATCAGAAATATTAATACTTTCAATATAAAATTAACAGTACTTTGGTGAATTTCCATTTAACAATGTCTTATTTTTCCATCTTTATGACAAAAGCAATTTATTAATATTTTATATTCTGTTGCTTACATTTTTTCAGTGACTGATGACCATATGCATCCACATTACATAAATAAAGTGCAAAAAATTCCCACTCAGGTCTTGACTACATACAGAAATCAAGGAAAAACAAGTGAGAAGTACCTAATGCAGCACATCAGTATCTAATAAAGTAATTCTCATTATGAATTCAATTTAAGTCTAAATCAAAAGGGATACAAGTAGAGTGTGCAAGTGATGTCTGCTGTGGAAAGCATTAGATTCATAAAGCTACTAAAAGCGATTATTTCAGGTTTTCCCTGACCTCCACATACAGAGAACACTCTGAAAATCGTATCTTTTTGATCCTTTCAAAAAGACGACATAAGAAATAAATTATGTCTTAAAACCTCCGTGACTATCATTAGTTTCATAACTATGACGAAAAGAATAAAACACGAAAAATTCCACATGCTAAGGACACAGCTGGATAGCAAAATTAAGAAAATCATGGATATGTTTCCACTACGCTTACAACTCACAGCAAAGCACTCCGATGATCTGTCTCTTCCTGCTTATTAAAAACTGCTCTGTTTTAATGTCTCATGAACAGCATCAATAAGTTTAAGATTATAATAACTGTTTAGTTCATGAGATCATAGCAATATTGACAAAGGTGCTTTATAGTCCCACCAACACACAGGAACAGAAAAATGTAGACGAACTCTCATCTTCCCAATCCCCTCCAAACAAAGGGTTAACAGTAACTGGATTGAAAGGACTCATTGTTCAATGATGACAAATCTAACCACATCCAAGATGCATTCAGCAACAAGTATAATCAAAAGAGACTAACTGAAAAGCACTTAGGTTAAGAGAGTTTCTAGTAATACTACGATAAGCATGGCAACATCTTAGGGATAGCACATTATACCTACAAAAACAAAACAGGAAAAACACAAACAGGTTAGCAGTTAAAACAGCACTATAAAGTGATGGGTGTTCATACTCTTCCTTAAGTGCACCCTTCTTGTTCGGTTCCTCCACAAACGCTTCTGTTTCTTGCTCTTCTGACATCCCATGCAAGTATGGATTCAAAGGTGGTGGCCTCCAAAATGATCCGTTTTTGAACATACGGAAATCTTCTGTCCTCCACTTGGTTGGAGCATCTCCCTACAAAAAAAAAAGAAGTATTTTTATTTTGGTGTTCTTTAATTTCATTATGCTTGAAGTTACGAATTGTCTCTATGATTCTACTTGCCTGAAGAATTGAGTAAAGCTTCCATCTGTAATATACGTGGGCTGGAGTCTGGTTTTCAAATAAAAACCTAAACCAAAAAGTAGACATAAAACCTATTACAAATTACTTAACTGAAGCAAATTCAAAGGAACTAACAAAAAAAAAAAAAATAACCAAACCCTGTTCAGAATCCCACCTCAGCTACCAGTGAATTTAAGATAGCTGAAGTCATGTACACCCACAGTGCATCTGTGCAGAACAAGTGCAACTGCTCCATGCACATACATATGGAATCTGCAAAGCAGAGTGCAGAATTCCACAGAGGCACAGTATTTCTTAGAAGTTGAAAGCAGAATGAACAGGGTCAGAAAGAACGACTGTGCAGCCCCACAGTACAGCAGAAAAATCATCAGTGCAAAGAGTAACTACAGGAGCAACTGCAACCTCAGCACAAGTGGTGCAGGAACTCAGTTAGGCAGTTCAGTTGCTCAGATTGAATACCAAATGACTTGAAATGTTCTACCAGTAAATTGTCTGTCTCAACACCGACAAGATTAGGGAAGGCAGGGAAAAAAAACCCAAACCAACCAAAATGGCAGCGTGCTTTTATGGCTAGGGTATTTTGACCTGCATATTTTCTCAATTTGCATATAAAAACCATATATGAAGCACTTCAACCTTACTGCAAATAAAAATTCTTTGTAAAGATCACTTCATATTTCCCTGAAAAAGTTTTTCAGAGACTGCATTTCACAAGAAATTTGGAAATTGATCCTTTTTTTTTTTCCATTAATGACAAGAACTAGAAATTCTGACAACTTCACTATGTCAGCTCAAGTTTAATCCTATTTGTATTGACATCAAAGAAAAATGACTCCCAGCTCTTGCTAAAAGTTAAAAATTAGGTTCTGAGAAGACTGGACTTAATTAAATTGAGTTCCTCTGTCTGTTTTGAAGATAATTTTTTGTTGTTTTTTTTAAAAAACGTATGCTACTGCTTCCACTGATGACTTTGAATCCCTCAGAAAAGTAGGCATTAAATGAAAAATGTATTTATTATATATATTTTATGTACATACAAATGTATTTTATAGTGTGTATGTAGTATTTACTTATATGCGCACATTAGTAATAACTGGAATAAAAGTATATTCTTCATAAAAAGACAGCATAAACATTTGTACGATTTATAAAAAAGTCTGCATCTAGAAATAGAAACAGTAAAACTAACTCTTACTAGTATTTCAGAAACAAAAAATATTAGCAACAGTGAAAATATTTAGTGCTGTTTCAAACTGAAGCAACGTAATAAGCACCTGAACATTGGATTGTTGATTTCTCTGTTCATGATCATGGCTTCAAACATAGGCCCTTCCCGTACCACAAACTCTATCATGCGATGTATCAAAGCGAGCAAATTCCTACAACAACAACACAGTTAAAGAAAAATTGATTCAGACCTAACACTATATAAAACTACACTCCACCTAAGATACTACAACTGTGCAGGAGATTATTTTGCTGTATTGTTAAGAAAACTGCATAGAAGATAAGGTAACATGGAACATATTATAGCCTTGCATCATAGACATGGGCATTCTAAAATATAAACATGCCTAGAAACGGTGGAGTACGAATTTAAGAGGAGACCTCTTTCCTGAATTTCCACGGCTTAACCTACAACCATCTCTCACTTAGCAGAAGCTTAAAAGTCCTTATGCATAAAAATAGGCAACTGAAGACCAAAGTACAACTAACTATTAAAAACTAAGCTCTCATCTAAATTGCCTAGAACTCAGACCAATGTTAGCTGAAGTTCTACGAAGGACTTAGTGGCTGAATATTACACTCAAAATTAAACACCCATATTTTTGAATATTCGATACAAACTGCATTCAGCTTTCAAACTATTCAAGTATGAAAGAAAAAGCAAATAGCCTTCTTGATGCCAAACAGGGCAATGGTTTTATTAAATTTAGATAATGTGTCTTTGGTCAAGACTCAACTACTGGTATAGAACAAACCTGTCCATCATTTCGTGTCATACCATCCAACGTTTCCTCCCTCATACACTCAAGTGAACAAATGACAATTAAAAAAAATAAAAATCTGTATTCGTTTGACTCAGCACTCATCTGAAAATGCAGAGCCACCTGTAAGCACGCTAAGAGCTGACAGTCATGTAAACTTTATAAAGAATAGTGATCATCAGTTTCCAACCTTTTGGCAATTTTTGGAAACAGGATCCTGAATTTTCAAATATAGATTACCTACATATATCAAAAGCTTCACAGCATGTGTCCTTTGAATGTGATGCAAACAAAAAAAAAAAGCACAGATTTTTACATTTTTCGATTTATTTTCTTAGATTTAACAAATGGATAGTTTCTTTGCATGTATCATTAGACTTCCTTTTAGCAATGTTTTAATTAAAATTCAAAAATTGTTCCATTGAAAAACGGCAGAATTTTCTACTACTTCTTAGTAACGAGGTAATCGTTTTCTACCATGAGTATTCAAAGTTTTGCCACAGATGATGTAATGCACTAGATAAAAAAATTTCAACTTAAAAACATAGTAATAAAAACCTGCCCCTGCTATCTGCAAACTTAGCAAATGTTCTGTTTTATACCAGCTAGCATTAAATCTACATTTGCCTCAAACACTACACAAAAAAACCAAACAACTACCAGCTCAATTTTCCTGTCTGTTTGCTTTTTATAATCCCAGAAATATTGTAAAGACAACATGGTCTCAACAATCCTGTAGCCATTTTATTTAAAGCAACATTCTGGAAGTCTAAATAGCAAGACTGTTCTTGTTATATGAACTGTATTTGAAAACATCAGTAAGAAAAAGATTTACAATTAGCTTTCAAGCCCCTGAGCTATTACAATATGCATTTATTTTAAGGCAAGTTCAGTGCGATCATTTCTGGCTTCCTGCAGAACCACGGCACCAGTTTTCATCTAATTTTTCCTTCATTGAGAACAATGAAGTTGCATAAAAGCAGATTATGCCTGAACAAGAACATCTGCTTTGGCAAGACCTCAGATGTATGAAAAAAGATTCAGTACATCCCATATCTGAAAGAGGGTATCACATGCATTTTGTATGTAAGACATGACTACTTGAAAGTTAACTTCTCAGAAAAACTTTGATTGTCTATATATAGTAAGAGATGTTAAATCCAATATTGAGTATTTCCACACAAAGGAGAAAAATTTCTGCATGATGTGATGTTTTCAAATATAATTCAATTACCATGAGCTTTTCTTATCATATGAGCTTTCAAAATGCTACAGTAAATAAAATGGAAACACACCTTTCTCTGAAAGCTAAATACCCTGTAAGCACTGTGCAGTTTTTACATGTATTTGTTCTACTACTCAATATGGTTCTCAAATCAAGACTCATCCAGGTCACCCTTAAACATTCATGTCTCTACCCAACAAAAATTGTACTGTCCTAAAATTTCAACAAAAATACTAGTGCATTTGAGCATCTATTGACAGATACGTTAATATACTACTATAACTAGCTTCACAAATCTTTCTTTCCCCCCCCACACACGCAAAAAAAAAAAAAAAAAAGAAAAAAGGGACTTTGTGACAATTAAAACAGTGTAGTAAAAAAGATGATAGTCTTAAGTGCATTATTTTAAAATGTCATTTAGCTTAAGTTGGCCAACAAAAAAAGCTTTTCAGTTATAATAAAACCACATTTATTGGAGCCGATCGTACCAATGTCTGGTCAAAAACTGTATACTTTCCCAATCCATCCCATGATGTTTTCCTGGTCCCCCGCTGCCGCAGACAGTTCAGCTGGTGTTGCTCACCAAGGCCAATGTCAAAGAGAATTTGGTAATCTTTTGTGCTTATTTACTTTTAAAACAGTGTTGTGTTCCTATGTTTGGGAAAAGGTTCTAGCTTAACTGAGCAAGAGTATACCTACACTAGTGTGAAGAAGGTAGGAGCACTGATGGGGACCAAAATGGAAAAGTACCCTTGCAACAGAGAACTACCTTTTTGAGTGACCAGAATTATTAACTGTTGCACATTTAAAAAGAAAGCAGAAATAAAAACTGATTTTTAACTGAACTGGTCACAAATTATATAAGTCAAAACAAAACACACAAAATAAAGGAAAGAAAAAAGAACCCCCTCAAAGGTTTGTGTCAGGACTTCTACAGCATCTCTTAAGACAAGCTATTTCACCCTACTGTTCACTCACAAAATTATCCTGCAACTATTTCTAGTGCTCAAATTAAATGCAAAAGATAATTACTTAAATCAATCCTCACTAAAAAAAAGTAAAGACGAGAATAATAAGACTGTAACACACACACATTTCTCTCCAGTGTCATGAAAGAACCATTGCTCAGTCAAGCCATTACCTTTTCCTCAACATCACCATTTTTCTTTAAAATTCCGAAGGGGAAATTGTCTATATTTAGATCAGTAATAATAAAGAAAAACATGTACCTTTCTGTTGGGATAACCACTTTGACTATGGCTTGCGACAGAGTCTGTATATGAAGTCACATCAGATAATAAACATAGAATATGTGAGTATTGTTAACAAGTAACAAGCAAAAAATATACATATGCAATGAAAATACTACACATCTATCACAAGTTTTGCAGGCAATCACTGCTGTGAAGTTATAACTAAGCAATTACACAAAACGCAAATGGTTGTGTCAGTGAACCATAAAGGTTCACTAATTGCAAAGTATCAGAACATTCCTGTCAGAATGCACATTGAGGCACTGCAAAGGAACTACACTGAATATAATTAAGAAAGGAGTTCTTAAGTTTATGAAAAAGATTCTAAACTATTTGACTTGGATCACATTGGTATTACTTTATTCCCAAGTCTTACAAAAAACAGCCCTAACATTTAAGTGTCATTCAAAGAATCAACAAATTCTTACAAATGTAAATAAAGTTGGTTTGTGATTACAAGATACTTACCCCTTTATCAGCTAATATTCCAGAAAAAGTTTGAAAACTGACTCCATAAGTAGCATAAAATACTTACTCAACGTCCAGATTAATTACCTTCTACACAAAATACATCAACTCCTCTACTGCAAAAATAATACTACCCAAATTAAAACGTAGTATTTTTAATAAAGAAAACAATTTAGATACTGCAATTTGGCAGCCAACAAAATGGGGGGACGTAGGAGAAAAAAATCCAGGGAGCCTGGAGGGGGAAAATGATAGCCAGATTTAAAGGAGGACTAAAATAAATGAAACCCCAATATACTGTACCCTAACATGGACATGAAACAGTTTCAGGAATTAAGTAGGTTCCCTTGGGCTACAGCAGGGAGCCAGTGAGTGTGCACACTAAGGGCCGCCAAAGTCAGCGTGAACAATGCAAATCTACGAAGCCACTGAAATACTGTCACAGATGTAGTATTTAAAAATGAGATATGGCCCAGGGTACTGTAAGTTACCTTCTCGAAATCTTCCTTGTTTTTTGGTGGTGGTAACATTGGAGCATTAGGATTCTTCAATCGCTCCCTAGGCTGGGCATTAAAAGGCAGTCCAGACGGAGGCGGCGGGAGGGTATGCTCCATCATAGAAGGTGGAATGTATATTGGATGTGGTGGTATAGGTACGGCTTTGCCCCAACCTAGCTTCATTTCAAACGACATAATCATCTTGCCTGAAAAACGGAAAGTAAAATAAAACCAAAACAAAAATACCATTATGTCATAAATTGGTTCTGCCTTGCTCAAGATTTCTGCAAGTTAAGTGCAGCATTTAGGTTTTGCCTGCCATGGTTTACTTTTTACATTGTCGATTAGTGTATCACACCTATGTGACACATACATCATGTGCAAATGAAAACCTGTTACATTAAATATTTTATTAATCTCCACCCAACATACATTTAAGGAGACTATAGTACACAACTACTTGATTTGGGGGGACGATGATGACTTTTTAAATTTGATATTCAGCACATCAGAACGAAGACAGTAATTTTTAATTGTATTATTTCAGCACTACAATTCTTCAAAACATTGTGTTCACAGTAACAAATTTCAAATTATGTTATTCAAAACCAGATGTAGTAACTAGTTAGAACCCTTACACAGTGTAAGCCTATTTACTAACGGTTCTAGTAAAGGATCATTTTCAGTAAGCTATGCAAGGGAATCCTTGTCTTTTTATTCTTTTTGTCTAGGATGCTGATTTTTGATTTTCAGGTTCTGTGCACTGTAAGGACTAGCTGCTTCCCCCCCCTCCCCCCCACCAAAAACAAGATAGACAAGATATAATCCATATGCAAAATTACCTCCCACTGACATGTTCAAAACAGCCAGAAATGTTACATTTTTACCCACAGCAAAAGCCATCAATATTCCAGCCCTTCTGTATGCTATAATTTGGAAACATTCAGCTGCCAGTAAACAGTCAGTGTAAACTAAAATCACTACCAGCGTGGTATCCAGTACTGGAGTTACAGCATACCTATCATTAGTCTGATAAAACAACTTGACGATATATTTACAGTTACTTCTCAATATTCCTACAAAGGTGATTACAACTCCAAGCCAAGAAATCTGTTTACCATTTAAATTCTTCAACGCTCTTTCAGCATCTCTCCTGTTCATAAAGGCAACAAAGCCACAATTTCTTTCTCTTGCTCTTTCTTCATCAGTTCTTGGCCACATAATTTTAACACTAGCTAATGGTCCAAAGCGTCCAAATTCTTGACATAACATCTCTTCATTCATCTACAGGAGAAAAGGTAAAAATTTGCATCTTTCTACTGCGTTTCTAAGACAATCATTGTCCAAGTTTCAAGATTTTGATTTTTCTGAGGTTCTTTAAAAACAACATTTCATTGATACTGTTTTTGCAGGGTTGGGGGGTAATTAAAAAAACTGTATTTAAAACTCAGCACACTCAGATTTTTGAGATATGACCCACCTTGCACAAAGATATCCAGGGAAAAGTAATTTTAACTGAGCAGTTTTACATCTAGTAACTGACAGTCTAAACCTTAACTTTTGCAGCACCACATACAGAGTATTTTTCAAATGAATACTGCCTCTACAGTCACCAACTGTACCTTGTATACGGGTTTAAAACAAAAAGGGGGGAAACCTGCCACTAGAAAAAAAAATTGTGCGGACCCCAACATGCCAACACAGCACTCCTTGGCTACAATCTTACTTGAGGATTGATGTTTCCAAGATACAAATTTGTTGTGCTTGGATCTCCAACATCATGTGACCCTGGTGCGTAATCATCCAGCACTACAATAATGGAGGAAAAAAAAGAAAAAGAAAAAAAAAGAAGTCATAACACTTGCTATGCATTTAAGTAACAATACTATACTGAATGAGAAAAGAAACTGTATTACCACCAGATGATCTGTTTCTTCTTGAAGGAGCATCCACTGAATAAAGAGAAGAAAAATACATGTAATTTAGTCTACAAATTTCATAGCCCAGACACACATTAACAAAAACCATCTACTTACTTGAACGACGCTGGCCATCTGAATCTGACTGGGGTGGTTCAAAACGACTCAATCTACCTTTTGTTTTATGTCTTTCATCACGTTCCTCTTGTATTCTACAAAGCAAGTTTAACTTAAGTAACAATACCATTTTGAGATTTTCATTCTAAGATCTTCTATTAACTTCATAATTATAAGAATTTTTAATACTAAACAATGGGCTTGTCAAAAATTTCAAGTTGTCAGTATGTTTGATTTCTGTTTAATCAACTGGACTATATCTTCCAGAATTATTCCAGCTGCATGCTTCCTCATTCATATTGTCAGGTTGTTTTAATCTCAAACAAAATTTACTTAGTTTGAGAAGCAGTTTACAAGACCAGAAATAAGACCTGTGCTCTGAAAAAGTGACCCAAATTCCACGTCCAATTGCCAGAGATCCATCGACCATTCAAATGACTTTTAAAGATGCAACTAACTCCTTAGTGTCTATTTCTCCTCCTACCTTTTCCAAGCCTTATTCACGTAGGCTTGTCACCTTGTAGGGTGACAGACACCCCCATATGACTATTCTAGAACATACAGGATCTGGTCTCAGTTTACACCTCTGAGGATAGTACTCACATAAGTAACTATTTGGTTCCTTGTAGTCTGCCCTTAAACCCTGGTACGAAAATATAGTGTATCAGGAATACAAGGCTGTCAATCCATTTACATCAACTAATGAACTGAGAGCAGTGAAGTTCAGACACTACTCGCAGGAGCCATTTATGGACTTATAATGCAGTACCTATTGTTTTCTAATGCATACAGATTATTTTGTTTTCCATCTCTTAACATCAGGACAAATATATGGTACTCTGTTACACTCAATACATGTGCTGCTCTTTCTGTTTTATTACACATTCAGAATCTTTTTGAAGCATTACTCGGCTTAGTTTTAAAATTATGCAAGCTGAGGTACGTCTCCAAACTTGTAATTAAAGTTTTAGTTCTGCACTAATACAAGCTCAAATTCATACGACGACTCCTCTGGGTACAGTTTTAAAGACACTGAAAAAGCTTCTTATTCCTCCAGAGTCTGGCACACATTTCAATTTGCTACCAATCCGTTTGCTATATCCCCATCAAGAGAAAGGGCAACACCCAAAACCTGAACACCCTCATTCACGACAGTACCTACTTGTCTTGCTGTATCTTCACTAACTTTAATGAGGCATGAGACCATGTTAACAAGTGTTCTCATTTACAGGCTCACACTTGCAAATTTGTAACAGAACTGCATCCCAAGTTCCACTTGTAAGGATCATATTGACAGCAGCTGTCAAAGAAACAAACCTAGGTTTCCATTTTTTATCCTGGTTCAGATGGCTGGTTGATTCAATCATCAAAGCTTCTATTCACACCTAACTGATCCAAAAACCATCTCTGGTAGCTTTGGAAGCCAGTCATTCACTTAACTGGGATCTCTGAAACACTTTATGCATTTACATGTAATTTTTTTGGTTAATTGCTCTGGATTTTCTTCTGCTTTGGAAGGCAATACCAAACTCTTTCAAAGGTCACAATCAAACACGTCTGAAACGCAAAGAAATCCATTCATTTCAACAGAAACATATTTAAGCCAGCCATCATACTGGGCTTCTTTGGTTTGTTTTTTGGTAATTTTATAGCCTCCTGTCGATGCCTGATTTCAAAACAGAAGTACTCTTAATGATAGTGGTAAACATTTCCTATCACCAACCAGCATAAGAAAGGGCAGGACTATCATGAAATATCAAAGAACTAATTAGATGGGAACTGATTATCCAAACAAATCACAGACACCTATACCAAGCATCTACCAGCATGAGTTCAAACTCTGTTTAATCATCATTGTCATTGTTAAGTTAATACAACTCCACAAACATTTCAGGAAAAAACAAAATAACAGCCTGTTTTGGGAAACAGCTTAGCAAGAATAATCCTAAATATTGCCTGTAACAACAAAGTAAAAACCTCGCATCTTTATTTGCAGTAAAAACTAGGCAAACTTACTGCTTTAATTCTTCTTTAAAAAGTTCCAAATTACTCTTTTTCTTTTCCTTCTCCCCTTTCTTCAAAGGCTAAAATTAAAGATATATCAGCCAACATTTCAGCAGATAAAATGAACAAAAATAAAAATATGTATATAACAAAGTTTAAGATAATTTCCATGCATTTTTACCCGTAGCGTTCAAACCAAGTAAACTACAGGAGGGGGAAAAAAAAAAACCGAAACGAAACCAAAAGAAAACAGACTTGAAAACATTAAGACTGAGGGCTATCAAACACAAAGCTAGAAAATACAAAATTAAAGATAGCTTAAACTAAACTTTGTCTCATTATTACAGTGTAGCATGTGTGATCAAACACTCTCTCAACAACATACACATTTAAAATATCTGTGATGTATTTTGTCAGTTTGTTCCACTTAGAAACCTGGAACCTGACTACACCCCTAGCAAACTGTCATGCTCTAAATTCATGTGTGCACATATATATGTAAATTATTTTACATATATATATATTCAATTATTTTATCCACAGACAAACATTCTATGTGAAAAGAATTTCCCTGTCTTGCTCTCTTTCACATATAAATACAGGTCTGAAGAAACAGTTACTCTAAATAGTTCAAGATCCTCAGAAAATACACTCTTGAATGACAAAGAATATGGATATCGTAATACTACTTTTTTTACTGTAATATATGTACCTTAACTAACTCATGTGAACTGTTATCTTCAACAACATTGCTTTTATATAACCAAATTTAAATGAAAACGTTTCCAATAGGCAGACATACAAAATATTTATTGTGTTACACACTACAGCTTTGGAAAAACTGGACTTCCTACTCACCCCAGGCAAAGTTGTTTGTTTGTTTTTGTTTTTGGGGAGGGTCTGCCAAATAAATAAAATCATTTTTACCTCATTATCTTCAATCACCATTGGACAGGGCAAGTGAGTAAACTGATTGCATTACTTGATAAGTATTTATGACAAATTTGAAAAGCAGTAATATTCTTACAGTATAAACACTTGCATATGACAAAACAGAACTCAGCATAATAAAAAATGCTACAATTAATTTCTGTAACTATAGAGCTTTACATACAATGAAAATCAAAACTGCCATTCAATACTATCCCACTAGTCTAAATCTGAGGTTTGTTTAAAGCTGAAGGGAGGCTAGGATAGGATTACCCATGATTATCACATTACATCTCATCTCCCACCTTAACAGGCAGTATCATGTTTCGCTTAGCTTAAAAATTGTAGTAAGCTCTATTGAAAGACCTTTTATGATGCCCAAGACATTAATTACACATTACACATACACAGTAGTAACAGTAATCATATGTAACTATCACTTTAACTTGAAGACTAAATTTGTTCATAATATTTCCATTACTTTTTATGATGAAATCTCAGTTTTAACAACAAAAAAAACAGAAAGAAGAGTATCAAACCACGCAGAAGTCAAAATAAATAAAAACAAGGTGTTCAGTTTCAAAAATGTGCAAGTTCTGTAGCTTATTTGTTTCAACTCACAGAGCTAAAGGGACTTCTCAAATACCATCACAAAAAAAATCCTCACCAAGAAGAATTTGGATCAATGCAAAGGTATTTTTTTATTATTAAGTTATAAAAACCTAAAACCAGATGGCAGCAAGAAGAATTGCTTCTAAAACGTCACAAATTCTAGGGACTGGAGATACTATTATGTTGCAATGGTCACTAAATCTGTATTCATGAGAAGTCCACCTCAATTAGCATGAACACCGTAAAAACATACAGCAGCCAAATCAAAGTGCGGTACTAGGTACATCATACCGCATACAGGGCTACTGGACCTCTGCATTTCATCCTCTTGTTATTTGCTATGGGACTAAGCAAATGAAAATTTCCACCTTTTTTTATTATGCGATAAAAGCTGATAAAACTACTCTGCAAGATCACACAGACCTTTTTCTAAGCACTTCTAAATGCTTCCTAAGTGTGGGATTAATATTCAAATAAGAAACTTACAGGTTTTTTGGTTTCTATCATTAAGAGGGATGGAGGCTTCTCATTAGACGGTTGGCTTGGTTGATTTTTTTGATCTGAAAATCGCGATGAAGGCTTATAGATTTTACCCCGTTTTTCATCTGTTTCATGCTCCTCTGAAATTAAAGGCAAATTAAAAACAAATTGTATTAAATAATGCTGCACAACACTTTATTAGAAAGAATGCTGTTCTTTAGTCTCGTTCATTCAATTCAGTACATTGTTTCATTTAAAAAGAAGATAATACAAACTTCTTGTCATTTAACATGTTTTAATATGAAGAAAAAGAACAAAGATTAGGAATTTTAAAAACAAAGCATTTTTTCCTCTGAAGTTTAAAAGACAAATCATGCCACATGATCTTCATATTTACTCAAAGCCAAATGATGCACTACCCCCAAAAAATGATTCATATACCTTTAGATGCGTTAACGATTCCTCCTCTTACAAACGTTTTCACTTTATTACCATCACTTCCTTCAAAGGCAGCAAGGAATTCTTCATAAATTTCTGCAGCAGCCTTCTCATCCTCCTACACAGCAAATGTTAATCTATTTACTATCATCACAGAACAACTTTCAATAGACAGTTATTCTTAAATTAGCTATGTGACATTCCTTTTTATTTTCTAGAGTTCCTGCTACAAACTGCATCAACTGCATTCAATTTTAGATAAGAATTCAAATTTCTGAGAAATGTGGGAAGAACACAACACAATGAAGAAAATAAGGCCCGTATGCTTAAATATGACTGTTCATTTACAAGCATTTATATGGCAATTTAACATTCAGAAGATGGCAAACAGAAAAGATCATATGAAAAACCAGCATTATGAGACTGGAGCTTGGCTGACCTAACTATCAGAGAAAAGTACGTATTCCATCTTACCCATTACAATCAACCCATGTGACTGAAGGAAATTAACAACAGGATCACCTGTAGGTATTTCCCAATGAAGAAGTTAATTCAATGACTTAATAAATTTGAGCCAGACGCTAAATTTAGCAGTACTGTTTCCTTAGGCTAGTACTTGCAACAACCTAGCAGGAGATAGCCCACTGAAATGTAGTAAGAGTTGTGCGTGTAGAGTTCAAAGCCCAAAATTTCCAAAACTTCCACCTTACCAACCATAAGCTACATATTTCCTAAAACCTGGACCACTTCTCATGATCCTAAAATTCAGTGTCAAATTTTAATGTTTTTATTAAATTCAAATGAAGTCATCAGACAAAAATATGTTCTACAGAATAACAAGGATGCATACTGAAACCATTTCATGGACGACAGGTACTCTTTCTAATTAACTGAAATCCAATGATAGAGAGCAAACAAAGAACAGAAAATAACCTAAGGTGACAGCTGTCCTCAATTTGAACAATGCAACAATCAATGGATTGTTGTAATTCAGTATTTCAGGAAGCCAGAGAACTTGATTTCTCACATAGAAGGAAAGAAGCAAGCCTCTCTCCCTCTCTCTTAATGCCCCGAACAAATTAAACATGTAAAATACAGTTCACTTTCATCCTCGGAAAGCTACAATTATCAAAACAAAGAACTGTTGTGGTAAAGCTGTCTAATCTAAAATCAAACTTACTTCAGCTCTACATACAAAGTAAAGTTTTCATTGTCTACCATTACCTTCTTTTTTAATTCTTCTTGCTCCTTCTTGCTCAGAGTCCTTTTGGCAGCACTCATTTTGCCAATACTGAATGCTTTAAGTTTGCTTTCCATTAGAGGCTGCAAAAGGAGTAAGAAAACAAACATTAAAACTGTTTACAAAACAATTACAACAATGTTACTCTTCACCTTAGTCTAGATGAAAAACTTCCTACTTGAAGCACTTAACCTAAACAAAATATAAGGCTCTCTCTGAACTTGCCATTATCTAATGCAACCAAAAAATTCAAATCTACGGTTTTTTTTAAAAACAAATCATCCTTCATTTAATGAGAAAGCTTTTAATACACCATTCAAACACAGCTGAAATCTGAAGGGTACTTCCTGTAAGAGCTTGGAGATTTTATCACTACACAACACAGTTTCTAAACCTTTGGAAATACATGCTTTGCACTACAGTTCCTTTTTGATCACTGCAATTACTGGGGGGGGGGGGGGGAGATGGGACACGACCCCAAAAAACACAAACAACAAAACCAATAGTTCTTGAAGCTTTTCTGACTGTTTTGCTCAAAAGAACACTTGCACAAGGTATAACTGACAAACAAAAGGGATGCTAAATTTCATCTGTACTTCAAGGTTAAGTGTAATATTTTTGCACACAGAAGAAAACACATTCTTGAGGTTTTCATCTACCAGCTAAATAAAACTAAAGATCTCACATTTAGCTCCTACATTTTAGAAAAAATAGAAAGCTCCTCTTTCTATTTCAGGTAATTTAACTCCACTCCTCCCTTCTTGAAACCCTGATGAAGGAAGAATTCCACAAAACAGTTATTTCTGGAGTGTATGAAAGGAGAATTCTTAAGATTCTACTTAGGTAGTTAACAGATGGTAAAGCATTGAGAGGAAAGACAACAGCATTAAGACCATGTTCAAAAGACATGGGCAATGTGAAGGAAAGGAGAGAAAAGATAAGAAACTTCTCTGGAAACTCCTAGCTTAAAAAAATCAGCACAAGAACAAGAAAAAAAATACTCAGAAAAGCAAAACATAAGCTATTAGCCTTTACCTTCAAAATATTTTTGATGCCCTTACACAGTGATGCTTAAAACTACCACTTCTGCAATGACAGTTCTTTACAGAAAAATCAGTTCAATTTAATTAAACATCAAGAGAAATAAGGTGAACTGTTGTATTATTAAAAAAAAATAAATCAGATGCCAACTGCAAAATCAGTTTCCTCTGAAATAATTTTCTTTGTAAAGTTTTACTTCTAGTATCAGCTTCCTATTCAGAATTCTTTACATATGAAAAAGCACTGTGAAAAACAATGGTTTGAAATATTTTCAGTTTATAATCCTTGTTTAGTATCACAAACACCTCTTAGATCTGTGCCAAGCATATGACCAAAAGAGCTCATATTTCTTTGAAAAATGTTCCCTACTTCTTCATTAAAAAAGAAACCTATATGTTACAAATTACTGCAGTGTTGTCTGCAGAGTTATCTGGTTTACATGGCACTACGTTTGTCAACGCAAAGCTGCTATGACAGGTTTATCAGGAGCTTTTAATGCATCTGTGTGTTTTTAAAGTTAATAAAATCCAATTTTCCTCTTGTCTGAAAGACAGCTTACATTTCACTATGACAAACCCTATACAACCCTTGGCAAAACAGGGGCATATTGCTATGGCACAGCAATGCAGACAAAACAAATACCACACCCCTACCCAAGGCTTATCCTGTCATCAAAAATTGATCTCTCCCAGTAATGTTACAGGATACCTGCAGCTACAAGAGTTCTGGCACTAAGATCTCTTCAGTTTAGAAAGGGTCTCAGGAAGAAAAACAAACAAAATGCCACCTTCAAAGTTGCTGGAGCAGTATTAAGTTAATAGAATTGAACTAGTTTATGGCTGCTAGTTACATTCTAGTAGGCAATTGTAACATTAACCATATGCAGCTTCACAGAATTCCTAACAGAACTATACAAAACTTGAAGGCCTTCCTCCTTTAAAAAACTGGAAAATAACACAGTGAAAAGGGTAAAGCAAATGATGGAAGCAAAGAGAAAACCACTTCTAGATGAGTAATCAAACCACTGTATGAAAGCAAACTCCCATTAAACATAACACTGCATTGACTACAAGAAGGCACAAAGTACTGAAATCCCTGTTCCATCAACAACACAAAATACTCAGAACAGATTTAACAGTAATTTTTCAAATTGTAGCAAGTAAAGCAAATCAGTCAAAAGCACCTACTTTATGAAAAGTTTCTGCTGTCACAACTTGAATAATGTTATCTTATAAGCAATTTAACAGCTGGTAATTGACTTTTTCACATACAAAATCAATTTGAAATCTTGAGGAAAATCCAAACCACAGAATGAACTGTCTGATACTAACACTTGGTTTGGCTCCTGCTGCCTGTTTTCATTTTAGCTCAGAAATAGGTAAGCCTTCAAGCAACACACCAACCACATGACCAAGCAAAGGTCTCTTTGCCCTCCACACAGCAGGGGGAAGACTAGGTATTTATTCTTACCTTTTGCTTTAAGTATATTCTATTAGGAAGAAAAAATAAGATGAAATCAGGGCCACACTATCTTATTTTTGAGAAGCCAACTGTATACAAAAAGACGTACTATACCATAATACACAGTGGCTCCTATGATTAATCACCTTGTATGTTGAACTATTCCTCCGTATAAGAATAAACACGTAGAGTCCTTACAGCTTCGTTCTGTTCTGTTATGAATGCAATATCATGCAGCAGAACTTCCTACACTAGTGGCTGTTTGAAAGTTTCAAGAATATTTTTAGACATGAAAATCAATGGTTCATTTCAAACACCTACAGATTAGATACCCAATGCACCAGAGTCTGCCTGCAGCAAGTAGTTTTCTTTAGAGAACAGGCCTATTTTGAGTTTGTGGGACTGGTTGGATTTTTTTGTTTGGGGTTGGGTTTTATTTTGTTTTAAAATATTTTGGACTTACATGTGTATCAGCAGATCCAGTGGTGTGTACTGCATCTGGCACCCTGACCTGAAGAGAGAATGAAGTGGATGTGAGGCACAGAAAAACAAACAGACAAACAACCTTTGGTTTTTTCAGTCAGTTCTTCAAATGCAATTTTCATTTCAACTTCAATGTCCAAATACACAAGAACAAAGATGCATGTGATGTATTTTAATGATGCATCTGAACAGGGTCACAACATAAAAAAATGTCAATATAGGGCAAAAAAGGGATTAAAGATAGACTGCTCTTGCTACCATTAAAAACATTAAATTTCCACAGCTGGATTTTATAAACATGCCACTACCACCACTGCAAGGAAAAAAAATTAGGTTTGTTACAACAAATCTGCAAGAGTTGTCATGAAAGGCTGTTAAAAGGTTACACAGAGTGTTTGATTGTATTTGCCTCACTACAAAATCATTTGCAGAACTGTTCTTAGTATGTCGTGCATCGATGGAAGCTGGCCACCTTAAGAACACCAAGTCCAATTTGTATGTACACATTAACATTATTACTTTAAACTGGAATTGAACTTAAACACATAAACCAGTGTATATACAAAATTTGCATAGGCTGCTTTTAAAGTAAGATTTTTAAATCAGTTTCAGTGATGGAGAACACTCCAACATATTTTTAAATTACATAATGCCCAGATTTCAGAAAACCTCACTGACATGACATCTACTATTAAGACATTGCTGCCTGATGCACAATTCATAATCTAAATTGAAATTTACAACAAAATAAAACCTTTTCATTAGCTAAAATATGTTCATTAATTACAGAATATTAGCAGTTCTTATTACCAGGAATTTACAGTTTCTACCAGGAACAGTAATATATGGTGTTCCACCTCCAGTCTTCCAAAACGGACAAGCACCAAACGCTACTCTAGAAGATAATTTACTAGACCTCATTTTCATTTTGCATCATGCTTTTTCATCAACTAAGATAAAGACATTTGTCTTTGCATAAGTATATTCCCATGTTTTACAGTCAAATCAAATTAGAAAAAATGGCAGACAGCACTTCAAGAACCAGAATAAATCCACAAAGGTAAAGAGAGTCACAAAGGTACAACCCTTAAAAAAGGAGAAGCAAAAGGCTCCTAGGAATATGTTTGGAGTTTTTTCCAGAAAGAGAAAGGGGGGGGAAAAAACCCAAACAAAATAAACAGATTGTCTTACTCTCAAGGACCTCCCAAACCCACTTACCTGAAAAACTATACATTATTCACAAGGCGTAACTTTGCACAGAGGCTAATAAAAGGTTTAGTTCACATGTACCAGTAGCAGTTCATTAAACTTAAACTACATGTGAAGGCAAGTATCACACAAGCATCTTCTGCTAATACTACTTCCTGCAAACTTTTCCTCTGTATTTGGTGCTGGATTTTTTCGTGATTCACAACTGCCTATCAGTAACCTTTATCCACAGAACAGTTATCCACAGTTCTACACACTGTAAAAATGCAGCTTAAGGAAATGTGTCCTTCCCCAGAGAGTTTACAGATGTATAGCATAACATCACACAGATACAATAAAGACACTGTGCAAAAGAATTTTGGAGCTTGAAAACAGCATTCTTCCTGCTGCCAGTTACCACCCTGGGGCAACCAATACATCAGTTACAATGCCACCGTTAAAAAAATAAAATAAAAAAAAGAAAGTTTCAGACCTGCAGTTAAACAGATAAATCTTAAAGGTGGACTAATACAACGCCATCTGCCTTACTGTACTGACAGAGTCCAAGACCTAGCACGGCTTGGGGGAAGGAGGCTGTTCGGCAACAGGAAGATGAAAAGACCACTTCTCAATTCTCTACATCCGTTTCATTTATAGAAGTTTAGGAAAGTGACACTTTCTAACAGGGATGGGTGCCAAAGCTGCTTCTACAGGGAGGACAACAAACAAGGCACCACACAGTAACAAACAGTACCAATGCTCAGTACAATGACACTTAACACAATATCCTGAGGAAAAACATTAAAAAAAAAAAGTAACAAGACACTAAATCTGTTTCTCCAGCAACAGAGCAGATGAAACTCGTTGGAAAGGCTTTAGATATATGGTAGCACACAAAGATTCTGCAGACTAACAGCAGGAAAAGCAGGCCAGTGATGAAAAAAGTCTGTAAGTTGCTGAGCTAGAAGCGCAGGGGTGCTCCCCAACCCATCAACAGGGACCATGGCACTGTGGAGCAAGCCACCCTGAACATAAGCCAAGAAACAGAATTTCTAAGGTGCACTCTAAAATCTTCTAAAAGCAGTTTTAGCTTTTAGACCAACCCTATCCCACAGCAACTAGCTGCTCTGCAGAGCCACATTATTGTCCTCCTTAAACAGTTTTTATTTTTAAGGTCTTCTCTTCTCATGTATAAATTTAGTTCATCCCTTTGCTACTGCCTCTGACCATCCAAGCAACTGTACCGACAAAGCACAGGATTAAGTGATCTTGACAAAATTATGCATTGCTATCCGCCAGTTTCTAAATAGCAGTTATTAACAAAGCTAATTCTCACAGCACTGCACTTTGCATCCACCTATCACTTGGACAAAGGGTCCATTTTGTTTCCTTATGAGGTATACCAGCCAAGTTGACTCAGCAGAATCACAGTGCCTTTCTAACATTCACAGAGAGGAGCATTTCAGATGTTGCCCACCTGTGTAGAAACCTGGAACATGATTCTTTTTTCCTCTTCTCATCATGTTTTATTAGCTCAACTGAACTAACTGTTGAAACATACATACCCAAAGCTCTGTCCTGCACCTAACAATGTCTGAGATGTGAGGATAGCTCCTTCATATTCAAAACGCTGACAGAAAAAAAAAGTGCGATGAGTCCATCTTTCAGTCATTGCCAGCATAAACAATGTACAAATGTCTTCTTAATCCCAATTCACTGCCTCTACCACTCTGCACGAAACCTATTTTTTTCTTATTTTTTTTTCCTAAACCATACTATTTTCCATCTGAATCACTTTTAACTGCACAGGTCCCTCAAAGAGTAGTGCCAACATAACTGAAGTAGCAATCCAGGCTGCTGAAATGGCATTCCAGTAAAATACGGCCCTGACAAACCACAGTCTTGGAGGTCAGGTTGCTCAAAGTTCCATTACTGAGTCTAGCCAAGTTTACTCGACCTTCAAAAGAAACAAAAAAACAAAAAACCTCAAAAAACCTTCAAAGGACCATACAAATAAGATTTATAACAAATTCCTATAAGAAAGCCAAAGCAGAGAGCCCTCCCTCAGATCCTGATGTTTAAATTTTATTCCAGCTTCATGACAGCTTCCAAAGAAAACAGAGAAGAGACAACTGTTCCCTCAAATCTTTCTGCCAGCAGTGCAAGTGCCCACAAGTCCAGCTCTTAATAGTTTCTCCAAATTTAACAATCTCTCAGTAAAACTGGCATGATCATATTATTTCACAAATATTTAAAATATGCTGTCTATAATAAGCAAACTTTTTTTTAAATTAATACTGATGCCATATAGTAGAACAACAAACAAAAGCACAACAGCTGCCAATAAAACCCAGGAGACAATCCTTGGCCTTCCAAATGCTGAATATTTTTACAACTGTAATGGCTACAACTTAAAACATAAATAAAAGCCCTGCTGCTGCAGAAACTAACGGCTTCATGGTAAAGTATTTATGAGAAACTCTGGTGTAAGACACTGCAGCCCTATTTCAACACCTTCCATTGACTGTGCCCCCATACTGGGCAGCTGGTCACACTGAATTAGATAACTTTTCCCGATCTAATGGACTACCTAGAAAAGACAGTTAGGGGAGGCTCAGCCAAACCAGCTTTCAGTTCATAGCAGGCCCCTCCCCCCCAAAAAAAAGATCATGCCAAATCAACTAAACATGACAATGTTCAGAAAAGTAGCTAAAGCTGGGACTGGTTTGTGTCAGCACTGATACCAAGGAAAAGCAAATGGAATCACTGCTTAAACCAAGAAGTTAAAGTCCAAGAAAAGCAAGGAGGTTTCCAGCCAGCTTGTCTTTTTTATTCTCCCTTTCTCTATCAAACTTCTAAAAAAAACAAATGCTTGCAAACACCTGCAAATTATTTTATAGCTAATCTATTTACTCTTTAAATTTACTGGCATAGTGCATATTTATATTATTCACTATTTAATTAGACATCACTTGCAGACTCAAAAGTAAATGGAAAACAGTTCTCTCCAAAGTACTTGCAAGGAATGCTATTCCTTTACAACCTTAAACTCAGACGAACAGGAACTGCCAACATTTAACTTTCTACTGCTAGAGGGGAAATAAGGAAGAGAGCTCCTTTAAGCTTCCATTAACAGGAACACACGCCTCTCCTGCCTCTGGACACCAGCTGACCAACAACAGGGAAAGTTAAGATCATGAGCTTCACCATTCTGCAAATGCTACATACAACTATAATTCACCACACGTACAGATTTATGTTGCCACTCTTCATACACTTCAACCTACCAAGGAAAGCTGCCCATTCACAAGCAAGTAGTTACCGTCCTTCAACATTTAATGAACACATAACTTACTCAAAAGCCTGAGAAAAGCATTTAAAATTAAGGAATGTTGTTAAAACATTTTTTTAGAATGACAAAGGGAAACCCACAGCTTGGTCCAAGTAGATAATCTCTTCTGCCACATGGTACCCAATTTATACAGCATTATATGTAAAGAGCAGCAGACATGCAATATAGTCACTACTTTCAGAAGATACAATACAAAAATAGAAGAGTCATTGAGCAACTAAGATTTCATTACATCAAGATAATAACTGAACATAAACAGTATCTGCCATTTCAGAACCATACCCTACACTGATCTCCTGTGCAGTCTCTACTTTCTCTCCCTTAATTTTGTCACTCTTTACTGTTTAGACTTCTGGAAGCCTCAAGCACGTATCTTGCTATCCTAATCTCAAAGTGACAAAGGAATAGATGATGCTTTTGCAACACATTTCACATTGGAGCCTCTCCAACTTATTTAGAAGCTGACAGAACCATAAAAAGCAGCTACCACCACAGCGACACAAGCAAGGGGTGCTCCTAGACCCAGACTGTCTCCAGCGATGGTTTTCAAACAGTGAATCGAACAGGCAATGCCTAGCTGAAGTAAGCTTGATTTTACACTATAAAACAAAGTTAACTGGCTAGACCTTCAAAATCAGTACTTGGACACTAAGACTGAAGAACAGACACCACCCATTCTGAAGGGGAGAAACCGTATCTTACTCTAAGTGTTAAAGCCTTCAACCACTATGCCACAGCTTTTCACAGAACACAGAAAACAAAATGTCACTGTGTCTTCCCCAGGAGGTAGGCTAGAAGCCAGCAACGGCACATCTTGGAACTGTCTGAAACATATCCTATGGAGTCTATGAGACATATTTGTTTTGCAAGTACAATTACTCTTGTAACTTGCAAACACAATGCACCAAAAGAAATTGAGTCTAAAACTTCAACATTTAATTATTTAATTTTTTAGATGTATTTAAAAAAATAAAAATGTTTGACAAATAATTACTTTAAGAAATTGAGCAAAATGGTTATTTGCTTAGATTGTTAAATCATAAACATTTTCATGCAGGCTGAACTAAACCCACAAATTTTTATCCTTGCATGAATAAATTAATTACAAAAATTAGAATATTACTAATTTCAGTACCATTGTGTCATATTTCTTTCTGCAAACATCTGGAAAGCATTTCTATGGATATACATATTGCAAACATTCATGAAATCACACACACACACACACAAAAAGACACCACATACACCCCATTCCCCCAAAGAAAGCTGAAGTTAACAGAAATAAATCCCAAGAGCTAAGCGTATCATCGTTTTAATCTTTTTCCACCAAAACCATTCTCATGGATCCAGGTACATACTATCACTATTTTCTCTGGCACATAAAATAATAGCAACAATACAAAACAAGAAAGATCTAAAATATAAAGCACAGGGAAAAGACTACTGGAAACACAGCATATACATCTAGAGTAAGAGGAAACTGAGGGGCAAGGGAAAACTGCATGAAGATGGCAGGATAAAGGACTTCAGCAACAGGCCTCGACAGATGAATGAACGTTTGATTTTACATTCTCTAGTAGCCCCACTGACTTCAATGGGATGGATGACTTACTAAGGAGAGTTAAGTGTCTGCACATAGCTCTGCAGAACTAAGATCTAGGACTGAAAAGAATTCTTATAAATGAAGTATTACTGTATATTAAAAAAAAACAATATTATCAGTACAGAAATAGTAAATGACAAACCAAAAAAAGTCTATGATGCAACTGTGAAAAGAAAGGGATCACATCTGGGTTGGTTTTGTGTACCATGTTATCAGTTGCAGTAATCAATATTTAAATTATTATTCTGTATCTAATTATACTTGAAATCCCAGGACGTCTTATTCCCTGGAAGCCATTCTCCATAAATTAAGACCTACTTTAAGTAGTAAGGTTTTCTGTCCAGCTCTTACTTGCAGTTCCAAGCCAAAGGCAAGATCCAGTGAAACGTTTCCTGGCAATATTTGGAATAGATCATAAAAGGGAAACTAAAATAAAACTCTCCTACTCTAATAACACCAACTGGGTAAACATGCAAAGGCTCTTGGTAACTACATTCCAGCTAGTTTCCTAGCAGCTAAAAAAAAAAACCAAAAAAAAAAAAACCACCCAAACCAAAAAAACTCTGTTTTAGCTGAATACAAAAACGGGTAAAAACTATTAATCTATGTAGCACTGGCAATTCCTGAGACAAAATACGGCTTCTCCCTTGACCGATTTACACACTCACCCCTAAACAACCCCTCCACCCCACCCCCCCAAAAAAAACAAAACCCCACACCAAAAACCAGAAGATTTATATACTTCTGTCCTAAAACCTGCAACAAGGTGAGTGAAAGGGAGTGTCGCTAATCGCCGATTCTCATACCATTAGCTGCCAGATCGTCCCTCAAACCGGCTCACCCTCACCTCCCCTGGCAGGAGAGGCGCTCAGGGAGCAGGCGGCTCTGTGCTGCTCCTGCCCGCAGCCAGCCAGGCGCTGGCTCCAGCGCACTGCTCTGGACAAGTTTGCCGGAACTCCGCACTACCTTGGACTTGTGGTCTGCAAATCCAACAGACCGAAATTACAGGAAGTAGAGAAGGCACAATCAAAAGAGCAGGGAACGCCACGGTGATCTTGTGAAATTTGTAATTTCACTGGTAAATCGAAAGAACACACTTGCATCTCAAATGGTCGCTTTCCGTCACATTCGCAAGTTGGACACTAAGCCCACGTGAGCTTCGGCCCATGGTGGGATCAGGTCTCCCACCACGACCGAAATTAAACACGTACACGGCCAGGGGTAAGACCCGACCATTAACCAGCTGTCCGCACCCGAAAGCGGGGATACGCCGGTCAGAGGAGGCCGCCCCGCGCCCGCGGTTACAGCGCGCTCCGCCGGGCCCCGCGCCAACCTCCCCGCACTCCTCCGCCGGGGGAACGGGGACGCGAGGAGGCCGCTGCTGCCAGCCTGCGGTGGAAACGTGCCCACGGTGGTCCTGGGGAGCGGGGATGCCCCGCGAGAGGCCCGGGCCCGCCGCACCGCCCCCTTCCCGCCTCCCCACCCCCTCCCGGGGCCCGCAGTCACCCCGGGCACAGAGCAGGGACGGAGCAGGCCGCGCCGCCCGCGCCTCGTCGCACCGCCACTCCCGGGCACCGCTGCCGCGCCAGCGAGCGGCGGCCATGCCCTCAGGCGGCGGAACGGGCCGGCGGGCCGCGGGCCGCCCCGCGGAACGGCCTCACCTTCCCACTGGCTTTCTGCGAGCCGCTGGGCGCCTTGTCCGCCATCTTGCCTCTCCCCTCGCTCAGCCCTGGCGGTGAGGAAGCGAGCGTCGATCCCACCGAGCCCGCGAGCGGAGGGCGGGAAGTTGATGGCCGAGCCGCCGATGGGGCGGCCTCCGCCGGGGCGGGGCGCCTCCCGTCCCCGCGCGATGTGCGGTGTGCGGTTGGTGTGCGGCCCTTCGTCCCCGGCGGAGTGCGTGTCTGTGCGGAGCCTCTTGCTCTCACACGAGCAAAGGAAAACCCGCGCGGGGTCGCTAGGCCACCCAAATCTGCCTAGCTACCAGCTGCGGTGAGGCAGGCGGGGGCAGGCAGCCCGCGGCGGGAGGCCGCGCTCGCCCGACATCCCGCGGTGCCGGGGCAGAGCGCAGGCATGGGCCGGGCACCGGCGTGGCGCGCCGGGGGGCACCGGCAGCTCTCCGGCCCGTGCGAGGACAGGCGGACCCGCGGGAGGAACCCTGACGCCAGGAGCCGGCGCTCGGCCGCGAAGCCCCGACCCGCCCGGCCGGAGCGCCGCGGACCGGGCGGGCGTCGGCTCACACGGCGCTGTAGAATCACACGGGGCCTTTTTGAATTACCGGATCTTTTCCTACAGTTTGCCGGTGCCAGCTGGGAACAACTCGGGCCGGCCACTAATTAGCCTCTTCATGCAGGCAGAGGTGGAATAAGTAGGGCAGCAACAGGACTGCTTAAGGGCGCAGGGAAGGCCCATGGGGTCCCCGGGTGCCCTGCGATGTGGAAGTGCCCGGAGCGCTCCTGGTGCACCCCGAGGGCCCAACCTGTGCTCGAGGCGGGAAGGCCTCAGCCGGGGTGAGGCTGGGCAGGACGGGCAGTGAGCTGGGCAGCTGCAGCACCCTGTGCTTTGGCTACTGCTCAGCTCTCCTCATCCGCTGATCCACGGCCCTGGACACCCAGTGGCGCGTGGTCACACAGTTTGGAGGCAGAGCTCGCCCCTGAACATCTAGCAAAGCGAAATAGGGAGAATGCTGTGTTGAAGAACATCAAAATATTACATCAGATCAAGAAAAGCCTAGGAATAAACAGTGGAAAGGATAGCGCAACAAATCCTCCATTATTGGGTTGACAGCCCACCACCGCTGCAACTTTATTCAGCGTAGCTTAACTAGAGATTATAGCAAGAGGTCACGTAACTTCTGTCATGAGACTTGCGTTCTCCTGCTTTTGTAGATTTTCAGCATCACGTGGGAGATGCTGGGGCTGAGATAATGCTTAAAGAAAAGACAGTAGATACAGAGAAATGAATGAAGGCTTTAAATCCACCAACTCCCTCCACCTACTGCTCTGTGAGCAGCGGGAGGGAGCAGGGCCTACGCTAATAACCACATTTGTCAGCGGGGGATGAAGTGGGAGCTTCCAGATGAGGCAAAAGGGGAGCGTGAGGGCATGGGCAACTGCAGGGGACTGGAAGTTTAGAGGAGGGCAAAACCCTTGGGAAACCTCGCCTGCTGCAGGTGTGCACGCAGCTGCCTGAGGGGACGGCCTGGCCAGAGCGTGTTGCTCTGCCAGTGCCAGTCTCTAGGGTGAAGGTTCAGCAGCGAGTCTTCACTGCGACTGCCAGAGCGCAGGCGACGCTGGCCATCGCATAGATCCCGACAGGCCCGATGCGTCGGCTAGTGAGTGGTGGGAACACCACAGCAATATGAAAGCGAACGCTCACTCGGGAGCTGAGGGAGAAGTGCTCCCTCAACACCAGGAAAAAAAGCGGGTCAATACGCAAGGCCAGCAGCGCAGATGAAAGGGAAAACTACCAGCGCTTCTTGCTCCTCCTGTGAGGAGCGCTCTGCAGGGACGGCAGGGAGCTGAGGGGAGCCGGGGCAGCTGAGGGGAGCTGGGGCGTACCAAGGGGAGCTGGGGGGAGCTGGGGGCAGCCACGGGGAGCTGGGGGGTGCCGAGGGGAGCTGGGGGGAGCTGGGGGCAGCCACGGGGAGCTGGGGGGTGCCGAGGGGAGCTGGGGGGAGCTGGGGGCAGCCACGGGGAGCTGGGGGGTGCCGAGGGGAGCTGGGTGCAGCCACGGGGAGCTGGGGGGTGCCGAGGGGAGCTGGGGGGTGCCGAGGGGAGCTGAGGGCAGCCATGGGGAGCTGGGGCGTACCGAGGGGAGCTGGGGCGTACTGAGGGGAGCTGGGGGGAGCTGGGGGCAGCCACGGGGAGCTGGGGGGTGCCGAGGGGAGCTGAGGGCAGCCTTGGGGAGCTGAAGGGAGCTGAGGGGAGTTGGGAGAAGCCGGGGGGAGCTGGAGGAAGCTGAGGGGAGCTGAAGGGTGCCGAGAGCAGACATGGGGAGCTGAAGGGAGCCAAGGGGAGCTGGGAGAAGCCGAGAGGAGGCAAGGGGAACTGGGGGAAGCCGAGGGGAGCTGAAGGGAGCTGGGGGCAGCTGAGGAGAACTAGGGGGCAGCTGAAGGGTGCCAAGGGGAGCTGGGGACAGCTGCGGGGAGCCGGAGGGTGCTGAGGGGAGCTGGGGGAAGCTGCAGGGAGCTGGGGGGAGCTGAGGGCAGCCGAGGGGAGCTGGGGGCAGCCGAGGGGAGCCGGGGGGAGTCATGGGCAGCCACAGGGAGCTGGGGGCAGCTGGAGGAAGCCACGGGGTGCTGGGGGGAGCCACGGGGAGCTGAAGGGTGTCCAAGGCAGCCGAGGGGTGCCAAGCGGAGCTGGGGGCAGCCAAGGGGAGCCATAGGGTGCTGAGGGGAGCCAAGGGGAGCTGGAGGGAGCCACGGGGAGCTGGGGGGCGCTGGGAGGAGCCGCGGAGTGCCGCAGGGAGCTGGGGGGAGCCGAGGGGAGCGGGGGGCAGACGCGGGGAGCTGAAGGAAGCCGAGGGGAGCCGCGGGGTGCTAAGGGAAGCCGGAGGCTGCCGAAGGGAGCTGGGGGAAGCTGAAGGGTGCCGAGGGGTGCTGGGGAGAGCCTAGGGAAAACGAGAGGAGCGGGGGGCAGCTGGGGAGGAGCCGCGGGGAGCCGGCGAGAGCCGAGGAGAGGCTGGGGGTGCCGAGGGCAGCCGGCCGGGGCCGCCCGCCGCGCTGTGCGCACGCTCCGGCAGGGGGCAGGGCCCGCCCGCCCCGTCCGGGTAAGGTGCTCCGCTACCCGGTTCCTACAGCCTCAGTCACAGGAAAGCCAGCAAAATAAAACGGGTTAATAATAATCGTTCTGCAGATGCAAATTGCTTCACGCTGCAACCAAATAAGCAGTTGACCAGATAGTGCCGCTGCAGCTAAGAAACAAGTGAGGCGGGCAGAGAAGGCCGTGCGGCAGAAACCGGGACATGTTTCTCCTGGTGCTGCAGGCCTCCCTCACCACCTGCAAAACAACACGCAAAACATTTCTGGTCATGGATTAGCAGCTAAGAATCAAGAGATACCAGGTGTTCATTGAGCTCCCTTCAGCAATAGGCATTTACAACAAGCCTTTGCCATCCGTGCAGCCATCGCTGCAGCCACGTGCCCAGGGCCTCGCCTCTGGCTCGGGAGGACGGTGCTCATGTCTGCAGGGTACCCCAGGGCTCTGCACAGGCTTGAAGTGGGATCACTGCGGGCTTGGAGGGAAGGAGGTAGAAATGAAACTCACCCCTTGGTAGCAGGATTTGGGGACAGTTCCATCAGTCTTTTGGGGATTTTTTGAGCTCCAGATTTGCCTGTAGAGGAGCCCTTCCACAGGAAGGAATGGTGTTGGCCAAGGAGCTTTGGAGGTGGATTAGGCGGGATGTTACAGCTTCAGAATCCAAGTTGTCTTTCTCTTTCCCTGACTTTCTCAGTTTTCTTGAGAACCACTTCACCACCTTGCAGAGGCACCGAATTAGTGTCACCCATGACCTGCTTTGGGATTTTTTTAACATGGTAGTGGAAACAAGTGCAGGAATGAGTTGGAAGCAGGCCAGCTGGGGAACTTGCACCTGATAGAAGGGGCACTTAGGGCCGCAGAGGGAGGCACTAGGTGCTGCTTCGATCTCCTGGGACTGCATTAATAAACATGGCACAAAAGAAACACTGACACTTCTAGATAAAAAACAAACATCTAGCTGGAAAGAGGAACGCGCCCTTGGATGCTATAGTTTTGGAGCCACTGAGGTTTAGAAAATTTGTGCTCTATTTGGCCTCAATCCCTTTATTTAATCCACCTCATTAATCCTTTTTAATTATCCACCTCATTGTTTAAATCCTCTGCTTACTGCTCAGCCTCTATGCTCTTTTTTAATTAATAAACTGCACCAAATTAAGAGCATCACGATTGAGAGCACGCTGTGAAAAAACAGGAAAGATATACTTAGAGTTTCAAAGGTCGTCTCTAAAGATAATTTTTCAGAATGAACTGTACTCCAGAATCTGTGCTATTTATAACACATTGCAATAATACAGTAGCACTTGTGTACAGTTAGTGAATTACAACATATGTCAGTGTCTTGGGCTTAATGGGGAAGGGAGGGAGGAGAGAGGGATGGAAAGGAAGCAGCGAGGTGCAGAAATCTATGGAGAATTAATGCTGGAAAGGATAGGCTAATAATAATATTAAAAAGGAAATATTAGACATTTTTCATTATAACGTAGTAGGCCTGGTTGCACGCAGACCTGGGAGTCGTTTATTAACTGTTGTTACAGTGACAGATAGCATTAGGCAATATACTAGGGAAAATCATGAATTATCATAAATAATTAACAATAAGCTACATTAAGTAAACCACATGCTGTAGTGCATTACCCTTGTCCTTCTGGCTGGTTTTTTCCCCCACTTTCAGAGGAGTTCTCTCCCTTGCTTTTACCCCAGGCCAGGGCACAGCTGAACTGCTGCAGTCTTTTTGCAAAGGTGGGTGTGAGGGGAGGGGAGAGGAAGGATTTAAAGTGTTGTGGAAGTTCTCTTCCCTGTAGCAAAGGAAGCATGCTTTGAGAGCGCAAGGCGGGCAGATCAGGAATAGAAAGACGTGTGGCTGCTGAGCGTACAGGTTTCTGACTCTGGGAGTCATTTCATGCCCTCAGTAGTGGCTCACAGATCCCTAAAGCCACAGGCTCTGTGTGCTGTTCCCCATTGCTTAGGATGAAATCTTCCAGCTTCTTTTCCCTTATTCTACCCCCATCTCCTCCCACCCCTGAGACTGAAAACTGCTAGGCAAGGATTCTCAAAATAGGTAGATGCACGCTCCCCTGTGTTCTGCTGGGTTGCTAGGAAGCTGTGGGAGTGCAGTGCAGGAGAGCAGGGCAGAGGCGAGGTGAGAGGCTGGCAGCACACACAGCTGGAGCACAGGTAGCCTGGGCTGAATTGAGGGACCCCCATAATAACAAAAAAAGAGCCAGAAAGGGTGGCTGGAGGGCAATGTGGCTTCGAGGTTCCCAGCTGCCTGGACTTGTTGCTACTGCCCTGTCTGCTCTCTGACTCCTGGCTGGAGCCATCTCTTTGTTGTTCCACCATTGGTGCTGGTGCCCTACCTTCTCTCAACTGCAGGTCCTGCTCTAGTCCTGCCGTTCAGCAGCTGCTTTCTCTTCTAGGACCCTGCAGCTTTCCTGGGACATGTGTCTTATCAGGGAACTTGCGTTTCTCCCCCTGGGACTCCTCATGCGCTGAGGCCCATTATACAGACCAGTCACAGGGGCAACATCTGACTTGTGCTGTCTAGCTGAGAAAGGTCAGTAATTTGTGGTGTATTTCCCAGGCATTAGTGCGAGTATCAAATGAAGGCTTAATTTCAAAAGTTCTCCTGCAGCTTCTTGTCTGAGAGAATTAGCCTGCGTGGCTAGAATGCAGATGTGCAAATTTATCAGCTGTTCAAAAGCATGGAAGTTCAAGATGAGTGCAATGCCAATCTTTCCTTTGTCCATACCAAGAGTCCCTGCTTCCAGCTAACAGCAAGTAGCAATTTGCACTCTGGAACAAACACTCTCGCTTAGCACATAAAACCAGAACAATTTCTTAGCCATGCATTTTGTAAGTGGGGGTTCAGTCCTGCAACCCTTGCAAAGGACAAGTTTTACTTTGCTCTTGCTGTAAAGCCCCTGGTGGGTGACACGGTGGTGGATTCTGACCATGGAAGACATGTATGAAATATGCATACACCCAGTATGCTATTCTTCATCACAGTGAAACTATTTTCACTGCAATACTTAAGTTCAGATTTGCTGCTGTACAGAAAAACACAAGTTCTACCCCTAATCTTTCAAAAACAAGAACTTAAAGAAGACAACAACCAAACATTCAGAGAAATGTTCTTAAAATGTGAAGTGTTTTCTCCCAGTTTGCTATGTTTAGAGTCTTTTAAGATTATTTCAGATTGCTTTTATTGCTGGTTTTTAAAGCATGAAGAGAGCACAAACCTGAAAATATTCAACTTGAAGGTAAAGAGGGCAGAAAATCAGAAGCTAGCTCCTGGTGAAAGAGAGGTTAAAATGAACATTGCTATCCAACCATGATGTTGTCAGTTATTGTTATTCCCTTTACCATATCTAGCTTTTCTCACTTCCAAGTGAGGCTTTAAAATACAAGTATCACTTTCAATTTTCTTTATCTATTAAGGAATTATATTTATAAAGTATAATTATCCCTACTCAAGAAGGATAAAATGATGCCAGGATTCCTGTTTATCCAATCTGAAAAAGATAGTGGGGTAGGATCTCTAAAGGCAAGTTAATGTCTTCAGTATTAGATCAAAGCACTGTGCCTACTCAATTATTACAAAACATGGTAATCTCTGCAGTAGAATGTTACCTACAAAGACATTGTTTTCACAAAATTGATGCACACTTGGGAAAGGATTAAAAACAAAAATCACATAGAACAAAAAGAACCATGTTTGTATGTCTGTGTATCTCTTAAGATGTTCTCCCACAGAAACTGCAAGTGTGAGCTACATTAAACAAAGTTAGATGAGGCCAAAGCCTCTCTTTCTTTAACACCTACTCGTTTTTTAAATAAAAAGCCAAATTCTACCCTCACTCATGTGAGGTCAGTGGGGTTCCGTAGATGTCAGAACAGAATCAGATTTACTAAACAGATTTTAGTGAGCAAGGATAGAAATCCAGAGCAAACAGAGAAGTTAAATGTTTTCACTCAGACAAAACTTCTGATTAAGAAAGAAATCAGTGAAATCTGTCTTGAAGGTGAAAATATAGAAAGTAAAAAGAAATGGGAGAGTCAGAGTTGTATGGTAAAGGATTATGTCAAGCAAGAGCTCCTAAGATTGATGTTTGCCAGTGTGAGTGGGTTGAATTGGGCGAGGCTGAGGGTATTATCTTCAAAAGCATCTTAAATCTTCCAGACGCCACCATTGCTTGTTCACCAGAGGACTTGTTCACCAGTGGTAGATTTAAGTTAATGTCTTTACTCACTCAGAAAGGCAATGGATCATAGAGGGTAGATTTAGATCAGATATTAGGAAGAAATTCTTTCCTGTGAGGGTGGTGAGGCACTGGCACAGGTTGCCCAGAGCAGCTGTGGGTGCCCCATCCCTGGCAGTGCCCAAGGCCAGGCTGGACGGGGCTTTGAGCAGCCTGGTCTAGTGGGAGGTGTCCCTGCCCATGGCAGGGGGTTGGAACTAGATGATCTTTAAGGTCCCTTCCAATCCAAACCATACCATTCTATGATTCTAATAAGAGGGGTAAGTACAGCTTCTTCCCTAGTGTGCTGAGTATATTAGAGTGTAAAAGATGAAATTGGCTTGCTCTTTTTTTTTTTTCTTAACCAAAAGGCATAATTTCATTGGGGAGGGGTGAAGTAATTCAGAATACCTTAATAGGGCTTTGGATATTTCAGGCAAAATGATACCTTGTGAAAGGACTTCAACAACCAATAAAACACAAGTATAACAGAAACAAACTCACATTTGGTGTTTTAGCACATCTTTTTCTTTGAGTCTTCAGCCAGCACTCATTAACATTATCTTCCATTACTTACCTCATTAGGCAGTGTCTTCATCAGTGTTTTAAGAGCCTTCTCAAAGGTTATTTGGAGAGAAAGCCTGCAGAAAATTTTACACATGCTGGAAGAAACCCTGGTATATGCTGACCATGCCCGTCTAAATATAGACTCTGGTTAGAGAAATGCAGAGGCCTCTTCACGCACTACATTACGTGGACTCCTCTCTGTGACCTCCAAATGCCCTGATTTTCCCTGGCCTACCACATAATAGTCATGTAATACTATGTCATGTAATACTCGATGAACTACATATGAATAAGAGGCTATTTTGAGGTTGTAAGTGCTTTAAACTGTAAGGTTCCCAGTACGCTACTCCACAGCTGGCTTGGGGGCAGAATAATTAACCCAATGTAAGATGTATGCAGTTGCCTTTAGGAAAGCCCAATCTATCCTCAGAGACCATTCTCCCCTGTAAGGAGGCAGCCTTGGAAAAAAGCAGAAGAACCAGATCATTAGTAACGAGTTTCATTAATGTGGCCTCTCAAGCTACATTGCTGTCGCCTGGCAATGATGTGAACTGTGATCTTTAGAAGCTCAGAGATCTCCCTGGCACTTTCTGGCCAGGTGTGGAGACCCAGGTTATGTGTGTGAGATCAGCAGAGCACTTGGGACAAGTGAAAGCTGAGTCCCCACACAGAGGCAAAGAAAAGAAGATGTGTATTTATTTTACGCTGCTAGTATTTATCTGTAGGACAGTGTTAACAGGTAAACCCACCAGGGACAAAGCAAACAAAAGTAGATAGCTACCATGGGCCTGTGCTTCCTCCAGAGGAGCGGGTATGTGCAAGTCTCTCAAGTGATTCTCAGCTTTGCAGTAAGCCCCCATCCCCTGAAATGTTAAGACATCTTAAAATACTACAAGAAGTCATCAGTAGTAGGGAGAAATTTCCAGACATTTATCTTCTCTGCACTGTTAGCGGTGATCTCCACCAATACTCAGACAGGGCCACCAAAACTGTGTCAGTCTTGAACCTCAAGTAGATCCCACCTGCTCCTCCCAGCCAGGGCTGTCCCCCATAAAAACACAGTGGGTGTCTCTCCCAGGAAGCCAGGTGATACCCTGGTACTCCCTGAGGCAAGAGGGCTGAATGCCTCCCACATCCCTGAAAGTCTGGAGGTTGGCAGGAAAGCCAGAACGTGTCAAACGAGCCCTGCTGCCACTGCAAGGCCAACAGTTCCCAATCAGCGGTGGATGCTGTTGTTCTTTAGACACCATCTGTTGCAACAGCTGCTGGTGGCTTTCCAACAGGCTCTTCAGTGCAGGTCTAAAACCAGATTGCTCCCAGCCAGCCACCTCTCCTTATCTAACCTTGGTGAGGGAGGCTGAAGATCACGGTCACTTTGGTCCTCTTCCTTAGGGCCTGCAATGGCACTCACCACTGTCAATGAAAGTATCACTTACGGACTGGGATAAACGATCCCCAGAGCGCTGCTGGGAGTGCCTGCCTGTGTGGTGTGGTGGTGTGGTGTGTGGTGGGAGCAGGGCAGGGAAGGAGGTATCTTCTAGCTTACAGCCCCCTCACCACCGGGCACGTATATGGTAATGCAGCAAACGGCCCAGCATCTGGCCTGTCTCTTCTTCAGGGTGGTCTCTCTGGTGCA
Source organism: Falco cherrug (assembly GCF_023634085.1). Lineage (NCBI taxonomy): Eukaryota > Metazoa > Chordata > Aves > Falconiformes > Falconidae > Falco > Falco cherrug. Next base: position 16,895,062 of record NC_073707.1, on the reverse strand, counting down.
GAGGGAGCCTGTCCACGAGAAGCCCGACCTCCACCCAAGGCTGAGCCTTTTCCCTCCCTAACCCCCGCGCTGCAGAGCCCACTGAGCGGGCCCTGCTGGCTCCGGGTGCAGCTGAGGCTCGCTGCAGGCAGAGCCCTCTCTGTCACTCCTCCAGGAGTGTCCGGCTGGTGTGTCCCTGCACGCCACCAGGCGCCCCCTCTAACATGCATTAGCATCAGAGCACATCAGGCCCGCTACCTAAAAATATCATAGAATGGAGCTGTTTAGGTTGGAAAAGACCTTTAGGATCATCAGTAAGTCTCTTTCAGTTGAATTATTTTGTTTAAGTTGAAAGTTTTACTCCTCCCCTTGGCTTTTCAGCACTGTTCAGTCGTGTTTATTTTCCCAGCAGGACCCCTGTGTAATTTTTTATAAAGGCTGTAAGCAGTGTCACCAGTCTGCCCTACTTTTGACGGTTCCATAAAATCAGTACTTTAATGAAAAATGCATTGAAAATCGCTTTCAGCAACATATTTTTACTACTCTTTTTTTGTGCCAATTTTTTTAAACCTGTTTCTCATTTTCTCCTTGTTCAGAAGATCTTTCACGTTGTCACAACTCACTATTGAATAGAAGATTTTTATGAAAATCTTTGGGCAGAATGTCCTCATTACACCGGACCTCGGCTCGTATACCGTACGACCATATATACATGAGTATCACCTTTGAAAACCTAGTGCGACGCGGTGTTTAAGGCCATCTGAAAACAAACCAAAAGGAAACACTTGAGGCAGCGGAGAGCGATCCCTCACTCGGGCTTCCACCTGCACCGGCACCGTTACTCACCTTTCCATGCTGCCCGCGATTTACTGCAGGCACATTAAGGTTCCGTGACACCTGTACAGTGCTTTCCCCTGTATTTTTATATTCTGATTATGTAACTGTGCTGCTTGCATAACGCACCGCCGATAAACGCGGGATTTGCCTGCGGATCAGCGCAGCGCAGGGCTGCCCGCCCGTGACCGCGGCCCCCGCCCCGCCGGGAGCGCCGAGCTGCGGAGGGGGCAGCCCCCGCTCGCAAGGGCGGCCCGGCCGGCAGCGCTCGGCCCGGGAAAACGCCTGCCTTCCCGGCACGGGATAATATCACCACAGAAACCATGTCTCCGGCGGCCCCACCGAAGCACACGCGGCAGACGTGCCCCCAGGTGCCAGATGTCCCCTGCCGGGGCCACTTCCCAGGCCTGTCCCGCCGGCGGGGCATCTCCCGACCCCGCGGGCTCGCCCCGCCTCCCTCGGGGCTTCTGCCCCCCGCCGCGCCGCCCCCCCGCTTTGTGCTCGGTGCGCCGAGGCGCCCCCGTGGGAGGGCTCCGTCCCGCGGGTGCCGGTGCCCGCTGCCCCGGGCGCGCTGCCGGCGCGGAGGGGCCCCGAGGGCCGCACGCCGCCTTGCGCGGAGGCTCGGCCGGGGCGGCCGCGGGGCTCCCCCGGGCCCGGCCCCCCCGCGCTGCGGCCGCATCAATCATTAACGTGGGCTCCGGTGTCCGGCGCCTCCCTCCGCGGGAAACCCTACCCGGGGCGGCGGGGGCGCCTCTCCCCGCTGCCGGGGAGCGCTGGATGCGCCGCCGGTTTCCAGTTACCGCGATGCCGGGCGGCGGGGCGGGAGGAGCCGCGGCGGTGCCGCCACTGCCCCTGCTGCAATGAGTGATGCTGCCGGGGGCGGCGGCGGCGGCGAGGCGCAGAGCCACCGCGGCTCCTCCGCCGGCGGCTGCGGGAGCAGCGGCTCTGCCTCGCCCGGGCGGCGGCGGCGGCGGGGCGCGGCGGCGGGCGGCGGGCCGGGGGCGGCCCGGGGGCCCGGGGCCGGCGGGGCCAGCAGCATGCCGGCCGGCGAGGGGGACAAGGAGGAGGCGGCGCCGCCTCCTCGCCCTGCCGCCCTGCTGCGGTGGGACGAGGTGCCCGAGGACTTCGTGGAGTGCTTCATCCTCTCGGGCTACCGGCGGCTGCACTGCTCGGCACAGGAGTGCCTGGCCTCGGTGCTGCAGCCCACCAACGAGACCCTCAACTTCTGGACCCACTTCATCCCGCTGCTGCTCTTCCTCAGCCGCTTCGGGCAACTGCTGCTGCTGCGGGGCGCCGGGGACGTGCCCTTCCACCACCCGGCCCTGCTGCCCCTCTGGTGCTACGCCTCGGGGGTGCTGCTCACCTTCGCTATGAGCTGCACGGCCCACCTCTTCAGCTGCCTCTCCCCGCGCCTCCGTGCCGCCTTCTTCTACCTGGACTATGCCTCCATCAGCTACTACGGCTTCGCCAGCACCGTGGCCTACTCCTACTACCTGCTGCCAGGGCTGAGCCTGCTGGATGCCGGTGCCATGAGCCGCTATGTGCAGCAGCGGCTGGGCTGGCAGCTGGACTGCAGCCTGCCCATCGCGGCCTACCGTGCCCTGGTGCTGCCGGTGGCCCTGGCGCTGGCCGTGGGCTGCACGGCCGCCTGCTGCCGCAGCCGTGCCGCCTGCTGCGCCTACCCCTTTGCCGTGCGCACCTTCGTCTTTGCTATGCCGCTGAGCATGGCCTGCCCCATCATGCTGGAGAGCCTTCTCTTTGACCTCCGCACCCGCAACCCCACGCTCTTCGTCTACTTCTACCGGCGCTACTTCTGGCTGCTGGTGGCTGCCTTCTTCAACGTCAGCAAAATCCCCGAGCGGATCCAGCCGGGGCTCTTCGACATCGTGGGGCACAGCCACCAGCTCTTCCATATCTTCACCTTCCTCAGCATCTACGACCAGGTGCATTACGTGGAGGATGGGCTGGCCGAGTTCCTCAAGGCACCCCTGGCCGCCCCCACCTACCTGGGCACTGTGGGGTATATGCTGCTCCTGACGCTTTGCCTGGCCGTGGTCGTCAGGAGGTTCCTCAAGGTCGCAGACCTCTGCAAGCAGGACTAGCCGGGCTGGCGACCCTCAAGATGGCAACTGCTGTACCGGCAACCCTTCGGCTGGAGAGCCTTGGCCCAGCGACCTTCAGACTGGTGACCCTCAGATCGGCCCCACCGTGTCCTGAAGATGCTGTGAAACCTGGGAGAAACGCACCTATGGAAGAGCCAGGTCCCTTTCGCGGGTGGTTGCCAGAGAAAATGACCATGGCGGAACTGCTCATGCTCTTTAAACTACTAGGTTACCAGGGGAAGCAAGCAAACGCTTACTGGTATGTTGCTGCTTAGAGTATAAGCTGAAATAATTTAGCTCTGCTACTAGGAAGAATGCATGAACTGTGAATGCCACTTACTAATTTTGTAACAATTAGGTTTAAACTAGCTGTGTATATACATACATATATTTATATATCTAGCTATATATTTGTTAGCTACATATATATGTGTGTATATATATATACACCTGAAGACACTTGTGCAATGATTACTCATAGACTTTTAATCAACTCCTATGTGAAATTTCCTAGCAGATTATGCACTGACATTTATCTCCTCTGTGATACTGTAACAGGCCTTTGCAGCCACATACTGGATTTTAAATACAAACAAATCAATAGCTATCTATAGTTTCTAAGGTCTTGCAGCCTTTTCAGCCAGGGAACAATAGATTTAACAGAGAGGAAAACCAGCTGTGAATTATTACAGAATTACTAGTTGAAGGAGAGGCTTTAATTAGACAGACAGTGAGAGGCTGGTGTAGCCATTCGGATACTGAAATAAAATAGAGGGATATGTAAAATAGCTGAACCAGAAAGGGGTCAAACTAGTTTGGAGTGGGGGGAGAAGAAGGGCACTGCATAATGGCGTGGCTCTTCCCCCAGCACGTCAGGAACATCTGTTGTGTTAAGGGGGTTGCTAAGGGGCCCCTTTATCTGCCCGGGAAAATCACCCCCAAATCAGCCCTTTAGAGTCAAAGTCAGATGCCAGACTTTCTATAAGCCCCTGCCAAGCTCAGTGGGAGTTCTGTGGATATAAAGAGAGTAACTGATGCATGAGATCTTATTCTGGATCTTTTGAAGAATTACATGGAACTGGTTTCTTCTGCTCTTTAATTAGAGCATACTGTCAGATTTACCATCCTAAAATAGTTGCAGAACAAGGTACCGCTGAATCTGAGCAGGACCTAAAATCCGGTTCTACAAATACTGGATGCTAGCACTTTCTCATCATTCCCCATCTTTTCCTATTTTGATTAGTTGTGGCTGCAGCTGGGGATTTTGACATCCTCTTTCAGAAGCTTTGCCGGAGTTCAAAGGGAAAAATTATGAGATACTTTCCAAAGCAGTATCTTTTCATGGCAACCCAGGTATTATCCTTGACACACGACAAACAGCTGACTGTAGATTGAACTTACTCTCTCTATATAAAGAGACATTTTTGTAAACTATGTGCAGATTTTAAACAGATGCATTTTGGTTCTGTCTGACAGGAGTAACAAGTATGCAATAATATTACACAAGGGGTTTACAACTTGACGTTCAGGTGAGGAACTGCTTGTATACCCCATTCGCAAAAGGAACGGTGGTACTTCCTTAGGAAACACTGGTGTCATACTGCGCAACAGTATAGTAGCTCTTTAACTCAGCCTCTGTGCCCCTTTTGTGGAAACATTTCTGCCCAAGTCTTCAAGTCTTCCCCATTTTCCTGGAAATGGCACCCGAACCCCAAGAAAATGTTTTGAGTCTAGTCCCATAGTCTTCTGTAAACAAAGCCCCCTTTGTTTACAATAGGAATATAGGAAGGACTATAGCTAGTAATTATGGGGTCAGATCCTTAATATGGGTCAGAATCATCAGAGAAACCAAGAATTGATATGTCCTGTACCGATGTCAGCTTTGTGAAAATTTCCCTATGAAAGCTGATAAGCTAAAAGAAAATTATACCCACTTCATTTTATCTTTTATCTCAACCCATTTTAACTGTAATGGTTTGGATCTTTTAAATTCTCAGTGAATGATGAGAATGGCCTAACAAAAGTATGTATTCTTTGCCACAATTCTGCTAGTGTATAATTTGTGGTAGGGTCACATGTGGTCTTCTAAAAAGATCAGCTAGAATTTTCTGAAACAGCAGTTCCCAGACTGTGGCCTCTTGAGTTATCACTGGTGGGCCATAAAAACCAGCATGGCCCTGTGTGGCTGTCTACATTCTGTTTTTATTTGCCTACCTGCATTAAAAGAAAATGAAAACTACATGATGTATTTTTAATTTTACATATTTTCATTTAGTTTTGTCATAAATACGGCATTGCTTTATTCAGCCGCCAATAAAGCAGAAAATGATCTGTACCACTGGGAGAGGAGGCTGGTTCACCACACTGTCATGCTTTGAAACGTGCTTTATATTGTAAAAAAACCTGGAAACTCACAATAGAAAGCAAACAGATTAAGACCTTCAACGATGTCATCCCATGAATTTCCACAACTGCAAAAAGAGGCCAAAATCTTTGAAATGTGCTGCATTCAAGTTAAAATAATAGAGGCATAGTAGTTAGAGCACAATGACTCATCCAAGTTTCAAAACTAATTATGTAGAAAGGGTTTGCCTGGGAGATGCCACTAGCATGTCCAACCAGCAATTAAAAACTAAGAAAGAAATCAGGCTGGGGACAGCAAATTTCAGCACAAGAAGACAGCTCAGAAACAAGCAACAGTAAAAGCCAAATGTAAGAAAAAGGCTTTTAAAGCATACTGTATAATGAATTTGTGCTTGTCAGTCACGATGTAGAGGACATCTCAAGAGGCAATGTCAAAAAAGGCTGTTGCTAACTTGTAAAAATACATTTGATATTTGCAGTTAGGCCACACAGGGTCGTCTATATATATCTCAACGGCAGATAACAGTATAAAGGTTGGATTGCAACCAGCTGCAATTTTACTGGAATCTTACTGCTGTTGTAGGAGTTGCCTGTGAGCCCCAGTCACACTGCAGACTTGGTACCTGGCTCCGATATTAAAAATAATGCTTCATTTAAAGGTTTTTGTTGGCAAAATATTGAGGCACATGTATGGGCCTGAGCACTTCGTGGAATTATTTGTAAATCCTGGTTGCAAGTACGGCTGTCTGAGCCACTGTAAGCAGGCTGTATGAATTAGGAGTGAATGGGTACAGGGAGATATGATTAGGTTTTAAGAGTTATAATTAATGTATGTTTGTTCATTTGTCTGTTTAAAATGTAGCTACAAATTAAAAAGTTACATTAAGTGTGGAGAATATCTAGGGAAACACTACCTGAGTGTCTGTGTTTATTCAGTAAAGGACATGTATGCAGAGAATTGCTCCATTTGCCATGTCCAGTAGCCAGTCTCTGTAAATATAGACGGAACAAAACTGAGTTAAAGAGGTTAACAGTGGAACAAGTTATCTATAATTATAGTGCTTGAATTTGCTCATGTAGAAGTGAATGTCAGCATTTGTGTGACTTGTAAGGGAGCAGGATCTCTTTTTGGTATGAAAGCACACATGGCTGAACGTCCATAAGCATGTCCAGAGCTCAGACAGGAGGTCCAACCTGCAGACTAGGTGCATAAGGACATCCTAGAAAATGAACTTTTTTGTATAAGTACCTGTCATAATATTTTTATTGCTTAGGTACCTGCAATAAGGTCTACTCTGTGGACTCCACAACTCATCTTTAAAACCAAAAAGGCTTTTCAGGCCTTTTGTGGCAGAATCTGTGTGGGGACGGGGGATGAGGTGAGGACGGGAGCACAAGGGTATGGCCTGAAAATGTCTATGTGTCTTTCTGTCTTTGGCCAACACTGACTGTCAGACTGACGCACCTGTGCCAACGTGAACTGACTGTTGATGGGGCCAGTTCCCAGAGTGTTGGTGGCAAAGACACCCCCCTTGCAATCAGCACGTGCCTAGAACTGCAGTCCACACACTGGCATATATTCAATAAGCCTAGCTTCTGAGCACTTCCAAATAACCCGTAAGCTTCAAGCTCATCTGCGTGCAAGATTGATATACCTGGTCTGTTGTAATTATCTCGTATTCTGTGGCAACACGCTATTTCTTCTTCTGCAGTGTATTCATTTGAATGTCACTACCCAGGATATCTGTGCAGTTCTGAGCTGCTTCGTTAGCAGGACTGGAGTCTGCAGTCTGGAAACAAAGGGAAAGGTTTCATTTGCATGCTGCACTTGTAGAAATTTAGCAGTTAAAAGTAGAAACACGTTGGTTTTTGCTAAAATGGTAGTTTTGCTTAGTTGTCCAAGTGTTGCGCTTATTATTTATTTGCTGAATCCAGCTACTATGTTGGGTTTTTGTCAACAGTGCACCTGCAGAAAATGACAGTATGAAAGTTTTACTTCATGTTTAAGTAAAATCTCTGAGGCAGCGCATTCATAAAGTATTGTTGCACTAAACTCAGATGATTACCATCCACATGCCTTACAGAAGCAAATCATACCTGTAGTAATCGCCCAGATTATACTGTTTTTCATTGCCTATGAGAGTAAAAATGACCGGTAACAAGTTGAGGAGTCAGGCACTCCTGGGTTCTTGTCCCTGCTTTGCCACTACCTGTTCTGTAATCTAGGGCAAGTTGTTTAAACTGTATTCATTTTGAATGAATTTAATTCACATAAAACACTGGAATTGTACCAGGGTTGAATCTGACCCTCTGTGTCTCAGTTTCCACATCTGTAAGATGGGGAGAATATACCTTACCTACCTCGCAGGGTTGTGCTGAAGACTAGCTAATGTTTGTAAAGCACTTAAAAATGCAAAGACCCTCCTAGGTGCTAAGAAGAAATATTACTGAACTCCGGCAGAGAGAATGTTACATTTTTGCGTAGCTTCTTATCTCACAGGGAGAGGAACATGAATGTTTCTAGACCATGAACTCTCGGGACAAACCCTCAACATTGCCATACTCCTAGGAGGTTCACATCCTGTGTCCTTTGGAGCTGATGGCAAAATTTCCACTGGCTTCAGGTGGAGACCAATCAAGACCTAAGCAGTAGTAAATGGGCTGACTAAATGCTTAAGGGTCAGGAGTAAGGAGGAAACATACATGAGTTAAATACTCTTCATATATTCTCACTGGTAACTTGTACCGAGGGGCACTGTAATGCTGACATGAGGCCTCGTTGTTCAGTTAGGCGCAGGTTATATTCCAGTTACCGTGAACCAGTGGAGCAGGATTTCCCATCAGTGTCTGTAAGACTATGATTACCTATTAATTGACATTGGGAATTTCAACCTGCTTCAATCTACTGTGTATCAGAGTAAAAATTAAAAATACCTTAAACAAACAAAGCTTTTAGATGTGTAATCATTTGGGAACACAAAATTATATTGATCAGACAAACAACTTTCTCTTTTCCCCTCCCATTCCCCAAGTTCAACAACATGGAGCCAATCCCATTCTTGAATGAAATCTGAACTTGGATCTTCTTATCACAGATGTGTACTCCTCCTTTGCCGTGGAGCCCTGACTAATCATCCTGCTAGCCCACTCAGCCCTTCTCCTGGAAGGACTGATAGAAAGAGCACCACTGAGTAGAGGACAATGTTTTTAAGAGCTTTTCTAACTGGTAGCAGTAGTGGAGACAAAACCCAAAAGACGACAAAGACATCAAAGGGCTTGAGCGATTCATTAAGGCAAAGCCTTTACCATTAGAAATTCGCCTTATCCAAGTATATTCCTAGCTTCTGTTAGACACCTGTAAGTCAGGGCTACATAACCAACACCCAAGTTACAGCTGAGACTTTACCCTCTTCTCCTCAGATGAGATGCAAGATGCTGAGGGAGTGTCACATGCACTGAAAGACACAGACTGCCATTCAAGACCTTTAGTGTCTTGGAGCTGGGTGTGGAATAAAGTTAAATTATTTTCACAACTTGCTTAGACAGATGCTGCCTCATTCCACTGAATTCAGTAAGAAATTAATGACCAAGACGAAGGAAGCAGGCTTTTGCTCAAAGGAAACGCCACCAGCAGACTTCCGCTTTCAGGACAATTGCTTCCTGGGCCATACTCAGAACATGGAGGATTCTGAAGTAGGGCTTCGTTGTTTCATGTGAACGCCTTAGGATTTGTGGTTGTAGCTGGGGGTTAATAGTATGGAGAAACAGTTTATAGCAAGTCAATTCTGTCTGCTAGAGATTCAAGCACGCTTTAGTAAGAGGTATCACACTTAAGGGTCTGTGCATGCAATGAACAAAACGTGTGAATTTTGTTTGGTTCTGTTGGGAAGGTTTGAAAATTTACTCTTTGTACACTTTTGGATGCTGACTACTGTATATGTAATGACTATGCATTTTTAGCAAAAAAAGGTGTGAGCTATAAATAAAGTTGATTCTGAGTACATTTTTGCAGAAATGCGTTTATAAAGTTTTTTCATTTCTTAATACAAATTACTGTGACACCTGTAGGATTAGGAGTGTGTTGAATGTAGTTATCGTCAAACACAGATGTTGGCATAAGTACAGGAACTTCCGATTCTTGTATGGTGGTGTTAGTATTTCTGAAAGCACTACACCACAGCAACAGTGATGTTGCCTTTTTATTGCCTTTTATGTTTTAAAGCAATAAAATAGCATCATTGCCTTTTTAGTTCTCCAATATCTATGCTAATTAATGATAGGCATCCCTATTATATTAAAATTCATTAATATGTATAAGAAGATCAGTGTACTGCCTACAGTGCTCAATGAAAAATCAGGAAATTGGTAGCAACAGCTATGTCAAGACTCAAAACAAAATATTGACTGCAAAATGAAGAGGTCTGTTTGGCATCAAAGTCTCCCTATTTGGCAGACTAGGAATGTTCCAAGTGGCAGAATAATGTTTTCAGTCCAAGTCAGGGACCAAAAAGCACTCAATGAAGTGCAATTACATCAAGTATCTGCTTTAGGCCTTTTCTGTGTAAAATCAGCAGGACATGATGTATCCCAACAAAACTGCATGCACCACCAATACTATTACAAGGCTGAATACAATGGAAAACTGCAGGATCTTCTTGTTGAGGCCTGTAGAATTTCTTCAAAAGTTCTAAAATTCTCGAGAGGTCTTATTTGCAGAGTTTGTACATCCTATTTGAAATATGGTGATGACTTCAAGTATCCAATGAGCCCAGCAAAAACATCCATTGCCACCTCACAAACAGATGCTTCAAAAGACTGCATCCTGCTGTTAACATTTAAGGTCTTTCATAACATTATCAGTAGGTGCTGGATCTGACTGCTGGGCATGAACATGCTGGAGGAAAACCTCACAAAACTGATGGAGCCAGTGAGGATGGCAAAATGCAGAGCAGAATGGAAAGCAGCAAGTCTCACTGCTAGGACAGGTAATTTATTGAGGTCAGTACCTCAGCCTTCAGCTGCAATGGCTCCACAGTTGTTCTGATAACCAACTAGAAATCCGAAGGCAATCTGCATTTTGTTACCATGACATCACTTCACTGACAAATGGCCCTAAAAGTCAGGACAGTGTATTTGTGGAGGAACAAAGGGACACCCGATACACAGTTTTAACCTTCAGATTTTATTCTCTCATCATAGAATAATGTATGGTTAGTAGAATCTGTGAGTGGAGATGAGACTCATTAAAAATTAAAAAGCTGGTAAAAATGAAAAGCAAATCAGTATTAATGCTAAGGCTAAATGTTGGTTTCGGTAATGAGAGCCTCTGGGGCAGACACTACAGATGCTCTCTTCTGCATCAGAAAGCCCGCTATTACAGGGCAGATTTCTTATCAAGAGCGGCAGTACACTTCTGTTAGTGGGGAGCTATAAATATTTTTTCTGCCAGGGAGCACAGCCTTTGGGTATATGATATATGCTTTACAGGAGAATGACAACAGCAATATAGCAGAATCTTTCTGGAGAATAAACCATTTTATAGAGTTCTCTAATTCGAGTATCTCCTGCCCACAAGATCTAATACTTTTGTGTCCCTCCTGACTGATGAAACACGGAAATATAGTTTTCCTTCAGTTTTGGTGTTAAGCATACTTCTCATCTATTATCCTCTGTATGCTAGGAAACTTCTATTCTCTGTCAGTCTCCTCTGTTGTCCTTGGGAACTGGGCAATGCCACTTGTACAAGAAGAAAAACCTTGGGTTTTCCCTCTTTATATGCTGGGCTTTCTGCATCCACAATTCTGAGGCTGTGGAATTCAATCACTGACACACAGTAGTGTCTCAAAATCTCAGCTTTGCTTTTTAGCAGCACTTGGAAAGACAACTGTGAAATGCCAGTGGGGTGGATAACAAACAGCAATATCTGAAGCCCTCAGAAATAACCTGAGGAATGAGCAAAAGGTAAACAGGTCCCTGGGACAGTTTCTCTGATACCTTTGTACACACAGGCATTCTCTCATCCCAAATTTAGCAAAGCTCATAAGCACATACTTAACTTTAATGGGAATATATGTTTATCTTTGTTCATTCACGGGGGTGAACTTTTCCTCGTGTTGAAGCGTGCTATAGATGCAGAGCTCTAATGAGCAGACAGTGCCAGGGAAATGCTGCCAGCAAGAGTTTGGCACAGCAAATTCTGCCATTCAGCCGGAAGGCAGTGTCCTACCCTCTGACACCCAAGACTCACATTCCCTCCTCTGCCTTAGTCCTTTAAAACATTCTCCTTTCAGACCATTGTCTGAAAGATTTTGATATGAAACAAAGAGGAAAATACATATGTAAAAGCTAGAAATGCACCAACTTAGTCGTGAAATAAAACTACAGATTTTCCAACTGTAGCAATTACAATAACAAAACATCGTTCCTTGTGGTCTGGTAGAAAACCATAGCTTGGAGCAAACGAGTCTGGAACAGTAATCAGACTCACTGAGAACTATAAAATACATTCACTGGCCAACCCAGTTAAAAAGAATGTTTTCTTCTGTGTCTTATAGACTCAAAGATTAAACGCAGAAGCCAAATATTCTGTGCAGACTGCCTTTGTCCCCAGCAATAGAGCATGTTCCTTCAAACTATAAGTATTCCACTCCAACAGAAGCACGCCATATCCTTTATTTTAAAGTTCAGGTGCACTCTGGACAACAAAAAATAACTTATTTCAGTGAAACATGGGGAATTGAGAGTATACAAGGGTGAAAAGCCTGCTCAAGTGCAATATTCAGGTTGTATAATTAAGATCACATAATGGCTAACTCCGCACTCAGCAGCCCTAACACCTCAGAGGGAGTATACAGCCAGTGCATGTTAGGATCTGCTTCTACTGAGATGACTGGTAATCCAAAAGATGTAGTGAATTGATATAATTAATGGAAAACAGCACATACCTCCATTACAGTTAAGCTGTGATGAGTATATTCCTGTATTCAGACATAAGGCTGAATTACTTACATGGTAAATGTTTTCAGGCAGCAACATTTATAAAAATGTTGGTAGTGCCCTACGTACTTTGGTTGAGGTCTCCATCTGTTGCCAACAAGACATTTTAGAAGTCTTCCTTATTAGAGGGAAAAAAAAAGGCAAAAATTAATATCAGAGAGTTGAAAAGATTTGTTGATTTTGACTGCTGGCAGACTTGTCACATAGATTTGCACAAAGCAAATGAACTTACGGACTTACAAATATTACCAAGTGATGTAATCACTGTTTTCTCTTCTGAAAGTCAAAGTAATGTTCTCCAAGCAGTTACTGAAGACCCACAAGTGAATGTGGCCATCTCACCTTTACAGCAGTTGCGTCTCAGAGTGCAGGTCTTCTGTGGAAAGCACTGGATGTTCACCTAGCAGGGTCAAATGCGGTTTATTGATGCTTTTAAATAACCCCAAGGAATGTTACTCATTAGCCAAACATACACACAGAGCTAACAGTTATTTATGATTTTCAGGCTCTGGAAGTGTCATGATTTCTAGCTTCAGTGTCAGGGCAGAACTGTCAGGTATGTCCCAGACATGAGTGACTTCCAGCTTATTACTCAACGTTAAGCACTCTCTCTTTTAAAAGCCATTTCAGTCAGTCAGTACCTCATGAATGAAAGAATCTGCAACAAACACGATGGTAAATGAAGTCTCTCAGGTGAAAACTTCTCAAGTGTGCCATAATAGATTAGTGGTAGTGAGGTTCCCTTCATGAGCGATTCATGAGCTAAATTCACCAACAAGCACCAGACTCAATTCTCTTCCCTTTGCATTTTGCCTGGAAGGCACAAACAGGCTGGAGAATAATTCTGGCTGCTAAAAAGCCGTCTGACCCTACTATTCCCTAATCACATCGCTCCAGTACTGGCACAAGGATGCAACAGGAATGCAGAGTGGCATAGCACATCCCTATGCTGCACTAGCATTATGCGGCACATAGCCCCCGATGATCCCACTGGGGTTGCCCCCTAACACATGTGTCCAAGCAGCCTGAGAACCGGGCAATTACAGCCCTGCCTGCCTGCTGTGCCAAGTGAACCTCAGAATAAAGAGATTCTGTTCAGCAGAAAGTTCTGCAGCGTTAGTCTGTGCCCAGCAGACCTGTGGAGGACACCAAGGTCAACCAGCAGGAGTTTTCTAGACAAGGTTCAGTCTTATTCAGCTTTAAGAAAACAAACCTCGATTTTCAAACTCAGCCATTCGTGCTCTGAAATCTCAGAGTTTGATTGAATACTCATATTTCACCACTCTGAAATAGAAATAAAAATTATTCACATTTATTGAAAAATGTCAGCTAATTCAGATTTTTTTCTTATCTGCCCCAGTCAATGCACAGACCTGAACAGTAGCATAGTAGCATGTGTGAAGATCAAACAAAGTGTAGCGTAGCACAGTGTCTATTTTAAAACAAACTGGCTGCAGTGCTTTCTGGAAGGCAGCCGGCACGGTGGTGGGTCTGGCGGGCTGGCCTGGCAGCCAGGCCGGAGGCTCGGCAGCGGAGCCGCCAGGAGGAGCGCGCAGACCGCTCCCGGGGCACAGGGATGTCTCTCCAGCAAGGCCGGTGAGAAGCTGTATGGCTCCAGCAAGGACACATTTTTTCCATGGTAGCTAGCTGCTGCATTTCTCATCTGCAGCGCACAGATGGGAGCAGAGGAGCAGTCACCAGGCACCGCTGCCCACTGCCCTGTTCCGCCTGGATGTTGCAGAAAGCGCTGCCCTCTGTGGCTGCCCTCCCTGGGCACCTCCACTGCTCCCGGGGCTTATTTGGAAGGGACGCCACATCCATATAACGCTTTAAGGGAGAAGCTGGCACAGACAGCCTGATGGTCTGGCAAAAAGAATGCCTTAGAGGCAGCTGCTTACTGATATAATCCCATCTGAAAAGAAAAATTGTTTTGGAGGGGATGACGCTGCCCTCTTAGGCATTTCTGGAACTTAAACTGAGCGTGAGTCAGCCAGAGCAAGAGTATGTGTCTTGCCATGTTGACTTTTCATTTAAACATATTGACTAAAATAAGTTCATTTGTTCTATTTCCTATACCACATACATACCACAGAAGATACAGACTAATGTACCTATTAGACTTACGCACCAGTTTAAAACCAATGTGTGTTAAACAAGCAAAGGAACAAAACAGGCAATAGGTCAAAATTTTTTCTGAAAGTATCACCTTATGCCAGATTTCATCCTCCAGTACCTGGAAGGCTGCAAGGTCGAGCTTTTGAAAGTCATCAGTTCAGAAATAGCTCCTTCCTGGCCCAGAACGTTCTTTGAGGATTTCTCAGGACAAATTCGGGGCCAAGCGTGAGTGGGACGGGCCCTGGTAAAGCCTGAGTTAGCCACAAGGCTCACACCTGGCTGGCATGATGCCATGTCTACCCTGCCACAGCCAACCATCCCCCATGGGATGTGAACGGCTTCTGTATTCCGCTGCTCAGCTTTCAGGCTGGTCCATGTCAGTACCGCCTGCCTATCTACCTACCCACCCACCTACCTACCTACCTACCTATCCACCTACCTAGCTATCCACCTACCTACCTACCTACACACTGACCTACCTACCTACCCACCTACCCACCTACCTACCCACCTACCGACCTACCTACCCACCTACCTACCTACCCACCTACTGACCTACCTACCCACCTACCTACCTACCCACCTACTGACCTACCTACCCACCTACCTACCTACCCACCTACCTACCCACCTACCTACCCACCTACCTACCTACCCACCTACTGACCTACCTACCCACCTACCTACCTACCCACCTACTGACCTACCTACCCACCTACCTACCTACCCACCTACCTACCCACCTACCGACCTACCTACCCACCTACCTACCTACCCACCTACTGACCTACCTACCCACCTACCTACCTACCTACCCACCCACTTACCCACCCACCTGCCTGCCACACTCCTGGCTAACGTCAAACAAAGCACATATATTTCATGCTACAGCTTTCGACACCTAAAGCATTAAAAAGTTCCTGAAATACTGCAGTCCTCTTTCTGGCTCTGTCACTGAAATATCAGTTAAAGTACTTTAACAGCGCTATGATTCAGTCCCTGCTGGCTAGTTAGCTAGCGTCTTCCCCCTCCTGCAGCTGCAGAGTATACATGTTGTCCCCTGCTCAGTTTCCCACTTGAGCAGGAGCTGCTGGGCTAGCCGTGCTGCTCGTGAGGCAGAGCCGACGCTCGCCCCTCCTGCCCAGGGACAGGCACAGATACCGGCCCATGGCCTGCCACGGCCTTTAGGCTCTCCTGGGGAGATCCGATGCATTTTGTCCAGCCACACTTCACTCACAACCTGCCGCCAAAGGTCACAGGGCACCTCTGAGACAGCCACAGCCGTGCTTTCCTGCCTGCTGTTCATCCTTCAAATAAGCCTGTTCCCGGCACAGGCACCAGCCAGAGCTGCCCTGAGGCTGTCAGACGATCTCCACAGCCCTTCTCAAAGCTGTGATAAGAGCGAGCCTGGTCCACTCCTTTCTCATTTAACACTGACACATGGGGACGTTGTACAGTACAAGCTCCAGTGCAAGCTGCCCAGTGGCCCCTGCATCTTCTGCCGGCAAGATCGTGCCTCACTGCATGGATGCTGATCCAGCATCTCATCAAAGTGTTTCTGAATTTCTTTACTATGCCATTTTCTTCCTTTCCCCAGCTGTTTATTTCTTCACACTTTCTAACCCAACTTCACGTTCTCATCACCTTCTGTTTACAAATTTTGAAGTCTGAAGCCATATTTCTTTAGTTCTGACTCCTTTGGGGCAAGCTGAGCTCTGACAGCTACCTCAAATGTGGGTGGAAGTTCTCCAAGAGAAGGAAAGGTGGAGCAGAGGGTGAGACTGTCCGTGCTGTATGCAGGGCACTTCTCCCTCTGCCAGTGCCATACCAATGCCCTGCCTGAGTCTTGTTAACATTGTGTAGCTACGCGTACTGCTGTCACATGGACAGGACATACAACTGACTGCTTACCTACCTGTGGCCTTTCGATAGTCTCCTTTTCCTGTCCTACACCCATGGGTTGCATTAGCACTAAAGAAGAGTCAATTACTGTACATCCTACCGGAGGTATGGTCAAAATGCGGCAACACGCAGTCGTGCCTGTACATACCATTAAATCCAGTAGTAACATCATGATCAATTTATTCTGATGTACCATTGGAAACTACATGCACTTATTTCCTCACACAGTCTATCTTTTTCTGGATGTTTCAGACACACTATATAAACTAAGTCTACACACAACCGAGAGAGCGAAACTCGGCTCTGAAGAATTCGCTTCAGTAAAAACAAGATTTATTGTTTGTCTCATCAGATTTTGTTCTTAGGGTATCAGTCATCATTTCTTTGTCAACAGATTTTGCATATCTCAGCGTGACTGACTGACTTGCAAGTCTGGTCAACGAGAACCCAGAGGCTTGACCATATTTTCTGGTAACAACTGCAGGGTTTTACTCTCAACTAAGAGTGTGAGGAATGTTCTGCAGTACAAGCCCCGTCTTTTGTGCTCAGTGTCAAACATAACAGGCTGCTAATAACAGAACCACCACCACAATCTGTCCAGATATTCCAGCCCTGGATCTGCCACAGGAAGAGTCTTATTAGATTATAGCTAACGCAGTGAACAGTGACTTAATGCAGTGAACAGTGACTCCTTCTAGCGACGTGGTAAGAACGGAAAGGTTTCACATGTTGGGGAGTTTTCTCACCTAAAACACTCTTCTAGATGATTGAGCAAAGTGAGTTTCAGTGAAATATTTACAATTTCTCTTACAAAAACTACCACAGCATGCAATGAACTTGGGGGTTTTCATAAGGCCCTTTACAGGCAGGCAGGACAACCATCTGCCGGGTATGTCGATGCTAAGGCTCAAATTTCAGACCTCATTTATAATTATGCATTCAAAAATGTTTTCTTTTATGATGGGAACATAACCAAATAAATAGGAATGTAAAAGGGAAATATAACTTTCCCCTCATTATCCCTTAAGTCAAAGAATTTTCTTGAAATTTCCCACATTACCTTAAATGACTTCCATGCAGAGAACAAGTCTCAGAAGTGCTCAAAGTTGCTTTGGGACTAGCTGCTAACAAAATAAAATAGTTTTAAACTGTTGCTCAGCCTTGACTACTGCGGGTAACACTGCAGACTAATTCTCTGGTCCAGCTGGCATTACAGTGCAGTCTTCTCACCAATGCTCATCTGAAAAGTTATCTTAAGCCTACACAGAATTCGTGTGACACCACTTATGGGAAGAAAGAAATACTGATGCAGAAGTACCAGGCTTCATGGCTCTCTGAGCTGCACACCATATCTTCATCCCCCTATATCCTGCAGCCGCACAGCCACAGCTCCCAAAGGATCCCAGCCTCATGCTTTCTGCTGTGCAGCCCCACCATCCCAGCCTTAGATCCTTTACCACCAGGACCGCAAGCTGAAAGAACGAGACAGGTTAATAAGACCAGCATCCCATAGCCACTGGCCACAGTCAGGAGCAGAGTGGGACAGAGTTAGGAAGCCATGGTTGAAAACCCAGACCAGAAACCCAAAGACAAGCAGCTACAATCCAAACACACAGAACTGCAGAGGGTTCTACACCTGCACCCCCTGCGCATCAGAGACCTGGCCCAGGAGAGGAGTTTGTTTCCTGCGAGCACTGAAGGATGACTTAACCTCAGCTGGGCAGTGGCTCCCTGCACTGATTTCCCAAGGCCAGCTGCCCTCATCCCCTTAGCCCAACACCCAGGCTGGGCTGGCTTTTGTGGAAGGTGCTATGGTGCACACAGCAGAGTGATGGGAGGAACACGGAAATGCTGCTTCCTCCAAAAATACACGCATCTGCAGCACTTGCTCACAGCATTTCTGTACATACTGTAAGGTCTGCAATTAATTGTTCCCACATTCCAAACTGCAGAAGTA
Source organism: Falco cherrug (assembly GCF_023634085.1). Taxonomy (NCBI): domain Eukaryota; kingdom Metazoa; phylum Chordata; class Aves; order Falconiformes; family Falconidae; genus Falco; species Falco cherrug. The sequence goes on along the minus strand of NC_073707.1, from coordinate 16,876,813 downwards.
AAATATACTATATTCAGAATATATGTGTACAGTTGTACCTCCCATTTCTTCCCTGTAACACCGGGTTGTGTGCCCCTGCCTCAAGGAATTTAGTAAGATAGTGGAGAGGCATTGGAGTGTATTCAAAAAACACCAGTTAGAGTTGTGTGCCAGTTTCACACTGAATTTCAATAGGAATGTGGTGCTGCAAAAATGTGTTAGCATCTAGTTTTATGACCACTGCAATTGCCGCAGTCTCTCTCTGACAGAATTTGAGATTTCTTCCTAAAGAAAAGGGCCTGAGATGCTGACCTGCCCCACACAGGAAAGATGCCAGCAGATTTGGTAATTTTGCATTTCCTTGCTATGGCTTTGGAAGTATTAACACGTTTTAACTTAATAACCTTAAGTTTTGTCCAACTTTAGCTCAGAATCTGGATAGACACACTGCTATACTCTCCAAGCTGTTTTTCCTGGTTGATACATTTCCACCACATTATCTCCTTTTGTCTAAATCTTAATACAGATTCTGCACCAATTTTCACTTGCTCACCTGTTACACCAGCTACATATACCAGGCTCAATGCAGTTATCGCTGCTCAGGCATTCTCCTTCCGTCTGCCAGAGCCTATGTAATATTTAACTCCTTAACTTTTAAGTATTCATCACAATATCACTTGGTGGATTCTTACATCTTGCTGACAGCTGCTTGTTCTTTCATAGTTTTTGCATAAGACATATAGATGCAGAAATCTGCCATGTCCCTTCCATCTCCCAAGTTTCAAGACAGAGACTTCTCTGCTTTTACAGCAGCTTTCCGTCAAAATTTTCTTTGAAAATCTTTTATCTTAAAATATATTTTTGAAGGTTAAAGGTTATGTATTGTTCTGCAGTCAAGAATTTCTTTCCAGATGTCAGACAATACTGTGCTTTAATAATACAGTCCCCTGCAAGACCTTCCACACTATGATTTTTTTTTTGGTTTTATGGAAGCCGTTTTATTGGCAAAACATATGACTAACAAAAGGGATGTGACTCTACGGTTACTGTAATATGAATTATTACACTGTTTACAGCTGAGCTTTAAAAACAATTTTCAGACAGCTCTGGTTTTGGTGACTAAAGCTTTAAACCTCTCAGTTGTTTTCTACTCCCTTCTTAAAGTCAGAGGTGGTGAATTTCTAATTCCTGATGTCATTTTTTTGTCAGGCTAGGCACAGGGGTCTGTAGGTCAGATATATAAGGTGAAACCCATTGCTTGTAAGCCCTGAGAAAAGCTCCTACTTCAAGTTCCTTTCTTTGATGCCTTAAGTAGCTTCAGTCACGCTCGAACAGCCCACTGCAGTAACAGTGCCTTTCTTTGCCCAGGGTGAATTTACCACGCAGCCAAACGTCACTCACCACAGGCCTCCAAACGCTTTTGGCAATGATCCACTCGTGCAGCGGGGAGAGGGGCACCGGAGATGGCACCCATGCTGTAAGCCCTCCACTGCCTGCACCCAGTACCCAGCTGTGCAGAACCAGCACAAGGCACCCCACAGCCCAACCGGAAGCCAGCACAGATCTGAGGGAGATGAAAGGCAGGGTGATGAACAAGGTGCCAGCAACAAAGTCCCTGGGCTTTGGGCTGCGGCACTCGGAGGTGGCGGTTCCACCAGCTCTGGACACAGCGCTCCTGTTTGCTGCGAGCGGCAAGGAGCTGTCAGCATCCTTCCCATCCTGGCTTGCTACTGCTCCTCTGAAACCTCTGCACGAGATATTTCCTGGGCCCAAACTGAGAAGCAATGCCTGTGTTCCCTTCTCACCTACCTGCTAGCAGCTGCAGCACTACTCCCACAAAAGCCAGGCTGGTGGACCTGGTGCCTGACTTCAGGAGAGTCCCACTGCTAGGAACCCCAGGCCTTCCCAGCAGTTATTCAGGACCAGGTTCCACGCACGCAGTGGTGCAAGAGGTGTCACAGGGACCTACCTTCTTGAGGTGCAAACCTTATCAGTATAGCAACCTCCTACTAAGTGTTGCTTCACATATTCATCTTTTGGTCCAGATTTCATTCTTTCCCTGCTCTTTTATCCCATCATATATCTACTTGCTGTTGTAGATCAGCCATCAGGAGAATGTTGACGTAGGGGCCACATTACACACAAGTCAGTCATCAGCAGGATACCGGTTTTGTGTCAGCAACAGGTAAGTGTCTACCTGCAAAATGTCTTCCTAAGCTTCACACTGTAGCAAAACCTGTACGTGGAAAAAAATCACAGCAACGCACTGGAACTATCTATACTTTCTGTGAGTACTCTAATGCTAACACGTATGAACTGTAAGCAAACATTAGAAAGGTGTGTCACATTGTCCAGTTCACACATGGTGATAACTTGAGAGTAGTTCTCCCCAGCCTGCATGTAGCTTAAAGCTTGCTCCTTCCATCTCAACACTGAATAAGAATTTGTTGCCTGAAACATTGTCTGTCTTTTTAGTTGGTGCAATGAAAACTCATCTGTGCCTAAGAACCTCGTCTTGCTCGATGTCTTTGGCAATCACGCTGCAAAAACGTTACTGCCAGGGCTCCATACAGCTGTGACTATTCAACTGGCAGGCAGGTCTCAAGAGTTCTTAATTCCTGTCAGACACAAACCATTATAGAGCAGCATTCTCCAAGAGACAGATCTGCTTGTGGGACATATAAATACTGTTTTGCCTTCCATCGATGCCAATAGGAGCAAGGATAGAAGTACGATGTTATGAGATGCTTAAGATCTTAAAATATGTTCCGAATGATTTCTATTTTAAGAGCTGTTTTGCTTTGGAGGATGAAAGGTCTGTTCACTTAATATGAGGAACAAGGCCTGTCTCAGAGATGTGGAAGAACTTCTATTCATCCAAAAGCTTAGCTATTTCAGGAATAATCTGTAAATTATTTTAAGAGTTTGTTTAAACTGTTGTTAACTATACCTGGCAGATTTCTGGCGAATGCATTATTGTTTCTTTAGCCTTCTTCATTCCTGCGGGGAAATTTTTTGGGGGACAGGACTTGTCACTTCTCCTATTGACACTGTTCTACTTTGTATAAATAATTACACATTCGCTGGGACTGGGACTAACACCTCCACCCTCCCCAGGAGGGTTACCCAACCACCAAACTAGAGCATTGTTTTTTCTCTCACCAGCTGGCTCCATGAATATTTAAGTATATTTTACAAAGTGGGACTGTTCCAGTCAAAGGGGCTGGTGGTCAGGTCACCGCTGTGAGGCAGAAACCTAACCTGAATTGGGAGTGGCGCAGGGTGGAGAGGAGAGGAGAGGAAAGTTCCTCTCAAACACAAGTAGGAATAAGACTTAGATTTTGTGAGGCGTGCACTGACTTCTTTGGGAACATTAATATGTCCTTTTCTTTCTCTCTGGGATTTACACATCAATCTGTGTCATTATTTTGACAAGCATTTACAACAAGCGCTTACATAAAAATACATCTTTAGCATTAAATGGAATAGTTTGTACCAAGTGAAACTGAGTTTGGGGACTTAATTTCATTTAGAAATAAGAAAAAATCATTTGAAGAAATAAGAAAAAATCATTTGACTCATGAGTATTGAGATTTTCTTTCCTGTCCAAGTATTCAGTCAATTATTAGCCCAAACTAACTTAGAAAGTCTTTCCAAGTAATATCCTGCTTACCAGCATGGGCTCCACAAACCCTATGCCTTCTATCTTAGTCTAATCAGAGTTCAGGCAGGTAATCCTTGCTTTCTGCTTTAAAAACTGTGAATTGTACCTGTTGTCATAGAGTGAAGGGCTCCTGTGAAAGACAGGGCAACTGGGGAATTCACAGCCTGGAAAAACTTCACTTCCATCAATTGCAAAACATTCAATCGATCCACTGAAGAAATACGCAAAAGCAAAGTTACTCCAATGCCCTCTTGCTGGTTTAGGTGGTGATCATAACAGCTGCTTCCACCTATTCCCACAGATACTGAGAGCTTCGTAGGAATTATTTTTAACAGTAACTCTTCCCTTGCAACAGTTCAGTAAGCTGTTATCTGATAGCCAGCCCAACCTGGGACACATGGCTAAGATCTGTTGGGTTTGACAGTTCTACAACTCTCTTTTCTGGACTTGAAAGCTAGATATAAAAAGTCCAAAAAAGAGACTGCTTTATCCCAGATTCAAGTGTTTGAGTTTGCTGATTGCTTTTGTCTGTCTGTGTTTTGATTATTGTTGTTTGGGGTGTTTTTTCCCACAAAACTCAACAACTCATTTTTAACAAACAATACAGGTTTTCTGTTTTCAGTTGTGTTTTGTACACCCGTGCTTCCAATAACTATTGAGCTGACATTCACATGTTGATGGTATTTAGACTGACTTCATCCCTTCTAGGGATGTGTGTGTCTTTAATATGGCCCATGGTTTAACAGATTAATATTCTGAGGGTAGTTCCAACACCAAACTAAACCAAAACAGACAAATTGGGATTAGGAGTTGAAATGGACTACTAAACTATTCAAATTTGAATGGCAAATTTAACCCCTGAGTCTCAAATTAATAGAAGTATCTTAAGAATTCTGAAATGCAGTCAAATTGTCCAAATAAGCTTTGAACACAACGAGGGTGCAGTATGAGCAAAAGTCCTGTCCAAAAAACCTTGTGTTTGGATCAGACCTCTGCTTATTTTTTTACAGCAATAACCTTTTGGGTATAAGTCTTGCATTATAGCTTGGCTGAGAATGTATGCTAGGGTCTTTTGTGGCATTACAGAAAATACAGAAGTGATATTACAGCTATAAATTCATACAATAACAATCCAGGGCAGGTCAGAGACATAGTAGTGCTTCGGAAGATAACACTGCACATAGAATCCACTTAGTTTAATTAGATGTATTTGAATTTCACCTACATTTAAAGCAGATAATTGAGTAATGGTACTTAAGAAGAGACTCTGGGGTTAATAATACCAGAAAATTATTGAGGAATCCATAGAAGCACACTTTCACCTGGGTAAAAGCTGTAGCCGTGAGAGGGTGATAACCAAGAGACAGGCCAGCAAACATTTTAGGTGTATTTAGGGTGGTGTCAAGGCAGGGAGAGGTGTCAGCAGAATTTAAGAGCCTAAGAACAAGAGCTTTGAAAACTTAGCTGGAAAATTTAATACAGAGATGTGCTGGATAGACAGTATAATAATCACGATCTATGGGTTGCACTTATAACTCAGATTCTGTATAAAACTGTTCCTCTCATTCCCTTTCAAGAATCTATATACCTAGCATCACATATCTGCATCTGTACCTATTTACAGCAAAGAATTCCTTACTATTTGACATTGTGCAGAATAATTATCAGTGCACTGCAGTACATCTGGAAATATAAGGGAATGCTGGCTCAGCATACCTCAGGCAAAGTACTGCACCTCTTAAAGAATGATGGCATACATAAAACAGGAGCACAAGAGCCTGATTAGTCTTTCATACACACTGAAAGCCAGGCATAAATTTTTTGAAGTGGAAGGAGTTACAGCAGTACAGCTCTCCAACTGCAGAGCAGGTAACAACAGAAATTTAAATAAATACCCATCACTGCAAATTCTCTGATTCCTTATTCAAAGCTGCTGCACATCTTCCAGAAGATGTTCTGTGGCAGAGGCAGGCATTCTCGGTTCCTTTCCTGCAAGGATTAAAAAGAAACTTGACTGTAATCTCAAGAATGAGCCCAAAGACCAGGCTTAGAATCTGGAATGACTTTTCTCCTCTCCAAGTACCCTTTCAATAAGTGAGCTGAAGCATTTAAGCATAAAAGACTTTTTGTCTGATAGTTGCCTGTGCTCAACTGTCCACCTCCAAACTGATGTTCAGTCTAGTTTAGGAGCACTGAAACTAAATGACAATATTAATATTACTGACTCAGTCTGGCCTTTATTTTTGTTGGTGGATATGGGAAATTTCCTCAGAGACTGTTAAAACCAAAATAGTCTGAGGCTCTTGAAAAGATTAAAACAAGTAACTCCTGGAATACAAAAAAGGATAAACTGCTGCGTGATTCTGGCCCTGCACTTTGGAGTCCTAAAGTCCTAAAGGACTGTTGCTGAGTTAAAACTGTATAGAAGTTTCATGCAATTGTTTCCATAGAACACTAAAAACACTGAAGCATTTGTATACCAAGTATGTTTTCATATTTATACCAAGTATGATTTCAGTCTATAATGCTGTTTCTCTAATGCTCTTCCAGTGCTTAGGTTACTTTTGAATACATTTTGTAAACAAAACTGCTACTTTTGGGAAGTCTCTGGACTTGGCTCCTCAAATTTCCATATAGGTCCCAACCACTTTTTACAACTTTTGGCCATGATACTTTAGCATTTTAATGACCTACAGTTATTTTGCCCATAGCAAGAAGCACTTGTCTAGTGTTCAGATGTGTTGCTCTGCAATACCATGCTGAGACTGATACTGACAATGACATTTCTTTACATATTAAGTAATGATGATTCTGTGAAAATCATTACCCAGCAACATAATAGATCCCAGATGTGTTTAAAAAACATAATAATAGGCTAAAGCCCAAATTCTGGCTCGGAATGCATGTGTGCATCTCCCAGGGCAGTAATTCAGCATTTAGAAAAAGTAAATGTACCATTGTAATGCACATGGCAGATAGCTGAGTTCCAGCCACCAGTGAAATAATCTGGCCCCAAGTTTGCATTCCACGACTCCTGTACTCCGATGGGAAGAGGCCTGTAATTCCCCTAGTCAGAACTGCCCAGCCCTGGTGCAATTTATTGTTGCACAGGAACAGCCCTAACCCACATCACTGGTGCAATACCCTCCTTCTTGCCAAGGACTCTGTGCTCCAAAGACTGAATAAGGACAACAGAGAGCACAGCATAAACAACAGGAGGAATCCAGTGCATCATCAATATGATGTTGTACCTGGCAGAGAATGGCTGCGTCAAGACGTTCCCTCCCAAACACTTCAGCTCTCTCGACTTAATCTGCCTGTCAAAGACAGGGTATTTTCCCTGTTCTGGATTTTCATCTTTGAGGAAGGAGGTCCCTCAGATGTAGGCTTCCACATTTTGTCATTCAGATGTAGCTGTCGAGCTGCTCAGTTAAGTTAGGGCCTCCTATTCAAGTCAAGAAAACAAGTGCAGGAATGATTAAGTCTGATGGCAATTTCCTTGTATTCTCCCATCCCTTGTTGCGCAGGCTATCGTATCATGTGCACATTTTGTAAAGAGATCGTTCTTCATTGTCCCCTTCCCATACAGTTTATGGTATTTTGGAAGCAGGCAGAGAATTTTCTTATCAGTAAAAGTAGGAAAACAGTATTTTAGTTGGCTGAACTAAAACTTTTCTTCCTAAGGACATGCACAATGCTTTTCTTCCTAAGAACATTTGCAGTAAATAAATAAGATCAAACTGTACTCCTCTTTATGTATAGCCTTATACCTAAGAGTAGTCAAGGGAAATTCAGGAAAAGCAATGAGAACATTGGCATGAAATAGTTTCTCATGGGGCTTAGTTCTGATTTCCAGTCTGCGTTGCCAGTAACAGCAAACTAATTATAATATGTGAAACTGCACCATGAGACTCAGGTCCCAGGTATCACCTGCGCAATAGCAGTATGACAGCATAACACATCTGATGTTCTTTAAAAAAGATCTTTATTTTTCAACTGCAGCATTCAGAAGATAGAAAAAAAAAAAAGACACTGAAGCTGGGTGCCTTAATACAAACCTACTTATTTGCATATGATATAAAAATTTCTCTTCCTTGAACACAAGAGAATTAAAGCACACGCAAAAAAATCGGGAGCTTCTTTGCTCATGGTTCCAGTTTTCCTTTTGACAGCATTCTTCCCAAAAGCCCCACTCTAAGCCTGAAAGAGACTTTTTTGGAGCACGCTTGATGCCTTCTCCGACTCTTCTTTCTCTGCTTCTGCACGTGCACAGCACCTGACACAGTCTCTCACTGCACAGTCATAACTTCTGAGTGGATTCACACGTGGCTTTACTTTACGCCTCCGGTGTTGCTTGCAGCCAGCTTCAGGAGAAGATGGCTGTGATCACCACCAGTTTGTTAGCACCACCCAGCGTGTCACGTAACACAGCCATGACTCCAGACTCTCACTCACTTTCTTCATTCAGGTCAGAGCTGAGCTTAAAAATCTCTGGTGGTGGTGGTGCTTTTGGAGGCGAGAGGATGCTATTGTGCTGTAGACTGTTCAAAATACCAGCTCTTTTCATTCCTCAGTCTATGAAACAGACTTTGCTCTAAGTCTCCAGAAATTTATTCATATACAGACGTGAGCTAGTCTTGTCTTCATATGAGGACAATGGACCCAAGGATGTTAGTTTTTATGTATTCCTCATAAAAGTAGTTCTATCTTGTATCCAGAAACAGAAAGCCAGTTTTTTCCATTTTAGTGACATAATTTTATAACCCCTCTTGCATTTCCTTCCCCGAGCACAAGCATAATTAACGGTCTCAAGTTTCTCTCCCGCATCTGCCAAAGCAAAAGGAACATGATTTAGAATTTTATTTCATAATAATATTATCTACTTGAGCACTTGCTGATTTAGATTACATTGAGGCTGGGATAATGACTGGTTGGGTAGCTGATCTGTCTTTGCTTTTTCACCTCTCTAGATAAGAATAGCATTTACTGACACCTGACGCTGTCCTGCCCCGTACCGGGGTTAGAAGCTGCCCTGCAGGGGCTGAAGTGCTTTGCTCCTCTCTCTCTGCTGCTGCAAAATTTGGCCATGAGACTGCCTGAGTCACAGGTACCTGCAGGCAATTCAGGGTTCTGCCTTTTGGATTTTATGGTCTTCTACTCCATGCTTTATGTTCCTGTTCCTTTTATGTACTGAATATTCTCCTTGGACTGACGTGTTTAAAATGCGCTATTAGGGAGATGGCTCTTGCTTAGAAATATATTTTAGAATCCATTTGTCTGATCAGTACTTTAGCAATTTCTCCACCTGCTGTGTGATACGGTCATCGTAAGTGCACACTCTTGGTTAATGGACCCTAGGATGCTGTGTTGGAAATGTTGAAAGAATCCTTTAGGAGGCTTGTACTGTGATGGAGTATTTGTTCACAACATTATGAATGTTTCAAGCATCCTGCTTGATAGCAGAGACTCTGGTTAGTAATTATTAGATCTCTTTGGTTACAGGAATATTTGCAATTTAGAAGTAGTCATCCAATTCATCTTTTTTTATTATGATGAAAACCAATTCAACTAACTATAAATCAGCACCATCCTCCTTAATATTTTCTTATGCTGGCAAATAAGCAATTGACTTTGAACAACAGGGGGCAAAACATTTTTAAAAAAGAATAATTGGATACCAGCTTGTATTCCTACAAAGAGAAGAGGGAAGTAGAAACTGATGATAGAATTGCCCAAACTGACAAACAGAAAGACCAGAAGGTAATTTAGAAAAGCTGTATTGAAAAATTGTACCACTTTTATGATTAATGCATCACATCTGGTCTCTCTGCTAAATGATAACATGAATTATGAAGTTTTGCAACTGTATTCAATATGTTATTACCTGAGGTAAAGCCAGCAAAGAGACAAAAAAACGTTAATTACGGAATGCAAGCTCAGTTCCTAAGAAGTTCCTAAATCCTTCAGAAGGTGTGGGAATACTGTTGATACTGCATTTGTACTTGGTATCTCAGTATCAAAAGAAAGCAAGGGAGGGGGGTGTCTATGACTCACCACAGCCATTTTTTTAATATAAAGCCAAAAATGACATTGTCATTTGATAAATGAACTGAGAGTGAAGCTTGACATATAAAAAATGAGAAGAGTGGGAATTCCAGCCGCGGGAAGGGTGGAGGCTATGCAAGTTTTTAAGTGACAACTCTTGTGTGGTTTTTTATTTCTATAAAGTAGCAGATCCAATTAAAGGCATAACACGGATAAATCCGTGGCTTACAGACCAAAGCAAATTTGGAAATCTAGGAACCTGGGCATACATTATAAGAGTAATTTTAGGTGTCAGGATTATCAGGAAAATAGGGATACGTCCCCTCTATCGCATGTTGTCCAGTGCTATTCTGAAAAGAGACAACTTGCAATTCCAGGAAATACTAAAGTTCTTCTGGAAATGAAAATATCAAGGTTTTGGCACCTCAGACTGCACTGAAAGAGCTGGGTTTGTTTGGCCTGGAGAAGACTCCAGAGGGACCTTACTGCAGCCTTTCAATACTTAAAGGGGACTTCCAAGAAAGACGGGAACAGGCTTTTTAATAGGGCCTGTAGGGACAGGACAAGGAGTAATGGTTTCAAATCAAAAGAGTATAGATTCAGACTAGATATAAGGAAGATATTTTTTTAAAAACAAGGGTGGTGACACACCAGAACAGGTTGCCCTGAGGGGTGGTGGCTGTCCCATCCTTGGAAACATTCAAGGTCAGGTTGGATGGGGCTCTGAGCAACCTGATCTAGTTGAAGATGTCCCTGCTTATTGCAGTGGGGGTGGACTAGATGACCTTTAAAAGTATTTTCCAACCTGAACCATTCTATGACTCTATGATTCAAATGAAATAAAGGGCTGCTGTTGGTAGCATTTACATGAATTTGAATTCAAATAATTTCACAGTGTCTGCTGAACAGGACTTGTGCAGAAACACTGAGAGAGCACTAAGAGGTCTTACACCTTTTTGTCATGGCACAATGGATTTTGTACAGATGACTCTCCACAGAGGAAAAGAAGTTTTGGTGAGAAGCCTGAAAGCTGGAGCATAAAGATTAAGAAACTAAGCTTTTAGGGAAGGAGTTCATTTTCAGCCAGATCAGCAGGCCATTCTTATTTTATTATTAATTCATTAATAAATATACATTTATAAATTAAAAATATATATAAAATATATAAATAAAAATACAAATTAAAATATAAATGTATAAATATAAGTTAATAAATTCATTTTTAATTGTCACAGGGATGCATGGAGGGACACATGGAAAAGCAGGACCACCTCCACTCAATTTGCACCATCATTTACACCGTCTTTTCAAAGATCTCAGTGACAGACTGCCACACGGGGTTACATTTCAGGTAGAGGTTTCCCTTTTCCACTTCAGCAGTGGTCTAATTTTCAGGCAGACCAGGTCACACTTGGCAGACACTCATTAGGAAATTAGTCTCTCGTTAGCTGTGCGTACAAAACACCCTTCTCAATGAACGACAGGAGTATGCACTCAGCCCTGGGACACCAGCAGCACTAGCTTAGTCCAGCAGCTGATGGGAAAGGAGGGGTCACTCAGGCTGGGCATTTCTGCCAGACCACTGCAGGAGGCAATGCCACCCTAGGACAGCGGGCATTTTTTATAATTACTATGGCACTAGTTCTGTAGTCTAAATGTTAAATAGTTTACCACTAATGATTCATCATTCCAACCCTGTAGATGCCATGCCTCGGAGGCACAGGTAACAGAAAACAGGTTTTGTTCTACCTTCAAAAAGAAACTACATTAGAAAAGAAAGTTGTGTTGCAAAGTCAACTGTCAAAAGTTAGACAGTTTTCTGTACACATTAATACAGACCTTTTGCTTATGCAACTCTATACTATTTTTGTCACATAACCTATGCATCGTTTATGCAAAGAATGCATACACAAGGTGGCATAATTAAGATTGCATGAGACACTAAATCCACCGTCTTTTGGTTTTGAGCTTAAAACCTTTATAGCTTAATTTATATCTATTTCCCACATACAGTTCCTAACTGAGCATTTCATGGTTTTATCCTGCAAAGACAGGGACCCTAACAGATGCTGACTGAGCAGCTTCCTGACTTAAAAAATGAAGCATCATCAATTTGTGAAAGGGTTTATTTCATTTGGTTCCCTGTTACAGCAGGGGACCAGGCTTGGTGAAGAAGAAAGGTCCCTCCCATTTCTGTGTTCTTAACAGATATTAATTTAGCTTAAGATGAATGTCAACGCTAACACGTTTAGTTATGGGTAACTACTTACTGGTCTTTTATTTTTCTGTTCCCTTCTCCAGCTGTCAGTGGAAAGCAGCCAGATGTCCCTAGTTTCGTTCATGGGTGAATTATTCTCTCTAGCAACATCATTTGCATTTGATAAATACCGTTCAATTTATATTGAGTGCCTTGTTTGTACTCTGTAATTTAGGGTGTGCTTCCAGATAGGCAATGCCAACGAGTGCTGCTGCTGTTGTTCCCGATAAGGCAAAGGTGCAGGAGCCTGGCTGCACGTGCTGGGTGCGGGTGCGAGGGGCTTTCTCTGCCTCAATTTTCTCATCAGGCCTAAATGGTGCCTTTGCTGCACAGATCTGTAGATACTCTTGGGTGGTAATGCAAAACCTGTTATCACATTAGCTGTTCAGAAGTTTAAAACTATCTTAGGAAAAGGTTAAAAGTCTGCGACGACCACATGTAAAAGAGTCCTTGAACATGTAATCCATGGGAACTAACAGCCTTTGTTGGTGGCTTTGCACGGCGGCCAGCTCTTCAGTGGACATAAGGCCTGAAATACTTCCTTGTTTTTAAAAAGTGGGTCTTCTCCAGACTTCAAAAACGTTGACAGAGAGGAGATCAGGGAACAAGTGTCTGTCGTGCAAGGACTACACAGCTCTCTGTCGTATACATTGACTTCCACATCCAGCAATTTCTATTAACATTACATTACCTTCATGGCTAAAACCAGTATAGCTAGCTGTAATGGTTAAACTTTTGGCTGCTAACCATCACCCTGATGGTCATAGATGTACATGTCTTCCTTTTTAGCCTTATTTCCCATTTCTGTCACTTCAAACCAGTTCAAAACACAGCTGCAAATATTATCTCTGCTCTGACCACGTTATGACCTTCTCTTGTTTCCACAGCCCCTGTTTTGTGGGCTGGGCTCCCTGCCCCAATCCTTCAACATGCCGCGCCTGGGTGCCCATCGCCCCTTCCTCCAGCCCCACCGGGGGCTGCAGGGCTGCCCCCCGCCCCAGGGCTGCAGGCCAGGCCCTCCTGCCTGGCTGCCGACACACATGCAGAAGTAGAATAACCTGGATCCATCCTCGTGGAAATTCAGCAAGCATGGATCCAGGATGCAGGTTATTTTACTTCTTTCTTCACCCAGCCCTATGGAAAGGCGAGGACAGGTATTACATCTGCTACACTGCAGCGTCCTCTTTCTGCTTAACCCTTAGAGCACCCTCTCTAATCCACAACACTTCTTTGCAGCCCTGGGAGCAAGACCGACCTTCTTTGTATTTCGCAAGGATATAAAGGTTAGGTGCTTAATAAATAAGCTAAAAGTAAGATCACAGGTTTATATTCTGCCTCGCACACAGCAGAATTTGTTTAGTTCCTCCAGTCTTTGCTTCAGTTTGCCGTGCCTGAACACTTGCCTACAGACTTAGCACCTTCTGCAGGAGCTGTGTATGGGAAGTGGCACTGAGAGCACAAAGAGGGACAGGCTGTTCTTAAAACAATCCTCAAAAGACAAATTATCATTTATTGACATGATAATCCGCATGTCATCATTCAACAGCAGTAAGAACGTGGTTTCGGTAAACACATTTTTTTACATGCCAAGTTTTCTTGCGTTCAGTAAGAATACCGACTTAATTTTTCACTTCTTCTCTCAGTCAAACAACTTTGGCCCGAATCCTACAGACACACAAGTATTGAGTTCATTACTGTTCGCTCTGCCACAGCCCCTCACAGAGTAGCTTTCACGGCCGGAGCGAAAGGGCTACTAAATGGGTCAAGATTACCGACTGGTAAACAAAACGACGCCTTTTAAGTTTACTTTAGAATTTAAATAAAGAAGAAATTTTAAAGCCGCGTGACTGTTTGTCAAGCGCCGGCGGAGCCGCGCAGGGTTGCACAAACGGTGACACTGAGTTCATTGACGCCCGGGACAGCCACCCGCGCTGAGCCACCTGAGGACAGGCGCCGGGGCCGCGCGCTCCTCCGCCCCTACCCGCGCAAAGGGCGCGCTGCCGGGGGCGCGCCCCGGGTGCCGCACCGCCCCCCGCCCGCCCCGGGAGGCACCGGGCACCGCCGGGGCAAGGCCCCCGGGGGAAGGGGCAGCCGGCAGCGCCGCGCCCCACGGAGGGAGGGCGGCCCGGCCCGGCCCTGCCCTGCCCCGGGGGCGGAGGGCCGCGGGAGCCTTTGCCTCCTCCCCCGGCCCCGCCGCACACGGGAGGAGCAGGCGGCAGCCGGAGGAGCGGCTCCGCGGTCCCAGCCCTGCGCCAGCCGCCGCCGCCGCCCGGAGATGCCGCCCGCCGCCCCGCGGCCGCTGCTGCTGCTGCTGCTGCCGCCGCTGCTTCTGGCGGCGCGCCCCGCGGCCCCGCCGCACAGGTACCGCGCCCGCTCCGCGCCCCCCCGCAGCAGCGCGGGGTCCTGCTGCCCGCTGTGCCGGGGGAGGGCCCGGGGCAGCCCCGCAGAGCCCAGCGCGCCGCGCCGCCCCTACCGTGCAGCAGCACCGCCCCGGGGCCGAAGGCGCCGCGGGGCACTCGCCCGCCCTCGCGTCCCCGACAGCAGCGCGGTGGCTCCGCGCAGGGGTGTCGCGGGGCTGCCCGCGGGTCCCGGGGCAGGGACGGGGACCGGGACCAGGACCGGGACCCGGCCCCTCCGGCCCCCAGCGCCCCCGCCGGCGGCACCGGGAGGCGGGACAAGCTGCCGGCCTGCGGGTGGAAAACTCCCAAAGCCAGGCTGTGTAGTAAGTCTTGATTAAGTAAGTAAGTAAAACGTGATCAAAAGATCCGAATTGAAAGCATTTCAGAGCGGAACAGAAAGGAATTAAAAGTTATTCTTATTGCTGTGCGATTTTAACTAGTTATATAGACTATAAGAAGCCATTGCTAATGACTTGTTAATAATTATTTCCCCGTTATAATAGCAATTTGCAATGATGCAGCACACCATCACACTTTCAGTCTTGTGGGTGAAAAAAAGGAGGGAAGGGTAACAGTCTGTGTAAACCCAGAATTAAGATCCAAGTAGGTAATTTTCTCTGCGCCAAAGTTCGCATGTTAAACTTGCCCATTCATGGCCATACTGAGATTATGTAAGTAATGAAACATGTTTAAAGTTAGCAATCTTTTTAAGTATTTAAGCTGTGTTTTGAAGTATAAGACAGTCTGTGCTGCTTTACTATTATACAAAGAATAAATGAAATATATTTAAAAATTAAGCACTATTTTTCCTATTATTCTCAGGCCTACATTTACATGTGGAGGAGTTGTATCTGGAGAGTCAGGGTTTATTGGGAGTGAAGGATTCCCTGGAGTCTACCCTCCAAACAGCAAATGTACTTGGAAAATCACAGTAAGAATTTTTAATATCACAAAATCAGTGCTGAAGACAATGAAGAGCTATCTGTTGTTTTATAGAGGATAATATGTGTGCAATAACAAACTCAGTAACTCAGAGCAGCTCAGCTATCCAGAGCTTTTTGGGGTTCCTGTAATATGGTAACAGTGGCTGAAACTAGAACTGACCTTGCCTGGAGTCAGAAGCAAATTTTCATTGACTTCCATGGATACACCTGTAACTGTTTTAAACTAACCCTCTTGAAAGCAAACATCTACCCTTCCTGTCACTGCGGAAAGCAATAGTTTGTTAGATCAAATGGATTAAAGCAAAGCTTTGAGGTGTAGATGAGGAAAAGCAAAATTCATTGGCAAGAAGACATAGAAAAAATTTCAAACAAAACCAGTAAATTCAGGCATGTTTGCTTGTAGTGCACTAATAGCAGTGTTGTGCCAGCCAGGGCATCTGCAGTGTGTCACATAGCAAGCTGACGAAGTAACAGGACAGCGTTGTTACATTTATAAATGACCATGGGAAAGCATGTGGTACGATTGATATTTTGATGCTGAAATGAAACTGTAGGGCAGAGACATGGTATTCATGGACAGCAAATGCCATTAAACGAGGACTAAACACTCCAGTGCTGGATGTGTCCTTATCCGCAGGCTCAAAGAAAGGGATTTGATTGAACGATTACTTTTCCTCACATCTATACAAATTAAGCCCTCCAAAACTACCCACCAAATTTCCTCTCTGGTTTTTAGGCAAAGTTCACTAAGAACTCCTGTGACATTCAGGCCTGGAATATGAGCTTTACAGAAAAAAAGTAGTGTAAGAAAGCATAAAAATAAGTTAAACTAGTCCATGTGTTGCCGGGATCACTAAAGACAACTTCAAAGACAGCATTACAGGCTAGGTGTCGGCAGTAGAATAGGATGTCACAGGATAATGGTCTCCTGCTACTATAGAGATGCTGACGCAAAGCAGGAGACATTGATCTGTTTACAGCGCTCGGCTGAAATCACTCCTACCCAACAAGTGATGTAATTTTAATCATTTTATCTGAAAGATACCAGTGAAGCTGCAACAGCTGCTTTCTGCACCTTTATGTTGCATGATTATTAGAGCCAAGGTAGAAGTTACCTTTAACCTGATGTTGTCCAGAAGAGCATGATGCGCAGTGCAGCGTGTGCTCATAAACAAACTGGCTTCGTGCTCTCGAGGGCTGAGATGACAGCAGTTGGCGTGGTCCACCTTACAGGCTGAAGAGCAGATGCAAATTGCATTTGGAATCATGCAAACGTGCCTTAAATAAAAGGGAAAAAAATGTCCAAAGTTATTTACCAGTATACCTCAGTATGAGATCTTCATAAGTTCACAGTTTAATCTGGAGGGAAGTAATAATTTTGATTATAACAGCATAAAGTTTTTGCTATTAAAAAATTTGGATTACAAATGGAGGCAGCACTGAAGAAGCATTTACTAAGCATTGTATGGATCTGCCCTTCATCATATATTGGGGGCAGAGGGAGAACAATTGATTGTATTTGAACAGTCCATACAGAGCGGTTTCATTGCAGACTTAGCATGGCTGTTGCCAACAAGGTGCGAGTGTGCGGGTTAGCCCGGGTGCTGTGAGAAGCATTACAGCAGAGCTGTGTCTGCGCTCAGGCTTTACTGACCATGGGAGGCACTCGATGGCTTCTGGCATTTCATCACCATCCTGACTCCCATTTTTCTGCTGTGCTGCCATTTACTCCTGCTTTTCAACTGCTGCACACCTATTGCCTGTAGCTCACCCAAAGCCAGAGAAGGCTGCACAACCTCAACAGTCCAGGCTTTCTTGTGCCTCCACCCATTTAACCCCTTAGACAAAACTGTGCACTAAGCCAAGCTGATTTTTTTTTTCCCCATCAACTGTGTAGAACACTGGCTTCTGGATGCGCAGGAAGGATGTAGGGAAGGCAAGGGCTACAAAACTTGGAAGACTAAGCTTGCACCTTTAAAAAGAGGATGATTTAGCAAACTGAGGGAAAGTGGTGCACCCTCGAGGGTCTGGCTAGCTTGAACTCAAACAACAAAATCCTTTCACTAGATGCTGCTGAGGCTCAGAATAGCTTGCAATAGCACCAGGTAAGAAAGCCAGTTACACTGCCGTGAAGAAACATGCTGTAGCTACTGTTAGGCTTCCTCATTCAGCAGCTGATCTGAGAAGGTGACTAAGAATTTTTGCCTGTCCGTTTTAGCCAAGGGCTGTGAACACCTTCCCAAAAACACCCTGCCTAATGCAGGATCGTTCAAGTCTGCAAGACTGGAATAGGTCATGAGAAGCATGAAGCTGTTGTTTTCTCAACTGCAGGGTCTCATCATCTATAGAAGAAGTCCACAGAGAGGCAGGGTGACAGCTGATTTGTTCTTTAGAAGAAAACAGGTTTAGAAACCGTTATGGGTAATTACCTGAATGCTACGTTGCTTTATCTGTATCAGCTGAAATCTTTCCAACGGGTTTGCTACAGCTAGAAGAGTCTCTCTAACTCAATTATGGTTCTGTTATTTCAAGAGACTGGGACTTTTTCAGCTGGCTAAAGAAAACAGCTTCTCTATTCTAAGAGCTCTAAGAAGTGTTCAGCACATGCTTGTGGTTATATTACAACCTTGGCAGACTACCCAGCAGCTTTTAGCTAGCTTTGCTAAGAAGTCACTTGTACAGCTATTTCCTTTCCTATAGTAATGTATATAGTTTTATCTAAAATGTGTCATATGCATTTATTTTAATACTCTGTAATCCTTCTTGGCCATCACCTCACATAAATGTGTTACATAGTCCAAGAGTCTGGACTGCTGTCCTGTGTTTTTCTGGCAGATTGTATAGTTCCCATAAAACTCTTAACAACTTTATGTGCAACGGTAATACTGAAGACTGTCAGAGTTATGTCAGGTTATATTTTTATACGTTCAGGAGCTGTGTTCCAGCAGGTTTGCTGACAATAAGCAAGGTTTGAAAAATTTACTTATCAGGGGAGTTGGGGATCTGTCCTGGGGGAGCAAAATACTTTAAATCATTTTCTCTGCGTTTTAAGCATTCATTTCCCTGTATCCTGGTAGAGAACAGATCTTTACACATGGTTGTATTGCCAGAAAAGAAATAGGTGAACAGAATCTAGTGCCTTTGTCAGGGAGAGCAAGCTAACCCTGATTTTTTAAAAAAATTGTCCCTTTGTGACAGGAGAGGATGGAGCTAGGGAAAAAGCGACTAGGCAGGAACTGTGGTTCTTCCCAGGATGTAACTCCAAATAACTTTCACATTCATTCTCAGTAGAGAGAAATAACATTTGGCTTGCAGGTAGCTGCTGTGTTTTTCAAATCTAGCTAGGACTGCTATGGCAAAACATACCAATCAGCATTTTACACACCAAAATACATTAAACCCATATACAACATAGGTTTAAAAATTAGGCAAAAATATTTTTTCAAAACGTTGGCATTTAAGGTTTTTTTTCCCTACTCAAAAGATTATTTTCGAAACAAATAATCTGAACCAAGTAATTCTGAAAAGCATGACAGTTTGGGAATCCTCCCCAGGACCTAAAAGGCACAACGATGACAAGGGCTTTGCATTCAGTCAGAACAACGACAGAAAAACATCTTAACTACTTTAAATTTAAGTGAATTTTGATTACCATTATATGAAATACCTGCAATGAATAATAACAAAAAAAAATATCTAGGGACCTTATTTTGTAGTGGATTGTATATATAAAACAATCATGCCCTTTTGAAGAGGTTAATAATCTACAGGGATGATTTTAGGGAATTATGCTCTGGAAAAAAACCCTAAAAATTCAGGGAGTGCAATTTTCCTTTAGCCTTCAACTGGAGTGAGACATCCTTCACATGAGTTTAGCATCATAATTTCTGATCCTAAAGAAGTTAATAGAGTTGAAATAAGAAGGGATTCAGAGGACAAGTACGGGTTACTCACCCGAAGTGTGCCTCTGTCATTGAAAGATTCCAGCTGGATAGATAAAGCGGAAAAATAAGGCACACCCTGCAGGGGAAGCATCACATATTCTTCCCTTGATTCCTCCCTCTTTTTTTTTTTTTTCTTTTTTAAATATATAAAGGCTGCAATTCCGTCCAATTCTTCCTCTGAGGTATCCCATCATCTTAACTGTATCAGGCTCCAGCGTGGCTCAAAGTAAACAATACTGAGTCACACTGCCCTTTGCTTTCTCCCCTGTTTTTCA
Source organism: Falco cherrug (assembly GCF_023634085.1). Lineage (NCBI taxonomy): Eukaryota > Metazoa > Chordata > Aves > Falconiformes > Falconidae > Falco > Falco cherrug. The sequence continues at coordinate 16,857,306 of NC_073707.1, read as the reverse complement.
TGGAACAACATTTTAAATGTCCTAGGATAAACATTGGCGGATTTTAGCACATTAGTTTTCAACATTTCAAAAAGGGAAATGGTACAAATGAAAGCAAAGCATTGTTTTGCAAAGAGGCTGTATTTAGGGCAGGGTTCCTCGGGAGTGGCTGCAGACTGGAGTGGCTGCTGCCAGAATGTGGAACCACCGTCCTCTGCACTCCTGAATGTCACCCGGTCAGACCACAAACTTTTAATTGATTTATCGTGCTGGAAGACATTTGTTATTTTTGTGAATAATGACAAATATTATTTTAATAAGCAATGACATTATTTTCTAAAGTAAAGCAGTAAGTAGTGACTGAGATTACGGGCCCATGCATTTCTGTAAATGACTTGCCTCCCCAAATTCAGCGAAACGCAAGCAAGGATGATTCTGACAACTAAAATCTGGACTATGCTCCTTGTTAGATGTTCGTGACCACGTGACTAAGTTTTTCCTGCACGTTTTCTTACAAACCCATGAAACAAAACTTAGAAACTGGGGAACAGTCTTGACCAAAAGCAGGTAGACCGAGCGAACAGAAGCTATAGAGATTAAAAACTGTAAGGAAATGTAATTAGATGATGTGCTGTAGTATAGTATAACGTAGTCAGTGGTGGAGAGAGGAGAAGGAGGCATACAACACTGCACAGAACTACTTCGACCATGACACGGAACACACGAGCCTTAGGTGAGGGTTGGCTGGCAGCGTGGAGCTGGCTGCTCTGCCAGCATCCTCTCCCTCCAGAGTGCGGGCCAGTCCCACCTGGTGGGAGCACAGGGCGCCTGGGGGTAGGACCCAGTGCCCGGAGGCCAGGCTGAGCAGGGCAGCGCTGGCTGGATGCGCTCACGGGGCTGAGCTGTCACTGGGCACCCATCAGCACTGCTGAGGGATAACCCCTCGGCTAAGTCTCAATCCATTTCTACAAGGACAGCAAAGAGACCTTTTCTTATCCCAGAACCAGCCACCTCTCACATTTCAGCGTCCTTCTTCAAACCCTGGGAGGGAGTAGGTGTCTGCAAAGAGGCAATTCAGGCTAAGAAAGTAGGGAAAAATCTCCTAAGCGCTAACATAACTCTTTCATCTAACACGATAGAGCAACTTCTGCTCAGCTTCCAGAAACAAGGGAAGGAAAAGGGGGAAATTCTTAAAGATTAATAAGTTGTAGCAAAGCTGCAAGACACTGTAGTGGAAAATGTTGGACAATCTTGATGGTAGGCATAACAGCTCGGTCTGTTTTAAAACATGATAACATTTAAAGGTCACCTCATTTGGATCCTGTTGTACCAGCTGTACAAAGTTATGAATGACGACTGTTCTACCCCAAAAAAGCATATGTGATTTTACATACATACTTCTGGAAAAAAGGCTGCTTTAATGTAACTGCCTAAATCTGACTTTATCTGACTAGCCTTACAGCCAGCATTTTTAAACTGATTTCTCTGGTCACATAGAGTTTGTAGCATAACCATAAATAACATTCAGGTCTTCTGACAGGAATACCAAGTTCCTTTTAGCTCTTTTTTCCATTAAAATGACCATGTCTTAATGCTTTTTAGGGATTCAGACCAGAAGACAAGTAAATGCAATGGTAAGAGATGTAGTTACGAGAGCAGCGATTCAAGGAGTCATACTGCTTTCACAGAATAGATGTCCAAGTGGGTTGTTTTCTGACACCAGCTACAGGGCTTGCTTACTTCAGTCGTGTCAGTTTTAAACATAAAATCTGGCTTTAAAGTTTTCTAGAACACAGTCACTGTGCTTTGGAATTTCTGGGTAAGATTAGGTGAGTTTTGTGGTTCTGATGTAGCAGCGGTAGTGACGTACATCCACCCAGGGGAACTGAATGCGTTTTTGAGAGAACTTTGAACCTGAAGGAAAATAGTCTGACAGGAGCAACAGGAGCTGCAGTGGGGGTGGGCAGCCAGCGGGCCCCTGAAAACAGCTGATGCAGAGGTCTGTCCTGCTGCAGCATCAGTATCAGCACTGGACGTAAAAGCAGCCACACAGATGAGTAACCTTAACGTCTCTACAGCTCATTTTTCACTACATCTAGAGCTGCTGCCTGTGGTAGTATCTTTTGTGGATTAAGTGGTCATTCCATCTATACCTGAAAAGGCATTTTGAACTGTTGAAACTCACAACATGAAAACACTGTGTGACAATTATCTAAACTAGCATTTTAAAATGAGTCACTTAGGAAGAAAAAAAAATCGTGTACTCTTAAAGTAGCTTAAACATGGACTTGGTGCAGATACATTAAGTGTGTGTTACATATTTAAAGCAGCAAATAGCAGTATCTCAGTAAAGCAGAACAGCTACAATTATTTTAATAGGTAATCACTCTACTGGGCTATGAATTGAACACAGATAATTACACTCTGCCTGTCTAGGGTCCCTCTATGCTCTAAAATACCGCTCCCTTTCTTCCTGTCCTTTTACATAGCACTGAGCGCTTTGTTAGAATAGTCGTCACTTCTCCGTATGCTGCTTATTCTCATAAAAGCTTGCAACCCTATCCCGGGAAATGTTCTCCTCCTTGTAAACCATTATGCTCTCTTAATTTACACCCTTGTCAGTACTCCTGCCTGTTTTGCAATGTCCGCAGATGCAGACATGTAAGAAGATTTGTCCTGTCTTATGTTTCCTCAGACGTTTCTGAAAACAGAGCTCTTTTCTGTACTGAGGACACCCACTAATGGTTCTTTTGAATTCTCTGTTTATAGTTTTACATCCAAATATAAATCTTCCCCTGCAGACTTCAAGCTAAACATACTTACCCCAATAACTAAATATCAGGGTCATAGAGCATTAGCCTTAAAGTTTTTGATTTTATTTATAAATGCAAGTCATGTGTCAGTAGATTAAAAAAATCCTTCAAACTATGAAACTTTATGACACAAATCAGCAAGATAAGATAGGCCATTGCATTCGCTCAAAATCGTAAATTGCTTGTTCTGTTTGATTTTATTTTTTTAACCCATATTCATCTCATCCTCCTCACCTTACTCGGTGACAGGGAGCTGCATGGTTGATGGCATACTTTGAGCAGAAAGTAAGAGAAACATGCCAAGCTGAACTGGGTGGCGATGGTATATAATCAACTATACACACCTGGCTAGGCGATACTGTAGATCAGGAGGAAGCTAATGGCAACACAGACGGCCAGAGCTTTGTTTTTGTCATTGGTCCAATATGATTTTAAAAACCACTCTGCCTGCAGTATAGTTGACAAAAAGAGCTTAACTGGCAAAAAGTGAAGGATATGAAAATACTCATGCAAATAGTGGGATCAGATAGATACGTGGTGGCGGTCATACTTCAAGATAAATCTCTCCCTCCCCCTGCCTCTCTCTCTCTCTCTCTCTCTCTCCAGGTCCCAGAAGGAAAAGTAGTGGTTCTTTCTTTTAGATATTTAGACCTGGAAAGTGACAACTTGTGCCGATATGATTTTGTGGATATATACAACGGTCATGCCAATGGTCAGCGCATCGGCAGGTTCTGTGGCACTGTCAAACCAGGTGCTCTTGTATCCAACAGCAATAAAATGTTGGTGCAGATGACTTCGGATGCTAATACTGCTGGAAGTGGATTCATTGCAAAGTTTTCTGCAGCAGAACCACATGAAAGAGGTAATTAACAATTACGTGTATGCTGAAGACAAATATAACTGTACAACTTGATGGAATTGTTTAAATGCCAGAGATAGTAGGGATTGTGCTGTTCACTGTAGTCATTATCTTGCTTAGCAAATAGCGAAGTATAACTGTTTAGCCGTCGTAGTTAATCAAAGTAGTAAAGAGGAGGGCTAACTATTGCAAGAGTTGTGGAAGAACTGCATCTAGCAGCAGTTCTGATAATGGATAGTCAATAAAATGGCGGTTGAAATTCAATACAGATAAATGCTGCAAATAAGGGGAAACCCCCCCAACTTGTATGTACAGTGCAATGGGCTCCGAATTAACTATTACCACTTAGGAATGAGATCTTAGGTTTAAAATAGGTAATTTATGAAAACAAATGTTGAGCATCAATCCAGTGCTCAATAGGTATCAAAAAAGAAACATAAATTTATTTTTTTAAGAGGTAATAAAGGCCAAACAACAACAACAACAAATTATGCCACTATAAATCTATAATGCACCTACGTGTTGGATACTGTGTGCCATTCTGATGTTCCCACCTCAGAACAGGGTATAATAACACTATCTGAAGCAGAGACAGCAAGTATGGTAGAGTTACAGAACATCATCTACACATAGACCAGACCAGCTGCACAGCACAGACCTTTTCATGCTGGAAAAGAGAAGCTCAAGGGAAGTGTAGGAGAAGGCTCTGAAGTCATGACCAGTATGGAAAAAGTGAATGGGGACCAGGGTCACGGTCTCTTCTAATAAAAAAACCAGATGAGCAAGTGGCTATAAAGGGAAGGAGAGGGTGAGTGTTCTCAGTGAGCTGTTACACAGTGGAATGCTGTGCCAGGGGAAGTCATGGACTGTCAGTTTCTACACCGGTGTAAAAACAATCAGGAAAACATATAAAATAAAAAATTGTTAGGTATTATTAAACAAAATTATTACCTTGTGCTTGGGAAAGCTGTGAACTGCGAGAGGCTGGGAGGTGACAGGGAGGTGGGGTCACCCTGCTGAGTGCCATTTTCAAGGCTTTTGCTGTTAGCATGGTACCAGGCTAGACAGGTTGTTGGGCAGATGCAGTGCAGGTGATGAGTAAGTAATTTATTAGTCCTTCCAGTTGTATCCCTCTGTTGATCACTTCTGGAAAGATGTATTAACTGTAAAGTGATAGAGTTAATAAAGAAGGTTTGTAGTCACGCTATAAACAAGGATTACATACCTGATGTAGCTTTGGAATTTGGGACTGGGAGGAGGAGATATGAAGGAAAAAAAATCTCTCTTCTGTCATGGGTTCTCTGCTGGCTGCAGTTTCTTCAGGAATGCCTGTCAGCCCCAGCACAGCTCCCTGATGGCGATGGCAGCTCCAGCACCTACGGCTCCTCCTCCGGCATTCCCTGCCCTTTATTAAACCCATTTCCCGGAGGTGCCACCGGCTGAGCTGAAGGGTTGGCCGTGTCCTGTGGTGGGGCTGTGGCTGAGGCAGCTGAGCTGGCAGGGTCTCCCGTGCCGAGGGCCCTGCAGCAGAACAAGTGCGTTACATGGGTGGCCTGTCCCTGCTGTACTCGGTCAGCATGGTGCACTGTCCTTGCAGGGGATCAGTACTGTGGGGGACGACTGGAGAAGCCGTCTGGGTCCTTCCAAACGCCCAACTGGCCGGAGCGAGACTACCCTGCAGGAGTCACCTGCTCCTGGCACATCGTCGCCCCGAAGAACCAGGTAAGAACTGGCGCAGCCCAGCTCCCGTTGCCCGCAGGGACTGAGGTCTCACCAACAGCCTGTTCGCACCACACGCTGCTGCGTCGCACTGAAACAATAAAATTGGGATCTGGCTGAAACGTGGCGCTGGGTACGTGCAGGGAGCGCAGGCACGGCTGTGCTCCGGTGACACCCGCCTTCCTGTCACGGACTGCCTGATGCACGCTGGTAACTTCTGTGCCTTCTCAACATTGTGTGTCCTCTGCTGTGCATGGATACCTTCCCCTAAACTAAACTTTTTAAAGCATCTGTGACTGGTGAGGCTTTTAAACCAGATTTGTGTTTTGAAGATGATTTTGTTAATTAACAAAACGTCATGCAAATTAAGTTTGGGCAGGTGATCATCTCAGGACCAAACATGATGACTGATGCCAGGTTTCAGTCTAACAACATTTGTAGCATTTTTTGGTGTTGCTACAGTTTGTTGTTGAGGTACTTGGGCAGAGCTGATAGAATTGATTAAAAGTGGAAATTATTTTATTCTGCTTATAGTACAGGGAATGTCTTTGGATGTGTCCTGCACAGGGATTTTCAATGTACATTTCATAAAGTTTGTTTTATTTCATATTTTGAAGACTCTATCTCAGCATGCTTGCTTGATTAGCCACATGCTGTCAGAGCATATGTTGTCACTTCATTAAGACTTGAAGAGGTGACAGCAGACCAGGAGGTCTCATTGACCACCATTGGCCATGCATGGCAAACACAAACATGTCCCCTACGCTGTAGGGCTAACCTTAATCCGAGCTTCACATTTTCTGGTTGTTGCTGAGCCATCTGCTCTGTACCTCGGCGGGAAGTCTACAATGATGGAATGTTTTGGTCACCAGGCATGTTTGGTAGGTTGCTTTTCTTAACCACATCCAGCTTTTTAAATTCCTCTACATGTAAAGACAACTTTCCTCTTAATCTTCTGCTCATGACCATAATCCTCCAAATAAAAAAAGCCGGCCCAGATAAATATATTCTTCAGATCTTTCATATTTTTCCATTTACCAAGGTATTTTCTCCCTTGAACTAAAGCAGCATGTCAGCTTAGTCTTTCCTGTACTCCTCTTTAATCCACATTCCTTGCTTGCTAGATACAGGTCATTTAACAATCCTATAGATAGGCAGTGAATTTGAACACCTTATCTGTAAACTGCAGATTACTTTGGTTCTTTCCAAATATCTCTAGATAAGCCTAAAAACTTTTCCTAAGCTTGTAGAGCAGACTTAAGAACAGCTATATAAGCATAAAAATGAGAGCATTATATCCTGTGCCTTTTGAAGATCCAGTTCCGTAAGTCCACAAGTTTCTGAATATGTGCTTTTCATGTACTGCAATAGTGGTTGTTTGCATGCAAACAAGACAGAACTTTGACAGTGACAAAAGCCATTTTTGAGGAGGCAGTGAATGAGCATCTCGCTTCATGTGCACATAAAAAGCTGTTCACTCCTCCATCTGTCAAAGTTTAGGTGCCGCTCTCTCTGCTTCCCTTTCACAAGCAGTGAGCGATAAAACAAGGCACTCTTGCTTCTAATACAAATCAATAACTGCTTAATTTATCACAGAAGATGGAGGAGCGTCTCATGATGGTGTAGAGCTTCTATTCTATCATTAAATACTTTGTTATTAGTGCAAAGTGCACTTATGAACAACAGTAAAGGCAATATTATGGCCTGCTGTTTTGCTGGCTATGGACAAATTTAGCATTTCTGCTCACAGTTGTGTTACTTCTTTCTATACCATCTTTTTTGATCACAAGCATATTACTCAGATGAATACTTCCATTTAAAGTACATGTTTTCATCATGATGAAAAGATTTTGGAAACAAGCCTCTTACTCATCTCTGAAACCCAGTCCCCCTAGGTTACTCATACTTTATGGGAAACAAAATGATGTCTTATACATCTGAACAGTGCAAAAGAATATCCAGCCAAAACTCAGACATCAGGTGATAACAGGCTATCATTACTATGAATATAGAACAAGATCAGTTTCACTCTGCCAGCAAATCAAATAAAGTGTACGCAGTGTATGAATGACTCCTTTTTCTTTGCACAGTCCTAGAAGTTTTAATACCATCTTTGTTTGAGAACGTGTTTAAAGAGAAATCCTGCATATCTACAATCAACACAATTCAGTGTTGTCAATCAAGCTTCAACTCATACTATTTATGGGAAGGTGATTTAAATACTGTTGTGCTTCATATAAAGCAGCAGCCTGAGGGCATACAGTACCTCTGTTCCAGTTGTGCAGTTACGCGGCATTTTCCTTCCTTGCTACACACAACTGACAAAATCATACTACAGGACTTTGTTTCAGAGTAGTAAATTGCATTTCTGTTTTCTTGTCCGTTCTTTTTCTTTCTTAAGTAGAAAAGTCCACAAATACAAGTGATATTGGAATTAATTGCATCAGTACTGGAAATACTAGAGTTATACTGGTTCTTACTTGTGACTTGTAAAGCCCAAACTTTTCTGGAAATTGTGTATGGAAACACAATTCCTTTAACCACTTACTTTCTCCTGGTTTTAATCTTACTATTTACTGATTTTCTTTCTATCGATATTTTTGGTTTTGACCTTTTTATTTCTGCATCAAGTAAACACAGCACTGGCAACCACAGTGAGTCGAACCCTGCTCTTAACAAAGTCAGTGAAATGGCTCTTACCAGTTTTGCCCTTGCTTTTTCCTTAGCATATCCTTGTATGCTACAATGACAATTAAAAGTCCCTTTTATATGGTTAAGATTTGTTACAGTTATTGTAAAAGCAATATAACACCTAACCCTTACTATCACATTTTCGTTCACTCATAAAAATATCTTTATCAGAAGTTACGTGCTTATCTTTGAGAAGAAAAAATGTTTTATAGAATATTGGAGTCATATGTTGAACCATTTGTTGGAGAGAAGTCACGCAGATTGAAATACTTTACTCCACAATTAAGTGGATTAAGGACTTTTCCTTTATAAAAAGAAAAATCAATTGGTACTTCATATAAAGAGGCCACTTACAACAAGAAGCACTAATAAAATCTGCGTATCAAAACCTTAATCGGTTATTTACACTTCTCCTGCAGCTCATAGAGTTAAAATTTGAGAAGTTTGATGTGGAGAGAGACAACTACTGCAGATATGACTATGTTGCAGTGTTTAATGGTGGAGAAATCAATGATGCTAAAAGAATTGGGAAGTACTGCGGAGACAGCCCACCAGCGTAAGTAACTTTCTTGAATCATGAAGTTCACTCTCGTCATGTGTCATTTGGCCAACAGTTTTGTACTAGGCTTCTGAAAGATTGTAATTCTTTTTATAAATATGACATTTTCTACCTTCACTTGACCTTCTAGCAGTTGCTTAGTATCTTTCCTCTCCCTAGGTTTTCTCTTTTCTCTCCCCCTCCATAACTAGCCCTGGCTGCAACCCATGTTCTGCCCTGTCCCTCAAGCCTCATTAGAGCGCTGCCTACTAACAGCAGTACTAATGCTATTGATATTGGGACAATACCAGTATTAATGGCAGCTGAGCACCAATATCCCTTAGGATGTATGTTTTGATTGTAGGTACTGAAGTACAAAGATCCAGCTGACCTCTCTAGCCCCTTGGCTCGTTACTCACTTGATCTGACTCGTGTCCCCCCCAGCCGCTCCCTTCTGCTGGGTCTCTGGCTGCTCCTCGCGTCGCTGCTCACCATCCCTTCCACCTGTGCCAAGGCACGCTCTCTCATGGCACAGACGGCTTTCCTGAGCGTGCTATGTAGCACAGCAGGCTTTCACCAGCTTTGCTATCAAACTGCTGCTCCCAAACCCACTCAACACCTTCTGCTCCAACCCACAACTCACCTATCGCCCAAAAAACAACCTGTGCCCCCAAGCTTCCCACCCCCAACCCAGCAAATGGCCCTGTAACTATATAATTGGGTCTAGCGATAGTGGATCATAATTATTCTCAAAAAAACCTGTAAAGTTTTTTGGGTGAGGCTAGTAATTTTCAGCTCTCCTTTCCCATTGTTCCACTTCCATCATGCTTCTTAAAGCCGAGTAGCTTTAGAAGATGAAGAGAATGCAAGTTGTTCCAAGAAATACAAGCCATTAAAGAAAAAAACCCAAATCACCAAAGGTAGAGGTGTGTGAACATATCTCAGAAGTGGCAGCTAGTTGGATTCCAAGAGCAGCTGCCTGTGGCACAGGGGAAGGAGGTGCACACCTCTGCCTTTCTAAGCATTGCTCACTGGACGGAGATGTACTGTGGGTTGCTTTTGTGGTTTTTGTTTGGTTGGGTTTTTTAAGGTTATGTAGTATACCCTCAGGAGAGTAGAGGGGAGGCAGTTACTCAGTAGGACTCTTTTTAGAGTCTTGTTAAAGATTTTTTGTTCTCCATGCAGTTATGCAATAGCATGACAGTGCTAGAGTAAGCTTAGGTCTATGGAAATTTATTAGAAATCCAGCAAGAATTTAACCAAGGGTAGGGCTGCACCTGAAATACATTAACTTCAGTACTTCAGTTTCCTTTAGCCATCTTAGGCTTTTGGTCTTGAGTTACACTTTTCTTTTTTCTTTCCCCTTTTTTTTTTTTTTCCAATTTGAAATTTTCACGCTTACATTCATTTCTTTTCAGGCCCCTCTTCTTGTAGTAAAGTTAAGAAAGCTGCTCTATAAAAAGATACTGATAACAGAGAGTCTTACGGGTAAGATTGTTCTTTAACTGCTAGGTAATTCAGGCCACTAAAATGATGCCAGAGGCTGAATTCTAGCTGTAGCTACATACATAATTACCTCCTTGTTTTCAGGAAAAACTTCACTAGCAAACCATCTTCCCATATTGCCTCCAACCCAAAGGCTGTGAGATAGAGGGAGGTTTTATAAAGCAGAGTTAGTGCTGAGTCTCAAGACAAGGAGATGGGTTAGAAACCTTGGTCATTCACTTCCACCTCTTTGCCAAGTGACATTTAGGATTTTTCCATTTTTGCCTCATGTGTGTATTTGTAGCACAGTGACTTCGTACTTAATAGTTTAGAGCTTTACCTGGAAACTAAGATTAATTGTTGCCTTGCAGTGCTGTGGCACTTGGAATGACTGCAGAGGGACTGAGCAGGTCTCCGAATGGGTGATGTATTTCCTTGAGCTGAACGTTGTGAGCATCTGTATATATTAGATAACAAATCACCATCATCTGAGGTAAAAATTCCCTCCCAAAAGGAATTCTGTTGCAAACACTCCTCTTTTTGTAGACAGAATAAAAAAACCCAACCAGCAGGTGACAGGTGTTAATTACATTACTTCATTACTTCGCACTTGATCACCACGTAGACAGGTATTCCACTGATGAGCATAGCATGAGAACCTCATGGTGACTTTGCAGATCCATCCCTTATGACTCAACTGTTACTGAAGAACAGTAAGGCATTTACCTTCAAGCTACTGTAACCACCCCGCCCCCCCCCCCCCCCCCAAACCTAACAGAGCCTCATATTGGAAACACTTAACTAGTGATGTCCCATGCACATACCTTCAGTTCCTGCCATGGGCGTCTGACTGTGTGCAAGTTGGATCCAAAGCGCCGGAGCAAACGGACTTGCTTCCTAATTGAACAGAATTTAAGCCAGAAGCACGATTAGAGTCTAGTTTGACTTGCTCTGTGTAAGCTGTGACATTTCAGACCTCTTCCAGCTGAGGTGAGGAATGAACTCCACACCATCTTGTCCCTCCCTTGGTTCTCAGAAGACAGCAGCGAACACCACCCCTTACAGGTGAGGCTGGTGGCCACCAGTCCCTGGGACTCAGCTGCGTGTTCCCAGCTGGAATCTTGCCCAGCCTTGCAAGTGTGTTTTGCACTGCTGGGAATCTGGTCTTGGCTGACGGCAGTGCAAAAGGAAAAAGTGCTGGTTAGATCCTGAGAGGCAGCCAGGAGCAGCTTCCTAAAGCACCTCTCAGCTGTGGCTCAGCATCTATCCCCACAGCACATCAAAGCAGTAATTGGCCTGCCAAACCCTAGTGAGCTTCAGAATATAGACGTTTCAGTACAGACTTTGTGCCATGGTCAAATAAGGGCAGAAGACTGGGCTCAGACCCAGGCCACATAGCTTAGAGATGAGATTTCCTATTACAGATGTTAGAAGTGTCCTGAAAGCCAATTTTAGGATAGCACTGCTTGCTAACCAGAGATCCAACACAGAGCTTGAACACAGTCACTCACCCTTGCAGAATTGTATATAGGCAGGTTCTAAACCCAGTGAAAGGAGGAAAGCCTGGCTCTCGGGGACTTTCCACTAGCTCTGCAGAATTCTAATCATAATTTATAAGCTGGGTTCAGAAAAACAGTAAGGACAAGATCAGTGTTGTAAAAGAACCAGAAATCACGGCGTGTAAACTGAATTGTGAAGCAAGCCTTCTGTAAAGAGGATTACTTGCGTGTCTGACACAGTAATTATGAAAGGTTAGTCGTGAACCAGCAGATACAGATAACGTAATGTGGCATTCTGTCACAGAAACGGTATCTACATCAGAAGCATGAGTAAAGCGTGTACCTTGAACTCATCTGGTGGTTGCCGAGATGAATTCCGACCCAGCAGCAGACCAACAAGGGCACCCTGTAACCACACACCTGACCCCCAAATGCAGTTACTGTGATACATGAGTGAATGGCGTACGTAACGATCACAATCGATTAGGAGAAGTGATTACTCCAAAAAAAACCAACCCTGCCTCTCAGACAAAAAGCCTTTTTTCCAAAAGGCAGGACACACAGACTAGGCCGGATTTTTCAGCCTCGGTGTTGCAGCCCTGGCGCTCAGGACCTGGACCAAGGCCTGGGGCAGCTGCTGGTGGCCGCCTGCCCCCTGCCCAGCCCGCCCCGTGCCCAGCCCGCCGCTGACCGCGGCACCTGCAACGCACAGCGCCCCAGACCACCAGGCACTTCCTTCAGTTGTGTCAGCCTCAGCCATCAGAGTAAACCCATTTCTGAAACACCTGCTGAAACACTGGGAGGTGATCACAAGTTTTGAGTTCAAAGGCCTGATTTGAGTGTTTTGAAGCCTTTCCGCTCCTGAACTCTGCCCACGCTTGCTGGGAAGAAACACCGCAGCCATTTTAGTAGAACTACATCTTAAAAACACTCTTTTCCTCTCTCCTGACCAAGATTCTTTTGCCCCTGTACTTATTTTATTTCCTCTTTCCAAAAACTGTGGTTTTGCTTGAAGACTTTGTGTTACTCATTATTAATGAATATCGAGAGGAGGTCTGTGGAAAGCACAGAAGAACGAGAGCAGTGCTGCTTTAGCCAGGCGCGTGTTCCACATGCTTGTCTCTAGTAGAGGTCTTGAATGAAGTCTCATCGTACTACATCCACATCCCCAGGCAGCTGGGGGCACAGAAAGTACCGTGCAGCATATGAACTGAAAACTAATATACTGAACAGTGCTTGCTTGTGGTATTTCAAATCCTAAGGAAATAACTCCATTTGTTCTTCGAGGCCATGGTAATGAATATCCAATCATTGACAAAACCCGAGCCACAGAAATAACCCAAGGCATTCAGTGATTCTTAAGAATTACAGAATCCAACGCTAAATTAGTCTTCTTAAGGCTTTCCAAATGCATAGGATGTTTGTCATTAAACAAAACCAAATTCAAAACCCCCAACATTCACTTATCTCTGCTACATCCCATTTCTTCAAGGTATTTTCCCACTGTGTTAATCTAGACCCTTCCGTTCCATGGAATTAAAAGTCTGCAATGCAGTCACACAAAAGAATTTAAAGACACTCGTATTGACATAGCCTTCAGGAATCAGAGGTTTAGATGATCCATCAGAATGAGAGCCACACTCAAAATGCCAGCGTCTGACGTGCCAGCAAAGTAACATGTATGTCAGTGTTAGCCTGGGGGCAGGTACCACATTCAGACCAGTAAATAAAGTGCCTTTTTTTCTTTTTTCCTCTTTTTTTCTTTTGTAAGAAGAATGCTATTAATGCTTTTAGGCTTTGACATTTGAAACAGTGGAAATATTTTGTTTTTCTATTTCAGGCCTATTCTGTCTGAGAGAAATGAGTTGCTTGTTCAGTTTTTATCTGATTTAAGCTTAACAGCTGATGGTTTTATTGGCCATTATAAGTTTAGACCAAAAAAGTTACCCACAACTACAGTTCTGCCTACTACCACAACAGTCTCTGCTACCTCAAGTAAGTTTTACAGGTTTTATTTTATTTCTTAGAAAAATAAAACATTCCAGGACAAGTAGAACGTTACAGGAAAACGTAATAGAAAGCATATTAAAAATTACAGTTTTATGGTTTGTTAGCATTTCAAATGTTAAGGGAATGAATTAAAATTAATATAGTCAAGGGAGAATCTTGATATACTCAAGGGAGAATCTACTTAAGATTATTAAAAGGAAATTATTCAGGGAAGAGTTCAGTGTAACAGTAACTCACTTAGCTGAGAGAATTTTCCTGCCTTTTCTCAATTTTTTGACACTTAACTAGCAAATTCCATAGAAGAATGGGATAAGCAGAATTCTTTTGTATAAGAAGTTCTGAGTATTTCAGGAAATAGTTTTATGTAAAGGAACTCTCTCTTCTACACAAGCTGATATGTAAAAAATCTGACCAAATCTTCCATCACATCGTTACTAAGATCAAGTGAAATTGGTATGGAAGCCACCCGAGTCCTCTTCAGATTGTCAGCATCCTATCGACATGACACTTGTCCTAGAATTATTTTTATTTTTAAAAATTCTTGGATTGGAACTTATAAATAAACGTGTCACACTAAAAATAAGTGTTCTTTTATATTTATGACGAGTCAGCATATACAAAAGATCAGAGGAGAATTTCTCTGAAGGTGTGCCAAAACTACTTAATTATTGAGACACCGAACAGATAAATTTTTACAATTTCTATAACCTGAATGTGAGAGATTTAAGATACAGTTATAGCAAAAAACCAAATTATTTATGATTTTTTGCAACACATAACCTGATCTGTACTCAAAACACATCAAAAGTCAGGACAGCAATGGCCTGTCAGCAGGAAACCAAGAAGCTGTGGTGCTTAAATACTGCTAATGAAAGGTATTTTAAATGGGTGAAAATAAACATTAGAAAAATGAAATCATGACCTGTAAATCATTCTGATGTAACTGCTACTCTAATAATAAATAATTCAGCTCTTCACTATAAAGCACTTCTTAACGACCAAACAAGATTATTTTCTTTTAATCCCACTTTTAAATTTAGAAAAATTAGGGCACTTCAATACAATTTTGGCAGCTACCATACTGGCATGCACCTGTGACTCATCTACCTGCTACATTTCTTATATTCCTGCTATGGACACTGAATGGAAAGACTCAAAGAACATTAAATTCTTAGTTATTGTTGTGCTCCATGCAGCACTGAGATAGGAGGTACTCGCCCGACCTAGCAACTGACACTGTGAGACGGGAAAACTAATTAAATGTCATGGCACCCTGCCAAGCGCTAACTGTAATTTGAAAAATTATCATTTAATTTACAGTTCTAAGAGTTGAATATAGTGTATTATTTCTACGTTGTATTCTACACAGAACTCACTTTATAAAAAGCAACTCAGCATATAATTAAAAATAATTTTAGAAATACACCCCGGTAGGAAAGAACCCTGAAGACACATCAAGGCAGCAGAAGTGATGGTGGTGGGAGTTCCATTCCCATGAGCGTGTAGATCTGACTGTAGGACCAAGGCTACATCACGTAGGATATGACTAGTTATGCCTCCATACACATAGTAACTTGCCCTTCAGCACAATTTTCCTTGTGGGAGGCATATAACCTTCTAAAGAGCCTCACTGAATACCTATCATGTGAGGACTGAAACAAAAAACACAAAAACCAAATAATCCGAAATCAATGAAAAATACAGGGTCCAATTTTTAAACTTTGGATTAGAAAGGCAAAACAATGAGTATGCAGATCTTCTAACAGTCATGGGTATAACACTGAAGACAAAGTAATTTTAATGCCATTCAGTTCAATCTCAGAAACTTGGAAAATTGTAAAAGGAATCAATTCATTCAATTAAAAAGTAGTAAAAATTCCTGATAGGAAAATTAGTCAGGAGGTCTTTGTCAGAAAGTATAGGCTGAATAAGACTTCTGCAAAACGCTCCATTGTAAAGAAAGTTAAAAACTGCAAAGATATTCTTCATAACTAATCTAGCTTTCCTTGGAACTTAGGGTTATGTAGAGGTTTGGGTTTTTTTTAATCTGTCCGTCTCCGCTCCGTGTTTCCCGAAATTATGATGTCATTGACTGATTCCAAACAAATTTGAAAAGGACATAAAAGCCCTAAAAAACTGCATCCCAACAGAGACTATTAACATCCACCCAAGGAGGAAAAAAAATACAAAGTGTATTAACTTGTTTATAAACAAAGCATTCCATTTCAGAAAGGAAATGCCAATCCCTAATATTAAACAGATAATTCAAACATTAAGTTGTGTTACAAAATGTCATCCGTAAAAACTCTACAGTACTATGTGTCATAAAGCTATGTGAAAACTTTAGGGGAAAAAGTCAGGAATTTGAACTCTGCTCTCCTCCATCACAGTAATTTCAAGGAACAGGCCACCCCCTCCCTCGGAAGTGCTACTGCAATGTAACGTTTTTATACTTCAGGTGTACTACTAGGGCTGTATGACAACAGGCAACAAGAAGTTAATTTTTAAGATCACACTGCAGTCAAATGTAAGTTTTCACTAACATCCCATTCTATAAGGTCACTAGAACAGATACATAGCTGAGACACGTGAAAAGATGATGACTGGAGGCGACAGCAAAGAGTTATTGTGGTGTTTGTCCCTTGCAATACCGGATCTAGTTAATGGATACATCAGGATTCTTCTTCTTTCTTCTTTTGTTTAAACATACTGCTTTGCACTTGTATCAAATATCTCATTTCAATTTCAATTTACTTTTTGCTCTTCAAAAAGTTGTGAAACCTACAGTTGCCCTGTGCCAGCAGAAGTGTAAGAGGAGTGGGACTCTCGAAAGCAATTATTGTTCAAGTAACTTCGGTAAGGAAGCAGAGTTTGTTTCTTTTTCATTATTCACTTGGCACTGTGTTTTTAAGACTCATAGGAATTTTACCAGACGTAGTTCTGAGTTCTCGTTAACGTATAGGCTATATTCTTAAACCACAGTGTGTATCTGACATTGGTATCTGTGTTTCACTCAGTACATTCTTGGAGATACTCCAAAATAGGGACTGCGCTTATGTCTGAAACAAACATACTTTCTCAATCTGAAAAGCAGTGCCATTAGACAACCTCCTACAGGAGAGAATTGATTCAGTTACTGTATTGTCATCTCGTTTTCTGTAACCAGCTGAGACACATTTTATGCTGTACCTGCTGACTGTTCCACAATTCAGCTTATAGACTTCCAAAATATTTTTAAAAGAAACTGGAAGGCATGGAAGCTTACACGCAGTGGCTTCTCTACACAGACACAAATCACTCAGGAAAAATGGTGTGTGCTGTATATTTGGATGGCATTGTCACTGCTGATTTATTCTCTTATGTCTCAGGAGTATTTTCCTGTAGTAATACTGGACACTTTTTAAATCCCCTGCAACATGCATGAAAATTTGATGGGACAACCACCCCTCTACTTTTTTTTTTTTTTTTTTTTTAACCTAACTCTAACTTTATAGCTAATCCCATGAGATCTGAGGAAATCTGCTGTTTCAGGAATGTGGGGGCAGCTTTGGATCACTTTGCTAGGAAACCAGTTGAGGGCTGTGGCTGTACCCTGAAGCAGAATGGAGTTGCTGTAGCACAACCCTTTACCACTCTTGATCACCAGCCTGTTTTAATTTGCAACTGGTATAGGCTGGCCCAAGACCAAAAGCAGCATGGAGAAAAAAATGAAAATAAAATAGTTTCCTCTTCCAGACTACACCTCAGCTCTTGTGGTTGATGACACTATATAAAACTTGTTCTTTTTCCACTAGCATCAGGGTAATAAATCACATTCTCCTCTCTCACCATTTGTCAAATACTTGAAATTTTTCAGTCTTTTCTGTGGCAGGAGTAAGAGCAAAAATATATGATATGCTACTGTGAATGCAAGCATATCATAAGGTAAGAACAGAAAGTGTGCTGTTTGTAGAGTATGATTTATTCTAAGTTTATTTGCTGACCTGATGAATTTAGAAAATAAGAGCTATTTCCTTTCTGTCATGCATTTCATTTTTATTGTTTCTAGAAATATAACTGCCATATCCAGCAAACGTCCAGTTCTCTTTTGATTGAACGTGAACATTCCTATTTAATTAAAAGCTCTGGATTAAAGGAAAGTAATGTGCAAATTTACAGACACCCACCCAAAATGTGGGTTATGCAGATTTGTAAAACAAATCTGGCTGCACATACTTGATAACTCAAGATCTAATTGATCCTACGAGAGAACAGCTGATCTACAAAAGGTGATCTGAAAAGAAAAAAAAATTGTACTATTTATAATTCTCTTTTGATAAATAAAGATGACCTACAACTTAATCTAGTCATCCTAGGAAAAAAAGAAATACGGTATTTTTATTTTCATGCGGAGGGGTCTTTGGGAGATATGATGGTCTAAATCTGTAGTCTACATTTAGCTGAAATCAGCAAATTTGTATCAGCATCACGCCTCGGATTTATCAAAATTTAGCTCCCAGGCCATTAACTATGCCCTGCTACTCATTTAAGAGGGTCTTAGAGCTGGGAGTTCAGCTTTTGGCTAGAATGTTTTCAATTTAACTTCTCCACTTTTTTAAAATTAGTCATCAAAAGCAGCATCAAACTGTACTGTTCAATTGAAATTACCAAAACCTAGAACTGGGCTTACGAGAGAATGATACATTCTAGAACAGTTTTGTATTTGGTGCCACCAAAATCTGTCAGCAGTGAGTTACCTATTTCAGGTGATACCCACATTTTTAGTAACTATTTCCAGTATTGTTTCCTGGTTATGGACCGATGTACTTCCTCAGTTTTTATGATGCCTCAGAATTTATGTCTTAATAATAAGAATGCAGCAAATTTATCGGATGTCTTTTCTTCTAGTAATAACGGGAACAGTAATCACAGCAATAACGCGGGCTGGCAGTCTGCATGCAACAGTATCCATCATTAATGTATATAAGGAGGGAAATCTAGCAATTCAGCAAGCCGGCAAGAGCATGAGTGCCAAGATTACTGTAGTATGCAAGCAGTGTCCTCTCATCAGAAGAGGTAAGTACACAAAAGTAACTGCTTTGTGTGTTTATAAAAGACAATAGTTTTGAAAACCGCTATTTGAAATAGGACCACAAAAATCAATACAATTACAGTAATTGTTTCTATAATGAACAACTAGTATCATAATCAATTTAGGATAATTATCCAGGTCTATAGTGCATTTTTCAGTTTTACTTATAAAGGATTACACTCACTTAGATCAAAGGAGTTTGAAAAATAATATTTTTTTTAAACAACATCATATAAATTAAAATCTGATTTGGTTCTCTCAAATGATGCTCCGTTCGATTTTGGTTTTACGTGTATGTAATTTGGAGCCAGTTTCGATACACAGTTATTTAGAAGGGAAAAACAACTAGAAGAGCAGCATGTCAGAGCAAACAACAAAAATCAACACGTTTCCCTGTTGCTTCTCTCCTGTATGTATTTACATCTTTACTTTAGAAATACTAGTAATATTAAGTCCACTCTGTATCTGCAAACAGCCAGTATTTCTATAGCTATCTTAAACAGTATTATACAGAGCTCAACCAAAATAATTGTCAGTTAAACGTAACAAGTGCTACATATATGATGGTATAAGAAACACTGAGACCATTTTTCATTGTAGTAACTAAGTAAAAGTTTTCAGCTCTGCTTCTTGAATAAATGGCTAGAACAGGAGAACATAGATGGAACCACAGCAGGAAAAGAGTCAAAATAATTTACTAAGCATCAAAAAAACCCTGATAACACTCAGGATACTACTGGTATTTAAGCATATTAATTCAAGTGGGCAGTACCAAAGTGAAAAATCCTTGTCAGAAACTAGTTTTTGCTTTTACCTTTAGTTCTCTGGAAACAAGACCTGTCTCGGAGACATAGTAATATCCTTGGTGGAACAAATGGCCTCCTTTTAAGCAGACCGCTGGCTCCAAACCACATATTTCTGTTTCTCATCCTAGATCACCATGAATTATTCAATAGCCATTACTTAATATCTAAACTTTTCTGCTTATACCCCTCTAATATCAGTCCTTCCAGCCTAAGGCCTCAAAACCCCCTAACCCTTCTAAGCCATAAATACACAAATCCATCCGATTTCTCTAAAGCCAGGGCTTATCACACATTAAGTTCCCCTTGCTTGCCTGACTGCCTTTGTATTTATCTAAAAATGTTTATGTCTTTGGAGGAGGAAAAGGGAATGAAAAAACTTAAGAAGTGCATTATCCGTAAGTGCATAACCCTACAAACTGAGCAAATGAGAAAATATTCAAAATGAATGAGTCACATTCTGCTTTGGGTGTTAGTAGCTACATTATCCAGTGTTTATAATGCATTACTAATGCCTTCCAGACTCATTTGACAGTCTACATTTAATGAGTATCTCCGATATATTTAATTATGTAGTAGATATTTAGCTATATATATACACTTTATTTTTATATAACTGTATTCTATTGCATAACAAGCATGGCAAAGATGGGTAAGGAAGTATATGGTTAAGGTAAGAAGAAAAAAATATTAGAAGGCATTGGTAACAGTGCAAATGAACAGACACCACAGATACAGAGATATACTTGCCAAATCACATCCTGGATTTCTGTTTTTTAATCTCATCTTCTCCTCTGTAGGTTTAAACTACATCATCATGGGCCAGGTAGAAGAAGACGGTAGAGGCAAAGTCTTTCCCAACAGCTTTGTCATGAGTTTTAAGACTAAGAACTCAAAGATCCTAAATGCCTTGAAAAACAAAACATGTCAAAACTAAACTCTGCAGCTGCATTCTATCATCTCTCTTGAAAATTAATTTTCACTTAGTATAAGTCATGAAAATGCAACTGACTGTCAACACTAAGACCACGCTCACCCCTTCCTCCCTCCCGTCCACCTACGCACACCCTGGCACCAAGTGGTGCCCATTACAGAGGAGAACAGATCCTCCTAAGTCTTAAAGCCGAAGATTTGCAGCACAGCCATCTGATCTCAAACATACCAAATTCCAATTACTTGGAAGCTGTTAATTTATAATTGTCCATTTTTTAAAGAAGTTGTGTATGTAAAATAAGAATTCTAAGTTCAATATTTATAGTAACTCATTTTGACTTAGCTTGTCCTCTAAAGTTGTTTTATTACATGGATTTCTGCATTATTATCTGCGCTTAATAAAATATTTTAAGATTAAATCATACACTACTTACTCATTATGTGTAAAGTGGGGCAGGCTAAACATAAAAACTCTTTTTTGATCATCTGCTGGCTTTTGATGGTTTTGGTCTTGCGTAACATGACTGACACTACAGTGCCTTGCTGATTAAGTGCCGTATTTTCCTTCCACTGAAATCAGTGAATCGCTGATTTGAACAGGAACTGGATTTACTCCTCAAAGGATTAGACAACTGTAAAAAAGCACCACGCTTTACTGATGACTGTAATCTAGTTAGTAGATGTCACTATTAAGTTTCATAAGGTAATCAGGGAGGGGGAAGGTAGGAATTTAGCAGCAGTAAAGTACATGTGCAAAGCATTTAGATTTTTGTCTCTGCTGTGAAAGGACGGACAATACAGCAATGCTCAGTCTGGCACCAGTAGTGTAAATAGTAGCATGTCTAATTTATTTCATTCCTATAAGCAAAAGGTTGAACAAGTAGTTGTTCTGAGAATAGGGGAAGGAACAGACTGGAAGCAGTTAGACAGTGTTACAATGTTAAGACATCTTTGTCAGATCTGTCTGTTGTATACAGTCACTTGCTACTCTCAGACTGAAAGGCCATAACCAAAGATGGAGGAATAGAAGCAGATTAGAAGTAAAGATTAATACTGAGAAGTTGAAGAACTTTTTGGTCGAAAGCAGATATGAAATACATGCTTTCAAAACTGGGTAAAACTCAAATACTAATAAAAATGACATGGATGGAACAGAATAGAATATCCCTTTAAGTACTTCTTTTCCTCATATCTAAATACCATACCAGAGTTCTTTGGATAATCTGTAACCATGGGCAGGAAACTGTAATGAAATACACAGTCCCTACTGGAAGACACTCACTGCTTATTTCATAGCGGAATGTGGGTTACCCTTCTTCTCCCATTATTGATTCTGGTACATAATGCCAAGCAGTCCCGCCACAGTGCAACTCAGCAGCACAGCCGCGTCTGCTGGGAAGACTTAACGGGTAGCTAGGCAGGAGACAAAGAGCCGGAGGGAGGCACAAAGGTACAAAGAGGCTGTGCTGGCAGCTTGCATCAAACAGCTCCGTGCCGTAACCACGCTGTACAGATGGCCAGGGCTCTGCCGTACTGCCTAAAGACAACAGCGCTTCTCTGCAGAACTGACAGCAAAGTCTGTTTGCAAAGTAGCTGTTGTTTTGTAATTTTGGAATTTTTATATTGTAATTTTAATTTTCCAGTGTTGACTCCTATGCTGATAAAGGTGTTTTATACATGGCGCTCTCTGCATTTCTCAGCAACACGGAAACCATGCTCAGAACTGTCTGGAAGTACAATAATCTATTTTTATTTATGATGACATGACCATCTGTCATGCGGCTTTTTTCAGTGAGGCAAGAAGAGTCTGGCAGCCTGCTCCTCATCTCCTGAATGGTAAGTAAGGAAAAAGCTCCTGCCTGCTCTTCTCAATGCTCCTTTTAGACCAGTTTCTTTCCAAATCAAAGCACTGACAGCAGTAGCCCTGCAACAAGGAACAGGAGCTAGGAATTAAAAGAAACACTGAGCCGTTTTCTCTGTAAGAGAAACCAGTTTTCTTAAATAAGAATTGGTTACAAAACACAGGTAACAATTTTTTAAGAGCAGACGTAGTGACTGTAAACTTCAGACATTTAAAATCCAATCTGCAACCAAACAGAATCAGAATTATCTAACCATAGTACAATTTCTGAAATAATTTCAACTGAAATAATAATCAAAACTATAGCTTAGCAAGAGCATAAAAGTAAGTTGACTTTCAGTAATGAATGGTTTTGACCCTTCTGCTGCAAATGGAAGCAGAATGAAAATTTCCATCTTGATTTTTCATTCATCGAGGCAAAATTAGCTCCAAGACAAAACAGACATTAACATGAAAGGAACATTTTTCAGTGGTCTCAAAAAACCCACTTAAGTCCTTTCATGACTTGCACTAACAATTGCGCAAAGAAATTCTGAATCCTATATGAAGTAAACTGCAGCTTCTCCAAACTTTGGTGGTTTTTTTTGACATCCCATCTTAAAGAAGTATCACAGACACCTAAAATTTTATCTCTGCACATGTCCAGAACTGTTCTGTGAGTACATAAGGGAGATCTTGGAGCCCCAACATTTGCAGACTACTACTGGAGCAGCCAGTATTAAGTTGCCAAATGATAAAGCAAAAGCATGTTTAATACACGAAACTAGAAAAAATATAAATTATAAGACAAGATTGACTAAATAGTACAAAGCAATCTATTGATTAGTAGTGAAGTAGATGGGAAGGACTGCAACAGCTTTCAAACAAGGCAGAGATGCAAACTGTCGTTCAACTAAGGTACTACAGAGAACCAGCCTCTCTGGTATCTATCACTTTACAGGTATGGATTTCAGGAACAAATAAAAACTCTGGAACCCCCAGTTCCAATCCACCCCCACCCCCCCTCCCCAAAGCGCCTTGAAGTAAGACAACTCTTTCTAAGGACATGTCTACACTGTAGTAGAACACAGTGCCATGTGACAATGACCGAAATGGCTCCTAGAGACTCTGCTTAACATATCAAAAGCTGTTAGAAACAGCTACATTAGCAACACACCCAGCTTCCCAGAAGAACTAATCAGCATGAGTGCCAAGCAGCTCATAGCGCATCTAGAATCCAATCTAGCTTGTTTGGAACTAGCTCAGGTATCACTTCATGGCACAGCATGAAACTATTTGAATGAACTTAAAACTTAACAAGATGGGGTCCACAAGGAAAAAAAGCTAGTAACACATTAACAACCTTCCTTAAACTTACTATCTTAACATGACAAAGAAATTACTTTCAGTGGGGTACCTGATATATTGTGTTTCAAATACGACTAATATTAATACAACCATATTTTTCAAAGAGCTTTTATTTGTCTGTTTCCTTTCTTGGATATAAGTAACATACACAGTACACAGTTTTTATGTTGGTGTCTTATTGAAAAATGAGATCTGAGTCCAAATACAAAATTCAAGGATCCTCTTTGCTTTGAACATGAGGTTGGCTTCATATTCACATGAAAAGCCAACACTTACCAGAATCCCTCTATACTACAAGACTTCTGGAAGCAGAGTATTAAACCCTAGTTCAGTATATATAATTTCATAGTACAGAAAATATATTACCTTTACAAGAAAGAGCTTTATAAGAATTCCTTCAAAAAAGTAAACATTCATGTAAGCCTCCACTCCATCAACCTCCCAAAATCAACTGTAGTCAAAGACCACATGGCTACCTGCGCCTTCTGGCCGTAAGACCGTTGTAGAAGAGCACCATCATAACAGTAAAATTGTCAATCAATCCTTTAGCTGTCATAAATATACTTATTCTGTAATTAAAAATACAGGAATCACATTTCTCAATTACAATTTGTTAACTTGAATTATATATAAGCATATAAAGCCAAATAGGACCCTCTAGCACAGAAAATCCACAAAGCCCTTACCGTCCATTGTAAGCAATGTCAAAACACATGTTTTCACAAAACAGTATTCCTGACACATACAAAAAAAATTCAGCTTGGCAGCAACTGTGGTAAAAAAAGGAAAAAAAAAAGAAAGCCAAGTTTAAAAGTAGGTATGTAAAACCTGTCTAAAGCAGGCCCTTCTAAACGACATCTGTCCAGTGATCAGATTCAACGTATGTACTCACAGAAAGAAGTGTACAGTTTTTCACAGGAATTGTTCAGCATTACAAACAACAGCACTCAGGTGCTCCACATCATTTTTGTTAAATCACAGGTTTTAGTATTTCAAATAATGAATCATCCAGATTTAAAAACCTAAGACATTAAACATTAAAAGTGCACAGGTTAGTTCCCAATCTTAACATGTATACTAAAATGTACTTTTGAAGCACCGCTGAAAAATAGAAGCGGGAATTGATTGTCTTACGTACGACCACAACGTTCAAAAAATGGTTGGTCTATTTTGATTTCAAAATTTTAGTGTTCCCACAAAAGGGAAGAGTCTCGATGATGTGACTTTCTATATTCTATAAATGTTAGTATACAGTCAATGTTAACATACAAAACTTGGCACTAGAACTGCCTCTTTCAGAGCCACACAGTCTTTGCATGCACTGTAACCTACAGTCAAACATAATTTCCAACTATGCTGGAAATTTTCTATTATTCTGTATCTGACTTTTCTATTAAAAATAAACATAGGCTGGATTTTTGTTTTAAAAAGCCTATCTTCTCCCACAACTTGAAAAACAAGTATCAAAAAGGAACAAACAGCAAAAATAGAAGAAATCAACACATTGTGCTAGTTATGAAGCTCTGACACCTGACAGCCACAGTCTGAGGAACATTAAAAAAATTCTATATACAAATGTTATATACACACAAAGATTAAGTGCTTAAGAAAATTACTACATCTGTTTTTGCATTTATTTCCACCACTTCCACATCTAGCTGCGACTCATGCAAACACATTTTCAAATGTATTTTTGTGCAATAATCTTTTCTATTTGGTCTGGCAACAGAATTAGGTCAACAACTTTCACTTACAGGTATCTAGAAGTAGACACGTTTTGTCTAAAAGTTAGGCCTTAGTTTCTTGGATAAAACATAGCGTATTTAGAAGTTCGAAAGCCAAGCAGGTCTCTCATTTCATTTCGGAATTTTGACAAGTCTTGCCGCAGTTCATTTAGGTTTTCCACAGTTGCCTGATCCGTGCTTTGCATCTTCTGTCTCATGGAAGTCAAGTAACGATGGACTAAGCAACACATCACCTTTTGATAATTTTCATCTCTCTTTTGTTTCAGATTTCTCCATTCCTTTAAACAAACATCACACATTTACTATGGAGAAGTGATTTTTGAGCTCTAAAGCCTGTATACAATTATACAGAGAATAAGTAGGAATAAAACAACAAAACTATTTTATAGCTACATCCTGATGTGCACAAATATACAATGCATGTAAACTGCCAGCAGAATTTAAACTGAATTATGATCTGTTGTACGAACAAAATTGAACATTTTTAATCTACCTGGCTTAGTAATTGTACTATAAGCAATTAAGAGTTCCGTAATCCTGAATGCTTCTCATTGCACATTCCATAAAGTCTTTGAATTTAGTTTATTTAATGCTCTTTTTGTCAGAAAGAAGATGCAAAATTAGTATGCAAAATTACAGGGTACAATAAAAACATTTACTCAACAAGAATTAAAAAAAATCCGTCCCGCCAACAGTGAGAGGCTTCAGTGACACTTTTTGGTTATTTATTTTGACACTTCTGTAGTATGTTTAAAACCAATTACCTTCCCCAAAGAATACTCTAACCTCACCATTTCTGAGATTAGCACATACTTCCTTAAGGTTTCTATGAATTTTCAATCACTCAATTTTTTCTGGGGGAATTGGGGGTTGGAGGGAGGGGGGCTGAAATTCCCCAAACTGAAAGTTAATAGAATCTTAGTGAAGTAGAAACAGGTAACCTATTTTATTTATATTTTGGATGCAACACACATTATTCTGTAGTTCCTATTTATCTTAGCAGCACTCACCATATGACAGGCAGCTTCATGTAGCAGTTTTCTGATTCATTCTAGCAACCAGCACCTTTCCAGCTTCAGAGCCTACAGCTTTCACACTCATTTCTTACCTTTAGGCTGTTCTGACGTTTCACTTTGCCGCTTGATGTATGAGAGCAGATCCATTTACTGAGACTGTTGAAAAGATAACAGATAGTCTTGGGAGAGGGAATAACATTGAAAGGTGGAGGTAGCGTGCATTTGTCATCAAAGTAGCTAAGCCAAAGCTTGGCACGAGCAAACTTCCATTCCTTATCTTCATGATTCTAAAGCATCAGAAACATTAACAAAGATGAGAAGCAAAAATATTAACAGGCTATTTTGTTTTATTTTCTCACACCTGAAAAACTGACAGTTATTAAACTCTGATTACAAGTATTTTAATAAATTCAATATACAAATATTAAGTAATTAAAACATGTATCTTCAATTCACTATATACACTGGTGTAAATACAAAATTTTGCTATGAAGGTATAAACCCCCTATCAAATGGCCAAATACTACACCGTATCAAGAATAGCATCTTGACTTGAACAGTCACTGTATCAAAAAAGTCTATAATTCCCAGAGGGCCAATGTCTTGCACATGTTCAACATGTGAAGTACCCATTTTATTTGGATCAAAGTAAATAAAAAGTTTGTATTTGAAGGAAAGAGATGCCCCTTGCAAGCTCAGAGACAGAGCTCATTCACAGAGGTCTATGGATTAGTCTAGACATCGTAGGAAGAAATCTGTATGAAATCCAAGGATACAGCTAGCAATTATTGGTAATTAATCAGAAACCACTTACTGCTATCAGCTGGAAACTTTTATGAAGCATTGCCACAAGGAGTTTAGTTAATACTATCACAACCACCACATTGTAGGTGCCAACAATAACAGCACCAACAAAAGACTGTAACTCTTCACCATAGCTAAAACGTGTGACGAAGATAGCTACATGTGCCAGGGAGAATATATACCAGAACAGAGCAAAACATGTGCCAATAAACCTAGAAAAACAAGAAAAAATAATCTGGTTAGGTAAAGCAAACACCAAAACTGAATTTATTTAATGTAAATTCACCTTCAGTGAAAAATTCCAGTTCTGTTTAATTACTAGGGATTAAGGGCTAGAACAATACAGCTATTTCATAGGTAGCAAACTCACGAATGGAATGTGTCATTGCTCTGTTGCTCACAGAAAATACCCGCACAGTCCTTTTCTTCATTTACAGTGAATCCTTTATCATAAAGTTGTGTCAATCCAATCGTGAATGAGAACAAGACAAGAAGAAACATGCCCAGAAATTTTCCAAAATCTTGTAGCATCTGACCCATTGAAATCTGTGAAATAGATTTATTTCCAATTTTAGTAAAACATGTAGTTCTTTTTGTTTGTATTCTCTCCTTCAGCCTCTAGTCACCACCACCAAAAAAAATCTATTCACATTTTAAAAGTTTAACTTAAATTTAAGATGCTAAACAAACTTCACAATCCAAACAAAACCACTTTTCAGTGAAAAGTTCTAAATGTTAAAGAGAAAATTTAAGTAGTTCAAACATCACCTAGTAAGTTCATATCCCTCAATTATACCATAAGCAACAGTATGTACACCCTAGTCTTTATCTGCAATACCAACAGTAATAAGGGTCTCAGAAGTCAATAGATAAAAGCAGTAAATGAAATGCATTTGAACATAAATACCATCATAGAAAGTTAATGAAACACTTAATAGGGACACTGAATTAATCAAAACTTTTGGAATCATAATTCATCAGTAATCAAAAAGCAGTATACCAAAGTCCATCTGCAGAATACAGAATTAATTCACTGTATATTTTATGCAAGATTTTAAATATACATAATGTGTAGGTGTGTAAGCACAAATTGGGGTGTAAAGTATAGAAGACATGACACTAAATTCAGATCATTAGTTTCCATTTTGAAATACCCTATACAGAAGTTTCCAACAGTACAAATACCGCATTTTTTTATTTTTTTTTTTTTAAAAAAAAGTTATGGTTGTGCATTTTTCCAACACAGGGAAGACCTTGACTTGCTTTTGTCATTAGCGTAAATTTTTACAAAGATCCAGCATGAACTGTTCACAATTTAAATTACTCTTCCTACAAACTTCTTCAGAGAACAATATATTATTATCAAGAAAGCAAATACATGAAACGGGGTCAGGTAATTCTCTATATAAACCAGTGTGGGGAAAGTGCTTTCTCCTCCTGTATGAATCACAGTCTGCACCAAATCAGAGTCCAGAACTGTATCACTGGTCAGGTTTTGCAAGTACAAGTTTACTGGGAGATGAAGCACCAGCTCCTGCTCCCTTCCATGCTGCTGGACACCCACTGAGTACCCCTGTTGCACAGCAGACATTCTCCGGTTCTTTGAACAGTTTGCCACAGCCATGAAGAACCTGCAACTGTAGGCACAGAGCTATGCAGTAACTATAATCAGCTGGTCAGAGGATGATTCTAATACCCATCAGACTGCTTCATCACATTTAACCCCTTAAAGAAAGAAAAAAACCCACACAAACCACCCAACAACAAAACATTTACCCTTTAACTGACACATGATTGCAGACAAGATGAAAACAGGAATGCACAAAAAGTGCAAACCACCCAAAACTATTTTGTTTGGAATACAGTGTAGTAACACAGCCCAAATACCAGTTGCTTTCTTCATATAGTCAAGCTATTCCTTTCTAAGCATTTGAAATCTAATGATCTAACCTAGGGGAATATTATTATATCTCCTGTTGATAATAAAACCCCACTACAAACAGCCAACTTACAAATCTGTATTAAAATAGGTTTTATTAATCCTAAGTAAAGTAACAAAATGCTTAAAAATAACTCTTGATAGCCAAATGAACATAGCAGCAGCCTCCCCCTGCCCCTGTTGGGTATCCATGCAATATTTGATCACCACCATTTGAACTTTGTGACCTACTTTCAGAAAATACTGTAAGAGTTGTTACACAAGCTGTACCGGCCAACAGTAATAACATAAGCTTCAGTGTGCAACTGAATGGGGTGACTGTTGACTGTTTTTATTTACTTGGAAAATTTCGTAACATAGCCTCCTAATAAAAAACTTGTGAAGGATCTAGTACATAAATAAATATGCACATTAAACAGTGAATCTCTTTAAAATGTGGAGAGACTTCAGCGTTCAATCAATTTGTATAACAAGCCTAACACTTACTGCAACATCAAGTCTAGTATTTTTTCAAACTATGCAAGTACATTTCCATTTATAAATGCATAAAAGAAAAAAATATAAAAATAATTAACAGCAACATAGTCACAGCTAGAGAGAAAAGGTTAAGAAGTAAAACAAAACCCTGAGAGGAGAAACAAGCATCTTTCATTAATACTAAACTGGTTACAAGAACTATGAACATTCTTTTTAAAGGACTTTTTACGATGATTTTAAAAAGACCCATTTAACAAGTGATTACTTTTCTTTTCAAAGAAGGACTATTGTGTATGAGACAAAAACATTCTTAAATATAGTTATTTGTGCAGCATGATCAAGCACTGTAACTCATTAAAATGAGCTGAACCTTCAAGCTGGAGGTTTTCAGCTATATCCTAAAGCCTTGATATGATACTCTAATGATCTGAGCCAAAATTATTTCTTTCAGAAGCTCCTTCAGTATAGCTCTAGTTGCAGAGGAAGAGTTAAAAAAAAAAATGCTGCTCCCAAATTTAGTCTGCATTTATGTCTAATAGTAGTAACTTTTCTTGCACAATCCTTTCAGACCATCCTCTTGCCACTACACTCTAAAACTAGTCCTGTTCACTAGAAGGGAGGACAAAGCATTGATCTGACCTATTAAGACAAATTCCATCAGTATAATCACTGGATGACTACCCTATTTATTCCGAGCATCTTTTTATTCAACAGACACTTGCAAATCCAGTGATGATGACAAGCAGCTGTATTAACTAAATCCTATCAGAGTTAAAAATAAATAAATAAATGGGAGGGGGGAATCATCAGTACAAGAAAGCAGTGATTTGTCTGATCTGATTTGTCACCATGAATTTCCCAGAAAGCAAGGCCAGAGAAGCTGGAAGTATAGCTATACAAAGCTTTTGTCAGTAAGCTATGCTTTTAATAACAGGTGGTTTAGTTTGTAAATAAAGGTTCTTCACTGGCACAGTAACTAAATCAATCAGTGCTGAGGACTCTAGCTGAACAGAAAAACCACAGAAGTAAAAAAACATTGCTAGTGGAGTAAGAGTTGACAGTCATCATATTTTGTAGAAGGAAGCTTTCTTCCTCCTTTTAATCTAAAAAGGATTGAGGGAGGTAATTGCATCCTAAACATGACGTTTTAATAATAGTCCAGGTTCCCTCCCCTATCCCCAAAGGTACTAGACCTTCTGTGTAATGTCATATTGCACCCTCAGGTTTATCTGATTTTTTTATCTGTTTAGTATCATATTGCTCCCAGTTTATCTGAATTTTATCATGATGAATAGCACCAAGACTAAGATGACAAGGCCGGTGCTTAAAAAAAGAAACCAACTAATGAAAAAACAGTACATGCCATAAGCTCAGTAGGAAACTCCATGTCTGCTCTCAAATCAGAATAAGAAAACTAAATCTTTGCATAAAACCAGGCAAAATTCCAACTTCAAATGAAAAATTTAGATTTACCTTAGAAACTGTTGCGGTCTCTACTGTTCTAGCATCACAACACAAGACTATTAATGCTTCCCCACACCATCTCCGGACAACTGAATTAAATGTATTACATAATTAAAATATGGTTGGGTTTTGGGTTTTTTTTATGTCATTATTATTCACTGGAAGGCTTCAGCAAATTACAGGTAAGAAGAAACATTCTCTCTTCTTATAACTGGCTATAAACAGATAACTATTTCAATACTCTTGAGATATTTGCATTTTTCAGACCAAAGCAATTTGCACAGTTCAACTCAATACGCAACTTCAGTGAGATCACAGTGGTAAACCAGAAAGGCTTTTGATTACTCTTCCTTGCTACACACCTCATTCATCTATCTTTTAGAGATAAGATGTTAGGATGATCATTTACCTAGAACTTTACTGGAAAAAAAAATGATCCTTATGGTTTTCAAACCAGACACTCACGCAGTATGTGATGCTAACCACAGATGAAAAGAAAGTATATATTTATCACAGAAAAAAATATTTTAAGAAAGTGAACTACACTAGGTCTTCCATTCTTTTTCTTACCTTTTACTATCTAAATCATGTGTTACATGAGAGAGTAAAAAACCAAACTTCAATGCAATATAACTTCTTTGTACTTTATTCTTTATAACTTTCTTAATTGAATACCTTTTTCTCTTTTCAACAGAACTCTTCATAGCAAATTAAGATCAAGTTTAATATTTTCTCAAGCAGCAACAATATTCACCTGGAGTGGTCCCAGAATAGAGCTGGTTGTGTACATGAAGAAGAGACGCAGATAACTAAGAACATTAGCAAAAGCAAAAAGACCTTCTGCCACTAGGGTAGGGTGGAATGCATCCCAGTCCTTCCTTTCAGCATAATCATGAAACTGCAATATAAAAAGGACAAACTGAAATAACTGACATTATAAATACAGAAATGCACCCATGCACCACTCCCTACTTCTGCCTCCAAAACAGGCAACAGCATAAAAGAAATTAACACAATTCATACATGGCTTACCTCTTTCAGGTATCTCACTCTTTTCAGACAAAGGCATTTTAAAAGCCCTTCCAAAGGGAGCCAGAAATCAAATGGTTTAAATTCAGCACCTAACTCTGTCACTCACTTGCTCAGCAAACCATTTATTCTTCTGTACTGCTTTCCTTTCTACTCTTTTTTGCAGGGTTTGTTGAAACAGACTCCTGTACTTCATAAACATATGCATTGTTTAGTGTAAATAGGCCTCAGTCAAAAACAACATTAAAATGCTGCAAAGAAAACTCAAGTACACATGCACCTGGCAATGTGGTGACAGCTGGTCTTAACCAGTTTTAGAAAGATTTTAGAAAGACTTAGGA
Organism: Falco cherrug; assembly: GCF_023634085.1. Lineage (NCBI taxonomy): Eukaryota > Metazoa > Chordata > Aves > Falconiformes > Falconidae > Falco > Falco cherrug. The sequence continues at coordinate 16,824,883 of NC_073707.1, read as the reverse complement.
CCTGCGGTTCCTTCAGTGGATTTTATGAATGACTACTGAGAATGGAAGTCACAAGGAAACTGTTGGTGTAAACACACACTTAAAGTATATCCACTACGTACCATTCAACTATTCACAGAATATCCACAGATCCCTAACCTTCAGCCTGGCTGAAAATACTCAGCATTTGTATTACCAGCTTCTCCTGTCTCAGACGTTCAAAAACTAAGGAACTCTAAGCTGTTTTAAAGTAACTTGCCTGAAAGCATGCTGCACAAAGGTGGCAAGAAACACACTGCCATTGCCTGCACACCAATCCTTCTGCCACAAAGACTCCTCCTTCCTTTCTTACTGCTTCAATGACTGTAATACGGATGCAAGATGTAAACCAAACCTTTTTATTTGGTTTTCTAAACAATTTATGAACTCTAAAAATAAATTTTGCCATGTCAAAGTGGTGAAAAAAGCCGTCATGTGCCTGTTACAGAGGACAGGAGTCCTGCGTCTTCAAAAAGGCTACAACTTAAATTAGCAGCAAAGGGCCCTTATCTCAGCTAAGGAATTGCTGGTTGCAAAGCAAATGGCTGTGGTTGGGAAGGCAGCCCAACCACGGTATTCTCTAATTTCTCCAAGAAAAGTAGTTTTCCTTTCCAAATGATCACCAGCCTCTGAATCAATGAAGGGATAGGGAAATGAGCCAAAGACCAAGTTGGGAAGAACTGAACCAGTTTATTTCCCCTCCAACTGACAGACAGCTGTCAACTCACAGTTTGCAATACAAATTAATGGTGCTACAGCACTGGCTTGAATTTTGCTAAAATTTTCATATTCAATTGGTCTGGCAGCTTGCCATATGATGGGTGGCTAACAACATGTGCAACAGAATGGGAATGATAATTTTCAAAACTTCTATCTTCAATCAAATCCAGATGGCTTTTCACAGAGAAAAAACAAAGCTCCTCTATGGTCTTGGGGCTTTTTCCTTCCTACCAAAAAAAAAAACCCCACCCCCCAAAAACATCAAATCAAAAAAATCCAACCAACCAAAGAACAACTAAAAACATCCCCACAACCACTTGAGCCATCTGAACATATGTAATCAAAAGCTAAATAAAACTTTCTGTAACAAAAAAAGCATTAAGCAATCTAAACACAGAGATTACTATTAGCTTTCTGCATAATCCTGATCTATGGAACCAGGCGAGCTCAAATGCCAGATCAGATGAGCTATATAAGGAGATTTCCCCAAATGAAAATCAAGCCAACTGAAAGACCAGCCAGTTCCTACAAGAAGACGGTAGCTCTGTTCAGAGTCCCTGATTAACTGGACATGTCTTGGAATGTCTTCTAACTCCCATTTCTCTCATGAACTTCTCTTTCAAGCCCAAGAACAAGCCCAGAGATCGTGACAACTACACAGCATATACCACATAGAACATTTATCTCAGAAGCCCACACTGTATCCACATAGTAGGCTATTACTAGTGTAGTACACACTTAACTACAACATACTACTACTAAGATACTACACATATCTTCACATATTTTGCAGCAATGTATTAAAATTACATTCGCTCAGTCAGTGCTTTGGATTTATGAAGACAGGTGCTCACCTTGTTATGGGCAACGACTTTGAGGGCAAAAGTTGCCAAGTACAGGGAATTCATGACAAAGCTAAGCTGATTACGTGATTCTTCTAAAAAGTCTTCTAAACCATCATACCACAGTCTCTTAACATCTGACCACACCATTCCTGCAGGGAAAAATACAAGCCAGGGAAGTCAAGCCATTGCACTGAACAAAGTACTCTTTTACAACCGAAGTACTTTTGACTGGCTTTTGTAAACGAACTGATTACTTTTTTTCTCTTTGCTAAAGACGAAGTCAAGTAAATTTACTAAAAGCACTGCACTGGATTACAAGCATTAGTTATAAGGCAACAAGATGTTTAACCTTTTCAAGCCTACTTTCCAACTGAGAAACATATTCTCTGACAAAAAAGGGCATGAGAGGAAATGAACAGGAGGAAAACTGGACAGGAAAAGGTCAAATTTAAATAAAGGTAGAGGGCTAGAATACAAATGCTTTTTCTAAATGAAAAGATTCACCTTTTTCCAAAAGCACTACAGAAAGCATTACATTGCTATATGAAATATTTTTGGAAGTGTGTAGGTATTACAAGATGGTTTTTAAGAACAATGAGCTTAGTAACTGTATATGAAATGACCCAAAAAGCAGAAACTTTTCCTACCCTAACTGATATTGAACATTAGCAGAGAAAGAGACCATGACTTAAGATTGCAAAAATCTGAAGTGTAACGTAGAGCAACATACATTTAATTATTCAGGATCTTTATAGCCAACTGAATTTTACCATTGTTAACCATGTCTGGCTGTATGGAAAAACACATCTGGCTAAGAATTTTACTAACCGAATGGCTGTTATAGACTTTACATTTTTATAAAACTTGAAAGGATCGTTAGATGAAATATAATGGCACCTTTGATTTCCATGAATAATCAGTTATTTAGGTGGTGGTTGGTTTTTTTTTTTTGAGTACTTAAGATGTATGCTACTATATTCAGGACAAGAAGAAAAGGAGCATGTGTATAAATGGTAGCTAAAAACTGATAAGACTTGGTTCAGCTTTAGGACTTTGCAACTCCTTTAAAACTTTGGCACAGGAAGAGGAAGATCCAGTGAATGGGAAGAAAAAAGAAAATCAGATACTTATGCGTGACTATTTGTTCAGTCAGCTTTACAGCAATGTTAGAAGGCATAATAAATAAAAAGTGTGCTATGCACAGTTTGTTAAAAGACTTACATGTATTTGTCTTCTTACTGGTTATAAAGAAAATATTTCTAAACTAGAACCTCTGTGCCCCTCCATAAGATCACCATGTATCTTTTACTAAATATTACAGATTCAGTAAATGGAACTGAAAAAGTCAAAGATGCTATAACTGACGTTATTTACACACATACAAGAATCTGAGTTCTGTTGCTTTATTTTTCTGGGGCAGATACTTGTATGATTTATGCTTAATAATTTAGAAAAAATAATTCCTGTATTCATGATTTTGGAAGTTAATCTAGCAGAACACAAAACCTGCTGCTAAGTCTCAGAAATTCTGCTATGGGCATTTTGACATTGATTTTAGAATGTATTTTAATGGGACTATGGAAGACCATAAATGTAGGTAAATCCTGTTCCTTGGTTCTTTTTAATCCAGTTGATTTTGTCACACATTTTCTAAATACATTCTTTATCAACATACCGGATAATTGGAAGGAAACAGTACAATATGTCACTGTAAAACACGCATTTAAGCTATAAATACAATTACCATTTTAAAAAAATCTTAAATTCAATAATATGAAAAGTAACCTGGTTTTAAATATTTATATTACTTATAAGTCATTTTTCAATCCTATCTGAAATCTGTATGTTAAAATACTACATGAAGAAAATAAAGTGTTTCTATAACCTTTCATAAAATTTCCAAGCCCACCTAATGACACACTTTCTGCCCTACATTAGAGTTGATGGAACAAAAGAACTCCTAAAATCAGATATTTGATCTCAAAACAAAGGAGGAGTCTGTAACTCTGATTTGTACTCTACATTTGACATTTTCAAGTTTCTTTTAAAGACCTGCATTTGTTTGTGTGTGGGGTACTCAGTATTTCCAAAATCTGCATGACTACTTAATAGTTTAAATATAGCTCAACAATAAAAGGAATCACCATTAAAAAAAACAACCATCCTAAAGTAACAAATAAACCACCCACAACTACTCAGGTAAAAAATGTGGCATTTTCAACTGTATTGTTGCTTTTTACAAGTCCAGTCAACCAAATAATACATAATTACCTTACATAAAGGTATAACTTTCCATTAATTAATTTATCTACCAAATTGTAATGTAAAAACAAACATGCACCAACCAACCCTAAAGATGTTGAAAGGTTTTATGAATTTCCAAGCCAAAAAAAAAAAAAAAAAAAAAAAATCACGAGTACTCAACAAAAATTATACCTGTGCTCCCTCTACTGCACCAACCAGAACTAACATGCATCCTTTCAGGCACAGGTATGATAATCGATGAAAATTACATACAAAAAATTATAATATGGGAAAACAATGTTTGTTTCTGTGTTTTAAAACAAGGATGAAGTAAATGCACACCAATTTATGAGACTAATATGGAGTATGCATGCATACATATGCATACATAAACATGCACATTATACACTTTTTTCTTTAAACAATATGCCAACTCTGCAACAAGTCCAAATTGTATTATAAATTACTTTTCAAATCAAGCATTACATAATTTGTTATGAAAGACTGAGTTGTTACTTAGTGTTGATGTACCACTAAACTGGCAATGCTGTATATATATATTCAAAGTCCTCTCCCTTTGCTGAATGCTACAAAAATTTCATGTTTACAACCAGAAAAGAGATTTTTGCAGAACCCTAAATTTTCACAACTCTTTGAAGTTGGATTAGTCCAACAAAATTGCACAGAAACCTGTTCTATCAAGTTAGAGCATATCAATAAAAATAAAAACAGTACAGGAATTGATTTTATGTCACTGCATGGTTACTCCAGCTACTTAGAAGGCAGAAAAAATATACTTAACTTACATTAAAAGTATTTGTGCATTGTATGCACTATATGATTACATAAAGATGGTAGCTAGGCTTTCAGAGAAACAAGAATTTTACTAGCAATATTCCGATTCTAGCATAAGTCCATACACAGACACACAGGTAACGAAGCAGCTCAGATAATTTCTATCACTTTTTTACAGAGTTCACAGAATCAGGGAATACCCTGAGTTGGAAGGAACCCAACACAGATCATCAAGTCCAACTACTGACTCCACACAGGGCAACCTAAAAGTTAAACCATGTATCTAAAAGCATTGTCCAAACTTTTCCTGTAAAAGAGAGCTGGAAGAAATTAAAAAGATCTGTGGATTGCTGGCTGACAAAAAAAACCCAAACAAACAAGTTTGACTCACAGTGATTAAACCACTTACATACTAAATAATACTACCTATTAATGAAAAATTTGGAAAAAATCTAAAGCGATGTCCGAATTAATTTTATTCCTCAACTAATTCCTCAATTATTCCTAGCAGCAAGTAGAAAGAGTTGATGACAGGCTCTTATCTGTTACAAAACTATTCAGCTGAAGAACACACACTTGCTTTGCCTTCTTAAGATCAGAATCTTAAAAATGTCCAGGAAGATAAACAGCTTTTACATTAACTTACTATTGCACAACTGAATCTCACTTGCATCACTGTGAATGCTACCAGTCCATCTGAAGAAAAAAATCACATTCCTCTTGTGTTAGATTCTACAACGTTCTGTTTCTGATACATCACTTTCTGTGATACCTAGAGCTTGTTGTAACACTTTACATCCTTTCCTCAAAACGTGTTTGGGTGGTTTTATTTTTTTCCTGTAATACTACCCTCCAAAGAGCAAACTTTGGTCAAGCAATAAATAACATAATAATGATTTCATAAGAAGGTAGTACAAATCATTATTGTTCCATCAACATCAGCAATTGTCATCCAATCTACTCAAATCATACCTACCGATTAACCATATTATCAGAAGATAGTCTATTCTCTCAAGGGCTGGTCCCATTGTATTCTTCTTATTCTCATTGTAGACAAGGGAGTACAAATTAAGTAACAACAGAAATGTGAAATATGAAGCTCCATGAATAATGAACTTCATAAAAGGAGTGTGAATTATTCGACCTACTCGAGATTTAGGGGCTAACAAGTAACACAGGGACAGAACTGGCCAGAAAATGCCAACTGTCAAAACAGTCAAAATTTTCTTGCACGTGTGCTTGCGTCGATAGCCTGCCATCTGTCCAAACCATACAGTGTTCAGGAACTGCTGGCAGTTAGACTGAGCAACAAACTGGGGGAAGGGAAAAAAAAGAAATGAACAAGAAATCAGCCTCAGGTTTCTTAATACAGGATACTGATTTATATGATTAAAATTCATTTTCAAACTATGTGTAGTTACCAATGAACACGAAAAGGTAACAATACTAAGTTGAAATAATTATAAGAGAACAAAAATGCTATGGGTTCGCTATGATTATAAACATCCATTACTTTCACTTCCTTCTAAAGCCAGAAACTTAAAATAAATTATACATACTAGACTTTTAATGGTTTTCAGGTTAAGAAATAGTTTTGATTTCTAATTATTTAGAAATACAGCACACAAAAAACATCATACTTCAGACACCTTCACTGTTTTTTTATTATAAAATATAGCAATCTCATCTGAAGAATAAAATACTGTTACTGAAAAATACTATCTACACTGTAAAACACAACACCTTGTAAGATGAGGACTAAAGCGGCCACAGTTTTATACGTATCAGTTCTTAAAATCATTATGGCTCTATTCAGCAGGGTTAATTTTACATCAGAGTAAGCTATGTTGTATCAGTCCCTCAAAAAGAAGATAATTTTGGCCTGAATGTTATGTAGAATATGCAAATATTGTTTGAAATTTCAGGTGCTTATTTGCACGGAGTTACAAAATAATGTATTTCACTGGAGGATGGTTTGTCATTTATTTTAAAAATATCAACGTAAATAACCTTGATATTATCATCACATTTTAGAAACCATCACAAAAAACCCGTCTCTATAGTAAACTTTCCCCATACCACGCAACAAACATTGTTACTCTCCAGCCACTGTGGTAAAAACAAGCTATGGTCAAAACCAGAACAACATCTGAAATATGTCAGTATGCTTGTTCAATGCATACCAGAAATGTGTAATGCTGGTTCTAGGACATTCCATAATAGGGCTTACAACATTTAAACACTATGTATTTTAACAGTGTCACGAACAGTTTAAGCCTAGATATGTAGAACAGACAGAATTATAATGCCTTCTGCAAACGCTAAGTGAAAATGGATTTTGCATGGAAAGGAATGCATTCTCTCTGTCCGCAGTCCTTGTACTAGAATCCCACAAATACCCATTTGCCTTCTAGCACAGCAAAACTAGAGTTGTAATTTGTCAAGGAATAAAGACAACAACAACCTACTGCATGAAATAACTTCCAGACTGATGGCGTAAGAAGGCGCTGCTACTCTGGAACTGAGGCACTATTCAGTTTACACCAGCATAGGTCTAATGTAATTACTGAACAGCACAAAGCCTGCGCCAAAGCTGAACAGCTAATAACAAGTGAGAGGATGACAAACCATGTACTGTACCTAAGGATCCATGTTTCCCTAGGCAAAGATCCAATGAGAATCTGAACAAATAATTACCACTACCAGAGCTGTTCATAAAAGAGCAGCAGTCTTACTATAATATAGAAAATACTACATTCTTCTCCACAATAAATACTGAAGAATAAATACTGAAGAAACACTCGGTATCTTGCAATATCATTTCCCTGTTTCACATGCAGGGAATCTCTTCCGTAACTCCTGCAAATTTATTTCCACTTTTATGTCTAGAGGCAGAACAACAGATTAAATTAATTACTAGCAAAATATGATAAGGAAAGTCTATCAAATTACCACAAAGACAAACCTCTTTTTGATTATACTTGATTGCAAGTTTTAAGCGGCTTAGGTTCATCCTCTCTTCCAACAATCCTCGCTTGTCTACATGTTCATCACTAGACGTGTGATTCAGAATAACTTCCAGCTCCCGTGAATTCCGTGCTTGTGCAAGCAAATCTTTAGCAAAGGTTTTGCATTGTTGAGCTAGCTCCTCGTAATCATTTCTGAAAGACACAGAAACAGTTCACACTACAACACTGCTCACATATTTTCCGTTAATTTATTGACTGTCCATTTTTGCTCAGGATTCTATGTGATGCTAAGACAAATTAAAAAAAAAGACACACAACAGTCATATGTCAAGGTCCAAGCATTCTGAAGACAACTCTGAGTAGGTTTCTCATGTAACGTCACAATTACGCTTCAGTTCGCTAGACAGAGAAAACCTGAGAAACAGACTTACAGTATACAAATTCTGATCTTATGAGTTCCATATAAAAAGTTAAACCTTAAGAATTATTTCCAGGAGATGAGAAAGCGTACTCGTCACAAAACATGACACTGCTAAGTCATCATTTAGACTTTCCACTTGGAAGGGAAGTTGTTTTGCGTTTTGCTTTATTCCTGTAATCTGAAAATTGAAGTTTATTCACTGAATACTATTAATATAAAAAAAAAATCCAGAAAAGAAACCACATTATTTGCTTGTTTTACCTGGCACACAGTCCAATTTATTGCCAAGCTGTATCACGAAAATGCAACAGTTGAACTTGTAAGAAAGACAATTAGCTATAAAAACAGAAAATTCACCTTGTTTAGCAAAGTAGAATTTTACCCCATACAAACATTTCCTTTCATGCTCTCAGAAAGCTTTTGTGCTGTATAATTTCAAAGTGGTAGAAACCATCATAGTTTAAGCATAAAATTATACTGAGCATTTGTTCACTGAATAGGGCATTTTCAGCCTGAAATCTATGCTCATGCATATTTCATATATATATCTACACATATACACACACACGCTGTTCAAAGTCTTACAATAAAAAAAACAACACCCAAAACAAACCCTAACATGAGTGAGTCAGGTCAACATAAACAAGGTGCTGCATACTTCTACCCTCATGTCAGGGGGAAAAAAAAGTGCATAGTTCTAATGAGATATTGGTATGATCAATAGGTGTGTGATCTTGAAATAAGTCAGCATTTAGTATAATTTCTGTTTATTTTTCCAAAGTAGAGCTGAAATTTGAACTGCTGGTGCAACTATACACATGCAACTGACTACACTTAAAAGGATTTAAGGCAATTAAACTGTCCAAACGACTACTAATGAGACATAGATTATATTATATAACTTCTTATTGTATCTTATTATCAGTTTAAACAGTCCAACTACAAATAATTAAGAATAAACCTTTTCTAATGCATACACATTTCTATACATGTAAATTCATACAGTATTAAAATTGGTTTGTGTTTTCAATTCCTACCTGAATTCAACCTCAACAAGGCTGAGTTCTTTCAAGTCTGCACTAAGTTCAAAGGCTCGCAGGATCGGATCCTCCTCTGTCAACATTATTAAAGCAGGACTGGCCAAACACCGATAAATGTCAAGACGAAACCTGTGCCAAACGAACAGCAAGGAAAATGAAGATGGTTTATTTTATCAGTAGTTTCAAATCAGAACCTATTCCAAAAGTTTGCATAAAACAGCTGAAAGACAAAACATTTGGGTTTCTCAAAATCAGACACTACAAGCATCAAATATGACATGTCATGGAATATACTGTCCTTCACATCCTTAGAATCCCTATTATTCCAAGTATCAAAAATTAGCCAAACTGGTTCCCTCTTGTTTTCTTCATTACTCCAACTGTTACATCAGCAGAGGCCATTAGTCAAGATAACAGTGTTGGTAAAACTATGACATTTTAAGTGTTACATAGTAGTTCTTAAGGCTCTTCAAGTGAAAAATAAAGAGACAGAAGTAAACCATTTAAGGAAATCTTCTGGTTTAGCAAACCAAATTTAAAACAGTGGGAAGCTTTAATGTGCAATACAAAAAAAAATAAATTCAGGAAAAGCATCTGCAAGGGTGTTCTCCTCTTGCAAAACTAGTGACTTCTGAATGCCAGAACAAAGGCTGTTATCCATTCTAGTTTAATTAAGAGCTGTTATCTCAAATGTTTCTATTTGTTTGCTTGGGATACCCTGACACCTTTTCTCACACTAGACATGGGCTATCAGGATGGACACCAGAATGTGGCCTGTAGTAGCTGAATATCAGTAACAATTATCCTTTCATTTCCATTGTGTTTTAGCAATTTGGATACATGCTGGAGTAATTATGTAATAACTAATTATATATTGTAATCGCAGTATGCTTACAGTCTTTGATCTCTTGTGATTTTTCACCCCACTCTCATATGCTAAATTGTATTCCACCCTCAAATATGGTGTCAAGTTAACCACACAAAATATTGTTAAGATTGGTAAAACCCTCTCCTCATTTAAACCTTTATTAAAAAGCTTTCTACTTTCAAAAATACACAAGAAAAGAAGAAATCTTTAGTTTGTACTTATGAACCCATGCCACACAAACACTTCCAGAAACAGGACACAAAATTATCCACCTCCTCATTCTAGCTCAAAAAACCCCAACTATTAACTAAGTTAAGAAAAATTTTATTTGCATAGCTCCTACGCTCCCAAGCCAAAGATAGCTAGAATGTTTGTGACACAACTGGTAGAAATGAAAAGGCACTTAGCTTAAAGTGTACAGTGACTAAGAGTATAAAACCAAAATAAATAAAAAAAGCCACTGCCTCCCTCAGGCACCGCCCATCTCCAAGAACTACCATTTCTCACAATAAAGGCTACAGTATATTAAAAAAATCCGCTCATATACCTCACCTTGAAGATAAAAAGGAAATATCAGAGAATGAAGACGTGATTTTTTTTTATTATTGTCTGAATGGTTAACTAGAATTCTAGTCTTACCTAGAATGTCGTAGACTATCTTTTTTGTTCTTTGCAGTACACAGGGTGCATTCACAGCCTACAGCATGAGGTTTGGGTAAGGATATATCTTGCTTTAACAGCATGGTGAGAATTTCATAGTTGTTACGATGCGCAGCTAAAATGACAGGTGCCACATCCATAGTCGTTGAGTACTCTGGGTTCTGAATGCGTTCCATTAATTTCTGAAATAAAATGTAGCAAGTAGCTAAATTTATTACGTACAGTTCTACTACAGTGTTTACATGTAAGGGTTTTTTTGACAGTTCAGCAAAATATTTCCTTATTTTCATGTAATAAACCATAGGAAAATATTTGTCCTGACACGCAATCACCTCAGATAAATACTGGAAAACGAAAAATGGACAGAGAAATGCTTCTGGTTTGTTTACGTAGAAAACCTGACATACAGTGCACACCTTCTCCAAAATACATGCATGATATTAAAAAGCATATTTTGCTCTACTTAGAGAAAAATTATTATGAGTCTATTCACTATCTAAACACTGAAAAAATATCCCAATTGTACCACAGTGTTTATACAATTCCTTCCCTCCCTCTACCTCTACTTGTGATCTTTTAAAAGTTCTTTGATACTTAAGCATTGCCAAGGTAAGTTTCAGCTGATTAATTTCCAGGTGAAGGTCTGATGTTTATGATTTGCTCAAAAAAAAAAAAAAATCTACAAAGCTTCAATACATTAATATACCCTTTATAGATCAAGGCTGCTTATTACCTTGGAAACAGACTACCAGAAAAGATTTATAACCTTTTTTTTTTTTCCTCTTCTGGACTAACTAGGCATCTGTTAATATTCGGCAGGTATAAAGCCACTGGATTCTTTAGGTGGAAAAGCAAAGTAACACAGGCTATCCTATAAGACAAAAGAGGCTATAAAAAAAATGCCTAATATCCAGATTCTATCACTTTTGAGATGCAGAATTTCATTTAAGAACACAGTTTTAAACACTACAGTTACCCAGAATGCAATAGCCCCCACTCCACAACCAAAGATCAAAGAATAACACCACTCAACTACAATGGTTGGTCTGGATGATCTTTTTGGTCGGTGATTAAGTAGAATGTCGACAGCTCCCACTACTTCCGAGTCAATAGCCACCAGAAGTGCATCTGATGACTAAGGAAAGAAAACAAGTCATATAAGAAAGCAGCAGTAACTTAAACAGCATAAAGGGTCCATCTGAAGTCAAACTGCATTTTTATAAAATGTATTTTTGAACTACTAAAACGATGTTCTGCATTATCACTATGTATATGATCAGGATACAAATCCAGCTTGTCATTCCAGAAATTAGGATAGCCTTACTGACAATTTGTTTAATCGCAGAACAGCAGAAGGACCAGTTACAGAAATTACCTTCCAGCAAATATGATTCATGATACTTGCAAAGATCAAGTTCTAAGAGACAATTTACCAGGTTATTAAAAACGTAAAAAGCAAGCATGCATAACAACTCGGGCATATGGGACACTTCAGCCCCGTATCTGTAGTTCTGTGGTAAAACTAGGAACACACGCTTTTTTCTGGGCTGGTAACTACTTCTGAAACTTCTTTTACATTGAGATAAGTAGCTTTTCATTTCCCCTACAGTTGATATTCTTTCCAATTCACTTTAGAAAATTCAAATTTTTACTTGAAAAATAAAAGACACAACTTTTATTATTGCCACTAAAAAGAAGATCCAGGGGAGGGAAAAGCTTGGGGTTTTTTTCCTGTCCAGTATCAAATCACCTGACAAAATACACTACTTTTTCCTGTCTTACATACCTAAGCTATCATGGCTAAAACTATCCCAGCAGCAGCAGATAGTTAAGGAAGTTTTGGTATACATTGTTGGTATGAAACTGCCTCTGTCATCAAGCACACATCTTGTTTAACAAGAAAGCACTGCAGAAATGCATGCTTACTATAACTTAAAATCTCCTAACATAATGCATTTTTCTAACTGTGCCACTATTTTAGAAGTTACTACATTCCACAATCAAAGATTCTCTGCATGATGCACTTTGACTATACAGTTTATTTTGCTTGAAGATAATATATAATCCCTACAACAGGAATAACAGACTGAACTTTATTTTAGTTGTTATTAACATTAAAAATGTTACTTAAACAATTGCCATGCCAATAACATCCCACTAGAAAAGTATAATAGTGAGAAGAAAACACCTTCACAATTACTAAATAGAAAAAGAACTGAACTGCCTATAAAGACAGATTAACAGAGAAGATATATAAAGAGTAGAACACACAGACCAGTGACTACACTGAAAATTTTCACTAACTTGTGTTGTGTACCTGGCAGCCATAATCCAAAAGAAGTTGTAGTATGTCCAAATTTTCATTTTCAATGGTTATGGTAACAGCATTTCGTCCAAGCACATCCACACAATTTATGTTCATTTCACCCGAGCTGTTTTCTTCCAAGAGTTTCTTAACCATGTAATAGTCACCTGCACAAGTAACATGTGAATGTCACTTATTATTATCATAAAGCAGTAAAATCATGTGAACATTCTCAGTACCAGCTACCATCAAACAAGACAACATTCCATAGCTGACAACAGCCATGGAATACGCCAGACAATTAAGAAGTCCAAGTAGATAACCATTCTCTCATTGGAGAGGAAACTAAATATATTTCAGGAGATCTCTTTCAGGAAAGCACTAAAACATGTACTTTAATCCACCCTGTTGGTTCCAGTCCTAAAAACGAACATACAAAAGCACAGGTACTTTTAAAAAAATGGGCAATAGCTCATACGTAACCTGTGAGACACAGGCAGTATCAACTGCATGAGAGAAGGCTTCTTTGTTCTGAAGAGCCATAGTCCCAGTGAACCCTCTCTACATTGCTACTAACAGGTTTGCATCTTCCTTGAGCAGAAACCACATTAAGTCTTTGTACCACTCCAACTTTAGCATATATTTTATCAAAGCAGATGTAATATGATGCTGCAATGTTATAAAATTCAAGCCAGCAAGCTGAATGAGCAAGTAAAGCTCACTACAGCAAAATGTATATAAGCTGTACTTTCCTATTTGACTAAAGTACACACCACACTGCCCCATTCAGTGTTACTCTGTTGATTCTTCTTGCCATAGAAGACCGTAACAAAGACAAACCTTAACACAGAATACTTACAGAAGTATACATATAGAATACTTACAGAAGTATACGTAGAATACTACATACAGTAAAACACTGCAATCTGAAAGAGCGCTAAACCAGCTGTTACACAGGCAATTTTATTCTTATTTTTTTTACATTTTTTGTTGTGCATCCTTTTATCTTCCTGAGCCTTTATGCATACGGAGAAAAGCTGTGGCTCAGTCTCATCTTCAGGCCAGACTCCACCAGCAGCCCAGCTGCCTAACAGCAATCCATCCCAGCACACCGAGCACGAGAGCAAACGTCCCAAGCCCGCTGGCTAACGTCACCAGAGAAACACTCCTATGGCTGTGAACCAACCTAAACACCCAGCCAGCAGCCAGCTCTGCACATAAACACACCAGCTCCTGCAACCACACTTATGCCCTAATGTACACACAACCAGTCAGCACATGATTAAAAGCTTTCCTTGGACTCCAACATTTCAGAGATTTAAGATCAATTTAAAACTACGTTTCTACTCACGGGTAACTAAATATATGCTTGAAGTTGCATATTTTAGAAAGGAAAAACTCCTCCAATCCACCACCATGGGTGCAACACACAGGAAACCTGCCTCACTCAGTCCAGGGATGCCCAGGTAAGCCCTAATTTTACAACAACCACATCCCCACGGTCTCTAACAGCGAACGCAGCAAATGCCTCACGGACTGACACAAACCGAGCTCCCCCACGAACACGGGAGGCGCTGGCCCACCGCCCCCCACCCCCCGGTGCCCCCCGGCCCTGGGGACAGCCGGGCGCTGAGGCGAGGCCAGGTGCCGCGGTCCCCCTCAGCAGCAGCGGGGAGCAGACAGGCCCCGCCGCCCCCTCCCCGTGCGAGACACGGGCACCGGCAGGATTCGCCCCCAGCCCTGGCCCTGACCGCCGGGGCCGGGCTTAGGCCCTCAGAGGCAGCGGCCGAGGCCTCCGCTCGCCGCGGCGGGCAGCGGGGCCGGTACCTTTGTCGCAGGCCAGCAGGAAAAGCTTCTCGTCCAGGGTGGTCTCCTCCTTCACCTGCCGCACGTCCTTCAGCGCCAGCAGCTTGTTCGGCGAGGCCGAGGCGGACGGGTCCGCGCTCTGGTACAAGGCGGCCATGGCGCCGCTCCGCCAGGCCCATCAGAGCGCGGCCGGGGCGGTGGCGCGGCGCGACCCCCGGTGCCCGCTGCCACCCCGGTGGGAGCGGGGCGACAACCCCGGGCGCGCTCAGCCCCGCGGGCAGGGCAGGGCGGAGGGCGGCCGCTCCCCGCCGCACTGCGCAGGCTCCAATGGCGGCGGCCCCCCCTGCGAGGGGCAGCGGGAGGCGGGCGGGGAGGAGCGGCCCGGGGGGGCCCGGCGCGGCCGCCGCCCGAACCCCCTTTCCCGGCCGGTGGCAGCGGGGCCGGGGCCGGCGCCGTGCAGGGGTGCCGCTGCCCCGGGGGCAGTGAGGAGGGGTGCGCGGGCCCCCGCCCGGGGAGCTGAGAGACAGCAGCAGCTTGATACTTTAGCTCCCCCCAGCCCTCTTGCATTTTTATTTAGTTTTCTTCCTTTCTTGGGTGTTCGGCTGCGGGTAACCACCTTATTCAATGTCCAGCTGCAGCATGTTTGGTGAAAATTTACGGCTGCGGAGGAAGGTGTACAAATACTTACTTTGAAATTAATCAGAAAATAATTACGAGCTTCAGCTTCTCCAGACACTGCACTAGTCCTTCTAGATAAAAAAAAACCCTACACACATGACAGACGCTTCAGGAAAATCAAAAGGAGTGATCTACAGGGAAATGCAACACATAATAATGTGAAACCCCAAACTGGACTAGCCAGCTCTTTATTGGCTTCTTATACAGTATTTTATGAAAAATTAAAAAAATAATCAGATGCTTAGTCCAACTGCAAAAGCTAACACATAAGCAGAGCTACAGTGACACAATTATGTTTCAGCTTACTATTTCCTATTTTTTCTTAATACATAGACCATAAAAAGTTCCTGCTTGGTAACAGAACAGTACTACTGCATATATTTAAAGATTATTCTCACAAAAAAGTTTCATCAGCTTTATCTATCCATTAGTTTCCTGGTGTTATCATAGGCCTTCATTTGCTGTGATTAAAATCAATGACAAGACTCATTGGCTTCAACAGGAGTTAAACACTCAAAGAATAAGGCAAGGATGAGAACTTCTGAGCAGTCAGGAGTAACATAATAGGACTGGAATGCACCTTGAGACTTTTATGACTACACAAAAGTAACATCCACTAAATCAAGCAATGTTTCACAAGAGGTCCTGAAATAATGATGCAGATACTTACAATGCTATGGAAACTTAATACATGTGAGGCTTGATTAATAGGGAGTGTGGTTTTTTTAAAGCAATACAAATCTGTGATGTTAATTAGGTAACAAGCATGTTCTGAAAACAATATTACCCGTAAATAATTGATGTATTATGAAATTGAATAAAATTTTAACTAAACACATTATTAAAACTTAGTAAGTATATTTGTGCAAACAAATTTTCTCATTTTACACTAAGCTTCAGAACTCTGTAAACTGCGAGGCATTCATCGTGCTTAACATGGCAGAGAGTTACGATGTATGTCCTCATTATTTTATTTTGTTCAGTCCTCTTCCCATCAGACATGCAAACACTGTCATCACCATTTTTGGCTTCACTTCAACCAGATCATCTGGGAGAGCGTATATACGAGCACCGATTTTTCGAGCAACTGAAATGGCATACCTTGGAAAAGAAGAGAAAATAAATACTGTTACTGTCTTTGCCTCTACTAGTGTGCCAAGATTCACCACCACCAACAGATTTTAATAGCAAGATACGCTCTACAAGAAAATGGATGTTATTGTGAATAAAGCATGTAGTAGCAATTGAATTGACAGATGTTTTGCTACTAGTTATCAAAGCATTTTTGGCAAAAACAATATAGGTTATAGTAGGCTATCAATAAACCAACTGCAATACAGTGGTAGTAGGCCATACCAGCCATGAATTTGAGTTCATATTTTAAATATGCTAGAAAATAGCTCCAGAATATTATAATTTATAATATATTCTATTTGAAACAAATCAACTAATATTACTGTAATCTCTCAACAAATCAGTAAATTATTAATTACACCATCATTAATGAATTTCCTGCACTTCAGGAAAATACAAGGCATTCATTTAAAACTTACTTAGCATTATTCAATTTGTCTTCATAAGAAAGATCTTCTCTCTTGACCATTTCTGGACGAACTGCTTTTGGCGCAATAGCATCTATTAAATCTAGGACAGGTAAACTAGTGCTAATCGATCTGTCCTAAAAGAGAAGACTCAAAAGATTAGTATAAAGAATTTACTTTGATTATTCTGTCTTCACAATGCAAAAAACCCTACAGCACATCTTACATACCTATTGAAAGACAGCAGTGTTTTGTTACTTAATTGATGAGGGTTACCCCCCCACGCACCTTTATGAGGTCTAATACTCTTTTCCACAATCAAAATAATATCAACACTGAGTGTGAACCTTATTATTACACAAATGGTTTAAATGTATTTATGGAAAGAAACTCCCTCCTTCCCTGATGAAGGATGGGAACTTTCAAGGAAGTCCAAGGACCAAGCTTTCAAGACAACTAAAAGCTATTTACATTCTCCAACTACTTTTATTTTTCTCCTTTTCTTGTAATTGAACTATTTTCTGCAGTAGTTTATGGCTCACAATTTTTCAACTCAGATGGTATTCTGAGCTAGTATGAGCAGTCTTTGTTTTGTATTTAATACACAAGAATTTCTTCAATGCTTAAACCAGCGAGTGCTGTTGCTGCAATCATTTCTTCCCAATTGCTAGGGCAAATAAAGAGCTGATCGTGTCAAACCAACAGTCAGCAGAGTGCCAGTGAGGCTGGCTCTGTTCCTGCAGGGCTCAGCACACACCACGTCACGTGGCTGCCTTCACCACCAGGTCAGAACTGATTTCTAACTCACTGAAGAAACATAGAGCCTCCACATTAATTATACATTTAAAAATAGTAAATCTTCTTGAAGACATTGAGTGCACAGAGTATCTCCCCATGGGCATAATCCAAACCCCACACCTGTGTCATTTTTATAGTTCGAACTAATGGCAATTCCACAGAAGTTCGCTTTCATAGCCCACTATAAATACGAGGGACCTCTGCTTGCTCTGCTACAGAATCTGCTTGCTGCAGTAACCCCAAAATAGAAAAATTCAGATTGTGACAACGTATACGTGAATGTTATAAAAAATCAGTAGTGAAGGTATACTGAATAATGGCACTTTACGTCAGTAGCTCCTTATCTTCATTGGTCTACCATCAGTTGAATTAAAAACACAACCGATGCACCCCCAAAACCACAGGCATACCAAAAGCAAGATGCTGGGACAGATTCTCTTCATACTTCCAACTTGCTCATATCACCATTATTACATTTTATGTAGAAATAAGAGAAGCAGCAATCCCTTTTAAGAAGATGAAAGCTTAAGTCACCCACTAGAGTAGAAATGAAATATTTTGTTCTATAAAGTTATTTGATATTACTATTTGCCTAATGCTTACCTAATTCAGTATCATAACACAGTGAGCTCTCAAACATTTAACTTCCTAGGTGCTTACGTTCCTCTTGTGAACCACAGACCTAACCTGTTTCAGGGTATACATTGTGTACAAGAACATTGTGTTTGCATGCAAGTACAACTACTGATCTACCATTTCTAAAGAATGAAATTCACACAGCATGACACACCTGACTTACATATGATCCTTTATCAATTTGTTCGTATTTGCTGAATGGGAAAAACTGCTTTGTACAGGTCTGCTGCACATCAGCAGTGCCAATGAAGACATGAGATGTTGCTGGTTAACTTGGGCTTCCTCTCCTGGCTCTGTCATGCCAAGTACCTCTTTTTGAGCAGCTGTTACTAGAAATGGTGATTCTTCTCCTTCCAACTCCCCCCCCCCCCGCCCCCCCCAGTACTTCCAAAATTGGTCTTGTACATGTTTGTACAAGTATGAGAGTGCCTATATCAAAAAATATGGGAGATATATGACATGACATGCCTAAACACTGGTAACTTCAGACAGGAGCCCCTTCAAAAGTTTAGCCTTTTTTATTTTTTTTAAGAGTTTCATTGGGGGTGGGGGTGGTGTTTTGTACCTTACAGCAGCAATGATAATTTCTTTTTGTTTCTTAATAATAGACTTGTAAAATACCTTTGATGATTCAGACTGTCAGAAGTATTTTCTTATACAATTATGCTAGTTGATGGAAGTGCCACTGTTAAAGCCAAACTGTAAACAGCTCAGGTTAAAAACCCCCAGATCCAATTATATATGGAATGAAGTAAGTAAATTTGATTACCTTGAAACTTGTAATTGAAGTTTTCTTATTTGCTTTTGTAAGTGTCTGATTTACCCACTTAATAATAATTTCATCATTTACTTTTTCCCCTTCTCCAAGGTCTGACAGTACATTCAAAGTATACCTTTAATAAAGACAGTAAGAGCCTGAGTTAAAGTGTGTGGTAGAACTTGACCCTGTTAACAGTATTAAGCTACAAGCACAAGTAAAATATTACTTCAACACAGCAACACCACCAAGCTTAAATGCCTGCCTGCCATCCAAGTCACCTTGAAAACTGAATCACAACAGTCTGAGAAACAAGAAG
This sequence comes from Falco cherrug, assembly GCF_023634085.1. Lineage (NCBI taxonomy): Eukaryota > Metazoa > Chordata > Aves > Falconiformes > Falconidae > Falco > Falco cherrug. The sequence continues at coordinate 16,805,463 of NC_073707.1, read as the reverse complement.
CATTGAGTGTTTTGAGGTCAGTGTAAGAAATTGACTTGTGGAAAATATATAAAACACTTTTTAATGAAACCAATTTATAATATATTATTTTCCTGCCCAATGCACTAGCAAGATTTTGATTTTATGATAGTTACATTATTATAGCTGTGATGGCCTAAAAACTTCTCGTTTTAAACTTCTGTAACATAAATCACCTCTTCCTATTTATCTATCTTTTTTGATTTCACAAATATTTAAATTACTTTCTACTCACGGAAAGATCCATGGGATCAGCATGAATTAACTTACGCTCATTTTACTTGATGCAGGATTTATAATTTTAATCACAGTTTTTAGTATATAGGTGTTTAATTGTCTCTAAATAGATTTGTACACATACACACTATCGTGGTTTCAATCGCTACACAGTATGTAAAACTACAAAAAAATGTATACAAGTTTATCTTGGAGAAGAGGGATATTTAGAGATAGCTCAAGTACTTTCCGGGTGAGCTGAACACTAGCTTTAATTTACCTTAATATACAGAGACACAGAAATACACGAGTGTGCACAGATAGATATATATACACACATCTATCATATACTGTGCCTAACTTACCTTCTCATCAGCTGCCATACCAAAGCCAAAGTCAGAGTTGGATTACCCTCGTTTAGATCGTGTCCAGCAATACCAACCAGTGAGAATTTGGCTTTTGCCTTCCCAAGTTCTACCGCATAATTGCAATTCTCAATCTAAAAGTAAATGTAGTGTGCAAATAATGAAGACACCTTAATATTTCTGTAATACAGACCTATTAATCTATGTGTATTTTGAATTACTTTGGCTTACTTTTACCTATGATGAAATCTGGAGCTAGAGAGAAAGACTTCTAGCCTTTCTACACTGTGATTAAAATAATAGATTTTGCTATAAATGCAAATATGCAATATTCCAATGATAATCTTTTTTCACCCTAGAGAAAACCAAGTTCATTTCCACTGAAGTCAGTGAATTATTACATACTTCCATCAAAACTGAATTTGGAAAAATAAATTAAACTTATTGTTCTTAGACAGTAATTTTTTTGCCTTTACATTTCTAGCTTCAGAAAGATCACAAAACTGAGAGCTTGGATTCTGCAAGTACTGCACTAATTCTCCTAGCTGCACATAAAACTGCTCTGTGAGGAAACAGCTCCCAATGTAAGAGTATCAGGCAATGTCAGCTGTGTCAGGCCTGAAGCTTTTGCTTATATACCCTAATTAGATCCTGAATTAAATACTGCCAAAAGGTGTCCGCATTTAGAAACTACGAGTGATACATGCTATAACTGCTATTTATTCCTTGAGATAATATCTGGAAGATATTTGCCACCCACCTTTTTTTTTTTTTTTTTTTTTCTGGCTAGGACTGTCTCAGTAGCATGCAAATCTAGACAACCCAGATTACTACGAACAGCGCAATACGAGACAGCGGAAGTGGACTGTATTAGAGTATCTACTCACCTTTTTCATATTACTACCAAGTAATGGATAAGGAGGTTTGTTCACATGGTTCCACTCAACCGGTACACGAGTCATATCATACAATTGGAAAATTATTAAAGCATCAGAGAGGTCACTAAACCAGAGTAAAACAATGTTTTTAAGTACAACAGCTCATATTCACAACAAAATTGTTAAGTACTTAATTACACTTTGAGAAGTCTCTCAAGTTGCTGAAAAATCCTAGTCACATAATTAAAAATTTGTGTTGTTCTATGGAGAAACTGGCCTATATCCTATTGCTTGATTTCTGTGATTATTTACACTAAATTGTACATTTAATTTCATTATTTTCATAATTCTCAGTGAAGTAAACACAGCCACTGGTTTTACCAACTTTAAATAATTGCTTTCATAGGGTAGGCATAGATAAAATATCTAACTAAAAAGTTTTTATTTATTGCTCTCATTTTAGTTTCTTCAGGACTTCCCAAAATGTTAACTACTCATGCTTTATCTGCATCTACCGATGTACCTTGCTGAAGAATAATCAAAACAAATATACTTGTGAAAAAAACAATATTAGGAAAAGCATTACTTCCCATTATTAACTGCATTCTTGATGATCCCCTCCAGCTACTTGCCAAATGAAATTCTCCACATTAAGCTATCTACAGAGGGTATCACTTTATAGAGGTCAGAAAACAGAAACAATGCAACCCTAACAGCAAGTATACATGCAAGCAGATGTTCCCACTTGCTCCCTATATCCCATCTTCTATTAATAGGATTTGAATCAACTGCTAGCAAATTTGGAAGTGTATCAGAAGCATATAAAAGCATGCTAGAAAGCCCTTTGTTTTAAGGGAATACCACACTACGTAGATTCTTACAGTCTACTCAGCAAACAGTTATCATCTCATTAGTTTAGAGTTATATGACTGTTTTAAAAGGTTTGCAGTCATCTGTCATGAGAAAAAAAACCAACATGCATTATAAACAACAATTAACTTTTTAAAAAACGTAATTCAAAGTTCAAGTGAGTGAGGGGAGAACATAAAAACTTTTCAAGTTTTCTAGTATTTCTAGATCGTAAGTAGAACATCAGTCAGACAACACTTAATGAAACTCTACAGACCAGTTTTGAAGTTCCTATCACACTGTGTAGAAACCTGGAAATCACAATTCTAGTAGAAGTACAACTTCCCATTTTTCTTTTCGTCTTTCTTCCCCTGTCATTGAAGGGAAATAATTTTTTTTTAACCAAAAAAAAACCCCTAAACAAAAGGAAAACAACCTTACCTGTATAAATGATTAACGTATGGGCTCACCCCCAGTGAATTCATCCAGTTTCTGAAAGTTCTTTCTTCCTTAGTTTCTCCTATGGTGACAAATGTAATTCTATATAAGTTATTGAAGAAAACACTTTCGCAAGCAGCATTTAAATGGTTTTCATACCCCTTCCCCCCCACGCCCTCCAATGAGTTCATCCTTTCCCCAGTAGCAGTCCCTACTGGCTATTAAGGTGAAGCAATCCTATGAAATTCAGAGTCCCTCAGTACCGGGCACAAGGCCAGAGACACTACAGGGAGTACTATTAGACTAGATTTTCTGTGTAAATGCAATTTATTAAAATACAGAAATAAGGAGTTAGTTGGTTATATTCTAGATAATTATTATAAATCATGGAGAAAACTGTGATGATCAAGAATAATTTCCGAAAACAAAAATCTGTGGAAATTATATTCAACAGTATCTTTAAATCCATTTAAAAAGGTGTATTTTTAATAAAAGTTAGTACTGGCAAAGTTATTGCAATTGCATCAGACTCCCAAAACTACAGCTCCACTTCTCTCCACACAAGTTCGCAGTATTAACTTGTGAAGGTACTGCCCAAAGCAACAGACCTCCTCTTTTCAGTTTTTAAACACTGGAGACTTAGCAAGGCAGTATTGCATTGGTTAAATTTATGAAGCTATTTATACTGCCAAGGGGGCTAGTTATTCTTGCAGTTTTAACTAGCAGCTCTGCTTATTAGAAATGCAGAAAATTCAGTAGGAAATTTAAAAAAAAAAAAAAAAAAGGCCCAAACCACCCTTCACCTTCCTGACATAGATTGTGTTATATAGTTCATGTAATCAGGAGTCCTGAACTAACGGTCTTTCTCTATAAAGCTACAGTTTGCAATAATACATTAATTTTCTATACACATTGCCTAAATTTTAACAATGTATCTGTGGCCAATTGCATGTGTATCAGTACTGCATAAGCTGTTCTCTCTTACATCAAATAAGAGCATTTAAGAAAATATTTAGCCTGAATATGTAACCTCATCACTTTGTTCCCCTGGGCTGATCATCCACAGTTAAGAAAACAGAAAGGACATGGAGGAGGGAGAAAACCTCCCCAAACAACAGAAGAACAGATTTCTCAGGACTGAAACACATAAAAATATGTGTAAGACTTGTTTCCTTCATTTGTTCCTTCCTTAGAGGATAATGGTACTGAGTTTGTCTAATGAGGTTTATGTAGCATGAAAAGTCTCATTTAGTAGTGAAGCTCTACATTGACTAGATAACAATAAATGTTTTTGCAAAATAAAGCTACTACATAAACATGTATTTATCTGTAGAATAAAGAGAAATCCTCTTTAATACTGTTTTTCCATGAAACAGACCGATGTCATAACATCAATTTTTAGATCGGGGTTACAATTTGAAGCTGGGTCTCCTCCCCTTTTATATAAAAATCTCTGGACTTCAAAAAATATTCATGAGAAAATTAAATTCAGAAATTTCATCTGTAATTGACATTTTCCAACAGAATAATTTTTATTTTAAAAGTTTTGGCCAGCTTACCAGTTACTTTCAAATTATTATGAAATAGATGATGGTCATTCTACTGATATATTCTTGTTATAAGTTATGGTCTTTCATATGCAAATCAACCTAGTATTTGTTCCAAAGATTTACTTGAAAAAACTACCAAAGAGTCACTGATGAACACATGCTGAAACAGAGAAAAATACTATTCTGCAATGTCTTCAGGCAGTCAACTTTGTTTCACATATTTCTTCCCACAAGAAAGTTTAAAAGACAAAGAATCGTATTTTATCACAAAGTTAAAAATGTCATTTTTTCCACACAGAGATACAATCAAAATACAAGCATGATATATAATTTAAATTTATGAAGAGTAACTTAAGAGGTTATAGTATTTTGAAGCAAGTCCTTTCTGCTTTTTTTCTTTTTTGAAGTTTTTAGGCTTACTGAGCTTTGAGTGAGTTTGCAGTATCTACAACACTAACTGCAGTGTGCTTTCAGGAACACTTGTCCATTGCAAATATGGTAGGTAACAAGATTAAGGAACATTTTACTAAACAAAGTACAGCTACAGAGAGATATACTCAGCAACCGCACTCAGACTGACAATTTTAAAATGCATGCTCAATCTTGTTGAAAGAACCCAAAGTAGCCAAGCAGGAGCAAGAGCATGCAAACTGGGCAGCACCCTTTTGGAAAGAGGGAATCCAGGAACTCAACCCAGCATACTATATTTAATATGCCACTCAAACAAATCCCTTTATCATGCAACACATAAGCATTCATAAGTTTTCCAGATGGCTGAGAACTGACCAATTTTTTCTCTCTATTCTTTTATTCAAAATATACCTTGTGATCCTATCAGGAGCATATCTTCTGCTGAGTGGTGCAGCAGATAGCCAAAATCATTGGAAAACTGCAGAAAGGGGGCAGAGCTACACAAAAGAGAGAGGAGCAAATTTGGTAGTATCCTTTATATTTATTGCCATCTCTTTCTTTGAGATTATACTGTGGAACTGAGTGGGAAGTAGCCACAGGGATGGGATCAAGAATCCAAAGCGCTCCAGATACATACTATTCTCTGGAAGACAATAGAGCTCAAGATGCAATTTACACCTAGTTCTGCTGGCCTGAGTGGGAGTAGTCAACCTTGAAGGCTGCCTGTGGACTAAGCAACAGCAGCAGAGGACATCTACACTGGAGGAAACCTAAGTGGACACAAGTCCTTCCTCTTCCTCCCCCCAAGACCTCAGCTTTCTACGTGACTTAGAGTACAAACTTTGCTGCCTTCCCCAGAAGCAAGAGGTTCCTCGGAGCCAGAGTCACTTAAAGGTTGTGCATCGACTGAGGTCAGGACTCCCGCCTCCATCCCCCACATAATATCAAATGTTCATTTTGCTGGGTCAGTGTGCCTGAGGGATACGCTCTCTGCATACAAGGGCACATCACCAGACTTGTTAAGTATTATCAGAGCAGGTATCTATTTACACACAGTGTTTGCTGTCTTAAACCAAAGAGAACAGCCTCATCATACTCTTTGGATGGAACTGTCACTGAAAAGACTGAATGTATGCAGGAAAGTTAAGACTTTCAGAAAGTCCCACTCACCCACACATGCCTAGAGGTTTACATCTTGGTTCATGGAAAGCCCTTACTGGTTAAACCCAAAGAAAGAACTGTATGGATTTGACTTACTGCAAGTCCTGCCCCCATTTTATATGCATCTTGTTAGACCCTGTGAGTCTGTGGGTTTTTTCTTCTTTTACTTATGATGGCATATTAAAGCAATAGAAAAATACAAGAACAATGCAAAAATCAACCAGAAAAGGACAGAGATGATTAAAACACTAGAAAAAAAAAAATTGCAGAATAAATACTTTCATGGAATACAGAAAAGTACTAAATACAGTACCTACATTAGGAGGGGTCAAATCTGCATTTCATGAAGCAAAATAGGAAAGCATTATAAATTATGAGTCAGATATCAACAGACAATCTATGATGAAACTATAAAGAAATTAATGTATTTTATATCACTATATTGAGAAAACATCAGTAAAACCACAGAATTTTAATGGAAAATATAAAACAAGTTAGCAGAAAAACACTTATCAACATTGTCTTTTGGCTGAAATAACTATTTTGATGGTTTACATGACACCACAGGAGTTATTATTTGGGGGCAAAGGAGAGTCATCTACTTGCCTTTGAACAGATAACATTGGCATGATTATCCATTTCTAAAAATATATACCATAAACAGTAAGTTAAGTTTGGCCAGTATTTATCGCTACAAAATTGTGATCTAGCATTTAGGTGATCATATCTTTTTACAAACTGTTTTAGCTGAAACTTTGACCTCATCTAACTATTTTAGGCAAGTTCAGAAAGTAGTTAATCTGTTTTTGCCATGCCAATGAAAACTCTTCTAAATTTGACCGATTTTTCAGTATTTTGAATCACACCTGCAACTTCATGTTCAGAACAGGGAAACTGAAACGAACATATTTCACCTCCACACAGCTCCTGTATGTGTATCTAAGAGCATGTATTTCTAACAAAATTACAGCAGAGGAAGAACAGGCCTTTCCGTCAGTCTTTTGTCTTGGAGAGCAGGGATTTCAGTGACTAGGGATATCACAGCTGGGAAGGGAAGACTACCTCCTGTGCTCCGATACCTCTACCACAGCTGGCACCCAGCTAAAGCTAGAAGAGCAGGAAGCCTGAAACAGGAGCGGTCTGAGGGATACAAGATTTGTGACACAGGGATGCAGCAGAGCAGACAAATTATGAAAAAAGAGGAGCAAAGGAAGATGGACTCACCTAGATGGAAAGGAAACCTGATAGGAACAGTAAGAGGAAGGCAGGAGTAGGCAGTGCAGAGGAACGTGTAAACATAGCTGATGAATTTTCCCCGAGTGCGGCACCCCTGATTCTCACCATTCCTTTGAGATCAGTGAACAACTGTGAAATACACTGTGGCAGGAGCCATTTCATTATCCTAGATTAGCTGGTCCACAGAAAGGGTGACAGCCAAAGATTGCTGCCAATTATTCCTTTATCTCTAACTTTAAGGATCTGAAATGTACAGTTAAAATCCAAACTTGCTGATATGCTAGGATCTATATAGGCTGCTGATGCAATAGATTTATATAGATTGGTGATACAAAAGCCTTTTTGTTTAATGTTTCCTGTTTTAAAAAGCAACAAACTAATACACATACACACACATATCTTATAAGCACAATATGTGAAAAGTACTTTAAAAGACTATTAAAGCTGCATAGTATAGCATTGCAAATTAGGGAAAGCTAGAATTTGTGCATCAGCTAAAATATAAACTGTATGGAAAGAAGCACAGGAAACTAGAATGGGAGTAAGAGAAGAGTTTTTGCTCCTGCAAATGAATGGAATGATAGAAGGTTATTCAAGAATAGCCTTTGCTCAGGCTAACACAAGTGAACAATATTCACAGTAAGAGGGACTTCTACTTAAGGCTTATATTGAAAGCTAGTGAGAAAGCTTTGTGTTAACACATGCACTATCACACAGGGATACTCTATCACAGCCTAAAAGGAATACTGAAATAGAAATCACTAATATTCTCGCCTCCTGTATGCTTAGTAAGTTGAGTACCTTCTAATAAATTGAGATCGTAAGATGAATTGTCAGGCTTGTGTAGGGCTGGATATGTGTTAAAGAGATTTGCAACAAAAGCCAAATTGAGTTTAGGGTTGCCTGCAACCACATCAGCTGGAGTTACGAACTCTCTGCAGCCCAATTTATCTGCCTGTTGGAGCATGTATTCAGCTCTCCTCAAGTCATTTTTATCCTAAAAGAAAAAAAAAATTGTAACAAATACTAACATGTTTCCACTCTTTACTAAATCTTCAGTTTGGAAAAATCTTTAAGTGACCCATGTTAATCCCCCCCTCATTCCCCAAATGTTTGAGCTAGCTGTTACAGCCCGTAACTCCCGTCTTCCTTCCACTTTCTTTCCATGGCTGCCAGTGCAGCATTCCTCATGAATCCCTGCAACAGCAGTAGCAGCCAGACATGCAGTGGTTTTATTTCTGTTTCCAGGCTGTTGATTCCCACACTGCATATTCTGCTACATGTGCCCAGGGTTCACCATCACTGCTTTAAACTGACATTCTCAAACATAGTAATGACAGATGATGCCTAAAACCCTCCAGATGATGCCCAAAACCCTCAGCACGAATATGAATGCTTCAGAACGGGATTTCCTTTTAATATTTTTGTCTCTGAATCATCTTAAGTTGGTAACCTATGTGTTATTTTGTTTTGTCTTTATTAATCTACATAGAATAAACCAGCGTTGAAAACTATGTGGTGTATACTTTTTGCCTCTCATCATCACAACAATAATAATTACTATTTATAGGGAAAAGAGTTAGTAATTTAATTACTATTATAATTGAATAACAGTCAGTAATTCAGTGTTGCTACACTCAACCAGAAACTTGCTCTAAAACAAGTTGTTACATGTTATTGATACTGTTTTATAACCCATTATAGAACATTATCATAGGAACTGTAGGAAATTACATAGAAAAAAGTAACTACTATCCTTCCCACCCCCATCCCCCCAACCCCAAAACAAAAGCAAACAAACACAACAGATCTCTCCTCACGGAGTTTGAGAGAACAAAAGCTTGTAAGCAAACAATTTTGCATATGGGTTTTCAATACTATAATGAATAACAAGATTCTATTTAAGATTCTGACTGATACATATAGAAATCTCTATCTCAGGCAGGCAGCTCAGTATCAAATGCATTCTCAGAATAATCCTTCCAATAAGCATTATGTAGGAGCTTAGAAAAAAAAAAGGGTTTTCACATATACCTAGGCTGCTTTTAGACCCTCTATCCTTTTACAGCTTAAAGGTTGATGGATGCCAAACTTAGCTTTCCTTCTGGTTATTGGAAGGGCTTACATGTTATTTTGGAATGCTATTTGGTTTGAGGAAGGATCACAAGGTTTGCGAAGTCTACTATTTTCCTTGTCTGAATCGCAGAAGGGCAGACCTGAGCAGGATGTTGCAACGCTCATCTTAGAGGACCAAAGTGAAAATAGAAACCAGTTAGAGACTACTCCAAGTAAAACACAGCTCCAAATTTTACACTGCAGGACGCAAATTCAGTTCCAGCAGCACTCTGGAACTTTACTTGTGTTTTTATTCATCTAAGCTTTTGTGACATTGAGCAACCTGACTGAGCTTTTGTATGTTTTACAAAACAAAAGAGGATTCTGGGACAGCCTTGTACATAGAGATCTCTGAAAATTCCAGTCCATTTTTACATTTCTGGATACTTACATGAAATCCTGAAAAGTCAACTTTAATGGGCGATTCATCAAGGCCATCTCCTTTGGGTGCAATCTGATTTAACAGATGGTAGTATGCTCTTGAATCCTAAAACAAGCAGTATATTATTTTTTTTTAAAGAAAAAGCAAGTATGTAGCCTTTCATAGCCATTTATTGCTCTTATAGTCCAACACAAAAGTCTAAATATTTTTTACTTGCAGAGAAAAGGAATGTCTGCTAATTATTCTGGATGATGTTAGTTAAATTTATTCTGCTGGATATGAACTAGATGGGTGTAATTAAAATATTTAAGGCAAATTTATTTAAGTTACCCACAAAACCCAATCTCAATATGGACTTTATTTTTAGTGTTGGTATTTTATTTCTTCACTATCATTTTCAAACAGACTGTTTTATAAAAAATTCTCTTTCTTAATCAATGAGGCAATTGGAGTTCAAAATGGAGAGCAAAGTGGCACTTTTAGGATCAATCCATAGTGACAAAAAAAATATTTATTTGATGCAGTTTCCAGTATGGTACTGGGTTTTTCACCGCTAAGACACCAGGAAAATAAAATAAAACCCTGCTAGTTTTAGATTAATACTTCTCTTAAATAGCATGTAGTATTTTTACCACAGTAGCAGTTTTCATGTAAAACCCTAGTTAAAGGTTTGCTTCAATAATAGCCTTTTTGATGGCATTTGAAAAGATACAACTAGCCATTAATGACATGGGTTTCTTACTACCTTAGGGAATCTTCCTCCTTTGCTTTTAGTTTTAAGAAGTTGGGGTTTTCTCTCTTCAACTGGACTTATTACAGTACTCTGCATACCTTATGCAGAACAACTGAAGAAGAGGGAAGAATTATGCATGTCTGACACCCGCCCCGAGGGACCAGTTTGCGTTTCAGTCCCCTTGTCAGTAAACAGGCACACCAGCAAAGCACAGTGATTGAGGGGGGCTGCTCTCTGCGTGGATGAAGAAGCACTAGCTACTCCAGACAGCCACCTGAATAACAGTTCTTTCCTCAAGAGGTTTCCTACTCTTCTGTAGAATGCTAGGTATGAAGGGCAATCACTATTAGCAAATATGCACCGGGAGGGGACGTAAAGCCACACACTCCTCCTTTAAAACAACAAAGGAAAGAAAAGAGAGGTTGCTGCAGACCCAGGAGCAGGGAAGGACAGGCAGAAAAAAGGTAAATAATAAGGTAGTCCAAATTGTCCTAAACAACTCTAATAAAAATCTGAGAACATCAGAACTTCCATAAATATGAGCTTGTTGGAAACGTTTCCTTTGTTCTGTGACATCGTAATACATGGCACGAGCACTGAGTAGGATATAAGATATTAAAATAATGCTCTGTGTGTTGAAAAACACAGGATGAACCTATAGCTAGAAAAAGCAGATGACTACTATTTTCCTAAATACTTCTGATGAAACTCATTTATTTCTAAGGACCCTGTGTTTAAATACCATTATGTTCAATTACCAGCGCAAGTAACTACATACCTTAATGTCTTGGCTGAAGTTACTGATTTTCTGCCACCGTGCATTGGCCAGATGGTAGTTCACCCAGCGTAGCAAAAGCTCTTCTGGGGAAAGCTTCATTAACTGATCTAGTTCTTCCCCTTCATTTAGCAAGGTGATAAGAGCTAAAAGAAAGTTTGAAAGAAAGCCAAAATCACTGCTATTGTGGTCTCCATTAATTCCAAATTGCTGATATTGATATACCTGGCATTTTACTTACCTTCATTTCTGGAGATTTCAATATCAGCAAAAAGACCAACTTTAATGATCTGCCACAAGAGTCCTAACACCAAGTGTGGTCTTCCTTCTTGCAAATCTTGTGATCCAATATTGACAACCGTACAGCCGATGGCAGATGCAGAGTTCAGAGCCAGGTTTAGGTTTTCCTGTTTGGAATACCATTGTTTAACAAATTTATGAGGTTTTAATTCTTGGTAAAGTTGTTCATACTAAATTTTGTAAGTTTCAGAAGTTATAAGAAATAATGCATTAGTTCCTAATGGAAAAATGCACTCTGGAGATTTTTTTGTGGACCGCCATATATCTTACAAAAATTTAATGGAAAACATTATTGACACTGTTTAACGTGGACCCAGCAAAACATTGTGGACCACCTTCTGCAGCTTAGATCATTGAGGAATACTCTAACGAAAACATGTTTTGTAATTCATAAGTATCACACACACAAATTAAGCAGTAATCCTCAAAATATCAGGGGCTTGTTCCTGTGGAAAAACATGCTCATATGGAGTTCTGCCTGTGCAGGAAGCTACTGACATCATTGTCATCCCATCTTGGATCTTATACAGGCTGACACAATTATTCAAGCAACCGTTAAACTGTAATTGAACAGACAGCATAAGAAAATAATGGCAATTCAGCATCCTGACACTGTAAGTAAAGCTAGTGATTGTCACAGATGAATCATCAAAAAAACCTAACCAACCAAACCTGGCAGCTCGTGTAAGCATTAGTATTTTCTTGCGTTGTATTTTAACTATCTACAGAGACAACATGAACACATGTAGTATCATCTTTGCTGACACATCTTCTTTAAATAAGTAGAATTTACATGACACACTTGCAGGATTTAGAACATAGTATGTTTTAACTCTTCACATTTTAATGTCACAGCCTGAAATGAAGTCTGCCATTTAACCAAGGTTTTTAATCAGGTGGTTTGGTTTTTGTTTTTTCTCATCAGGCTAGTAACTTAGGGATCTACTTTCCTCTTCCAGACTTGTTTTCTTACACCAAAACTGCTTCTCTCTAATATTTTCATTAATTCATACACATTTAAAAATAGAACTCCTCATCTTACATCCAAGCTACTCTCCACTATTTTATATATGTATCATCCTACCTTACAGTATACAGCCATGCAGACACTTTCTGCATTGCTAAAATACAACCTGACCATCCACTCCAAAGCCTAAAGTTATTTCCTCCAGATACTTAGTAAAGCAGAACAAGAAGAGCAAATAGGGAACTAAGGAAATCATGAAAAAGACAAGTTATCATGTAAATCATCTAAGAAACAGAAGAATTCAGCAAAGTTTATTAGAAAATACAATTTCGTGCTTTGACATATTTTCATACGTTGGACTTTTTTTTTTTTTTCTCCACCAGGAGAACTGTCATTAAAACAAAGCTATAGAAAAATACTTCACTTAATCATTTATGGCAAGTTCCTATCTGTGAAGTACTTACAGAAATAGTGAAAGGAGTGAGTTTCTTCTTATTAATAGCCCTTTCATCAATTGTATCTGGTTGTGAGAAGTTGATCATTTTGCTGAGGAAGAAAAGTCAGAGTTTATTCAAACTTCCATTACTCAGAAAATATATTTGATTATAAACTCCTAATACTTTAAACTAGCTGTATTTCTGAAAAGATTAAAAAAACATAATAAAGACCACCTCATCCACTAAATCTCTTCTCCCTGTCAAATAAGTGCACATTCATCCAGAAACCCCCCAAAAATACGTATTTAAGAAACCTGAGCAACTGGGTTTTATATTTAAGTGACACAGCATGTCTGCGCTGTCAAAAAAGTACTTGAGAAGATTAAAAAAAGTGTAAACTAAGGTCACTTAAATAATGTCAAGTGAAAATCTTTGTAATATAAGCAGTATATTTCTGCACTGCATTTACTATAGTATCTTGAATCTACAAGGATCTCGAAGACTAATTCACATCAATACTACTACGCTAATCCTTTGTTACCATGGTGGATTAATAAGTACTATTAGTCTACTCAACTAGAAAGTTACAGCAGACTGAAGTTAAGAGACCTACTATACGCTCTCTGTTTTGCCACAGATTTAATTTAGATTTCTGTTCCTCCCATCCTATGATTTAGTAACTTTAAAATATCTGAAATAGCAGTTTACTGATTTTTTCATCTAATGGATACACGAACTGTGTAAGTATCTCCTTTATAAACAGCCTGCACATATCTGCCAAGTATAATTATGTGTTTGAAGTGGAAACCCACTTCCCTAATACATGCACAGAGTCACATCAAAAAATTGCTCAAAACCACATTTCTATGGGAAAACAAGTCTTCCCCATCTTACACATGGGTTGAAATATTTAGGAGTGGAACCTTGATGTTAAAGCCTGTTAAAGTTTCCCAGTTCTCGTCACTGTGATCAGCATTTAACCTTTGAGATTAACTTCTTTTCTTTCTCATAGCCCTAAACTCACCAAAGAAGGATGCCATCTGCAAGGGATTTAAAAAGACTGGCATCTGATGGGTTCATAGGTAGGAGGTGCTTACAGTCTGGGTCATCTTGTAGAGCTTTATTTATCCAATTAACAAAAGCAACTTTTTCTTCCTCTGAAAAGAAAAACAGCATTAAAACAATCTATTATTTCCATGAACATGTACTACAAAACATCCAACTTGGGTCAAAAAGGTTCATCCACAGCAAAACCCCTTAGTTTCACATGGGTCAGTTACAGAAATAACCAGACCGGTGGGAAAGAACACAAAAATAGCAAGTACAGGTTGATCTTTCTCCTACTGCACCCTCTAAATATCTGGCGATTTTCTGAAGGACAACGTAAAAATCATAGTAACATGGAGAAGGTGTCACCATGGCTGACTTGGAATTCAGTTTCTCAGCATTTACAACGAAAAGAGGGAAATCTGATCTGAAATATGCAACATCTCAATCTACACACCCTTGGTTTAAAACGTAGCGTTTTATTTTGCCTTCTATTAGGACTTCAGAGACTGGCAGTATTTTTGAGACTATCATCTGGATCACTTTGAGAAACCTAAAATTTAATACTCTTTTAAATACAGTTTGAAATTCTCTCTCTTATTTAGTACAGAATTTGTTATTAAGCATCTAAGAATGCTTATTATGATGACAGTCAATCAAGTATCAGTATCCAAATTCCAAGACAGTACAGGTATTATTCACCTCCCTTACCTCAAGAAGTATACAAGAGGGGTACCTACAACTGACTCATTACACGTCTTTCATTGTCAGTGGGAAGAAATGTGAAATTTTAGTGCACACTTCATCTCATCATAAACCAGACAGTTTACAGGGCCAGGGCAGATGAATTGCCCTCTATTGGGTTCAGTTTCTCTCCATCAAAAATGAAAGGGAGTTTAAACAATTAGCTCTAAAGGTGTTCCCCTACAGGCATCCCTTGAAATGGAATATATCCCCTGCCGTGGAGATTTACCGAGTGCAGCTGGTGCTGTAAGGATTATACCGGGAGAGAGAGGTTATCGCCGCCTTTAGCTAACTGAAGTGAATCTTCCTCACATATAAAATATTAACACACTTCTGCAACCACAGCAAATGCCAGATTCAAGTCAATCAGAAGTTGACTATCGCTTATTGTAATATGATCCTGGAAGGTGGTTAATATCCTGACTAGGAGCTGCAATGTAATTAGGTACAATTACCAACTGAAATGACACGCAGCAAGGGGAGGTAAAAGGAGACAGATCCAATACGAAAGCAACTTCTGAAGTATGAGATAGGCTATGCAAAAGTCGTATGGGAGCGAACAATTCTGTAATGGCACATGCACAGCTGAGGAGTTCCTTCCTTTCAGAAAGGATGGTTTGGTTGGGTTTGTTTTGTATGTTTGGGTTTTTTCATTTCATGTCACACTGTGGAAATGAAAACGGGGACTTGTTTTCATCCGAATATAGGGATAAGAGTATGTTAGCATGTAATGAAGCCAAAAAACTTCACTAACATTTCTAGAAGTACGCCAAAAGGGCCACTTATTCCCTCCATGCCCCACCACATGCTGTCAATGCTTGTTTTCATTTTTCGCTCTCACAAAGATGTCTAACTTACCTCTGAGAGCAGCATGACATTAGCAACTGCACAGCCTACGTATTAATAAATTACCATCCACACTTACCTTTGTCCATCTCCACATGCTTTCTCTGTGTTACTTTGCTTTCAACAGCAACGTTTTCCAATTGTTTTTTAATTCATCTGTAGTGCTAATTTAAAGTCTTTCTCCACGCAAAATCTACTCGTGTTTAATTATGTCTTACCTGAATAAGAGTGCTGTGTCCCCTCACTAGATATTGCTGATGTTCCTCCAATTGCTGTAATACCCTGCTTTTTGTTTATTGATTTTCGGAAAGATTTGCTCACATCTTTGCTTTTCAATTCCTGAATTATCTGGAATAAAAAAAAAAAAAAAAGAGCATTTTTTCATCGATCATACCTTCAAATAGCTAAGCATTAACTCATGTAATTGCTCTAGAGTCAGTAGTTAATCCGATTGCCTTTCTTTAGTATTTACACTGACTTATTTTCTGGAAAAAAATTAATTGTATGGGTAAAACTAGTTTAAATCCCTTCATCAAACTTGCATACTAGTTACCTAATATATTATTTCTTGGTGAATACCTCTAGTGCTACCTTTATTAAGTCATGTTATCTAAAGAAGTAAGCATTCAACAATCTGCAATTTTTCTACAGATATTTTGGTAAACTGAAGACAACAGACACATACATTTTCAATAACCATTGACTATTTCTTCTACTTCATCATATGCACTACAGTAAAAGGTCACTATGTGACAGTTATACGTGCCCTTAAGCACGCCGGTATCATTTTCCATCTGCCTGCAATGTAAAACACATTGGATATACCGGTATGTCCTAGATTTGCCCAAATACTGTAGAGGTCTCAAAACTGACCATGAAATACAAACAACAGATACATTTTATGACCTGGATATAAATATTTGCATCTCATCTATGAACTATTTCAAATTAGACTCTTGGAAAGAAAGATCAATAACTAGTTCAACAAGCAGCCTACTGCAATTAGCAGTACTCTAAATCCAAAGCTGAAACTAATCATCCCCAAACACACATACAAACCAACAGCCTGAAAAGTTTTTGTTTCTCTTAAATAAAGCACACTAGCAAGTGATCCACATTAAAAAAAGTCTAAACCTTTCATATTTGTTCACTAGAAGTGAAAAACTGTACCTTACTCCCAGTAAAAAGCCTTTAGTATAGAGATTAAGCATAGCAGTGCAAGCAATAGTTTATCACTAAGAGAATTTACAGGCTGGTATCTAGTTATCTACTCCTTTGTTAGGGCAAAGGCTGACACAACAGTTTCTAATATATGTAGTCCATCCCCTCATCTTCGAGGTAATAATAAGTAAGACTGATAGAAACTACTCTGCTCTCACATGCTACCCAAATGAGATTTACTTAAATGGGAGAGTGAAAAATCAAGACTGGAAAATAATTCTATAGGATATTGTAAATTGTCACAGAAAGCTTTCCCATTCTCAAAATAGTTATTTGTACCAAAACAGTACTTAGTTGTACCACTTAATTCACTTTTCTATCCTAGCTATCAACAGATACCAGACAGTAGAGAAACATCCAAAGAGAATGTCTTACAGAGACAAATTCTTCAAAGTTGATTCTCCCGTCCTTGTTGCTATCTGTCACTGCAATGATTTTTTCTACTATCTCCCGGACTTTGTAACCAGGCAAGGGTAGACTTGCTTCTTTAAACAGGTCTTGAAGCTCATAGTCACTGACATACCCACTGTTGTCGATATCTGTAAAATGAAGGCACAAAATGTTTTTATACTACGTAAAAAACTAAGTACAGTAGCTGTTAAGAATAAATGAAGCATGAGAAATACAGTTCTAGGAGACAAGTATTTCTTCTTCTGACATAGGTAAGTAAGCATGAAGGAATACTTGTGGATTAGAGGCACCGGCACAACTGCCTAGGATCTGTGCCATCTTGTTATATATTTTCTAATGAACTACCTTATAATCCCACAGCACAGCTATAAACAAGATTACAAATTTGTAAATAGCAAAGTTCAAGCTTTTTTTAAGACTCCCAACAAATTTCGCCAGTGAAGAGGAGATCAATTATTACAGTCTTAATGTTGATGTTATACCATTTGCAATCAGTAAACTCAAATCTGATGCAAGTTATTATAAGAGCACACTTACACAAGACAACCTACTCACACAAGAACTCTGCCTGAATCTGCGTTTTGTTTCTAATCCTAATATCTGAAACACATTTTCTGTTCTTCAAAACTTTTGATGTGGTTAGGCTTCCCTGTGAAGAATAAATCTGGGATGATCTATATCTGTTTATTAAAGGTGACCTTCCTTAATCTATTAACTAGCTCTGTTGGGAGCAATTTGTACTGCCACCTTTGCTTACACTTGGCTCCCAAGGTCACATGTCAAGAATGTCCATGTACAGCCAAGTACCAAAGCACTTTTTTTCAAAAACAGAATGGTATAAATCCACAATCGTGGAAAGAATGGCTGCCTCACATAAAAATAAATTTTAAAAATCATATAATTTGTGTTACACATGACTAATAATGCAGCAGCGTAGAAGAAATCATAAAAATATCCTTTGTACTTCCACCTTAGGCCAATCTGTATCCAGAAAGCTGTCTTGAGTTATTGTCTTAGCACGATAAAGCATCCTTTTACAAACGTATGGTATGTTTTTATCCAGTGTGATGCATAAATGAATCAAACACATTAACTGTTCCTGATTTTTTTTATATCTATGCATACTTCCATAAGTATGTATACACATCTATACAAGCAGAATTTGCAAATGTCCATTAAAATAGCCTTACCTGTACCTAGAGTGCAATGTCTATGCAATGGAGAGAACTACTTCTAAAAACCAGAAAAGCTGTAGCCCATACAAAATATAGATGAAACTCAAATACAAGAAATCATATCCAGCATAACTAGTGCTGGATATAATGCCCATTTAACACTAGTACTTTCAGTTTGACAACAATTTTCAGTCTCATAATCATATTAAAAGTTCTTGAAAAAATATGAATTTTTCCAGTTCTACAAATGATGCATCTAAGATAAGTAATTTAAGAGAACATCAGAAGTAACACAAGTCAGAAACAGAAGCAAGATGCTGTGGCCACTTTACTGACTTGTCAAGGTGCTCCCATTTTGTTTCGTTTACTAGTCAAAAGACCTCTCCTCACATTGCCTCTAGTATCAGAACTCAGCCAGTAACACCAGACTGGATGAATATGCATCACATCACAGAAGAGCAAGCAGAGAAACATGCTTTCATCTCTAGCCATAATTAATTTCCCTGTAATCCATACTACTATGTAGCTTCTGTACAGCTTCGTAAGAAGGCTACATTTACCACTGACAAAAGGTTAAACACGCCTGTTAAAAATAGGGGTTTTTTTGTGGTTTTGATCTTACCAACAATCCACAAATCACTACACAGACAAACTTTATGTCAGTGTATGTATTAATCTATCCACTGTCTGGCTTGCAGACATGTAAGAACACACATAACAGGAGCAGAGGACATGCTCAGAAGCTCACTCAGATTACCAGCTCTTTTATTTCTCTAGGTTCATCTTTCACTGAGGGTAAGGTTCCATGATGACAAGCAGAGAGTAAATACACGCCTTTTCTCTCAGTTTACCAATATAGCTGCAAGCAATTTTTGCATACAGATATGGGAAATGTAAAAATGAAAAAAGAGAAAAGCTAATTATGCTTAATGTTTATGTTTTAGAGAAAGCATAATACAACAAGGAAGAAAATGCTTTTCAGTGAGTGGGAGCAGTAGAGGATTCTTAGAGCAGAAATGCGAAAACATGCAGGAAGGAAAGAGAGAAAAAGGAGAAACGCAGATGATGAAACCCAAATGAACAGAAATGCTGTCAGATAATACCAGTGAGTATCCTAACACCTCCCAGTAGCTTGATACATGTACACCGTGCTCTAGTTCTCCGGTCTGTCTTTCCAGCTCTTGCAGGCTATAGACTTCTTAAGCTACAGACTATGTCAGGATGACTGTTTAATAGCAACTCATGAACTACCACCTTCCATGGATGTTTCTTATTCCTTTAGCATATCTACTCATTTTGGTCTCAACAAGCATCCCAAGTCAACAGGTTCATAGTTTTATTATTTGTCATTTAGAAAAGTTACTTGTTATTTTATTTTAGGCTTTCCGACTCTCTACTGGGCATCACATGATATTTGTATTGACAGAAACAGAGCATTTCCCTCTTCACCTTTTCTGTACTACTCAGTCTTAAAGATCTCTGACATACAGCTTCCCAGTAGTCTCTTTACCAAGCTAGAGACTCCCAATATTTAAAACTTCTTGGCTATAGACCCTGTTCCCACATTATGATTACAAATATGTTCATTTGATTTGCTGAGCTGCAGTTACACATCACCCCCTCAGAACCGCAGCAAATAAGAAAGCAGACGTGAACTTTAACATCCACAACAGTATTGCAATCTGGAAATAGGGGTTAGTTGCTATATAATTTCTCACTCTTTCTGTTCACACTCTGATTATTCTGCAAACATCCCGTCAAGCACACAAAACTATACAGTTAATTATTAACATCTGCTAGTTACAGAAGCAAGACCAAAAAAATTCTCCAAGTTTAGCTTACTTAAAATGTAAAATCTGATCCAATAAACAAGAGGAGAAATTACTGGTTCACCAAAGCATGCAAGTAAAACAAAAACAAAGTATCAGTAATCGTAACATGAAAATATATTTAACAAATGAAGTTTAATCATTTTTTTTCAGATTTAAGAAGTTCAAAACACTGAATTACAGTGGCAGAAATAATGCAACTGTCCAGCAAGAAAATTTATCTTCCCGATCAATCTAAATTCAACATCAATGCTGATGTTGAAAGAAATGTATAAATACACATACTTTCAGTGAAAATAAGGGGTTTTATATAAACATTCTTATTTTCTTAGATATTACTGGCAACATAGAAGGAAAACACAGCTTTGTCAAAAAGTGATTCATAAATATCTATTCCACAAATCCTACATGGTTTTGCAACATTAATGGCGTCCTTATTATTTTCTTATTTAACACATACCTATTTTACTGAATGCTTCTCTTAGTTCTTCAAGCTCTTCACGAGATATAGTAGTTATGTTGTTTTCCATCTTTGGATAGCAAGAAGTGTCCTCAGTTGCTTATACCTAGTTACAACAAACAGGAGCTATATAAGGCTTTCATTCCAAGCACATACTAATACAAGTTACTGATCTTTTCAATGCAAGGTACCAGACCTAAATGACATTTCCAGGCCTGGCACACTCAAACACACACAAACTAAAAGTACATCAAACACCTAGCAATTCTTTTCACTCTAACAGTGACTGAGAATTCACAATAGCAGCACCTGATTTCATACACTTGAGGTTTTCATTTGCATAGAATATGCACTGACCAACAAACTACCTCAGCTGCTTGAGTGGTTTTCCAACATTAAAATCACCGCCTTACATTTCCACAATTTTTAGAAGCATTAATTTTTAAGTGCAATGTGGTATCAGTGCTGATTAGTGGTCAGTGCTAGGATCTAGCCCTGCAAAGCAGTGAGCACTCCAACACTTGCACAGGAGTAAACCTCAGTGGGACACTTCCAAGCACCAGCTTACAGACAGTGGGTGAATGCTGACTGGCCTTTCCACAGCTGTTGCAGAAGTTACCACCTCCCGACCTTTACTCCACTCTTTGGACAAGCCTGTTTTCTCCTGACACTGTCAAAGAGCTGAATAAAGGCTTTTACTGAGCACAGAGATTGGAATCTCAATGTGAATCCGCTTGCTTTACCCAACACCATAAAAAAAAGCAAAACAAAACAGAAGACACCTTCGCAAGGGTTTGATAAACCTGCAGGAGAGATCCTTGCAGATTTCCTCTCATCAGAGTTTTACTACAACAGAATGATTCAGGCCCTTGTTAGTAAGTGCAAGTTGTTAATAGTCACACACAATTGTATTTGTACACAAGCTTGTATTTGCATTTGCCATTTCCCACGTCCCACTGGTGCACACACAGTACATGTACGGCAGCACCCGCCTGCCCGTGCTAGAGCTCCAAGCAGCACTTGGCTGTAGAGAGCAAGACCTGCTCCAGGTGGTACTGCACCTACCATAAAGGAAAAGTTTTGTCTTTGCTTTTAGTTTAGGAGCCAAAAATCTACCTTACATAAGTATTTTCATCAAAGTTGTCCCAGAGTTGGGTATGTTTTCCCTTGTTCCCACCTTTGTACATCCTGACTAACCAAGTTACAAACTTTCCTGGTGCCTCATAACTAGATGGTTGTACAGTGCCTGCAACAACAGGATCCCTCCAGGTCTGCTGTAAGACACTAATAACGGGATGATGTTTCGATTTGGAATAAAGGAGATCAAACATCAGTCTGAACTTTTTTAGGAAATTATTTTTTCCCCATTCTAGTTGTGTTTGTTTTCTTTCAATCCCTGATAATCTGACAATGAGGAAAAACCACAAAGCAAGCAATCTCACAGGTCACCAGCACATGAGAGAAGAGGCAGCATGGCACTACATCAGCTGCAGTTTGCTTGGGGATCACGCCAAGAAGTCAGACAGATTTCCTAGAGGTTTATGAAGGAGTGCTGCAATACCACTGATGCAAGTTATACTTACTTTTCTGTGAAAACTGTTTTAATACAAAATAAATTACCCGTGGTCAGCCACAGACAGGTATAACATTCCCTTACTACATTAACCACTGAAGTGTCTCCTGATTTCAGAATTGTAAACTGTGACATCACTGCTGGGGATTATTCCTCCAAGAAAGGTATCACACGTCTGCATTAGTGCTGTCAAAGCCTGACATATTCTGCAAATGTGTACAATGCTTGTTCATCACAAACTGGCTCTCCCTGCCTACCTATGAAAGGAGACCGAAGTAGTACAGCACAACCTGTTGGTTTGCATGGCATTCACAGGTTGCCCCTCCTTGCTTGGAGACTGAAGAGCAGAGGGTCAGCCTTTCTTCCTTCTATAGCTACCTCCAGTTACACAGAAAGCAGGGATTCCCACCGTACCCAATGCCTAAAGCTGTCAGCACTCTTACGTCCTCATATTTACACAGTATCTTTCAGGAAAAAAAGGAGACATGATACAACTTGTCATAAAATTCCAAAACAAAGAAAAAAATACATTTGGGTTAAAATAGATTTGCAATTATTAAAACGTTAAGAAACATAGTTAATCAACATATTTGTATACCATGTTGGAAAGCATGTCGCTGGATGGAGATTCAGGTAGCCAGAAATTAGAACCTGATCAGGATACCGCAACTGACAGTTTTACTCAAATTACCAATTCAAAGCTACGCATTACGGCATTCCTCCTCATATTATTTTGCCTTTTGTTGAACCCAGAATGTTACACTTATTTATATTCCTATTCCATACAAGTAAGAGTTAGTAAATGAAAAAGCTTTTTAGAGATCTTTCTTAACTGTAACTATGCACATGTTTAGATTGTTAGGCAGTTTTCAATAGGATGATTTTGATTCCCTCAACAGCATTTCCATAAAAGAATAAGTTTTACCCTTGATTTTCCAATACAAGAAGCAATGTGACAATCTTTTAGCTGCTGTTTTTACTGCTGGTAAGAGAACTCTGTATGGGAGAAAATAAACTATCCTATACTATGAAGTACTCACTAAGAATTCTTGATCTGTTTGTAATGAAAAAATAGTCTGCAGGAAGTGCTGGAAAGGTGTCTGGAGCAAAGAAAGAAATGATGAATGAGGTATCCTAATGTAGCTAAACCTGTACGCACCATGACATGAGCGATGCTCATGAGTTAGCAATGAGTAGCTCCCAACCTTTATCCAAATATTTTTTTAAATAAGCAAAACAACTATTTGTTGAAAATAATATAAAAATACCATGACTTTGTTTTAACGAACAGTTTTTTTCAGTTTTAATTTTTCTCTTGTTTTTTATTAATTCTTTAGGGTTTATGTTTTTAAGTTTGTGCTTATCTAAAACCATCAGAGGGAGATATTTGCTCCAAAAAATGACTTGAAAATTACGATTCTCATGTAAAACTTCAACCAAAGGTTGGGGTTTTAAGGAAAACAACTAACATGAGAGGTGGTGAAGCCTTCTGAGGTAGCAACCGTATTGCCAAACAATTCAAGAAAGTACAAGAAAATTTTTGTCACAAGAATATGCGACTACTGTCTCAAAGTATCAAACTAAAAACTTTGATTTGGGCTCTATCAGCAGAATAAGCATTTATTTGCCTACACTCATACTGCTGTGTAAGAGAGAAAAAACGAGTTGTGTACTACGTGACCAATTCTCATCTCAGCAAATACGATTTCTGCTTCTTTTACGGCAGTAGTTTACTTTTCTTCCATGACACTATATAAAAAGAGTTCTTAAACAACAGTGGGTTATTTTAACAAGATCTTGTCTACTTCACTTGGGTTAGTATTTTCCGTCTTTTCACTGGGACTGTTCTGTGGGTCACACAGGATATGGCTTTGAGTGTGGGTGGCAAGTTAAGTCTTTTTCCTTCATGTCACTCGATCTTATTTAAGTACTAAAATCCTACTTATCCATTTTGCTAAGCTTACTAGCAGCATGTACCAGTCTTCATACTCAAAAGGAAAAAAGCCAACATTTAAAATACTTAGTCAGATAAAATTACACACAGACATTTCTGGAAGTGCAAGTACCTTGATTTGAAACCTGATGTGGCAATTAAAAATAAATTGATTAACAAATGTGGAAAATATTTTTGGGGAAAAAACCCACATTTAAACACATGTTACTAAGGAAATTTAAAGGAGCCTGAAGCTGCAAAATCCCTGAAGACAGTACTCCGAAATACAGAGACAGCACATCAAAGCATGACTGAAATATTTAGCCATGCAGGTGCAAGAGACAACACCCACTTCTGTCATACTGTTAATTTTTTAACTATTTACCATTACCATGAGTCAGATTTTATCAAAAACAATTTCTGCTTCACTCCTCCCTTTTCATGATTCATAATTTACATTTTCCATCATATTCTATTTCGGAAAACAGCAATCTTTGACTTCCAAAGATGTTGATTATTTCAGCAACACAGTAGAAACATCTGTTCCTGAATGAAGCAGATAAATAAAGCTAATACCTCTGTTCTAAAGCAACAGTCTTAAATACCCTATTATATAATTACAGGGTAAATTAGCTGGTCATTTAAACAGCAGAAGTGCTGCAATCATGGTTCTGGCATTCAACAGAGATCCAGTTTGAGCAGAGACAACGCCTGAGCTAGATATTTCAGACAATTTCAATATAGAAACAGGAACCTTTTACCTAAGCTAATAAATACCTTGCACATGCAGGTTTACCACCCAAGATGACTCAGTCAACAGGCAATTCTGACAAGACTTAACACTAAGCCTCCAAATGTACACATCTATTTGAACTATGACTACCTGCTGAAAGATACATTCATTTACAGAGAACACATTGCTCTGTACCCTGGTAGTATTCATATGACACTTATATTTTCTGTAGTCTATGCTTACATTAAACCACCTCCTGCTGCCCCAGGACAGGGTAGGTACAAACACTGGTTTTATGCCGAGATAGCGCCCTTGGATCCTCTTTTCAGTCCTTGCCAATATGCTTAACATGAACTGACAATATTTATCTATCCCTAGCCTGCCTTCTATGCCTGGGAGGCTGTTTTTATCTAAAGACAATTCACTGGAGTCTCCTGGAAATGTTCCACATCCAACATTAATACAAATACAAAGTTTTGTCGATACCATCATGGTATTCCTTTGCCTGTGGAGGACTATCTGTGTCTGAGCAACCCCTGTGAGTAGATCAAGTAGGCCAAACTGCAGTGCCTGCCACTTTTTTGACCTGTTATCAAAGCTGTCAGAAAAAAACAGAGCAGTTAATTAGCAATCAGGCCCCATCACTACAGGCAATTGGCAATTTCTTCTCCAGCTCTTCATTTCAAATTCTATTTGCCTTGTTTCCATGAGCAGCTGCTTCTGCAATAACAATGGATATTACAAATGCTGACTCAAGAGCTTATTTTCTTTTGTTGCTTTTCTTTTTGTGTGACACACCTCCTCTGTCCCTGGTGCAAATACCACTCTATTGCTGCATCATCCTTAAATCTGTTGATTCTAATGACTAACAAAGCTAGCATAATTTGCAAATAAAATCTGTGCTTTATGTCAATAACCAGCTAGTTACTAATATGTACAACTGTATCTACAATTACAAAACACAAAAGTAATGCTTCTCTTACTGGATTTTAACTCAAACAGCTATAGATTTTAACGCGAAAACACCCCACAAACCCCATAGTTAACATGTAGCATTTCTGTACCAGTTTATCTGGGTTTCTTTAAGCCAACGTGGTGGGAAGGGGGTAGTTTTCATGCACTGCTAGTCTCTTTTAAACTCTCACCAGACCAATTTTATCCCATCTCAGCAAGAAAAAAATTGCATTATAAGGTATAAGACATGCAAGAGGAACATTAAAATAAGGATATCCATCAGATGTTCCCTTCAGTAAGCAGAAAAGAGAAAATGCGGCTGTATTTTAACTGAGAAAATGCTAATTAAACATTGGTGAAAAGTCTTACATATAACAAAAATTTGAGCAATGGGATTAACTGCCATTGATATACAGAACCTTAGCTTTATATAAATACACACAGAGAGTGCACAGAGGTTTCTGATCTCTTTTGAAGATAAAGCTGCCCAAGTTTTTTGTTTGTTCTGTTTTTTGGTTTGTTCCTCACCCCCCCCCCCCCCAGCTTACACTGAAAGATCATTTTACTACTTACGCCAAGATTAATCTGGACCCCCAAATACAAAGATGATTAGGGGCCAACTAAATCAATCCTTTAGCAATATGAAAGGACAAATGATTTTAGGTGTTTTGCTGATGGTCTGTAATGAAACAGCAGGGGACAAACTTTTTTTTTACCTTACTGGAGAGTACCTATTGATCATACTGTTTTTAATGACAAAATGAACCATCAATAGGGTTCAGTGACTTTATAATTTTTGTATTATTATTGTTTACACTGGTATAGGATATGGAAGGATGGCTTCTCTTTCCCATATCAGTGAAAAAGCTGCAGGAGACATTAATAGGAGAGAAACACATTTCATGTTATCCAAAGAGAAATAAGTCTTTATTGCAGAATACAGTCATAGAATACCAGGTTGGCAGGGACCTCAAGGATCACCTAATCCCACCTTTCTTGGCAAAAGCACAGCCCACACAAGATGGCCCAGCACCCTGTTCAGCCAAATCTTAAAAGTGTCTAATGCTGGGGAATCCACCACTTCCCTAGGAAAATTAATTCCATGGCTGATGGTTCTCATCATGAACAATTTTCCCGGTGTCCAACTGGAATCTCCCCACAAGTAACTTGTACCCCTTAGCCCTTGTCTTTTCCATGTGACTCTTTGTGAAAAGGGAGTCTCCACCTTCTTTGTAGCCACACTTTAAATACTAAAATATGGTGATAAAGTCACCTCTGAGCCGCCTTTTGTCAAGGCTGAACAAACCCAGTTGTCTCAGCCTCCCCTCAAACAGCAGGCTTCCCAGACCTGTGATCACGTTTGTGGCCCTTCTCTGGACCCTCTCCAGCCTGTCCTCATCTTTTTTGTAGAGCACGGACCAAAACTGAATACAGTATTCCAGGTGCAGCGAGTCCTCTAAACATAGGAAGCATCAAGTACACCTGTAGAATGATGAGCACTGGGTCTTACACAGAAAGGAGATTCAAAAATAGATACATTCCTAATGCAGCAAAGAGGATGCTTGTAAACCTTTAAAACAGGAGAGCACCAAAAGGTCAAAGTAATTAGCTTTATAAATACATACACCTGTATATATAAAAAAAGATACTGCAACTGCTGAAGCACATTGCCAATTTTTTGAAGAAAAGTCAGGGTGTAATTATGGTATCTGGTACAGTTATTAAAGAACTTTCACTTCAAACTACTCTGTTAAGTATCATACAGTCAGCCTGAAGCTTTACTATCTGAAAGAGGCAGAGAGTATGTTTCTCAGCCTCAGGTTATAAATGTGGCTGGATATATCTATGACCATCAAAATTATTTAATTACTAGAAGTTAGAGGATAACAATGAAGAAATGTTATGCTTCAACGTATAAACTGATAATGCATGGATTTTTCCTCAGTCTTCTATGTACAGCATTACACAGTGAACCAGGAATTTTTTTATTTTTTGTTTTTTTGTTTTTGGTTGGGTTTGGGTTTTTTTTTTGGGGGGGGGGGGGGGGGGGGGAATTGGCGGTGGTGGTTGTGGTTTTTTTCTTTTAAACTTCTTCCAAAACTGTATGCACTGATCTTTGCTAAAGGAAGACTATGAAATCAGCCAGTGTGATAAATTTTGTGCCCATGAAATACGCATCTCATGTACGGAGGACCAGAAGATTTACATTGAAGTTAATTGTTCACTCTCTATGGGAACTTATTCAAGTTAGTACAGTAACTCTGGTGAATAATAAAATCAACATTTCCCACTATGCCTTTAAGATAAAAATGAGCGACTCAAGAATAAACAGTAAAAAAAAAGCTGAGATACCTAACTGTTAGACTGGTAGCGGGCCTGATCTGACTTCATTTGCTATGATACAAGTACAGACTAATTTCATGAGGCTGAAGTCAGAATGAAAAGCAATTCCATTATAAGGCAGATACATGCTTACTTTAGAAAGATACCTTTACAAGCAAACAAAATGCCTCCAGCTTCCTTTGGCTTCCCAGCACACAGAACAGCCATGCAAATTCATCAACAGTATCAGTTTCACAGTTTCCTTCACATGCATCATTCAAGAGCATTTCAGACTGCTGGTGCTTTGTACTGTTGCATTCAGCACTCCAAATAAAAAACATCAATGGAAACCTTACCTATGCCAGAAGGACCACTTCTAGGAAAGTAATTTTGAAAAAAATGCTACTGTGTGCAGAGTTCATGGACGTACCTTTCTTGAAACATTCTACTAACCTAACCTGTTTACAGTTTAGCTACACCAACACTTCAGGTTGAATTTGCCCAACCTGGTTATCTCAGACCATGTGTGACGTGATCTGGTTTGGTTAATTACTTATTTTTCTAGGAGTTCTACAGGTTTCACCTGCCTCCAGCACAGGGCTGCTTGTGTTTTATCCCATTCTACAACAGGAGCATGAAATCTGTGTACCCCATATCCACACGCAAAGCAACACCTGTTTATACAGCATTAACCCATATGTTTCCTGAATTATTAGACTCATAAAACTCCTGCTTGAATTTGTTGTGTTAAGGATTATTTGAGACTGTACACTTCCATTTCATTTGCACTATGCATGCTATAGTCTAGAATAGCAGGTAGTATGCAAGAATTTGCCTCTGTAATTGTTCCTTGCAGCTGCTAAGACAAGGCACAGCACTTTCCCCTCCGGTTCCAAAGACGAAGGGGAAAGCTGGTAAGTGAACTCCAGTCTTCCAAGTCCCACAACAGATTACAGGCCACTACTCCTAATCTCATTTGCTTGAATACCTCAAGCCCTGGTATTACTGAGCACATCATCCACAGTATATCTGAAACAGTGACATTCTCTGTGAAATGGGGATGCTGAGGCAATACAAGTCAAGACCACTACGCCCTGCAGAACTGTGTGCATGAGTTAATGCCTTCTAACTGTATTTTCTGATGTTTATAGATACAGTCATTCATAACACACTAGTAGTTGTTAGATCATTTTTGCAGGTAACACAGCAAGGAAGTTAAATGTGTGTATTTCTGCAATATGGTGTGTCCTGGACTCCCTACCTGTTACCAAACCATTTCCAGATGAAAAAAAATATGCACAAAGCTGCTTCCATGCAACAAGGAGCTTTTCTTTAGGACTTGAGAATATCAGGCAAATCAGTATTGTAAATACAGAAACAAGATTTCTCTCATAGATCACTTGGTAAGAGAACACTTACTTTTGTTTGTTTATCAGAATACAAAATCAGATCGTCTGCAAAAAACAGTGTACTAAATCTGAAGCAAAGTCATCCCACTTTTGAGATGGGTTTTATGTTTTACTTGACAAAAACTTCAAGAGTAAGTATTCCAAACTATCTGCATATTTTATATAATTTAAATATAATATATTAGCTTTCCAGTAAATTAGGGAGTATAGAATCAAAGTATACAATATCAAATACTAAAGAGTTGTGCCATAATAAGCAATAAATTAAGGGACACAAAAATAAAGTTTCCATACAGAACTCTAATCCAAAGTAAAGGTTGGATACGGTGAATGTGGTAAAGTGGCACTTGCTCTTGGTTCTATTGGGCACAACCTTTGCCTTGGTGAAAGTTCAATAACAGCACGCATACGTTATCCAAGCTATGCTGAGAAGTGCAGACACATAAGGAAAATGAAAGCACAGTAAGAATTTAAAATACACTCAAACCATAAATCTTAATTACCTTTTATGCCATCTCAACATCTTTCATGATTGATTTCACATACTTGAAATATTTGTTTCATTCCTCAACATAATACATATCTAATCAGGAAGAAGTATACAAAAAGCATAAACATGTTCATGTTTGTCAAACATACCAACTACCCGCTAATAACAGGCTATCTCCACTGAAAAGTGTTTTCATAACTCTTTGCAAATAAAAGCAGCTTATGTTCTTATGGAAATGAAACAGAATAAACAAGAACAGATTTGCTACAATCTGCAGTAGAAAAGGATGGTCCTATTATGCCCTTTAAAGAGGTCTGAGCCTGCCTACTACTTGGCAAGCAAAGCGCTTGCAGACAGAGCTCAAGGTACACAAGTTTAAATGCCTGGATGATTTCAGAAACTAGGAAGTCTACCAACCTATAGCAATTCAGCTCTGAAACACACTAATCAAGCCTTACAGTTGGTTTAAAGGAGATTAGTTACTTTAGCATTCAGGTAGAGAACATCGTCCAGAGGCTCACAATGCACATTATCAGATATTATCACAGCAAAGGTACCAGAGCTATCAAGGACAAGTTTTTTCAGTTTTATTCCTGTAATTTCAACTGCAGTCAGCTGAATTTGTGGATTTTCAACATCTCTAGTAATCATGCATAAATACACTAGTCACAGCTCAAGAAACAAATAACTCAAGTACAATGCAACTGCAATGATATTCCTTCCAAGAGAGATAGAAGCAGCTCTGTTTAGTGCTGCTATAGGAATTCCAAGTGTTAGTGTGAACAGAAAGGTTTCTCAAGGTCTCAGTTCCATAGCTCAGGAACTATGAAACACAGGGAAAGTCATAGACACACTCACTAACATGTTGATTTTACAATAAGAAACTTTTGCCTCCAGCAATAAAATCTGCATGCTGTTAAAGATACATGAGGACAGGAAAGAATAGACAAAAACAGTGGCAGGAAAACCAGAACTAGGCAATTCGCTTGGGAGACACGAGATCACGCAGAAGACCTTCCCTTTCTTGAGCAAACCCTAGAACGCACGTCTCCTCTAGCCTGTTAAAAAACTTATTTGTAGAAACCACTAGGATTGCAATACACGTGATCTTTGTGGATGTGGCGCTAACCTTCCTAATATAAATCATTTTAGTGTTGCTTTGGTTTCCACCATTACCATCCAGAGTCTAGAATATTTTTTACCTTTTGCTGATACAGTTAAAACCAGTGCTCACAAGAAAAATTCACAAGTCCCGGTATAAAAATCATGAAACTTGCAGCCCATTTCCGAGAGCTGTGTGGCTTACACTCGAGACACCCATATTTACCTCCATGCTTCACATGCATAACATAGTCACAATCAGGTCTGCAGAAGCAGAAAATTAAAGTCATATGTACTTGCAATAAAAAAATGTATTCACGTTAAGCACTAATGTTAGCTCAGGAACATTGCCGAGCCTATCCGCTATAACTCAAAATAATAATGGTAACAGAAGTAAAGCAACTCTGTCATCTCATCTTTTTATCCAAGAATCTGAAGTTGGGGTTTTGAATATAAATTAAACATTTACAGGTACTGTTTTGAAAGCAAAAATCTAGCTTTTCCATTTTACATGTGGCAATATCTGTATTCCAGTAATCCATGATTGCAGAGCTACATTCAAATTAATTAGCAAGGTATTAAAGTTAGGATGGTGCTCAGGACAGATTAAGGTGACTTGGTGGAAGAGATTTATTTACAAGCATAAAGACGACAGTATTCACACTGGTCCAGGAAGCATTTGACTGAGCCTTGAACAGAAACCAGATTTGTCTTTCAACAAGTTCAGTCAACTTCCTATACTGCTTCATTTTATATGAGCTCTTCTTATCTCCTCTTACCAGCAATGTAATTTGCCCTCTGGACAGATCATTTGATACTCTCCTCAAATCAAATTTATTATACTGAAGCCTATGTCCCATGCTGACTAGTCATTTGGCTTCCCTGTACACAAATGTGCTAGACCCTCCTTCCTGGAGAGCTCCCGCAAGCCCCTGTCAAGCACCTCTTCTGTTCTTCCTACTCGACAGGGCTGCCCTTGTCCCCACATCCACCACCATGACCCATATGAATGTCTTTGCTTGCTTATCACTTCTGCACGTGTCCGCTCGGTGACCAGGCAAATACTCTGTGTCTGAAAGGCCAGAGTTGCTGAGGATCGTGCTATTCAATTAGCATTGGAAGGTCACACCTTGGATGGTGCCACCAAAAGCAAGTAAAAAATACAGGTTGAACCAACACCACAGCCACCATAGCAC
Source organism: Falco cherrug (assembly GCF_023634085.1). NCBI lineage: Eukaryota > Metazoa > Chordata > Aves > Falconiformes > Falconidae > Falco > Falco cherrug. The sequence goes on along the minus strand of NC_073707.1, from coordinate 16,773,188 downwards.
AGGATGCCAAACCCAGAAATTGCAGCAAGATGAATGCCTACTAAGGTCAAAGCATCATAGTAGTTTTACCATGCAAATGCATGGTAGATGGAAAGTCTATCATTAATATACAGAAAATATGAGAAACTAGGAAATAGTTTGTCATAAATGCCATTTGATTACCAGCCACTGCTCTAAAGAATAGAATATTAAGTCCAAACCCTGTTTCTCTTTGACATTTCATTAAAGCAAACCACACTAAAATATAAATGGAAAGGCTACACTAATAAAAGCAAGCTCATTCAGGCACTCCATCGCCAAGTCATTCTTTTGTGCCTAGGCTGACATTACATATCAAGTTTACAACAGCAAAAGGGAGTGAGTTTAAAGACACACCAGCAAATGATACTTAATCTCTTTCTCTCTCTGTCCAGGTTTATGCACGTACAGCTTTTGTTAGCATGCAACTACAGTGACAAACAAAACTGCATTATTTTTGCAGGAAATTACCATATAAATATTATCTGTTATATATCTTAATCAGGAAACAAATCCTGAAATTCTTCTTAAAATATTTGCATCAACAAGAATTTTGTCTGTACCAGCAAAAATCATGCTCAGAGCTCGTGATGTGTTGACAGGACCCTCATTTGTCAGAGGGGCTTTATGAGTATCCCAGTACTATACAAGTAAGTTTAATCTTGGAGGTTATGCTTTAATTATTCTTTTACTTCCTTATTAAACTATAGCACTGCTGGTTAATTACTAAACAGAAAAGCTAACCAGAAGCAATAGTTATAACCCCAACTCTTCAAAACATAATCACGTCACACGCTAACTAAAAAAAAAAAGTCAAAGGGTTTTAAAATTACTCATATGGAATGACATCTGCCTTCCGTTTCCAGATACTTCACATTATTCTCAAATTAACTTCTCAAGATTTTCTCTAATTGGAAGGACTAGAAACTTGTTTTAAAATTAAACAGATGCTCACATAATTTCTCAACTCCACAAACTGTGACTTTTGAAAGCATCTTCAATTTTCATGGAAAGCTCAGTGAAATTATAAGACCTGATGATACTGTGGAAGTCACCATCTTCTGGTCTGCCTCTAAACTACAATTTAAATAATACATTTCTAAAAGTGACAGCATTATTGAACTCAAGTAGTTGCAATGTTATCTTCACCTCAGTATTTATAGTAAGGAAACAAAAAAGTAACCAGAAACATCAAAATACAACAAAGAGCACAGCTTTTCACCATCCACCCACTTCTAGCACAGCAATTATTACCAGTTTCACAGCCAAAATCCTGCTGCTGCTATTGGCAAATCACCATTTCACATAACAAACTTCATAGTTTTTCAGTTTGATGGATATTGCACTGCATCTCCTACCATCAAAGCATACTCACCTTCAACTGTTCAATCTGTTACATCACTGATACTTCTACAGTATCTTTTGCAAGACTACCAGGTTTTGTCCCAAACCTATTTCTTCCAGATTTGGTGCCACTTATGAGGTAGGACATACTGTACTCAGTGTTCTTTGCTAAGGAACTTATCCTTCTATGGCACTCAACTTCAGAAAGGTATCTTTTTCTTAACCCAACTGGAATATTATGAACAATTTTTTCTCATGTCCAAGTGTGAAAATAACATTTAGTTAGCCTGTAACTTAAATAACAAAGCTATGCGACCGAACAGCCCAAGAAGCAGGAGAGGAGGAAGATCTTAAAACAGGCACAGCTGTAACACTCCAGAAAACTACTCCTTTTTTTCTTTCCCTGTGCCTCCTCACTGGTAGTCTGAAGTAGGAAACTTCAGCTTGCTACAAATACTGGAACTCCAGCAGAGCGCCACAGGCTAACTCTTACTAATGAACTTAGTTTTAAGGTCACCCCAGAAGTTAATCCTGTGAAGATCATCAAGAGTAATGGTAGAAAAGCACATTCATTCTCCTCCCCTCAGCAATTCAGTTTACACCCACATATTCTTCATATTCTAGCTAAATGCAATTACTAGATGGTACCAAATAGATGTATGTTGCCAGAGTATTTTTCTGTTTTCCTTAGTTATCAGAAGACAGTGTGGCCTTTTGTCACCTGTTAATTCCTCGTTCAACTCTACATGGTTCAAAAGATTATTAGAAGATTAGACTGATCAGCTAGTATACTACAAGCAAGCCAGGATTTTCTGTCATGGAAAATTCATCAGTTATTTTTGGTTTCCTATTTTCATTGGTCAAACTAGAGGGAAAAGGAGGGTCTTCTACAGTGCGGCAACAGCAACTGGCAGCATTTCAAAACCATCCAGTCTCTGCAGAGTCCACAGATGCATAAATGCCACCCATTTGCCAGCTCACAGCCTTAAGGAGCTATGTTTGCTGAAGTACTGAGGATAAAAGCAGCATGTTAGTAAAACTGAGCAACTACAACTAAATAGAGTGTTACTCTTCTAAACTAGAAGACTATCTGGGGCACAAATGAAGTTCATTTGGTGGTACTGCAGCTCTTAATTAGACCAGAAAAACACAGCTACAGTTGTTGCCAACTGTCACTTCTAATCATATTTGGAAGAGGGAAAAGAGAGAAGTCTCTGAGCAAATTTTTTGTAACTAAATTATTAAAAAACTTAGCCTTATGATTCATATAATTAGGAGATAGCTTTCATTTAAGAATATGAAGTTGTTCCTGATGCTTAGGTGAAAAATTTACCATCTTTCTTACAAACTTCAGAAATCAAAATTAGAAATGAAATTTATAAAAATCTTGGGTTTAGACAAATTGATTTTTTTTTAATAGTTTGAGCTGACATGAGCAGACATCCCTAAGCATTTAAATTTTAAGTTCTAATCATGAAAAAAATAAATCATGACTTAAAAAAAAAAAGAGTAAATATAAAACATAGCTAGGCACTTCTACTAAAACAATAAATATCTAACATTTTATTCATGTGCTGCAAAACAATGCATAAAGGTGTGCATGATTTTATTAACTAGGAATTTTGTTTCCTTTTTTCAAGTATCATGAAAACATTCCTCTTAAGAGGACTGTTACTAGCCTAGCACTATTTTGTAAACCTAAAACTGACAGTTTAAAAAAAAATACTTGTTGCTTTACAATTAATGACCTGAAGTCCCATAAAGTGAGAAGGATATGCTTATACAGTTATCTACAGCCTAGTAACTATAGCACAGAATACTCACTACACAGGAAAACCTGTAAGCTGGTCATGCAGATGACGTTCGTAAGGAGTCTGTCTGCTTAGTTAAACATGAATTCTGAGTATTCTACATTTAATATGTATTTACATTTGCTTTGTGTTACTAATTTTAAAATGTCCCACACTAACGTGACAATTGTTTGCTCTCAAAGCCTGCAGTAAATGCTACAGTCTTTCCAAAATTGCCAGATAACTGTCCAAAGGCTTTCCGTACTGTGATACTTTCGAAGTGAAATATTAGTATTTCTTATACTGTTTGTAAGTCATAACACTTATTAGGACTTTGAAAGTAGATTTCTAAATGTTCAGGAAATGAAATATGTAGCTGGAAACTGCCTCTGATGATAAAATGACTATGACCAAGTCTCAGATGAATCAGCTCTTTTACAAGGGCAAAACATGTCTCCCAAGATCTTACAAGATATGTGTTTTACTTCACTTAGTATTTTAACTAAATAAGCAGACATTTTGGATTTTAAGTTAGCTACAAGTCCGCACTAAGAGGCTCATCCTCCTCCCACTGACCTTCACAAAAACCAACAGCTGTCACTTTATGCAACTCTCTAAAAGTAACACTCTTGAGTGTTAAACAAGTATCTACATTTAAATCCCTATTTTAAAATTTCTAAACATGGCACAGAAATATTTATTGTGCTATTACTATAATGAGCAAGCCAACACTATGCTTACCTTCCATATTTCCATTCAAATATGAGAGAGCAGCTTTCCCACTGTTGTTACTGGTCTATTTCCCTCTGGTTGAGGAGTCCAGCTGAAAGCAGTACAACTGAAGTGACAGCATAACAAAGCACTTCTCTGGTAGCGCAGAGTCTATAGTAGAATCTAATTACTCATCCAACATAGGCTTATTTGGTTGAGCAGGACAGATATGGATTAATCCTATTGAGATCAAATGCCTCAATCTTAATTTACTTAGTAAAAAGCAGACTGAATAAACTATATGACAAAAGAGTTTGTCCTATAGATTAACAGCCACAAAAAACATTTCAGGAGGAAAAGCATGCATTAGTTTTGGAATGCAACAGAAATATATGATTTTATTACCATAGATAATTTAATAATTTCTACTTCACCCAAGGCAGTCAGTCTATCAGAACTTTATTAAAAAAAGCCCAGCATGGCTGACCCAGTAGCCATCTTTCACCACAGCAGCAGGGCTGCCATTTTAGGGTGCAAGCCAACTTATGAAAGCAAACCTAACACAGAGCACCACAAGTAGGGATTTGCTCTGGCATGAGAAACATTCATGTTGCTGTCAAGCTTCTCTTGGGAGCAGCTTTGGTAGGACATGACCAAACCACTTTGCCCTTGCCAAAGAAGCCAACCAGGAGGTTGGAGTTTCAGGCAGAATGGATGGTCTCAAAGATTTTGGAAATTTTGGGGAGTGTGATTTTAATTGCACGTATTTTTTAAATTTTCTTTTAAAAAAAAAATAAAATAAAGAGTACATTCCCTTTCAATACCATCTTTATGCAAAGGCTCACTTACCCTGACACACAGAGCATTACCAAAGTGCAAGAGGCAAATGAAATTTTGCCAAGCTTAATTTCATTAGAATGACTAAAAAAAAAAAGCTGGAGTAATTCCCATATACACAGTGGAAACCTCCACTTTGCAATGGCATATCCACATGTACATTTTAGTTAATGCTGACAAAGTTATATTTTACTTTATTCAAAACACTACAGAGCTCCCACAATACATGGAAAATATATATGCTCTGTACGTTTAGCAATACATATCTGGAGACATATAGTAAAATCAGAATAATGAAATCCCTTTGGAAAGATCAAAGACATAAATATCAATGATTAAGATGAACAAGATCGAAGCTTTTGGAAGAATTTGTCCAAGAGGCCTTGAACTACTGAAGTAGTTATCTGTGGACAGAACTCAAGTACATGGTAACTCTTTTAGGATCAATGGAACTATCTATAAGATTTGAATTTATGTGCTATAACATTTCGCTGATGTGGGATGTGAAAAATATTCTGCCCCATACAATTAAGTGGCTGATACAGGTGATGACAAATAAAGCAGAATATATATTTATATTCAGTTATGAATTGTTTTCTCACCTAATACAGCATGTTACCTAAGGTGGGAGGGGAGGGAAAAAATATTTACAATCAGAGTCAAGTTCTGACGACAGCTATATGGCTGTCAAAATCCATATTGGTTTCAATTCAGTATCTCCTGACTCTAAAAATCAAGCTCGGAAGGACTAGAAACATCACAGAAGTAAAACACTAAGCTCAACAGAAAAGTATTTCATACTACTTCATACTGACCTACCTTTACGATATGAAAGAACAGAATCCAGTTTCCCTTGGTCATAAGGGGATAAACTAGCACAAAGAGAAATGGTAGGACATGTGGAAACAAAATGGAAGAAAAGGAGACATGGAGCTAAAAGAGGATCTTAATAAATTTGCAAGAGAAAAACATTCCAAACTATAAAAATTTTGGAAAAGAAAAACCTATCACAGAACAGCTGGTTTGAAAAGAAACAAGCAGAGCTAGCTCCTGAAGCTCACACTGTGCCAAATCCTTTAAATGAGCATTCAAATAAATATAATGTTGCTGATAACATACAGTCTAGTATTTCAGCTTTTCTACATGTCAATGTTTTTAATCAGTCCATTCTACCAATGATTATTAACAAGATGAAAGGATGAATACACTAAGCGAATTAAAGTGGATAATACTGGATCCAGCTTCTTTTTTCCCTTTTGCTAGCGCCTATTATTATTAAGGAAACATCTGCAAAAGTGCCCTGAAAGTGGGTTGATAATCTTTGCCCACTAGAAGAATGCATATAGAAGCACACAAACTGCTTTATGCATAATTTATTTCTAAGGCTTAGCAATACCAGTCTCACTAATGAACTATTGTGATGTACTTTATTCTCCTTGGACACCAGTATGTTATAGCATCAACAAAATACACAGCTCCACACAGAAAAAAAAACAACCTAGAATTTCATCAAGTAATTTACATTTAGACATACCTAAACAAATAATTATGTATATAACAAGGTCATGACTGACATTTATTTCCTGCATGGACCAGCTGAATCAAAGCGGAAATAATGTAATAAGTAATTTTATTACAAACATAATACACTGTAGAATAGAGAAGTCACCCTTACTGTTTCATTTCAGCCTTTTTTAAAGGTGTAGCAGCAGCGATGCTTAAAAACCTCTTAATCAAGTCAGATTACATGTCCGTAACATAGAACGGGTTCTATCAGTAACCTGGAACTCCTGATCCATATTGATGTGACTCATGCCAGCCACTGTTGTCGCTGTTAATATCCCATTGCGTATCACAACACGACTACTAGTCAACCGTTTGCTCAGTGAATGTCAAGGCTGAAATAAGCTAGTGAGACAACATCTTACACAGAAGATCCTGAAACCTAGGTTTTAGACTGAAAAGCATTTGTAGTTGCTCAGCTCAGTACCTTCTCCCAGAGGTACATTTACAACTTGTTGTTTCCTTACTGTGTGGCTCAGTACAGCCTAACCTTCTCCAGTAATAATTGTTTGCTAGGATCAGATCCTTCTACTTCCCAGTACTCCTGTTCTACATTTATTTAATCCATTTACATCAAACTACTGATTGTTGGAGTTTTTATGGCAACAGTCACCATGGTGATGTATTTCACACATCAAGTGAATGTTATGAAAATATTTAAGTACTGCAATAAGAAGGGTGGCAACTAAACGTTACACAGACTTCAGATGAAATGTTAAGCATAAGGGTGCAATCTTCTTAGTCTGGGTATTTCCACATTACATGCTGTTCAAGTGATGTCTGTTCCATTGACACAATCCTCACACAGTAGTGAATGCCCCAAGTACTGGCAAAATGCTCACCAAGGAACACAGGCTCCTCAAAAGGTAACAAATGCTGTTCCAATATATGCAGGTTTAATTTATTTGACTTCTAAAAAGAGAGGTTAAGAGGACAAAAAAACATCAATCCCCTTTCTCCCTCCTCCACTGCGTTGATTTCTACAGTAAGCTATGCAATGGGGAGAGCTGACATATAGCAGAACTTTTATCAATATTCCCATGCGTAAACTCTATCCTAGACTTAACAAGTATGGAATACAGAACCAGATGGAAAACTATTTCTCCTCACATTAAGTCTTTCAGAAAAGAACAATTTTCCACTATGAAAACTGTAGCTAGTACATTATTCAGATACTCAAGAAATATTTTAATAAAAAAAGAACCTATGTAATTTTAGCAGCCAGAATTCTCAAGTGTAGTTCAAATGAAATTTTAATTAAGACACTGTGCAATTTTCTCCTAGCAGACTAGTAGAGTTTATTAAGGGATGGAGGGATATTTAAGCATCACTTGCTACAAATGGTTGGGTTTTTTTAAAAAAAGTAATTCCCAGAACCAATTAAAGCATGGAAAAAGTTCTCCCATGAAATTAAGACAGTTACATTCTTTAGTTCTGTTTTTTGTTGTTTTGTTTGTTTTTGAGGTTTTTTTAATCAGGTTTAAAATACCGCAAATTTTGCCTTCAGGAACTAGATTCCAGGCACCTAAACTCTCACCCCAAAATTATCAACTCAAGAAGTCTTGATGTTACAATATTGATCCTGGTAGTAATTACATTTCTGCAAGTTTCCTCCACAGCTACGAGCCTCAACAATAATACTTTTATGGAAATACTGGAAAACAAGAAACAAGTAATCAGAAGATATAGATATAAAAGCAACTATTTTTAATAGCAGTAGTTGGAGATAAGCAAAACATAGTCATTGCTGCTATATAAATAATAAGACCAGGTTCCAAAAGAATGTACAATCTAACATGCTATCCCTCCAAATAACTCAAATGTTTGATTTTACATCATCAAATGGCCTTAAGTATATAAGCAGGTTCATTCACATAAAAAAAACATGGACACACGCTTGCAGGACTAAGACTTGTCTTAGAAATTGTAGAAATAAAAGACGTAAGAGGAGCAGATCTTAATATTACATATTTTCTTTCCTCATTTTTTCCCCTCTTTTACCTGTTATTTTTTGTTTACTAGTTGGATTTACATATCCTGTTTTTAAACACTTCTTGTCTGTTGTCCTTGCCACTGTTTACCGCTTCAATTTGTAACCTTTTTTTTAAAACATCAAACCAATATTCAGGGTGAGATATAATTTTTATTTGTGCCCATTCACACCAGCCAAGTTGAAAGCAACACAAGCACAGAAACACAGAGGATGCTGGAATATGCATTTTTATGGTGTGCAGGAACAATGCAATGCGTTCAAAGGTCAGGCAACTATGCTGACAACTGCTTTCATGACTATATACAGAAATTATAGTCTTCAAGTAATCATGCCAGATCATCAGATGTTATGACAGCAACCATGCAAACTATCAGCCACAAGCACACCTTGATATTACACGAAACTATTTGGTACAGTTCAGAGAACCTTCATGCACCATCATGGCTGCATTTCCTCTGATCACAATATCAGCTTGTACAACATTCTTGTCTTCACAGTTCATAAGGCATCATCACACACGTGCATTTAAACGTCTTAGTTTAACCACCTGTATCCACCTGCAAGAGACAGCTGAGATTTAACTGCAACTGCACTAACCACATGGGGGAACATCCACATACATCCAGAGAGTGGATGAGCCCCAAGAACAGTAATTCTACCTCAGAATTAAACAGAGGGAATAAAAGTACAAACAGCATGCTCTTGTGCTCTGGGACCTACTGATCCAAGGCAAAAATCACTGAGTGTCTTAAAATAAGTACACGGAATGCAGAGGTGTGTGGTAAAGAATGAAAGCCAAAAAACACAGAGGTCTCAGTGTCGAAGAGTCATGCAACAACACAGCAAGAGGACAGCCCAGGCATGGGTGGAGAATATAGTAACATCAGCTTCAGCAGAAATCTTGGTTGCGCCACATACACTGGATGTGATACTCAGCTCTACCTATCTGCATGAATTCCCCCCCACCCCAGACCCCCGAATCCTGCAAGCTGTGAGCTCTGCTCACCTAAGTAATCTGAATGCTGTACTGGAACAGAAAATACAGAACATCTGAAGGCACACTATTTTCATAAATAATTAGTCACTCTCTCCAGCTGATGATAATATACCTGCTCCTCCTCCTGAGGGTCAAGAGACATAAAAGTATAAAATAACAGGATAAGGAAGAAGCAAGGAGATGAATCAAGAGTTCGTTGAGCTACTTAATGTGTGTTTAAGAAAAGCAAGGAACAAAGTCAGGTGTTTGAGCTGGTGGTTTTTTTGGACAGTTTGGGGCGTGCTAGGTTTTGTGAATGCCCATAAAAATGTTCTTATGGGGAGCATCTAGAAGAATTCTTACACCCTCACAGGACAATGAAGTTGTTATAGGCAGTCTTATACTGAGTCTTATAAGACCATGGGTAGCAGGAAGCACTCGATGATATGGCCAGAAGGCAGTAGATGGGGCTTTGCAACCAGAGAGGAAAATAAGCCTCCTAACTTGACTCTCAGTGAAGAATGGGGAGCAGGAGATGGCTCTTTAGTGAATTGCTAATGAATACTTATTACAAAAAAGCCTAAATTGCATACTTGGTAAATGCTTAAAGAAACTGCACCACAAATTTATATAGCATTCTACCTATGACAAATGAAAGCACTTCTACAATGCCTATACCAATATGATCTCACTGTTTACTCAAGACTACCAGACAAAAGCCTTTTTTTTTCCCCCTGCTAAGCACTTTGTGTGCCCCACTTATGCTTCACCAGCACCAAAAAAAAAATAAAAAAATCACCCAACGAGTCAATGAATTTATGGTATTTCCTAAAATCCCAACGAGTAACTTGCTATCTTTCTTGCCAGGGATAACACAGAAATCTTAACATCTGAGTAGCAAGCAGTACAATTTAAACCTTTCTTAGCGCGATCTTTTTCTCAGGCTTGGAAGTTTACACCCAGAACGTTGTTTTCACTTTTTTTTTTTAATACAATTTGTGTAGAAAATTTTGTGTTCAAAATAACACTATAGCACCAATAACAAAACCCAGACAATACTTGGTCTTCTTGGACCTTTAAAGTTCTAGTTAACAAAACACAAAAGCTACATGGTTTCTGCTTTCCCTCTAGGAATGAGGCTTGAAATACAGTATTTTATGAAATCAGCTAGTAGAGAACATTGCACGATGTGGGGAAAAACAAAGATAAAACCCAGATATGCTTTGTAAAGTTTCTTGTAGTTGCTAACATGGGAAAGACCTGGAATACCTCTGAAGTGTCAGCACAATTTTCAACATACGCATTAAAACAAACACGTATTTCACAGGAATAAATAACCCTCTACAAATAAAAAGTAAGTAACAGGTTTCCCAAAAGGATCCATCTGAAATGGGTCAGTAACTGAAATACAGACACACACCTGCTCCGTGGGCAGTTTTGCACCCAAAAGACACAGCCCTGGCACAGTGGAAACGGGGAACAGAATCAGAGGAGAACGGGAATCCTCCAAGAGGGTTTTCTTTCAGCCCAGGAACAACGCTAAGACGAAGTTCACAAACAAATGCAGAACGAGCTATTACTCCCGGGCAGAAAAGCAAAGCTCAGGCTTCATTTTCCCGCCGCACGCTCTCCCCGCTCTCCCCATCCGCACACAAACCCCGCATCCCACCGCTCCCCACCCGGAGGGCCCCTGTCCCACCCCTCCCCACCCGCAGGACCCACCGGCCGCCCGCGCAGGCCGGGCCCCCGCCGCGGGTCACAGCGCCGCTCGCCGGTACGGCCAGGCCCACCGCCGCACAGCGCCAGCGGCTGCGGGGCCCCCATGCACCGTAAGGCACCCGGGCCGCCCTTTCGGGCCGTCCCCAACGCTCTCCATACTGCATGCATTTAAACGCGCTCGCTCCGTCAGAGGAAGGCGAAAAGAAATCAGTATCCGCTAAATGCATAAAACCAACCCGCAACAATAACCGAAATACTAAGTACACTCCTCACCGCTACCTACAGGGAAGAGGCGCCGAACCGGTGGGCGCCGTCCCGCCAGCTACGCGACCCGAGCTCGCCCCACCCCGGGCCCAGCAGAGGGGCCCCACCGGGAGCTGCCTGCCTACCTGCCCGCCGCCGCCGCCCGCAGTGCCGCGCCGTTCGCCGGGGCCCGCCGCCACCTGCTGCCGGCAGGGCGGGGCGAGCGGAGGGGCGGCGGCCAATGGCGGGGCGGCCGAGCCGCGGGCCCGCGGGCTCCTGTCACACCTGGCAGAGGCGGAGGGCGCCAAGCTCGGGGCTGCGCTTGGGCGCCCTGCGGGGAAGGGGGCGCCCTGCGGGGAAGGGGGCGCCCTGCGGGGAAGGGGGCGCCCTGCGGGGAAGGGGGCGCCCTGCGGGGAAGGGGGCGCCCTGCGGGGAAGGGGGCGCCCTGCGGGGAAGGGGGCGCCCTGCGGGGAAGGGGGCGCCCTGCGGGGAAGGGGGCGCCCTGCGGGGAAGGGGGCGCCCTGCGGGGAAGGGGGCGCCCTGCGGGGAAGGGGGCGCCCGGGCCGGCGGTGAGCTGCAGCGAGCGCTCCACCGGGAGTTTCTCAGCCAGCACCGAGGTTTTTCCTTTGTCGCCCCTCAGGCCGCGGTCGCTCCCCCCTCGCTGTAAGCCGTCCTCGCAACTGCGGCGCCTCCCTCCCGCGCAATGCGCTGCGAGTCCCTTGGAGTTGCAGCCCGTGCTCCGCCGAGGATCCCGTCGTGGCCGGGCTCCGTCTGGCGCTCCCGGCAGCCCCGCAGCGCCTGTGCTGGGAAACAGGGTGCGCTCGGCCCCTGCTCGGTTACCTGTCTGTGCACTGCACGGCGGCGGACAGCCCTGCTGGGGCAGCGAAGTCCCCGTACGAAACCATTGGACGGCGAGCGCTGAGCGGCCGTGACCGCTCTCTTGTCTGGCGACGAAGCGGTTAAACTCCAGCAGCGGCAGCGAGGGCGCGCAGCGCCCGGTCGCCGAGGGAGGAGTTTTGGGTCCTGCCGGACGCCGTCACGCCGCTCCCGCCTCAGCTGCGCGCGGCCCGTTTCAAAGCGGGAGCCATGGCCGAGCAGGGCCTGGAGATGGCCTCCATGATCCCGGCGCTGCGGGAGCTGGCCAGGTAGGACGGACTCAGCTGTTGCCTTGTCAGACGGGGGGAGGGGGGGGAAATCGCGCCCGGTCTTGGTATTAGCGTGTGGCGTGGGGAGGTAGAAAAGTAGGTTCGTTCCCCAGCGCTGTGCGCGGTCTCCCGGGGTTGGGCCTGCGCCCTCCCCTCATCCCGGTCGCGGCCCCCCGACACCTGTCCAGGATGCTCCCACCCGGGGGGCTTCGTCCTTCCCTCCTTCTCTCCCTCCCTCCTTCCCTCCCTCCCTCATTCCCTCCTGGGTGGTGCAGGTAGAGCCTGTGTGTAGGCCTGTATAGTGCCCAGCGTCCTGGGAATTTGTGTTTCTGATGTGGTTTCACTCATAATTAAACGACCTTGATAATATTTGGCTCTAAGGTTTTAATGGCAGCGTCAAGACTGCGGCTTTGTTTTGTGACAGGCAGCTAGCTGGTATGGAAGTACAACTGTATGTTGTTTGACCTGATGGGAGCTAGCTATCACCTTAGCCACCTAAGCAGTTCCTCTTGACACTTCTTACCCAGGGTATTGATAGCGAGTAGTTGAATAATCTTGATTAATTCCAAAAGTGAAACCGGTTCATAATTTTATTTTTTTCCTGCACCAACGCTGGTTTATTGCTTGGTAGTAGCATGTGGCTAAATCCCTTAGTCTGCCAGATGTGGATTTAATATAGATCAAACATAATTGTATAACCAAATGAAATGATGTTGCACAGAACTGTATTTCTGAAGAGTAAGGAGAAAGAGGCACAGGCAATACACTGGTCCCTAAAACACGAAATCGAGTTGTATTTATTTTTGAAGACTTCTGGAAGAAAAAAAAAATCAGTGTTTAACACTCTGTTGTTGAGATAACTTCAAATAATTATTTTATAATTTAAAATGGATAATATCAAAATAATGTACTTTTTATTTTAGTGCTACTCCAGCAGAATACAATACGGTTGTACAGAAACCAAGACAAATACTCTGCCAGTTCATTGACAGAATTCTTACAGATGTAAATGTTGGTAAGTATTATATCCCTAGCTTTTAAAATTATCTACTTTATGCTTTAAGCAATTCCTGCCATAAAAAGTGCTAAAACTTATTTCAATAGAGATTTAGTAGTTGAATACAATACCATTTATAACTTAGTTTTTAATAACTTCTGTGGTGAAGTGTTTTCTATCATGATAGGAAGTTAAATCGACAAAAAAAAGGGTGGAAATGCGGTGCATGGTTGAATTGATCAATTTAAATACCATACCCATGTTACTCTTAATTCTCTTATAGTGCTGAAATGGAGTCTATAAAAATAAAAACAAAAAGCTGATCTGCTTTAAATACTGCCTTTGCACATGTGTTGTATTTTATCATAACCATGTAACTTTTCTGGTTAATTACCATCTGAATCCAAGAGAGTTTCCTTCTTGTGCTAACTAACTGTTGGAATGTGGATGAATCTTATGTGATTTAGATACCTGTTTCAGTGGAGTGATAGAGTAGCACTAAATATGTTTAGTATTTTTCTCAACTTTCTGATTCAGTAAGCTGAACTTACCATTTAAAAACTTCTGTTTCTTGGAGATTTAGAACAATTCTTAGAAGTTTTTTTCTACCGAGTTCATAAACCTAGGTAAAATTGTGTGACTAAAAAATTAAAATGTCAACTATTTGCTATTCTTCACTCATCAAACAGTTGGATATAATACTAATTAAACATTAACGCGTGTAGTGCTAATATTATTCAAGTTGAGTACTTAGTAGTTTTCTTCATACAGTTTGGCATTACACAGAGGGTTTATGGTATGCACAAAATCATCCTAATGGATTAATAAAGCGCACTCAATTGATAATTATACAGGTTTAATACCATATCATAGTATTTTATGTAAAAAAAATTCTTCTTTCTCTTTAGGTGCGAGCAAAGTTTGTGAAGTTTATTTATGGCAATGCTAATTCAGAAATGTGTCTCCTTTTTTTTTCAAGTTGCTTTGGAACTGATTAAGAAGTCAGATTCGCAGCCAAGTTCTGTAATGTTGCTTGATTTTATTCAACATATCATGAAATCTTCCCCACTTATGTTTGTAAATGTGGATGGAAATCAGGAGGAAACTGAATGCAGTTGCATTGGTGAGTTTGTTGAAGCTTGATTTTTGTTCAGGTTTTACATTTTCTGACAATGGAATCATGCAAAAGAACAAAAATGGGAAAAAGGCAGATTCTTAAATTCAGCATTTATTTATGAATATTATGATAGGCTTTTAATACAGTGAATTGATTTGTACTTGTGATAACTGAAATTTATGAGGAAAGAGTTTGACTTTATTCATCACCATTACTTAGTGATATTGTCCAGTTCACACTGATGAGATATCCTGTATGCATACTCATTGCCTGAGGGTTTTTTTGGCAGAGGCAAATGACTGGAACTATGCTATGTAAAATGTTTGTCTTCCACCTCACCCTGCCCCGTGTGCATCCCCCCCTCTCCCCTTTTCCTCTTTTTTAATAAGAATAGCTGAAGAAAAGTCTCAGTGAAGGCTCTGTTTACTGAGCCTACATGCAGTATCTCAAGGAGTCCTCTTTTGTTTTACTAATGAGCAACCTGTGCTCAAGGAGGTGCTCATTAACAGGAGGTTTTGGTGGTTTTTTTTATCTTAATAGTTTTGGGTTTGCTCTTTCTTTTTTATTGTCCTAGAATTCAGTAACTGGATCATAACAAGGCTTCTCCGAATTGCTGCAACTCCGAACTGCAACACATTGCACAAAAACATTTGTGATGTCATTTGCTCTTTACTTTTTCTGTTCAAGATTAAGAGTTGTTCCATTTTTGAAGTACTAACAAAAGACTTGCTACAGCTTTTCCAAGACTTAATCTTCTTGCATGAAAGAGATGTACAAAACCATCCCTGGGGAGATGGACTGGTCTGGCCAGTGACTGTAAAGAGATTTTCAAGCAGTGTGAGTGACGATGTGGGATATTTAAGATTGGTACCACTACAGCTGATGGGCATGCCCAATGTGGAATGTTTGGAAGTTATATTAATGTCTATTCTGACAGATATTGTTGCAGATGTGTTTTTTGTAAGACAAGATACTATTCTGTGGGGAATAGGCTGCTCGCTGTTAGAGTATGGCAGTCCAAAAGTTAAAACTTTGTCAGTGAAGTTTTTAGTAAAATTAATTCATTTAGGAGGACCACCAGAACAGCTGGCCAGTGTTTTCTTCACAGTCTTCTTTGGAATTCTACAGTCAGCAGTTGAAATGAATACTGATGAATTGGAACTCTTTGGAGAACCACTCTTACTGTTGGTGAGGACATTATTGCCTTTTGAAGCTGATTCTTACAAAAATTTTGAACCTGTCTACTTGAATATGCTACTAGAAAAGCTCTGTGCATTGTTTGAAGACGATGTGTTTAGGTGTCTTCAGTGTGAAAAGCTGAAAGCTGCTTTTTGCCATATACTGCAATATTTTCTGGAGTTTGTTCCAGTTGGCTATGAATCTGCCTTACAAGTAAGAAGAGTCTATGTCAGTACCATATGTGGAATTTTTGTGAATGTGCTTGGAACTCAGGAAGAACAAGAGGTAGGTTAATTTTAAAAACTCTATTTGTTACGTGCATAGATCCATGTATAAAAATCTACCTCTGTGCAAGGAAGAAAATCTAGGAAATACCATTTTTAGTTGCATAATTAGATTGATACTCCTGGTTTCTCAACTGTTTCACATATTTGTACAGGTCTGAATTCTTTCATTAGTTGGTTGTAGCTGGACCCTATGGTTTTTTAGATGTATTGAACTATTGAGAAGCGTAAGGGTCTGTCTGTAATCATAGTATAAAGTGGGGGTAAGGCACAGAGTACACTCATTCAAGGTCAACTTTACAAGTAATTTCACTTCATCTGAGCTGCTCTTTCTAACCATATTCATTTTGTTGTATTTGTTCGGTACAGGCACACAGAAATTTTGAAATAAAATGGAATCATAGAATAGTTTTGGCTGGAAGGGTCCTTTAAAGGTCATTGATCCACCCCACCTGCAATGAACAGGGACAACTTCAATTAGATCAGGTTGCTCAGAGTCCCATCCAACCTGACCTTGAATGTTTCCAGAGATGGGGTATCTGCCACCTCTCTGGGCAACCTGTTCCAGTGTGTCACCACCCTCATCGTAAAAAAAAAAATAAAAAAATAAAAAAATTCTTCCTAATGTCCAATCTAAATCTACTTTTTCATTTAAAAGTACAATGAGGTGTTGATATGCTGAGTATTGCCCTTTACCCTATACAGCCATGTGCATATCATATTTATTGTCTCTTAAACTTAGCGTGTCTGTTTTGATGGCTTTGGTAGCAAGATATGGCAATAACTGGAGTACAGCTGTACAAGCTGCATTCTGTCTGGTAGGAACACAGGAAACTTCATTGCTTATGAGAGTTTTTGTCTTGTAATTGAAGTTTTCAAACTGAAAGATTTCTAAGAACTTTGTTACTATAATTTGAGATTTCATATTTTAAGTCAGAAACAACATGTCTTTGAGAAGTAAGGCATAACATACATCATGGTACCTCTGTTGTTTGTCCATCCCAGTACCTAGTGAGTCCACTTTATACAGCATTAAAAACACAAACGGAAGAAATCTTTCAGGAGCTTCATCAGAACCAGCTAGATACATCTGATACTGATGGATGGAGCAGCAGCAGTGATGAAGTTCCAGAGAAAAGACGACGACTAAGCATAGCATCAAAGCATCCCAAGAAATCACCAACACCAGTAACGTATGACCCAGTAATGTATAACACTTACTGAGTAACTACCTTTATAGTAATTTGGCTAGTGAATAATAGGAAATGACAACTTTTTTGAAGCAATTACTTCATAAGAACCAGATTGAAAGATCTTCTGGGAGAAGATCTAAATTATATTTTGAAGATTCATAATCTAGAGATGATTTTTAAGCCAAACTTTAATTAGAGACTATTTTTTAATACATTCGATGCAAATTGTTCTAATTTTTACACATAGAAAACTGAGAGAATATGTACTGAATGACAGAATCATGTATGTGGCTGCGCTGATGCTTTGGACATGTTTAAAGCAGGTCTAGTTAAGTCAGGTTGTTCTCAGATGAACGAAGCCAGTTTTTGGCCGCTGCTTGTGCTGTGCTTCAGCTCCATCATTATCTTGGACTTGTTCCAGAATGTTGATCTCTTTCTTGCATTTGGGCAGTCGAAACTGGCTCCAGCATGCTGTGCGCCACATATGGGCTCATGATCAGCCTTCACTCTTGATAATTCAGCCTAGTATGTAGTTGACCTTCTTTGCAACAAGGTCACACTGCTTTTATATTTAAGTTTAACAGAAGTCCCCCAGCTCATTTTCTCCAAAGGTCAGGCAGCCCTCTGCCTGTTCTGTTGCACAGGGGGGGGGTTGTGCCAATTGCAGGACACGTCTTTATTGACCTTCATGAGGCTCTTGTCAGCCTAGTTTTCCGGCCATTTGAGGTCCTCGAAATAAGCAGCTCTCCTTTTCTCCACAGAGCTATCTGTCTCATAGTAGAAAGGAATCCAGTTAGGTCTGGCATGATTTGCCCTTGGTAAATATCTGCTGGCTGTTCCTCGCCACCTTCTTGTCCTTTATATAGCTAGAAATGAGTTCAAGGAAGACTTTCCGTAACGTTCTCGGGGACTGATGTTAGTCTGGCAGGCTTATAGTTCCTTGAATCCTCTTTTTTGCCTTCCTTGAAAATGGGTGTAACGTTTGCCTTTTTATAGTCATCAGGAACCACCCTGGGATTGTAGTGTTTATAGCCTTTATAGCCTTTCAGATGTCTGATTTGCATCATACTTCACTTGAGTTAGTATCTTGTTCTCCCAAAGAGCATATTTAAGCTAAAGCTTCGTTTGGTATTTTCCTAATCTTGTATCCCACATGGATTAGCTCTGGTTTTGCTATGATGGTTTATCTTTTCTGGAAAAGTATGTATTGGAAAACAATTAATATGGTTAATTTACAGACTTAGTCCTGTAAACATGAAATTGAAGAGTGCTCTGTGGAATGCCATCACAAAGAAAGCTGCATCCTTAATACTTACCCTTGAGAAGGAAATTCTGACAGAGGATGTTCTTCAGACCATAGAAGGGATCGCTGTAATCCTGCGACTAGCTGCTTTGTGCATAGTTCATTTTTCTCCCCCAACAAATTCTACCAGGTAAAGGTACCAAGGTGAAACTGTGAGACCAATAGTTTCTTGGAACTGTTACTATAATTTCTGTAGATTACTTCAGTGCTTGTCCGTGTATCAGGACAAGTATTGGATAAGTCCTGTATGCTTCGAAGAACCACATTTTCATAATAACTTTGCTTACAAACAATACAGTATTAGATTTTTATAG
This sequence comes from Falco cherrug, assembly GCF_023634085.1. Classification (NCBI taxonomy): domain Eukaryota; kingdom Metazoa; phylum Chordata; class Aves; order Falconiformes; family Falconidae; genus Falco; species Falco cherrug. Next base: position 16,754,462 of record NC_073707.1, on the reverse strand, counting down.
TCTGTTGCATTGATCATGTGGTTTCTATTTTAACAGTATAGGTCATAAAGTAACTCATCCATGTAACGCTGACACATGTAAGAATACTCCGAGCTCCTCGGATTCAGTGGTGAATATACAGTTCATATGGATTTCCTCTGATTTTATCACAAGAGTATTGAAAACCTGTATAAACCTGTTAGAGGCTGCTACGCAGACTATGAACCTAGAACAAGTGATTGACAGAATAGTGAAAATCTTTGATGCTTTACTGTATGCACAAGGTGAGAAATCCTTTAAACTAGCATGTCTTTTATTGGATTTTTAAATTAGGAATGCATCTGACTAAATTAGTCTGTTGTGGAAGAGGTACTCAAATTACAGATCTTGTGCTGGAACTCCAATTCCTGTACAAAAAAAGTCACACTAAAAAACAAAGAGTGCTCCTCTCTGTTCAGAGAGCTTCTTTTGCATTCCTTTTTGAATGTATTTTACTAGTGTTTGCCTGTACTTCTGTAGATTTTTATCCAAACAAGGGACTACATAGGGATAGTTAATATGCCTAAGAAAGAAGGAACTTTTAGCAGCTTTCTTCTTAAAATACACAGAGGCAGCATGCTTTACTATCTCAGTTTCACTAAAAGATTTCAAGGCTTCTGACCAGCTTCAGCAAATGTGGCACATAGGAAGTGTACCAAAAATATTAAGTACTTGCATGGTTTTTTTAAAAGTAGCTAGTATGATGGAGGACAGACTCTACTAAGACTAAAGCATTATGAGTTCAGCTTACTACCCATCCCAAAGTCCACCTGAGAGTATTTGTACAAATCCTGAGATCCCAAAGTTGTATTCATTCTGCTGCTCATGTATGAAATGTTGTCAACTGTTTAATTAAATTTTTAGATTATTTTGATGTGGCACTACATCATATATTATATGTCTAAAATGTAGGATATCAACATGTGGGAACAGTGATACTAATCTATGTTGATAGAAAAAAATAACATTTTGTAACAAATTAAGAACATAAAATGTGCACCTGTTTTATAAACTATACAGAGTTGGACAAGTATCAGGGGGGTTTGTTGCTTTATTTTTTTTCACTTCTAGTGAAAATTCCACTAAGTGATGAGATTCTTGGTAACTTATGTGGATTGCTGTCTCTGCCCTGGATTTACAGCCATCCTGATGATTCTTTTCTTAAGTCATCTGCTTTTGGGTTCGATCCTCTAATTTTGAGTCAAAAAACTGCACAGTGTTTCTGTAAGTATTTTAAAATATATAACCCTAATGTTTCTCTGGAATGGTTCTTCTAAAGTAAAATTATTTTCTTTTTCCTCTTATGGTGATATTAAAAGTTTAGATCAAATAACTATTTGCTTAATTTTGGTTTTTCTCTTTAGCACCCCAAACTCAGTCACACTGTGTGCTCCTTCTGTCTCTCTTCCCAAAAAACATCTGTCTGGATTGGAGAAAATCCATTTACCATTGGGCACTACAAAGTCCCCATGAAGTAATTCGGGCTACTTGCATTAAAGGATTCTCTCTCCTGCTTCACCCACCAAGTGTGCAGTCCTGCAGCGTGATTCCTGAAGCTCTTTTGTATGTATTAATGCTGCTTTTCTGTCTCTGTGCAAGAAGAAAAAATAACAAATATGAAATGTATAAGTGCAAAAATAAATATTTATTTCTATTTCATCCAGAATTTGCTAGCTCTCAATTTCAGAAATTGTAAGATATCAACAGGATAGGTGTAAGTGATGATGTCTGTATGATGGAATAGTGTTCACTTCCCATGTCAGTATGCAAATTACTTGGCTAGTTGAAGACCCCAATTTGAATGAAGGAGGGGAAAGGTGATATCTTTGTTAAATATACGTGAGACTTGTCTGTATATCTCTTAAAATCTTTCCAATTTCCCTGCCTTCTGTAATATACAGCTTGGTGTGTTCTGTCCTATTGTGTCTGGTCTTCAGTTTCTTTAATATGACAGACTCACTGTGCTCAGTGCTTCTTCAGACATTTAATAGAACTTGAGGGTAATCTGGAAAGAAAAAAAGAGAATTTAATTTAGTCAGGTGGATCCTTAAATTGTCCTAATAGTACTTCTGGTATAGAGAATTCAGGCAATGTAGAAATACAGATTTCTAGGTAAATGATCTATTAAAATGGTTTTGGTTTTGTTTCCATTTCAGAAATCAAATTAAGGATAAGTCTGAGCTAGTCAAGGAGGCTTGTGCTGCTATAGTTGGGAAATTGTCTTGCTGTCTTTCTGGCACGTTCAGTGTACGACCTTCCTTAGTGGACTCTGCTATTAAGGATGTTACTTCTGGCATTTTATGTAGTAGCCTTACTGTGACTCCTACTCATGAAACAACTTGTTCCGTGCAAGCCCGTGTTTTCAAGCCATTTCTTACTCTCCTCGATAGCAAAGTATCCAGTTCAGTAAAGTTAGGTGGGTGACTTTACCTTTAACATTTTGCACTTCTATGTGAGGTACTAAGTCACTGCTACTATACTTTTCTGCATTCCTCTTTTTCTTTTTTTAATAGCTATAATGGTGCTTGAAGTGTTGTATTTCTGTTGATATCACCGCTTATCTTTGGAGTAGTCATTAATATTATTTTTAAACTACCATGGCTCAATTTTGTTCTATGGCTATATATAGAAACATAATACTTGATAAAATGTGAATCTTAAATAGTGTGCCTGGTTTGACAATACTTACTCTTCCGATTAACAAAAAATACAGTGTGCTTTATGGCTTACTTGCATCACTGTTTTGTGCACTTCAATAGATTTTTACAAAACATTAAAAATACTTTTTCCTTTCCTCGCCACCCAGCATTTATAGATAATATACCTCATCTTTGCAAACATCTGGATTTTAACACTGATGAGTCCAGTGTGAAGGTTCTTGTTGGGTCTTTATTAAATCTAATGGAAGATCCAGACAAAGCTGTCAGAGTGGCTTTCAGTGAGTGCATAAAGAACATACTAGAATCCTTAGACTCTGAAGAAGGATTCATAAAAGAGGTGAGTTTTTACTTGTTTTCTGTTGTTTTTCCTAACTTAACTATGGGTTTTTTTCACTAATGTCAAATGCTCTAAATTTTTTTTGGTTTTTTTTCCTATGTTCCAGCTGTTAGTTTCAAGAATGAAAGAAGCCTATACAAATGCCAAAATATCAAGAAATAATGAGCTTAAAGATACCTTGATTCTCACAACAGGAGATATTGGAAGGTATTTTTGTTAGTACAGTGAAAATTGCAATGTCAGTTTGTGATGCAAAGTAACCTTTTGTTCAGGTGTAAATGTGAGTAAATTACTTATTTCAAGGTCAGCCGTGGTCCAGAGACCTTTGCAACTGTTCCATGCTGTTGATTCGTATGGAACATTCTTCATTTTCTTTTGCCCTGTCATAGGAATAGATAAGCCATGCAAATAGAATGATGAGTCATTTTGCATTATGGTATCGTATATTCTGAAGTAGTGTTATTAATGCAGTGATTCTTTTCTCCTTTGTAATTCTTTTTCTTCTGCTTATTTTGTAAGGGCATCAAAAGGAGATTTGGTACCATTTGCCCTCTTGCATTTGTTACACTGTTTGTTGTCCAAGTCAGCTTCTGTGGCTGGAGCAGCATACACAGAAATTCGATCCCTGGCAGCAGCAAAGTCCATAAAACTGCAAGCATTTTTCAGTCAGTACAAGAAGCCTATCTGTCAGGTAAAAAGAGTTGATGGTTCTTTTTGTGTGTTTTGAAAATGATGTTAAAATTACAGTATTTTACAAGGTGAAATCTCATTGGACAAGAAAGAGATGATTTAAAAAACCCACAACCCACAAACATTCAGGAAGGATGGGAAGTCTTTGACTTTTTCATGATCTGCTCCCCTCAACAGTATTGCTTTTCTCTCTTATTCCCTAGATGCTGTTATTCTGAAATAAAGGAACTCTATATATAGTTTCTTGCATTGTATGGAACCTTTGCCACAAGAAGCTATGATTTTAAATTGGAATTGAAGTCAATGTACCACAGGCATAAGACTGATGTGATTGATTTGGTTTTTCTCTTACACCCTTTATCTAAAGACAGGAGCTCCGGTTAGAAGAAAATTATCAAAAGCAAACTTTTCTAATTTTGAATACTTTTTTAATAATGCAATGTCTGAATCCAGGGTTGTGAAATTAAATGTGGTTATTAAGTAAATGATAATCCAGTTCTGTTGCAAAGTAATAATCATAAATCTATGCAACGAATGAGAAGGAAAAACAGATGCATAGAATGAGGAGCAAAACTTTGTGTTTATTTTTAGGGAATGAAAAAGGGGAAAGTAATACTAAGTACATATTTCTTCATGCTTAGTTTCTAGTAGAATCCCTGCACTCCAGCCAGATGGCAGTATTAAGTGCTCCATGCCAGGGTAATGAGCTACAGAATCAAACAGCTGCTCACCAAAGAGAAATGGCTCTGGACATGTTATCTGAGATCGCCAGTGTATTTGATTTTCCAGATCTAAATCGCTTTCTCTCAGTAAGTTGGTCAGTCCGTTTTACTTTTGACTGTGTGCGTGTTTGCATGCTTGTGGATTTCTATTTTAGTCCACAAATTTTCAGTGAATGTCATGAAACTGAATCTTTTCTCTAGTTGCTCTTTGTTATAGTATAGAATACTCTGGGATTGCTGCAACTGGGAGCTCAAATGCAGAGGGACAGTTTTATCAAGGAGTTACAGCAGCGGCCACAGTGCTAATTCATGTATGACATGATGAAGTAACTAAGGCCTGGAGTGTTCATAGCGCATATTGATATTAATGATGTAGTGCCCTTGGAGGAATTATCTGTAAGGTGTGATTTTGTGCATGGTGTGTACTTTCTTGCTTCAAATGAAGAAAGATATTGTTCCGTGGATAGATCTCTTCCTGATCTGGTTAGATATCTGTCAGTCTTGAAGCCTAAGTAGCTTCTTATTCATACTCACATTTTGCTTGTTGGTAGATGGGAAGTGCACAACCATTAAGTAAGCTGTGTTCTAGTTGACTGGTAGGTTGGGGGAGTGGTGTTGAGTCTGGGTCTGGTTTTTTTGTGTTGCGGATTTTTTGTAGGGTTTTGGTTTTTTTTTCTCAAGATCTCTTTCTGTGGAGAATCTGTATAGACAGAAAAAATGCTAGCCCACTTTTGTTTGCATGCTTCTCAGTATGGATTAGGTGAAGCACCTCCTTAAGTAATTTATTTTATCTGCATTTTTCCTGGGTATTTCCATCTTAAAGTTGTTCTTTATTCATACCTGTGGTCATACGTATGACCAGAGATGTGTAATGTTGTACTGACACAAATGGAACAAAGCCAAACCCTGGGGTTTGGGAGGGTTTTTTTGTTTGCCTGTTTTTTCTATTGTGTTGTTCTTAATTTACCAGCGGACCCTACAAGTTTTGCTTCCAGACCTTGCAGCCAAGGCTAGTCCTGCAGCCTCCACACTTATTCGGACCATAGCAAAACAGCTGAATGTAAACCGAAGAGAGATTTTAATCAATAACTTCAAATACATCTTCTCTCATTTGGTCTGTTCCTGCTCCAAGGATGAGCTTGAGAGGGCGCTTCATTACCTTAAGGTAAATTGGCATTTGCTCTATTATATGTGCAGATTAGGAGCAACAATTAATGTATAGCAGGCTTTCTGCTTTATTAAAGTTAAGATATTGCAAAGTATAGGTGGGGAAATTGTGTATGCAGAAGTTTTGTTGTTCTTGTCATTCATAATCTGTTCTGTTGGCTCTGAAGAACTGTTGTAAGATATTTTGTGAACTTTAAAACTAAAAAAATTGTTTATCTAACACTGAGCTGACTAGAAGCTTTCTTTGATTTCTATGGTAAATCAACCAGAGTCAAATGCCTTCTGTTTCTCAGCGTGCTAGTTTCATTATGATGAAATGAAGACTTGGTTTCTGTTTGCTATTTGATTATAGAATGAGACCGAAATAGAACTGGGCAGCTTGCTTAGACAGGACTACCAGGGGCTGCATAATGAATTATTGCTGCGTATAGGAGAGCACTATCAACAAGTCTTCAATGGTTTGTCAATATTGGCTACATTTGCATCTCATGATGATCCTTATCAGGGACCTAGAGAAATAACATCACCTGAACAAATGGTAAGGACATAAAAATATTCATGTTCAGTTCTGTTCAGTGATATTTTTTTTCTCCAGTCTGAGAGTGAAGACAATTTAGTATTCTCTGAACATCACTTATTTGGTGGGGAAAACGAAGTGGAGGAAAGGCTGGCATTTCATATTACGTGTTCCTGTAACGGAGTTACATACCCAATATGCATAAAAAACCAAAACAAAAAACCCACTACAAACAAACAAACAAAGAAGACGCACAAATGCCAAAACCCTACCAAAGCAAAAACCCTATAGTCTAATAGGAATGTCTTTCATTAGTGCTGATACTTCATAAGGAGCAGTGTATGTATTTGGGATTCTTCTCATTTGTCTTTCCGAATTAGCATTTCATAGTTGCTTTGTAATTTCTTATAGCTTAGGAATATGTTAATAGTAAGATTGCTTGGAGTTTTTACTTTTCTTTTTTTTTTTCTTTTTCCTCCACAGGCTGATTATCTGCAACCTAAATTGCTTGGTATCTTGGCATTTTTTAACATGCAGTTACTGAGTTCCAGTGTTGGCATTGAGGATAAAAAAATGGTGCATAAACTTGATTATCTTTGTCTTAATATTCAAAATTAAGGGCTACTTTAATACTCCAGACTTATTTATGTGATTGTGCAGTTGTCATTGAAGTCTCAAAGGTACTAAGGCTCTGATGCGATGCTTGAAAACTGCTGGTCTCACTGTGGGTAGGACTTCTGTGTAAGCTCAAAGTTTTATTTTGTTTCTTTCATGTTTCATTTCAGGTAATTATATATTTCAGTTAGTTAGACATGGTACATCTAACAAGTCAGTCAATCAGTAATTATAGAGGAGGAATCCATGTGTGTGTTTTATATGTGTGAAAGAAATGAAGTGTAGGATGAGGGAATCTGGAGAAAACTGGAGTTACTGCAGGGAACAGTTACAAGGGCACCAAAGGGCAAAGCTAAAGAAAAAAAACATGCAAATCCAAGAGAAACAGCTTTATTTGTTTTGCTTCTCACAAAACAGCTCCTTTGAGTTTTACAGTAGAGACCATTTAGAGAAATTGAAGCTCACAACTTGAGACAGAGTCTGAAAATTCTGCTTTGCTGAGACAGTTTTTTTTTAACCACAAGACAGGCCTTTTAGCCACCTCACAGAGGCAGTGCAGATTTCTGTAGGGAATTTTTCAATGGTAGAATATATATAACCTTTACATTGACAGACTACATTTTGTCTGGTGTTCCTTCAAGCTTTTTGCTTCTCAGATATTCACATTGGAATGATCTCGTTTTCATAGCCTCTTATTTTTATGCTTTCTGCATTTCTTCATTTGTATAGTATTTCTTCTGCTGCACTTGGTGTTGTTTCTACCTTTTCTTGCTTTTTTTGTTCTTGGTGAGTTTCCCCTTCCATGACCTTTCCTTAAGCTCAAGTTTCTTTCTCTGTTACTGATTTGTTATGCTGGATGTTGTACTACCTTATTTGGTACAGTGTTACTGTGGCTGAAATATCTCCTGCTTTTTCTGTGTCTCAGTATTTCTCTTCTGTCCTTCTTCAGTCTCATTGACAACTGAGCTATTACCTGTTCCATGAAGCTTACCTATCACTTCTGCCAGAAGTTGTATGTCAATTCTGTTGTTGGTGTTTTGTTGTGGTTTTTTTTAAACATGTTTGTTTTCTCTGTATTTCCAAACCCCACTCTTTTCAGCTTCTAAAACTTTGGACATATAGTCAATTATCCTATAACGGGATTCTATAACTAATGGTATCCTTTGGTGTTACTCCTCATCAATCTATCAACAGCCTAAATAACAACTTTTTGTTACAACACTGTCAGTACAGAGTCCCTTTCATTCTCTTCTCTAACCTCCCAATTGTTTATTGAAACATCAGACCGCATTTGATGTCTTATAGAGTATGGTTTCTTAAGCCAACTGTCCTGGTTTAAGCTGAGATAAAGTTAATTTTCTTCTTAGTAGCTGTTGCAGTGCTCTGTTCTGGATTTGGTGTGAGAATAGTGTTGATAAATGTTCTTAGTTGTTGCTAGGTAATGTTTATATTAAATCAAGGACTTTTCAGTTTCTCAGGCCTTGCTGGGGAGGAGGCTGGAGAGGAATAGGAAATTGGGAGGGGACACAGACAGGACAGCTGGCCTGAACTAGCCAAAGGGATATCCCACACCTTAGAACATGCTGCTCAGTATATAAACAGGAGGAGTTGGCTGGGGCCGGCGAACTGCAGCTCAGGGAGTGGCTGGGCATCAGTCAGTGGGTGGTGAGCAACTGTACTGTGCATCTCTTGTCTTCTTTTCTCTCTTCGCTTTGGATTTTGCTTCTCTCCCCTTCTCCCTCCTTTTCATAATAGTAGTTGTTATCATTATTACTTGTTTTATTTCAGTTGTTAATTTGTTCTTATCTCAAGACTTGACTTTACATTCCCTCCTGATTCTCCTTGCCATCCCTGTGGCAAGGGGTGAGTGAGTGGCTGCATGGTACTTTATCAGCTGGGGCTAAATCACGACACTGAGGTAGCCTGGTTTTATTAGAAAATATGGCTTGTCTATGTTTTACTGAGTCTCTTAATACACTAAAATGAATTTCTCTATGTCTAGGCCTTGAACAGTCTTATGTCTTTAATGAAGCTCATGGGTCCCAAACACATCAGTTCAGTAAGAGTGAAGATGATGACTACGCTGCGAACAGCTCTAAGATACAAGGATGACTTTCCAGAACTGTGTTGCAGGTGAACTGATAGTGTGCCCAGTGACATGCCATTTGTGTCCTTGAATACACTGTTTTGTTTTGTTCTAGACAGTAATCTAAACCATAGAGCTGAAGTAACTTTAAAATGCTTCTCACCTAAATGACTCACCTAAAACATCTTTATGCAGAGAAAAACATCATTGATTACTGTTGTTTTGTTGTCTTTTCTTGTTTAGAGCCTGGGATTGTTTTGTTCGAAGTCTGGACCATTCATACCTTGGCTCCTTGCTTAGTCATGTGATAGTAGTGTTATTGCCCCTAATACATATCCAGCCAAGGGAAACTACAGCAGTATTTTACTTTCTCATAGTTGAGAACAGGTACCGTACAAAATATTTACAGTTATGTTGATTAAATTCTGCAATACAAATGGGGATGATGCTTAATTAAAGTTGTCCAGCACTGAGATGAGAAAAATTGTTTTTCTGCAAAATTGTGTGTGTTCTATAAAAGTCCCACTTCTCTAAATTACAATGAGATTGTGAACTTTTACAAATAATAGCCTCATCTGAAAAGGTGTTTTTATTTTGTCCTTTAAAAATACATGATGATATGGCCAACTTACAACTCGTTCAGACACTGATCCTTGCCAGGTTTTCTGATTCCGTGTTGTTTTGTGCTGGTACAGAAGCAGACTTCCCTCTACAGGGCACACAGCGAGGATAACAATGATTGTTAACGTTTACTGTAAGCTAGAGAGAAGTGTACAGGATTGGAAATAGGAAATTAGTTACTTATTTGTTTCCTTCAATAATTAGTTATACTTAAGTGCACAGAATTTAATGTTGAGTAAGATTTCATACAGCCTCCTCACAAGTGCTTGCACCAACTGAAAATAAAACCAGTCTAATGCAAAAGACTTAAATTTTTGTGACACTTTTTCACAACAGTGTTGAGCCTTAATTCTTTTTATTTTATTGTTTTTTAGCTTAAAATTATGATTTGGGTTTTTTTTTTAGGAATGATGATAGTTTTTATCTTGATTACTTTTGTTGGGTTGTCATTTTTCTTGCACTCTATCATGCCAACAGTATTCAAAATAAAAGGCGACAGCAGGAGTAATAAGGCTCTTGTAGAAGCCCATATCAGCAAAACTGAAAGAGATTCCTTCATGTTAGGAACACAGAATTCTTTTTTTTGGTTGTGTTTCCTTTTCTTATGAGGAAAACTGGAACAGGATTCACATCAAATAGGATTATGCTCACCCTTTGGCCAGTGTCCAAAATAAGAGCAGCCAGTCCTGGTAGAGATGAATGGCAACTTTGAAACCTTTGGAAAGAACTGTCTTTGGAAGAGAAAGTAATTTAAAGCGTAGAGGAGGAATACCTGTGGCTTAGTCAAGTAACAAGAGAAACAAATTGTTTAATATTTATACTTAGATAAAAATCCATGGAATTTACTTTTTTGTTTTTCAAGCCTTTGTTGTTCCTGTCATTACATTTCATTGCTTTCTGTTGATGGGTTTTTAAGGTTTTCCCGATCCAACTAATGTTTGCTATGTTCTTTGCAATGTTTTTTTTGCTAACTATTAGGGATGCAGTGCGAGACTTTTTACATGAAATATATTTTCTGCCTGACCTTCCGGAATTAAAAGAAATTCAGGTCGTCCTTCAGGAATACAGAAAGGTACAGCTTCTTTTATTTATTTTTTTATTTTTAATGTGTCAAATGAATTAATGACAGATGAAGAAAATATGTAGTTTACTGTTAAGTGGAAATAGTACTTCTCTGCTTCCACAACAAAACAGAATTTGTGTATTGCAGGAATACTTTGAAGCAGGTTCTGATTTTTCTTTAGGAGTGAAATACGCTCATGTTCAACATGCTTGTTTATGTAGCATCTCTTAAACACTTTTCAACTTTTTCAGACTAAAGATATTATGAAAATCAGCAGTATAAGCTATGGCAATGATTGTGTTACAAGAGAAACTATTTTAATTTGATCCCCCTTCCATATTCTCTTTAAAGCTAACAAAATTTGTCTATTTTCAGGAGTACTCTGTTGTAGAGGAATGAAGGCAGTGGGTTGATCAGCATTGATAACATGCAGCTGTGGCCTTGCCTCCAAGGCAGTGGGTTGATTGACATGGGCAATGTGCAGCTGTAGCTCGTTCCTGCTAAGTGGTTAAGTAGCCCTGAGGATGGTGGGAGAGGGGGTCAGATGGAGGAGGAGCAGTATGGTCTGACCTCTGGAGGAGGGAGATACAGCACAGTCAGTAGAATCTGACCAATAGTAAAGCCTTGTTGCAGCCGACTAGTTTGATTGTGCTGCAACACTCCGTGGTCTATTTGTTTTGCTTGCTGTCAGAATGGTTAGGTAATAGATGGGAAGTAGCAATTATGTAGTGGGAGTGAGGTAACAAAAGTAAAAATTAATTTGATTTTCAGATAATGAGGTACTCCAAACAGCTTATTCTGATTTAATTACTTTTGTTTATGCAATCATTATACTTGCACAGAGGTGTAAATATAGCCACTTTTTGAAGAAAACATTTTAAGAAACAATGAGTCTGTGGTCTATGGATGTAGGTGAGAATGTAGGCAGAAAGGTAGTTGTTTGTGCTTGTTCTCACTTGTGTTGAGATGTTGCTTAGCTGTGTTCTTGTTATGCTTAACTTGAACTTCTAATGTCATGTCTTGTTCAGGAATCCTCCAAAAGCACCGACTTGCAGACAACACTGCAGCTGTCTATGAGGGCTATTCAGCATGAGAACGTGGATGTTCGTATTCATGCACTTACCAACCTGAAAGAAACATTATATAGAAATCAGGTATAGAAAACTGCCTTCAGTAGAAATAAAAATAAATCAGTCACATCTGGACCAACAATATAAAAATCATCACTGTTACTGGATATTAACATGAACTGTGGTATTCTCCTCAAATTATTAAGCTAGCTGTTTCTTAATGTAATGGGGAGTAGGGGTTCTTTTTCATCATGTCTCCTTGCGAGAGGACTCTCAAATCCTCCAAATCTGTGGGATGTACCACTAGCCTTGCTGAATCAACATTTCTTATCTTTTCTTCAACTCTGAGGAAAGATATGTCTTAAGAAGTCCATTTCAGCAATCTATTGTGTGGGCTTGTTCTCTGTTAGAACATGTATGGCTTTTGCATCAGGAGACTAATACATTAAAGGCTGCTTTTTTGTGTGTGTGAGTGTAATATCTGAAAGAATTAAGATGTGTGTGACCACCTCACACCTTTAATATTTTTTTCCTCTTCCGTCTTTGCCTTATACCCTCAATAATTTGAATTAATTGATTATACTAAAATAACTTTTATAGCCATATGTAAGTTGAAGATACTGCTTCACAAATCTGTGTGTTTATATGCCCAGAGAGGTGTATGTGACTTAATTTAATAAATAAATCAATAAACAAATCTATGCCCTTAATAGCTATACAATTGTGGGACACTCTTTTCAGTCAGAAATTTAAAAAAATCCTAGCTTAAGAACAAACAATCGTTATGTATGTATATTCCTGGCCAATGAGTAATTCTTGCAGCTCAGGTCAGCAAAATCTTGCCATGTCTTTCTTAGAAGTCCATAAAAATAATTGAGGCAAATCAAACTTAATTAGTTCCACAGCTTGTAAAACTATTTGCTCTGTTATGTTTGCTGTGGTTTCAGTTTTCATTAAACGTAACGATTGCAAACTTCATCACATTATTAAGAGAAATTTTTTTCTGTGTTTGGACTAAATGTGGAACTGGAGAATAAAAGCTGGGCCAAAATGAAGGGTCATCCAGTTAAAATGATGGGCATTGATCAAAGGACTTGAAACCCTGGGCTTTGTAGGACTTGAGAGTGAAGAAATGGCCCACAAAAAGGAAATAATAAAGATACAAATGGCAGCAAACTCGGAAGGTATGACAACAGCTGCATGAAAGAAATTGAGAGGAAGTATCAGAACACATGAAGAAAAGTCACAGATAAGTGAAAAAGATGATGTAGAAGAGAGGTTTTTCTTGGTAAGACAAGGAAGGAAAATAAAGTTAGTAGAGAGGTGCATGGTAATGAAATACAGTATTTGCCATGACAGCATTATTAATTGACTTCCAATTCCCTCATTCTTACTCATTTGTTTAGTTCTTCCTAGGATCGTGAGCAATAATATGGCAATGGGCTATAGTTACAAATTGACAGTATTTGACTCGCTAACCTAAAGTCAAGGGTAAATGAAATACAGAGTTAAAGAGTGAGTTACAGATGAAAAATATCTGAGACTGTTATTCTACAACCATGAGTTTATAGTAAACTCATCTTTATTTTTCAACCTCCTAGGAAAAATTGATAAAGTATGTAACAGACAGCGAAACTGTGGAGCCAGTCATCTCCCAGTTGGTAACTGTACTTCTTATCGGCTGCCAGGATGCAAATTCTCAAGCCCGACTACTTTGTGGAGAATGTTTAGGTGAACTGGGAGCCATAGATCCTGGCAGGCTCGACTTCTCAACAAGCGAAACTCAAGGAAAGCATTTTACGTTTGTGGTAAGAAGTATTGCTGTAGTATTGTGCTTAGCATTAAGGGGTTTTTAAAAGTACTTGGGGAGTAGGGAACCTCAATTTTAGGCTGTGGGAATCTACACTTGCTTTCTTACATAAACCAGTTTAGAGTTAGGCTTCAAAGTGTTATTCATAGATTAAAGACAGAGCGATTACTCTGTTTTAATAACACTGGCATTCTGTTTGTGATGGAGGCTGGTGTGGAGGATCCAAATTTTGCCTATGGATTATTAATGGAACTGACCAGAGCGTTCCTTGCTTATGCTGATAATGTTCGGGCTCAGGATTCTGCAGCATATGCAATTCAGGTAAGATATGTGGTTAGATCCTATTTTTTCTTCACAAATGATTTCCTATCACACTGAACTTAGAATTATGCAATATAAAAGTACATTTCAAAGTACGTGTTTAAGTATTTGAAACTTTTCTTGTAGAGCTTTAAATTGCAAGGTAGAAGGTTATTCAGAGTAGTGATTTTTTTATTTTTTAAACTCTTTAGTGCTCACTTAGAATTCTGGGGAATTGTCAAATAAAAGAAGATTTGTTTGCTTTTGTGTCATGATATTTTAGGAGAGATCTGATGTTTCAGAGGTAACTAACAGTCCAAACATAGTGATTCATGTAGGAATCCTGATGCTTTCTTAGAAATGGTGCAGGTTCCATAGGCAGAAATGAAAAGCAGTAAATAGTCCTAAGAGGATTATTATGCTTATGCTTATAAGAAGTAACTGAAAGGGAGCCTACTATTCTTTTCAGTGGTTTGGCAACTCCAAACTGATTTGGTCATTGGTTTTTTGGTGTTTGGGTTTTTTCTTGGATTTTTGTTGTTACTCAATATCTTTGTGAAAACTTCAGGAGAATTCTTTGCTCCAAGAGAAAATAAGGGGCCCCTTGTAGTCAGTGGAATAAGAAGATTTCATTAGCTTATGCATAAGGAGGAATCAAACTAACTTCTAGTCCTTGTTTATTGGCAGGTGTGAAGAATAAGAGATAACATGGTCCAAACACCAGCTTGGAGAATCTAGAGAATCAATAGTTAGTTCAAATCAGCACTGCCTAGTAATAGGGGATTAACAGTATTGGATTAAATTTTTGCAGTTATAATTTCTGAATTAAGCATTCTGTAACTTCTGTCTCATTGCTTCTGTATGTACGCCAGTTTTCATTACTGCTGTGGTCATGAAATATTTTCAGTGCTAACTTGGTCATGTAAACCATGCGTTTTCAGGAGTTACTGTCTATTTATGACTGTAGAGAGACACACTCTGACTGCCCAGGCTCCAGGCTTTGGAGGAGGTTTCCTGAGCATGTGCAGGAGATCTTGGAACCTCACTTAAATACACGGTATATATCAACTTAAGCAATTTCTTTTTATAACAGCTTTAAAAACTTTTCTTTTTTTCCACTAGGCTAGCAATATCGTAATTTGGGTTTGTGAATGGTCCTCTTCTGTGAAGAGTGATGTGTGTATATACAAAATTCAAATAAGTTCTTTCTATGTAAAGCTGAATTAGCACTTCCTTGAATATGATTCTCTGTAAATCAAGCAAAACACTGAGCTCAAACTTTGCCCACATCTGCCTGTTTGTCCCTAGAGCATTGTCTTACGCAACGTTTTGAAGCTTTTGTTTCCTCTGTACAAATTCTCACTAGAATTTGAGTTTGTACTCAAATCCATTAATGCCCCTTTACTTGTTACCCTTTATAGAAAGAAGTAGGAGAGGAACTCAACTGGGGTTTAATTTGTCTTTTCATTTTGTTGGATTAATGATAAAAATAATGTGAACAAAACTTAGAATGATATATGCACCTTAATTTGAAATAATTAGCAATGTTTCTGTTTCCTCGTGAAGACAGCCATGCTTATCTTTGATAAGTTTTACCTTTTTGGAAGACAAACTTTTTGGCATTTCTTGACTGCCATTTATGTTCTAGGGTTTTCCTGTCTAGAACATAATACTCAAATATTTATCAAATTTAATTTCTGAAAACTGATTTGAACAGCACTTCGAAGTATACTTAAAAATCCTTGTAATGTGTTATGTTGTTTGTATTTCACGTTTTGTTTTAAGAAGCTTTAGAATAAAAGCTTTTGGCTACTGAAAGTATTTTCTTAATGCTTTTGTAAAAGATTCAGAAGATGAAGCTTAATAAGATTCCAGTTAGGTAACTTCATAATTAACAATGTGCTGTTGTTTTTCATTATGTTAAATTAAAAAGATAGTATTATTAAATGGCTATTTTAAAATTACAGGTACAAGAGTTATCAAAAGTCTGTAAATTGGTCTAAGATGAAGAAGCCAATTTACTTAAGCAAATTAGGGGATAATTTTGCAGAATGGTCCGCAACTTGGGCAGGTTATCTTATAACAAAGGTAAGAGAATAAAGTTGCTTTCTGTATTGGTTTATACAACACTTAAACCACATTTTGGTTTCTGAAAGTCAGGGGTGGATGGGGGAATATGCCTGTTTGCTATAGGCCTGTTAAAGCACATACCTGCTTGCATCATCAAGGTAACCATGCACCTTCCCTTCCCCAACATTGTTGCTTCTTGACTGGGCTTCACAGACACTGTCAAAGCCAAAAGTCTAGGAAGCTTGCCCTTTTCCAGAGACTCTTGTATAGCTGAAGGCACAGACAAAGGCTCATGGGAAGTAGCTGAAATGCTTCTGGAAAATGTCAAATTTGCCTTCTCAGTTTCTGAAAGGTTTCTTTTGCTTTCTTATAGCTCCACAGTCCCAACACATAAAAAGTACTTGTCTTATTCTTCCTTTCCTTTTCTCTTTCCAACATATAAGTGAACCACTGAAAATTTTACTTCTAAGTCAACCACTTTAAGTAAATTTAATCAAAATACCTCAGTAGCTACACCGTCCTCTTTCTTTTTCAGACAGAAGAGTTGAACATCTTCAAAATTTCCTAGTTTTTGCAAGCTTTTAAGGGCTGAGTGCAGTTGTAAACTCTTGGCCTTAACTTAAGCATTTTTCTGTGGCTAGTACAAGCTCACAGTGATGTAGAAAACATGGAGAAGTGGAACATGTAAACAAAGCTAGGTTGTCTTTCTGTCTTACATGTATCAGCAATTGATACAAGTAGTAGCAGCTGTCATCTGGCATCCCTGTTGCAGGTTTAAGTCTGATTAAATCTTCTGTAGGAGAGAAGTATCTTAAAATTATTTGATGGAATAGAATTTGTATTTGTCAACAAAAAGAAGCCTATTAATTGTTGAGGCATTTGCATTTTTCTAATGATGTAATGATGCTTTTCATGGAAATAATATTTTTCTATAGGTGCGGCATGATCTTGCCAGAAAAGTTTTCGATTGCTGCAGTATTATGATGAAGAACGACTATAAAGTGACACTTTATCTGCTTCCGCACATCCTTGTCTATGTTTTGTTGGGATGCAGTCAAGAGGATCAACAAGAGGTGAGATGTTTGAGATGGTATTGTTCTTCATAGGAATGTTCAGGAGCTGTTCTTTGTAAGAGCTGCTCAGCTCTGCAGAGTTACAGTAGACCTATATGAACAAATTGTAGAGAAGTTAAACTCCTTTCCTGGATTCATAACATAAATTTTCTGGCAGGGCTTTGAATAAATTCATACAAAATTGTGTTGAACTGCTTTTCTGTGGATTGCCATCTGTTTCTTCAGTAGGGCCTAGGACGAGATATTATGCAGTTAATTATGACTGCAATAACATCAAGAGCTGGGGTAGTACAAAGAGGAACAGAGTGCAACAAGGAATAAATTGAACTTTTATACCTTCAAGAATTCAGACCCATATTTTTTTCTCCCCCTTGCATACACTTAAAACTTAAATGGAAAAAATATTTAGCTACCAGATTGATGCACAGCAGGATTCATAGAAATTTTGTAGCAAATCAAGGATAGGAGAGAAAAGAATCATCCAGTCTGCTTTCCTTCAGTTTGCTTTGGCAGAAGTTAGAGACTGAAAAATATGATTTACTTTCTATTAATTTGAAATTTCACAGCCAAGATACCAGAGTTTAAACATTCTGGGTGTGTAGAGGTGTGTGATGATTTTTCTTGTGTGAACGAGTACATCCACAATAAGCATCTGTTATGTATGTTAATTCATATTATGTTTATTAACAAACAGCAAGCAGGTCTTTTAGCCTGGTATTTACTTACATATAAAAAAGTAGATCTGTGATCCAGTAGCCAGTAAATAACTTGACTCTTATCAAACTTTGAGGTATTGTATTACAGCAGAAGTGCAGTAGCATTCATTGTGTCTTGAAACCTAAAATTCCAGTAATTGTGATGGTTATTCTGAATCCCAGGGTTTGCTTTTCAAAGGCTTTCTCCCTGCATGGAATTTAGTGACAACAACTGCTGCTTTGTTAGCCATTTCTTCCTCTTAAGACTGTGGGACAAACAGCTTTCAAAGCACCCCAAAATTATTAAAATATACAATTAAAATATCTAGGGTTTTAGCTTGATTTTTTTTGTTCATTGCTGTTTCCTATGATTTTGACGCCTATATGGCAGTTCTGTGGTTTGTCATATTGTTTGTGTAGGTTTATGTGGAGATTATGGCTGTTCTGAAACATAATGACCAGTCTACCAGGAGACTTGAAGACAGTGCATCTGATTTAAGTCAGCTGAGCACACAGACAGTGTTCTCCATGCTTGATCATCTCACTCAGTGGGCTAGACATAAGTTTCAAATCGTTATTGCTGAGAAAAACACTGGCAAGTCTAGCAAAGACAGAGGTGATTTAAAAAGTGAGTGATGCTTATTTTATATAAAGTGGCATTTACATTCTTCAAAAACTGTTTAAATTTGCTACTTCATATTATGACCATTTAAGAAAGCAATATTCAAATAATGTTAATCTGCTGTATGATTTCTTACCGTGGTATTGTGAGTTCCACGCCCTCCCACCCCAA
Source organism: Falco cherrug (assembly GCF_023634085.1). Classification (NCBI taxonomy): domain Eukaryota; kingdom Metazoa; phylum Chordata; class Aves; order Falconiformes; family Falconidae; genus Falco; species Falco cherrug. Next base: position 16,736,155 of record NC_073707.1, on the reverse strand, counting down.
ATTCATTATTTTGAATGCCTATTGTAAGAAGTACAGATTTTAAACGAACAAAAAAACCACATTAATTTCTTGGTAGTTTTCTAAACATTCAGTTTAACATAGTCTATGCTGTCTTGTAAGGTGTAGGCTGTTCACCAGGATTGTTTTAAATAAATTATTGTTGACAGAAGAGAAAAATGGGATCTTAAATTAATCAGATTATCTCACAAATTGTAGAATAATTAACTGACTTCTGCTGCATAAGGTCATTCTTATAAATGAAACTTCAGTGGACAGGCTTTTCAAAAATGTCTTTTCTCTATAGCATCAAGTGAGGACTATGGAGAATACCAAAATGTGACACGGTTTCTAGACCTCATACCTCAGGATACACTAGCTGTGGCTTCCTTTCGTTCTAAGGCTTACACAAGGGCTGTGATGCACTTTGAATCATTTATCACAGAGAAGAAACAAAATATTCAGGAGCATCTTGGATTTCTTCAGGTTAAGTTCCTTTTGGGTTTTGTTTGTTGAATTTTAAAAAGAAAATAGACATTGATGAATAAAGCTTTGTCAGATTCTCTGGGATGGGAAGAAGAAAAGATGTAATTAAGCTCTTGCTATTGGATACAAGTGTTCTGTCATCTGTCTTTAAGCAATGTTTAGTTCTTCCCCCTTGCTTGGCATGTTTCTTATATGAAAAAGTAGTAGCTTTTTAGTGTGTAATAAAAGATTGTGAAACTTTGAAAACAGTTAAATGTGGTTTTGTTGAAAGCATAGCGTTTATTGCTTTTAGTTAATTTTGTGCCCTTTGTCAGAGAAAACATAGCCAGCTATAATAACAAACAAAACCAGCAACAACCAAAAAAAAAGCCAAAACACATTTGAAGAAAAGCTGAGTGGCTTATTCTAAAGCAGAGAAAGAGCTAATGCTAAGGGTGTTGAAAATGATTTAAATTATTTTCAAGAAGTATTTTAACCTGTGGGATGAGCCTGTTTGTTGTTACTTATGGTTTAGATTCCACAGTGAATTTCACATTGGGAAAACTTAGTATATTCCTTTTCTACCTTATGTAAAATGCAGCTTCACATTATATAGCTTTATCACGTAATAACAGGATATTTATTTTGCACTTTACACAGATGGTTTCAGGTAACTAGATGTGTTATTCTTTATTCTTTCTGTAGTAGGAGAACATGAGTGTTACAGTATGCTAAGCAAAAGTAGGGCTCAACTCTGAAAGTAGCCCAGCAAAATTGTCATTTTCCATGAAATTTTAATGCCAAGAAGTCCTACAGAGTAGTTTGTTCTCCCTTTTCAAGATGATGTGTGATTCTAAGCACATTATGTAAAATATCTTCTTGTTGTCTTAGAGTTGTTTTTAATGTACATCTCCAATTCTGTTTGAATAAAGAAATTGTATGCTGCTATGCATGAGCCAGATGGAGTAGCTGGGGTGAGTGCAATTCGGAAAGCAGAACCATCTCTCAAAGAACAAATCCTTGAACATGAAAGTATTGGCTTGTTAAGAGATGCAACAGCCTGCTATGATAGGGCTATCCAACTGGAACCTGATCAGGTAAATACAAGATAAATTCTTCTATTAATTTTTTTTATCCTTCTTAACTAACACAAGATTAAGCCAAAAATACTTCTTTAGAATATTTAAGTAAAATGGGATCATAAGAGTTTGCTGTGGCAGTTGCTGGATAATTATTGCTATTGGAAGTGTCTTATGAACTGAAACAAACCCAATAAGAGATTTATACTGTAATTGGCAGGCTTGGATTAACAGTTAGATGTTTTTGCTGGGACAGCTTACCATTTAAAGTTCAGCGTTTGCCTGGAAAGGCCTGGAATTGGATTGCTTAAATATCAATCAGTAGTGGTACATGGCAAGAGAATTATTAAAGCAGGTTGCCACAGGTTTTATTCAAAGTAATTCTGACTGCTTTTGATTGTTGACTTCCAGAGAAAATCTTCATAATATAAAAGCAGTTGGAAATTGATTAGAGAAAAGTTAAAATTATTTGTCTTCTGTTCCCCTTTCCTTTCCTTTATTTGGAACATAAACATAAGGTACTGCAAAACTAAACAGTACTGGAAAACTGTCATGCTTTCCATATGCCAAAATGAATACAGGCATGTGATGACAAGCGCAAAAAGGAAGCTGAAGACATGTATTACCCATTCTATATTTAAAATACTCTTCTAATGGAAGCTGGTAAAAACTTTCCTAGGCTAGGATATCCCTATGGTTTCTTACACTTCCCTATGAGGCAGAGGTTATCTAGCGCAGCTGATAACAGGTATGGTATAACAGAGTGTTTTGATGGCCCTGCTTCATTCCCAGAGTTTGAAAATGCTTTCATGAAGAGTGAAATTGCTGTGAGGTTTGGGTTTTTTTCCTTCCTGTGATTTTTTTCTTCTAGTTGTTGCTCATTTCTTTAAATATTCACACTCTGATTGGGGTTTTAATAAATCACTGTCAAACTATATTTGTGGTGAGGTACATTTCAAAAACAGCCAGTGGTGATTTTTGGTAGTCATAGACCTTTAATTTTGAATATTCATTTAGATTATGGTGCAATTAGTTATGCTTTTTCATATTATAAGAAGCCTCCGAACGGACATATTTCTTCCTTCAGACTACCATGAATTTCATCAATGTATTGTGGGTGGTTTTCTTCATATGGTAGTTTGTTTTTTTTCCCCCTTCTATTTCTAGATTATTCATTATCATGGTGTAGTGAAGTCCATGTTAGGCCTTGGCCAGTTATCTACTGTGATTACTCAGGTCAATGGAGTGCTTGCAAACAGGTACTGTAAGCATCTAATACAATGTTTATTTGAGTAATACGAAGCTCATGTGTTATACCTGTGTCTCACTGACCATTTTAATGCATTATTAAGCATTTGATGCTATCGAGCATACCTAGCAGTGTGAAGCTAGAAAATAAGGGCTTTGTCTAGAAAATTTTTATTTCTAGTCTTCCAGAAATGTTAGTACTTCCTTTCTGTACTGTGTGCACTGTTGATATGTGCTTTAATTTGTTAAATAGAAACTTTATTCGTGTCTTGGATGCTATTGGTTCCATAGCTATTCTGTAGCCTAGTAGGGTAAATGAACTGAAAGATGGTAGTTTTTAAAATGTACCCTAGAAGTTAAATACACTTGGAAATTGCATCTGTGGCATCATGTTGTACAGCTATTATGTGTTATCAGTGCATACCCTTTGGTTTTATTGAATTTTATTAGAAGCAAGCTTACCTTGCATCTTCTTAAGTAAGAGAACTTTTTTACAAATAAAATTTGATAATATGATGTAGGACTAACATACTGAGGGGGAAAGGAAAAAAAATTGAGTTTAGCATGCACTTTTATTGCCTTCATTTTCTTCTAATAGGTCTGAATGGATTTCTGAACTGAACACTTACAGAGTAGAAGCAGCCTGGAAACTGTCAAGATGGGATTTACTGGAAAATTATTTGGCTTCAGGTAAGTTGTCGTGATATCAAAATATGAATACTTCCTTGCATTTCTGAACAAATACATGTTTTAGTCTAATAATCTTGAATCAAGAGGCAGCTACTGTAATTTTTTAGTCTTGGGTTCTGCTGGCAGGGGGGTTGGTTCTGACAGTCTTCTAGACTTTGTAAATGTATTTGATTGTAAACCATATAGCCTTTACGCAGAAATTTTTAACTGAGCATAAGGGCAAATTTCTTCTGGGTTGGTTTGAAGAGGGTGCCTCGTGGCGTGGAATTATACAGTATTTCTAAAATTAAATCAGTCAGTTCTGAGAAACTTATTTTTCCAGTCATATGTTAAGACAAATTTGCGTGTTCTGATTAAGCTGCTTAAAGAAACAGATTTTGAGAGGCTTTTGTTCTCCCCAAAGATGTGAAATCCACTACTTGGAGTGTCAGACTAGGACATCTATTATTATCAGCCAAGAAGAAAAATGAAGCAGCTTTTTATGAAACTCTCAAGGTTGTTCGAGCAGAACAGATTGTACCCCTTTCAGCAGCGAGCTTTGAAAGAGGATCCTATCAGCGAGGATATGAACACATTATCAGGTTTCTAATTTTTCTGATTTTCTGTTTTCAAGAAATGGATTTACAGAAATCACATAATTACGTATGCAGCAGCAGGAATTTTCCATTTCCACAATAAATGGTACTCATGTGCATTTTCTGTCACCTCTTTTTTTAATACTCGCCCAGTTGGAAACCTTTGATAAATTGGGAATTTACATTTGTCACCCATGAAAAATATTTACAGTGGAACTGTTGGGTATAGTCTTTCAGAATCAGCAAGCAAGTTTATATAAATACCAGGTAATAAAAAATCAGTGATTTAATTCCGTGCTTAAAGCAGTACATACAGGCCAGTAACTCTGTTAAGAGCATGCTTTCAATCTGTATGGTGGCCTAAAAGCACTCCCCACTTTAATCAGTAAAGAGCAGTGAGAATACAAACCCCATCCCTCTCAGTAGTTTTACCTTTTTTAATAAATTTTGAAGTTGGCTGTAGTAGACTAAAAAGTGATTAGCGTTTTTTTTAATGTTAAAAGCTGAATGCTTCCTCTGCACTGTAAATGCATCCTTATGGCAAGATATTGCATGAAATTAGACAGTTGAAATATATATTTCTTAATTACTTAATAATCCTATAATATGGTTGGTAATTTTTGCAGTGTGGTTTCATTTAGGAAATGGAGTTTGAGTATTGAGAAAGCAGTGTTTCAAAATAAGTTTGATTTAGCTGTTGGTCTGGGCTACTCAGAAGACACTTTTTCCGTTAGACATACTTAGTACACTTTGACACTGCCAATGAGAACACAAGTGTTTACAAGCTCTCAGCTTTGCAGCTTTACAGTGACAGCTAATAGTAATGGTATTTTTAAGTAAATGCAATCACTTTTATTGTAAAGGAGGTGTTTAAGTAACAGATAGTATTTTACCTCTAAAATGGTACTTGTTGAAAATACCTGAATTTTTGAGGATTTATTGCTAAAAGGAATGGATAGAAATGTTTCTAAAGGTTGACTTTCTCTCCAAGTGATATTCATTGTCTCTGTGTTCAGCAGCTTGGCAAAGGAAAAGTGAGAAAATGACTAAATCAGTTCAAAAATCCTTGATTTTGTGTGTCTGGTTTTGCTGCTTTTTTGCTTTTAAAAGAAATCTTACTCTTTGAAGTTACTCACATGGCCAGCTTTTAGAAAGAGAGTGGCAATTTTTTTTTTTATAAAACTTGCATAAATCTCAAACAGCAAACAAGTTTCAATGATTTTTTTTGCCTTTGTTTTTCTAATACAGGTTGCATATGCTGTGTGAGTTGGAACATAGTATTGGACCAGTGTTTCAGCAACCAGATGGTGACCACGGTAGAGATTCCCTGAATTGGTGTGCTCGTATTGAAATGACCCAAAACTCTTACAGAGCAAAAGAACCCATTTTAGCACTGAGAAGGGCTTTGCTTAGTCTCAGTAAAAGGTGAGAACATGACTATTTCTTGCCTGTGTTGTGATCTTAGTAATATTGTAGTTTTCCTTATGTGTGTTAGAAGATAAAACTTGGAAAATTTGTGTTGTAGCAATCTTCTCCAATGTTACATGCGTTCAAAATAGAAGGGAAAAAGTGGTGTCCGTGGTGGTGGGGAGGAAGGCATAATCAGGGGGAAAGAGTATTTGTTTCTAGGCCTACACGGAGAAAAGGTGAAACAGATGTATTACTAATAATTTTAAATTATTTCTATGTAGTATATAGCTTATTGAGAAATTCTGTGCTTCAACTTGTGATATTTACTTCAGATTGTACAGTAGCATTCATCACTGAAATTTTTCGTTTTCTGCCAAAATATCTCTGCAGCCAGGATTACAGTGAGCTTGTTGGTCAGTGTTGGCTCCAAAGTGCTAGAGTTGCAAGAAAAGCCGGTCATCACCAGACTGCATATAATGCTCTTCTGAATGCTGGGGAATCTACACTCTCAGAACTTTACATAGAAAGAGCAAAGTGGCTCTGGTCCAAGGTAAAGAAAATAAAGATGGAATTTACTTTCTTACCTGCAAGAAAATAATCTTTTCAGTTTTCTTCAGGTAAAAAAGGCACACAATCAGTATGCATAATCCAAAATATGTTAGCTGGCACTATCAACACATTCTGGTTGCAGTTGAGCAATGGGAATTTTTTACTTCCAGCTGCTAGTCAGCCCTTTACTGTATCTATTAACTCTCCTGGCAGCTATGTATAAAACTAGTGGGTTACCTGCCTCTGTCAAAGCAGCCCAGGCAAATTTAAATTATCTTTTCCTTAATTTGTGTACTTTTAATAGGGGTAGGCAGCAAACATGGGAGCAATTATTGTGGTAAACCTAAAAGGACAACAGTGCTGAGATAACAAAGGAATATAAGAATCACTTGATGTCAGTAATATTCAGTTACCAGAGCCAAAATGATCTAGAACACGCCGAGGGACATAGCTTTGCCTTAATAACAACTATAAGATTGACGTTCTACATCTGTCTTATTGAATGTATAAAATGTTTTCCTCTTTCCCTTAGGGTGAGGTTCATGAGGCACTCATTGTTCTCCAAAAGGGAGTTGAGTTATGTTTCCCTGAAAATAAAGCACCGTGCAGTAGCAAAACTCAGCTCATCCATGGTCGGGCAATGCTGCTAGTGGGTAGATTTATGGAAGAAACTGCTAACTTTGAAAGCAATGCAGTTATGAAAAAGTATAAGGTAATATACTAGTGTTAACAAGACAGCAGTTTTGAATAATAATATGTACCTTAAGTAAGCTATTATTATGCTTCTAATGGTGTCAATCAAGGATAACATCAGCGGAATTAAATGGTGTATCAGTGTGTAGGAGGGAAGTAGGTTTTTTGTAAAGATTTAACTATCTGGGTTAGCTTTAATATAACACATCAATGCAGGGATGTCTACAGTTCCTAACAGTGGGAACTAAGAATACCTAATATAGCTCTTTTAAAGTAAAAAAAACAAATTACAGGAGCATGGCTTTTTTCTTGTGCATGCACAAATTAGAATACCTCGATAAAGTGTGTGCATACTGAAATAAGGTGATGACACATTGTACTACTCTTCAGGGTTACTTCTCTCTCTGGTGGTGACTTGTAACTTGCAGTCTCTGTTGAACTAGGAAAAGGGGCAGATGGTGTGTGTTTCTTCAACAACACAGTGCTACACTGTTTCATCTTACTACACCAGTGAAATACTGTTTGGCATTGATTAATATTGCCTACTAAATGTGTAGTTGATGCAGTGCTTTATGCTTCCTTAGAAGTAGTATGTCTCCTATCCAGGTTCTGACATTTGATACTGTTAATAGTTACTGCTGTCCTACTAATTAAAATACTTATGTAACAGTCATTTAGAGAAAAATTTTAACAGTTGTATCAAATCAAATGAAGGTTTAAATAATGGAAACTAATGAAATTTTGGAGGATTATATTAAAATACTAATGCTTAGAATTCTCTACTCTCTAAATATTGGTGCTGGAAACAAGCCAGTGTTATTAGAGAATGGATGTTCTACTTGCTGTGTTATTTCTTTTCTAATAGATGTCACAAATTTTTGTTTCATTTTGGTTTTCTTTTAAACCACGTGATTTAGAAGGAAAACAGGAATGTGAAAAACATAAAATCATAGAATCATGTAGGTTGGAAAAGACCTTTAAAATTGAGTCCAACTACTGACAGCCTGCACTTCCATTTTTCAAAAAACTGTGAGAACCCAGTATAGAGTTGATCAGGAACTTGATTATAATATTTTTAAAGAAACAGTAATATCTGAAATTTTTAAAGAAACTATGGATTCTCTGTAATCCTGTTGTGAATTATCTTGCTGTCTCTAAATCCAAAAGGTATTTTAAGAACAGACTTTTAGTTTGTACAGGCATTTTTCTTGGGGCAAAATTATAATTTTTTGAGTTACAAAGTTACAATTAATACTTTTTTGCGTGTACTTTGCACAGAGGTAACTAATACAAGATTCTTGTTTCTTAATACTTTTTTATATTATTATTGGGTTGGGTTTTTTAATTTTAAATTTAGCATCCTTTCAAAAGTAATTATCTCTTCTTGATTTTGTTGCAGGATGTTACGGTTTTCTTGCCAGAATGGGAAGATGGACATTTTTATCTTGCTAAATACTATGATAAATTAATGCCAATGGTAACTGACAACAAGATGGAAAAACAAGGAGATTTGATTAGATACATAGTTCATCATTTTGGGAGGTTAGACCCTGGGGGAACTTTGCTTAGGTTCTATAGAAGGTTGACTATTATACTGAAAAAAATTTATAGGAATGTATTGTCTTTCAACAATTCAAACTGACTCGAATTTTTCTGCAGTCATGTCAAACAAAATACTGCATGCTTCCTTTTTGTTTTCATACCTAATTAATTTTACTTCTGGCTAAGCAATTTTCTGTTTTGTGCAAGACAATTATTTTATCTGCAGTTTTGATTACTAAAAACAAAGCTTTGTTTAGTAAGCTTTAGCTGTTACAGATGGATTAAAATCATGAACATAAATTTCTAAAGTCCAGAATGGAATGTGAAAGAATTTAGGATGTAAAATTTGTAGTGTTTCTAATGTATATCATTAGCATGCTGTCATTTCAACATGTAATCACAGGTCTCTGCAGTATGGAAACCAATTCATCTATCAGTCAATGCCAAGAATGCTATCTTTATGGCTGGACTTTGGAGCAAAAGCATATGAATGTGATAAAGGTAGAACTTTTTTTTCTAGTACATACTTCCTGTGCCATACTTTTGAGTATATGATAGAAAGAGCGGTGAAGTATACTTACAGTTCTTTGTTTAGCTTTATTGCCTGTGGTTATATGGAAACAAGAAAATACTGCTATTATTTTAAATTACAGGATGTTAATATGCAAGGGATTATTAATTATTTTAATTAACCCTTTTTTAAAAATACATAATGAGATAACATTGCTTCTCAGGTAGTTTAAGTCAATGAACAGGTTTAGGGAAAATCCTTAATGTCACCAGTCACCTCTCCTAAAATGCTTCATGAGTAATGAGTAGTGGTTTTGTATGCACCTGCTACGGTAAGGTGTTAGGCTTTGAGGCTTTTTTCCAGTGTCTTGCTTCCAGTTGATGAAAGAATTTTGCTGAAATTTAAATGGGGGGGTGGGGGCAGGAATCCTGTAGGCAGCATCAAGGCATTTGAAACTACTATCATAGATGCATTTTGGGTGGGAGATACTTCTGTACAAATGAGAATTGCAAACATTGCCTGCATGTCTAGAGTGAAGCAGATAGTTGTGGCTTCTTGATCTTGACCTGGTTCTGTACACTTAGGTCAACTGAATTTAGCTGCAGGCACATGAGATGCTGCTTTTTGTGTTGTCGATGTGCAGCTCATGCTGGGCCCTCAGGGGCAGGCATGGAGATAGGAGCAGATGTGCTAGTTTCATCCCTTGTAAAGGTTTTCTTTATTTTCGCTCCACTAAAGATCATTGGAGTTCTTTTACCAGAGAAATACATGGAGTGTTTTTGTTTTGTTCTATGCCATTGCATCATTTTGGAGGAATGATAATGTTTTATTTTGAAGGTGTAAGGAGAGCTTTTCTGATATTGTCTGTATATGTCCCTGTTGTCTGTGCTTATTTCCTGTTATTCCGATTAGTTAAATAGCATATGTATTGTCATTGTATATTACGTTAAAAAGAACGTTACAGTAGGAGCTTTTCTTTTGCTGCCTTTGGTGGGGGTTTTTTTTGCTTATGAAAATTACCAACAAAATATGTTTGTGTGGCTGTGATTTAAATTGCATTTCAGATGGGGGAAAAAAGGGAGCATAATCTTGTCCTCTTGTGTTTTTCAGCTAGTCGTTCAGAACGTGTTCAAATGAAAAATGATTTATCTAAAATAAATAAGGTGATTACAGAGCACACAAATCACCTGGCACCCTACCAGTTTCTGACAGCTTTTTCTCAGTTAATCTCCCGAATCTGCCATTCTCATGATGAAGTCTTCGCAGTTCTGATGGTGATTGTTGCTAAAGTATTTTTAGCCTATCCACAGCAAGCAATGTGGATGATGACTGCTGTGTCCAAGGTATCTTGATAAGTATAGCTACACCTGTTATTACGTTTGTAAAACTATTTTCATCAGAGAGAAATGTCACTATACCCTATTTTACTTAAAGATGATAAGGAATGGAGAGTTTCCATTGCTGTGATACAGTGTTGTGGAACAGGGTATCAATGTTGTCACTGCAAAAGATTTTATTGTAATCTAAAGTTCAGATATTACAGTTAAAATGTTTCAAATTAGGTTGCTAACATGCGTCCTGATTTGCATGATGTATTAGGAAAGGAAATTTGAAAAACAAATGAATTGGGTGGCTATGGACAACAGATTTTGTTGGTTTTAATATTGTAAAAGTACTTCCAGTTTTATAATCAACTCTATGCCTTCATTAAAATGAGATAGACGTACCACTTAGTCCTAATACTTAACTGGTAGTAGGGTTGTTCCAAAGCAAATTAGAAAGCATCGTGCATACTATTTCTTTAAGGCTGGTGAAATAACATTCAGATCACTAGCATATTCTTGAATATGGGCTTTTATGTTGTGGGACTCCCAAGAATGGTTTCGTAAAGATAATACCCCCACACACAGACACACACCCCAACCGTACCACTTGAGTACTTGTTCAGGTCCCAAATTTTGGTTGGAGAACTTCCTTCTCCAGATAGTAGATACTAGAGTATATTAATATAGTAGATAGTAGAGTATATAAATTACTGGGAGGGTGTGGGTGTTTGGATTCTTTAATGGATTTGACTGTTGTTTTAATAAATGTTAACTTTGCTCTTTTTTCAGTCTTCTTACCCTATGCGTGTCAATAGATGCAAGGAAATTCTAAACAAAGCCATTCACATGAAGGAATCTTTAGGAAAATTTATTGGAGATGCAACACGCCTTACAGATAGGCTGTTAGAACTATGCAACAAACCGGTAATTAAAAACATAAACCAATTAATGCATGTAATAGGATTATTCAGAAATGTTATAGAAAAAGCTTCTTCTGATAGCTTTCATTAGCCAATTCATTACATCATTGCATCTTAACTTGTAAAAGATTTTACTTTTTACTTAATAAAAATATTCAGAAGAGTAGAAAATAGCTAGACATTGAGCACACTTTAAAATATTTCAGTACCTAATGGTACATTTCACAGTGCATGGGCTTTACATTATTCGGTGCTTTCATGTATGATTCTTGGCCAGTAACTTTCACAGAGTTTTAATGTAAAAATAGGCTGGTTGTGTTTTCATGAACAAATGCACTTGATAATAAAGGTAAAAATAAATATTTCATTATTCTGTATTTACATTCAGAGTGAAAAATTCATGTGCCATAATGGCCAGATATATTTACTTTTGACCACTCCCATTTAATTTGATATGTAATTAGCCATTTTTCTTCTTACTATAAGCATTTGTTACTCTATTCTATTTGTTAGTTGATATGAGTAGTAAAAACAGTAATATTTTGAGTGTTTATTGTTAAATTTTGAATATTTCTTTTCAAGGTTGATGGAAACAGCTCAACATTAAGTATGAATATTCATTTCAGAGCACTTAAGAGATTAGTGGAAGAGCAGACATTTAGTGAAATTCTCATTCCCTTACAATCTGTAATGATACCAACTCTTCCTTCAACTCCTGGTACACATACTAACCATGAACCTTTTCCTGGACGGTGGGCCTACATTGCAGGCTTTGACGATGCGGTAAGCCTCTGGCTGGCACCTCATTTTAATCTTCATGTTCAACAAATGTAGCTGCAAATATATTTTGGTTCCCTAGAAATGGAGGAGTGGACTTTGTAATTACTTTCGTGGAAACTTGAGTGGCTTCTGTCATGACAACCTGAGACAGATATGCCCTCTTGGTATTTAGAAGAAGATATGGCCTGTGGTTAACGTGGTGTAACACCATGGAAGTGCTAATGTGATTGGTTGCAGTGGTTTATTACAGTTAGACACTTTGTTTTGTATGACCTGATACATGTGTTAATAAAGAATTTCATTTTTTCCTTAGGTGGAAATTCTTGCCTCACTTCAAAAGCCAAAAAAGATCACCTTAAAAGGTTCAGATGGGAAATCTTACATTATGATGTGTAAGCCAAAAGACGATCTAAGAAAAGACTGTCGGCTCATGGAATTCAACTCCCTTATTAATAAGGTTTGATGAGTTAGACAATCAGTTGCATTATGTTTATTGAGCAGAATAAAATGCTGAATATTGAACAAAAAGCCACAACCAACTTACCTTGAGATAAAGCTTACTGGAAGGGAAGTAAACTTGCAAAATACCTTATTTCGGCAGAAATCAGTAGCAATTGATAATAAGGAATTGCTTATTCCAGAAAAAATATACAGGAAAGATTATTTACAGTAAATAACTGCAAACATTCTGCTGTCATGCTTCATATTTCTTATTCAGGATTTTCTAATATTTTTAATGAGAAATAGGTAAATTTATCTTTTCATACTATAAGTGTTGCTATACCTATTTTAGTTGTGTTTTGCTTCTTGGCAATATGCTCAAGGTTAAGGTACCATGTTTTCTATGAGGTTAAAGCAAATGATGGCATCTCTGAAATACTAAACAACTTATTTCAAATAATGGTTTTAAGGATTTAAGCCATGCACAAGTTATGCAGTTAGACTTTATTGTGTAATTCTCTTTTTTTAATTTAATTTGGAGAACAGGTGCACATTTTGCTTGCATTTGACCTTTTGACAGCATTAATAGTGTGGACGGCAAGGCTTAGAATTTTAAATTCTAGATTATGTCATTGGAAAAAGATATACATAGAATGGTTAATTTTATTGATATATTTTGATCATGTCCATGTTATCTGTTAATCTAATTTTTCTTTTGTGAATAGTGCTTAAGAAAAGATGCGGAATCACGTAGGCGAGAGCTCCATATTCGAACCTATGCAGTTATTCCATTAAATGATGAATGTGGCATAATTGAATGGGTGAACAATACTGCTGGTTTTAGAAATATCCTGATAAAACTTTATAAGGAGAAAGGTAAATAAATATATTAGACTATAGTGATACTTCATTTTATTTTTTTTAAAGAGCTTTTATATTAATTAGTAAATGAGACCAACAGCAAGGATCAGACTAAATTCTAGCGATGCATTCATGTGTGTTTTTAATTATATGCAAGATATTATTATTCAGATGTGTGGTAGACTTATACTTTTAAATGGAAGAAAATTGGTGCTTGCAATAAACAAGGTCCTTAAGAGAACTGATAACACAATCATTTTAATGTATTCTTTTATGCAATGATGCAAATCATTTCAGCAGTGGTGCCAGCAGCATGGGAATGTATGTGCAGCAGTGAAAAATAGAAGAGTATGGACTTTTTCTTTAGATTTGATCTGTTGTTTTTCATTTCTGTTACATTTGTGTGAGATAACAGAGATAATTTAGCATTGACTCAAGGTTGAGGGTACAGCAATTTTAGAGGGAAAAGATGAGATTTTTGACTTCTTGTTAACAAAGCAACTTCCTGGTTAGTGCGGTAAAATTTGGAGGGGAAATTTAACACGTTATCTGTATGTATGCAGACATCAAGGAGTTTGGAACTTGAAATATCTCAACTGAATATAATGAATGGCTTTATGAGGGTGTTGTGGGTTTGTTGGAGTTTTTTGTGTTTGTGTGTTCCTCTGACTCCACCCCATGGCAACCAGTAAAACTGGTGGGTTGTTTCCAGGTCTTCTTTTAACATTATGATTTTTTTAATTTACTTTCCAGTACCTCACCACCGTGTTCTATGGGTTATTTTCCATTTGTTCATTTATTTCAACTTTATGGAGACGTTTTATCTTCTCTAAAATATTATATTGTAATAGTACTTACAAGGCTTTATTTGGGGATTTCTTTTACTTAATTGAGGTGTATTACAGGTATCTATATGACTGGAAAAGAACTGCGTCAGCATATGCTTCCAAAGTCAGCGCCTTTGTCTGAAAAGCTGAAAATGTTCAAGGAAGTCCTTCTGCCTCGTCATCCTCCTGTCTTTCATGAATGGTTTCTTAGAACGTTTCCTGATCCTACTTCATGGTGAGTAACTGGGATTGGGCTAGCTCAAGGATATCTTCTTTGTGTATTTCACTAAACATTAATGGTACTACTGAAAAGGACAAGTAACCCAAGGATGTGACTTCAGACATGCATATCTGATTCTTATTTCCACAGGTACAACAGTAGGTCAGCCTATTGTCGTTCTGTTGCAGTTATGTCAATGGTAGGTTACATACTTGGTCTAGGAGACCGTCATGGTGAAAATATCCTGTTTGATTCTTTGACGGGTGAATGTGTGCATGTGGATTTCAACTGCCTTTTTAATAAGGTGAGAAATGCCACTTGCTGTGCTTGCTGTTTATTTTTACATGCATGTAAATTACAAATGTCTACTGTTTGGGGGTTTTCCCACCTTTTTTTTTTTTTTTTTTTTATGTTAATATATCTGTTGTGTTGTCTCTCTCATTTGTCTCTTATTTATACCCAACACACAGTCTGGGATATTTGAAGAGTATGCAATTGTCCTGTGTACTGCATTAATGAAAGCCAGCTTTTTGATTTAGCCACTATCAGATGAGCTCATATGGATACACTGAAATAGCCCACATTTTAAAGTGTTTGTATTTTGTGACTCCTCTGTCTTTACTAGCACCCTTCAAAGCAAGCTGTAATTGCTATATTGAGAATTCTGCTGCTGTGAAGAGTTTTGTGAGTGTTTTCTTTCCTCTCATACAAATTCGGCACAAAATTTCCAATGGTTCTGTTAAAATAGCAGAAATTGTGGTCAGGGTGGGATTTGGAGTTTTGGTGTTTCTGTTGAAAGATGCTTTTGGTGTGGGACATGTGCCCTTGTTAATTCAAATAAGTGAGGTAGAGATATAGTTAGTTTATTTCTTCTGCTTTATTTTCAGTAAATATGAATTCTCCTACATAACCTGTAATTAAAAGATACAATTGTTTTTAAGCTAATTTGCATATTATAAAAGAAAAGTTAGCATTTTGCATGAGACTACAGAGCAGCAATTTATATACAGCGAATTTTTATACCCTGTATTATTGTATTAAAACAGGGAATAAGATGTTCTTTGGACATTGGTATCCTTTTTCACTGTAACTTCCCTTTAACGGCTGAGGAGGGCTGTGATCTGAGCAAATATCTCTTGTCAGCTAGGAAACTGCCACTGGCGAAGATAGGGGAAAACCACTAAAAACAAGGCAGAAGTTACCCTTTATTTTAATAATGCTTAAAATGCTTGGGGCATACCCTTTTTTTATCAATGTAAAGGGAGAAACTTTTGAAGTTCCGGAAATCGTTCCTTTTCGTCTCACTCACAACATGGTTAATGGAATGGGTCCAATGGGAACAGAAGGTCTCTTCCGAAGAGCTTGTGAAGTCACAATGAGGCTTATGCGTGATCAAAGGGAGCCTCTAATGAGGTATGGCAACTGGGTTTGTTACAAACTCTGCAAAAGCTGTCTGTAGTCTAAACATCTTAAACAGTAACTGCTGGTGAATATGCCAGTCCCAGCATATGCCTGTTATGCAGCTCAGTCTTACTGTGGCATGCAGTTAAATATAAACAGAGATGATAAATACTCACTGCTAACTTTAGACTCCCATCAGTGCCCTTGCTTTGAAATTTAAATGTATTATATGTATCTTATCCTTTTTTTATTTTTTATTTACTTAGTGTCTTAAAGACTTTTATCCACGATCCTCTTGTGGAATGGAGTAAACCTGTTAAAGGGAATACAAAAGCACAGGTGAACGAAACTGGAGAAATTGTCAATGAAAAGGTTAGTTTAAAACGTATATAAAGTATCCAAATGTCAAATGTCCATTATGGTTGCAAGTTCAATATTTCCTAACTGAAATCTTAATGGTCTTGTTTTTTCTTTAATTTAAAAATTCTTCTGGTTATTTCTTCTTGATTATCTCTGTGTTCATAACTTTTATCCATAAAGAGACTATTTTATTGATGGAAAGTGGAATTTATCTATTAAAGCACGCAACAAAATACAGCCTGTAATTTAGTGTTACTAAATCAAGGAAAACATCAACAGAAGCAGTAGAATAGGCAAGGCTTTTGCTACCTCTCACTCTGACTGTTGCACAGTCCTCCACATTTATAGTGATGGTAACATCTGGAGTTCTTGCCACGCATATTTTTGTGCTTTTTATGAGTGGATGCTTATTACTGAATAAATACATGCCTGGTTACACGTCAAGGAATACTTGATTAAAATCAGGATTTCATATGTACTGTTTCTTTTGTAGCTGCTGATAAACACGATATTGTTCATCCAAAATACAGCTTGTACAAGCTATAATATTTATTCTCTTTGCCCTTTGCAGAAAATCTGACTTGTCTCTTTTTGCTTTAAAAGGAATATTTAGTGAAAATAAATATGTGTAATAGCAGATAAAACTTAAGGAGCACTGGTAAACATGCCAACTAAGTTAAGGACAAACTACAGTACTGAGGCTATATTACAACAAAGAACTGAACTGAGCTATTAGAGCACAGAAAATCTCCTGGTCTTCAAACAACTACTAACCAGGCTGTGTCTACATAACCTTTCTTATAGTTACAGGACCACCCACATAGCTGCATATATTAACTGTATTTTCTGGGTAGGTGCCAATGTTATGCTTAAGCTTTAAAAGAAAATGTGTAACTTGGTAGAACTAGCTACTCAAGTGGGCCTTAAACCAGCTCATTTTGAGTTACTCATCTTCATTTTTAGTTGCTTATAATTTTGGCCTAAATTTTCCAGACTAGATACTTTCTTTAATTTTATCCAGAACTATGAGAATAAGGGTGGGAAAATTTTCCATTTATTTGAAAGTAATTGTATGAAATAAAGCATTCTAATGCTTTCAAATACATTTGCATAGCTTTTTCAGTCTTCTGGTAAATTTTACCTGTAAAAATGTAAGGCAAATGTTATAACTTGACCAATAATTTATGTATTGTAATGAATTATTTTAAAAAGTGAGTATCCTTTATTTTCAAAGTCACTGGTGTAGACACTTTTGTTTTCTATTAAATTAGCATACAGGTTTCAAACTGATCCTAATAAATACTTTTTTATTTTAAGAAGTGGAAGTTCAGGATTAGTAGCAGTATTTTTTTTTCTTTGTTTACAGGCCAAAACCCATGTCCTTGATATAGAACAACGGCTGCAAGGTGTCATTAAGACTAGAAACAGGATAAAAGGACTACCCTTATCTATTGAAGGGCATGTTCATTACCTCATTCAAGAAGCAAGTGATGACAATCTGCTCTGCCAGATGTATATGGGCTGGGCTCCATATATGTGAAATCTGTTCACCTTGGAATATCATTCACAAGTGATGTAGCTATAATATTCTTGACAAGGTATTAATCAGTGATAACTGGTTGCTTCTGTTAATTTCTGATAGTGAGCAGCAGAACAGTCTTATGATCAATCCGAAATCTATGTAAAATTACACAAATATGCAAGTATACAAATATGCGGGTATGTTATATGTACACTTGCGGATCTGTGAGGTGTTACTGCTTAAGTTTTGTATACAAACAGAAGACAATACGTAACCACTGCTTAAAAATTAGACTGTGCAAGTCTCTGCAAGTTTCTTACTCTGACCATATGAAATTTTTTCATGTTGAAAGAATGTACTCTATGAAGTACTGTATGTTTTTGAAAGATTTTTCTCATTCAGCTGATTTGTAGATGACAAAATCTGACAACATTAAAGTTTTATACTGATATCATGTGAAGTGGTTCTTACAACTTTTTTCTAATTGCAGTTCAGAAGGGCTGTCTAGCAGCAGTAGACATTTAATTTTGATTTCCTTTGACTTTCTTCCATATGGTCTGGCTATGTCTAGAAAAGCATTTGGGATCTTAATCTTACCATGAAGAAGCTGATGAAGTGTTAGTGTTCTGAAACTGTTTCCTTAGCCCTTGCCTGCGGTGCCAAGAAACGCTCCTGAAGGAAATGACACAAAGCTGTGAGTCAGAAGACCCTGTCAGTGGGGCTGTGACACCAGTGCAGCAGGCAGGGTATAGTCTCTGTGACTTAAACATAGATTGAGGCTCCTGGGAGGTCCAGACAGGCTCCCTCTTCCCTCCCTTGTAAAAAGCATGGCTATACTGTTTTTCCATTCTAGTCAATTCGTATCTGAAATTGATTCCACTTAAGAAAAAGTGTTTTGAGTGGCCAGGAGGGGGCCTGACCTACACTGACTGACTGACCCTGATGGTTGCTTCTCTGTACACCCAAGTTGTAGGGAACTGAGGAGGGAGATAAGGAAAAATTATACTTTTAGAGCAGGGTATAATTACAATTTTTATCCAGTACTTTTTCTGCTATTCTGAAAGACAAACCATGCTATTAGATGTTCATTGCTGTGATGCTGTGTCATGAGACACAATTCAGCTGAGCTCCAGTGGTGTTGGAGAGTGAATTTAAGCAATGGGTTTACAACTAGTTACAGTCGGTTTTGTTTCTTTGGGGAACTGGTGGGTCATCTAAAAGTGTTGGTAGTGCCTCATGAATGTGAAGATTTTTCTACGTCTGATCTTTGCAACCTCCTGTGATCTTTTCTGTTGTGATGTGTGACTGCTGGGGTTATGCTACCCCTCACAGGCTTTACCATAACTGTTACACTACCGAGCGAATGGAACCTCGCAGGAACTGTTGCACCTGGTACCGCCAAGGGAGCTGCTGGCCGCTGTCACAGGCCCTGGCGCCGCCGCCCGCCGTGGGGGTCCCTGTGTGGGCCGCAGGGGCGACGCTTCCCGCGCTCCGCGCCGCTCTGCCCTGCCCGCCGCTCTCTATGGTCGGCGCGGGGCGCTCTGCGCGGCGCTCTATGGCGCGGGCGGCCCGGCTGTCAGTACGGCGCGCCGGAAGGAGGGCGGAGCGCGGCCCGCGGTTGTTTGGGTCCGGCGGGGCTGTGAGGGCGGCGGGAGCGGTGGCCATGGGGGTCCCCAAGTTCTACCGGTGGATTTCGGAGCGGTACCCCTGCCTCAGCCAGGTGCTGAAGGAGCATCAGGTAAGCTGGGAGCGGAGCGCCGCTGCCTGCCGAGGCCCCGGCCCCGCTCCGCGCCGGGACGGAGCAGGGAGGGTCCGGGCTGGCCCCTCGGCGGGGCGGGGGAGCGGGCCCGGGGGGCTGACTCGGGGCCGGGGCTGGCTCGCTGAGGGACGTGTCGACGCGGGGCGGGCGGCGGTGCCTCCGGCTGCCCCTCGGCGAGCCCCGCCGTTCGGAGCGACCGAAAGTCGCGGGATGGCGGTGTGCAGCCGCTGGGAAGTGGCCGAGGCTGCGGAGCCCCTGCGAGCCTGAGCGGCCGAGCCGAGGCTGCCGTTAGTGCGCGGCGGTGCCGGGCGGCCGCGGCTGGGCTCAGCGGCGCAGGTATGCCCGCTCCTCCTTACGTGCAGGCAGCGTTTTCAGAAGCCCCGGAGCCGAACCACGAGGGAAAGCGCCCAGCCCGAGCGTTTCCCTGCCGTGGTGGTGGCCCGCCACTGGGCTTCCTCCTTTCGGTTTTGGTTGCCCGCCTGCCACTGGCCCTGCGCCCTCGGCGGCCCCTCGCCACCCCCCCCCCCTCGCCACCCCCCACCCCCACCCCCACCCCCACCCCCCACCCCCCACCCCCACCCCCACCCCCCTCGCCCCGGGCAGCAGCGGTGGGGGCTTCCCCCTCACCGGGCTCGGGAAAGGTACAGCTGCTGGGGCCCGTGGCACGGTAATGGCGAGAGACAGGTTTTACAGCCCTGCTGCGTTTCCTTGTTGTCGCTTGCGTCGGACGGTTTGTATTAGTAGTAAACCGAGGAGTGTGTTAAAGCCTGGAAAAGGAAAGGCACAAATACTGCTTTAGCAGTCAGGCAAAACAGTCTTGTTTTCAGGGAAATTGCGTTTGGTACCTGGTAAGTACAAGCTCTTTTCATTAACAACTGTCGTTATGGATGTGGCTTTATAGTCTGGGAAAGGAAGTTCTTAGGCAAGTTGGGTGATGATTGAAGAAGACCTGTTTGAGTGTTAACACGTTTATCCTAAACAGATAACATTTGAAAAGATTAAATAGTTGTATCAATGTATCTGAGGTGCCCTGCTCCAGTGATTCCAAACGTGGATGTTTGACCTACCTTTCTGGTTTCAGAGCAGTTTTGAAAACTTAGGTTTTTGCTTATGGTTTGTTGAATTTCAGTACGTTGTCTGATGTGGTCTGTGTAGCAAGGTGGCAGCAGCGTATGCTGGCTTTTCAGCTCTTTTGTTAAAAGCCTGGGCAGCTCGCTGAAATTGGTGGTAGCTTTAGACGTCTGAAGAACTGCACCGCAGCAACAGAGGAGTCAGCATGGGTCTGCTCTAACCCGGCGGGGGGGGGGGGGGGGGATAGCAGCAGGGGGTAGTACCCGTGATGTGTGCGGGAGGAGGCAGATGGAATGCTTCAGAAAACCAAAAAACATAACCTTAAGTATGCTAATGTTACTCTGTAGTTAGTCTGTCAGAAAACTAGGTGATGTTGTTAGTTTACAAGGATACTCTGTATAGAAGAGGGAAATGTCTAGATTGTTATCTGTTATGTTAAGCCTCAGCAGTTGCATGTATTCTCATTCTTCCTTTCCTCTGCCAGACCTCTTGAATATACAGACTGACATGTACTAGCATTTGGATTAGGATTCTTGTTTGCTATTACAGAAAAAACTGCCCAGAACAAAAGGCAATTTCTATGTAAAACACATCATTATTTTGAATTTGTGTTATAGCTGTGTTTCTTGAAAGGCCATATGTTTTCCATATATAAGCTACTTCCATATAAAAGCTTAAGTTTTCGCGTCTTTGGAATGCTGCCTGTGCAATGCCTTGTTCTCTTCTTAACTAAAAGTGGTGCCTGTGTGGATGATGTATTTGAGTATGTTGAGAGCAGTTTGGTTACTGAATTTAGCTGTACTGAAGATCATTATGCATAGTAGAAGACTAGTTATTGCAGGTGACTGGAGATGCTTCCCAATTCTGCCTCTTGTTTCTTCTCTTCATCATTCCTCTTTCTGAAACAGTGTTATGTTTTTCTTGCATCTGGGATGATAAATACAATTCAAATAACATGCCTTTCAAAATTATGTAAAGATATGTCAGTAGCAATAGTACGGGAAATGATAAAAAGTTAGCAGAGCCTTTTTCCAGCTATAATGCTGGTAGGATTTTTATGAATGGTCATGTTGGCAGATTAAAGAATAGATATGTGGCTTTTGTGTATGTTTGGTGGGTTTTGGTAACAAAAAGCTAGATAATGGCCCCTTTGCTTCATACCTTTAACAGTGTGCTCTATATGTTGCTTGTGTACATTGGGGGGAGGTTTTTTTCTTTTAAAGGAGGTTGGAATGCTACAGATAAGGCTGTTAGAAGAACAGATAGCTAAACAAAACAACTACGTTTAGAAAGCATGGGAAATAAAATGATATTACTGGTAACTCTACTGCTTTTGGTGATAATTGCCACTCTCAACTCACAGGTGGCTCTTAGCACAGAGAAACAAGCAGCATGCAGTGGTCATGGTAGGAGCTGGTTAACAGGGGGAGAGCCCTAAAGCTTCTTCAGCTGGCTTTGCTCTTGAAGGGCTGTTGGAAACTGCATACTATACTCAGTTTTGTAGATTTTGTTGTCTATAGTACAGCTATGCAGGACTGAATCAGTGAAATGTGTGGAGATATTAAAAAAATCCTGAAAAACATGATTTTTATTTGCTTTTCCCTTATACAAATGTAGAAGATTGGCTGAGACCAGGGGACGGAAGTCCTGAGGTACTGGAAACAGTCAGAAATAGGATAGGAATCTGTTCAGCTGACTTTCTTCACTAGGAAAATCATCATAATGGATTGCAAGTGCAGACAAACCTGTAACCAGTCAAGATATTCTTAGCCCATTGGCGTGCAGTAAGTTCCAAGGAGGTCTTCCCACCTCAGCTTGTTTCCAGAGTTCGTTATGCCCAGTCACACCTTGGGCAAGGATTGCGTTGCTTCAGCTGCCATCACTGAGTGGGTACTAACTGTGGCTTTTGTAGATTCCAGAATTTGACAACTTATATCTGGACATGAATGGCATTATACATCAGTGTTCACATCCAAATGATGATGATGTACACTTCAGAATCTCAGAAGATAAGATTTTTGCTGATATTTTTCACTATTTGGAAGTACTGTTTCGCATTATTAAACCAAGGAAGGTTTTCTTCATGGCAGTTGATGGAGTGGCTCCAAGAGCAAAAATGAATCAGCAGCGTGGGAGACGTTTTCGGTGAGAATATTTGTACTTGCTCTGTCTTTAGGATAGTAAACTCCTTAAAAAACCACGTTTCCTTAAATGTATGCCGTGAAAGTAAAATATATTATGAGTGGTCGTGCCTTTGACAGTAGCTTTAATTTTTAGTTAAATGAGGGTAAGTACCTGTAAAAGTTTAATACTTAAAATCAGGATTCCAAAAAGGAAAGTTTGCTTGCTACTTAAATTTTTCTCTGTGTATGCAGGACTTGGGGATGGGGGGAGCTTTTTTCCTGTGAAATTTGCTGTGAAATAGATCTGCAAGTGGAGCTCTTACAGATGTCTCTGATGGTTTCATAACCTGTGAGAGTCTTTGGTATTTGTGAATGCCAATTATAGATACACCTTTTTTGGTAACTATTGTAGAATTTTCTTTGACAGTCGCAGAAGAATTTAAGTTTCTAATGAAACTCTGGTTTCCATTTGATACCAGTTA
This sequence comes from Falco cherrug, assembly GCF_023634085.1. Lineage (NCBI taxonomy): Eukaryota > Metazoa > Chordata > Aves > Falconiformes > Falconidae > Falco > Falco cherrug. Next base: position 16,713,304 of record NC_073707.1, on the reverse strand, counting down.
GCAAGCTAGCTCAAATACAGAGCTGCAAGTAGATTTCATAGTGTTAAGAATTACATTAATGTTTTGGGAGATGTGGAAGCTTCTTTGAAGACTGCTGTGAGGAAAGAACGCCAGTAGTCAGGCAGTACAGGGATGGTGAGTGAAATGTGACAGAAACAAACTGGGGGAAAGGGACAAGAGAAGATGTTTTGAAGCTACTGAGGTTTTTTGATGGGTTTTGGTTTATTCTGTTTTGGTTGGTTTTGTGGGGTTTTTTTTAAGGAAAAAAGGTTGAGAGGAGGAAGAGATTAAGAAAGGGAAAACTGGAATGGAATTGAGAGGAGGACAAAAATCTTAGACCTTGGTGGCTTCTCTTTCTCTGGTTCAAAGTGTTTATAAAATCCTTGGCCAAGAAAGGCTAGGATGATGTTTCTTTCTTTCTTACTAGTGCTAATTGTTTGTTCACCTCTCCTGTCTCTGTGGTATTCCAAACTTGCGGCTTTGTTTAACTACATTACCATTATTCTGAGGTGCATTTTCAGATGTTTAGATCCTGAGTATTCCTGATGTTTCAACATTAATTTGCTTTCATTGTGATCAGACATTGAATGATCATCTTGGTAATCTAAATATTAACTGTATCTGGGTTATGACACTATCATCATTACTGAGGGGCAGGGGGAAGCTATTTTTAAGCGTTCGAGTTGTATCACAAACAAGTTTCAAACTCTATTCAGGAGTTAAATTTCTCTTCCCCTCAACCCCTTTTTTTTTCTTCTTAAACACTTTCTAAAAAATCAATTTATTTGTATTTTTTTCAGTAAAGCTTTACTTAGGATATTAACATTTGAATATGATGATTCTTTGTCTGCTCCCTCTCTAACTCTGTTTTCTTTTAGATCAGCAAAAGAGGCAGAGGACAAAATAAGAAAGGCATTAGAAAAGGGAGAAACTCTCCCTACAGAAGCCAGATTTGACTCCAACTGTATTACACCAGGTAAGACAATTTGTTAAGCATTAAATTTAAGTATTTAGATTTATGGTTTTGCATCTGTATTTTGGTACTATTTTCCTATTTTAAGGCTTTTTTTTTTTTAAAAAAAAGGACAGAATTGATAAAGGCTCACACAAGTTGAGAACAGAAGTCTTAATAACTTGTAGCAGGGTTGTAATATTGCTTCATTCTAAATAATTTTTAGATTGCTATGGAAAAAATGAAACCTCTTAGGAAAAAAACCAACAGCTGTCCCCTTCATTTCTTGTAGAATTTTTTTATTGAGTTTTTTCATTAATACTTTGGTATGTACATGGAATTTTGAATAACTAGAGAAAAGCTTTGTGTTTAACATGGATTTCTATTTCCAGGAACTGAATTCATGGCTAGATTGCATGAGCATCTTAAATATTTTGTAAATATGAAGATTTCCACAGACAAATCCTGGCAAGGAGTAACAGTCTACTTATCAGGCCATGAGGTCATTGTATTTATTAATAATTTATTTTAAATACATTTATATTTTATAGAAAAGTACTTACTGATTAATTTGGGATTTTTTCGTTTGTCTGCAGACTCCAGGGGAAGGTGAGCATAAAATTATGGAGTTTATCAGATCAGAGAAAGCAAAGCCCCATCACGATCCAAACACAAGACACTGTCTCTATGGCTTAGATGCTGACTTGGTATGTGCAATTAAAATAATACAAACAACAGAAGTTTATAAAGTGTGTATGTCTTTTGATGTCTTCCTAAGCACATAGGGTTCTAAAATGTTATTAAGCAAGCACATAGTTTTGCATTACTGCAAGCTTTTGAATTTGTAATGAAACAGAAAAGCAAAATTTCTTGATACTGCTCGAATCTTTAGTAACGGTTTAAAAAAAGATAATGAAGTAAGACCTTTCTAATATCTCTTTGTAATAGATTATGCTGGGATTAACAAGTCATGAGGCACACTTTGCGCTCTTAAGAGAAGAAGTCAGATTTGGTGGTAAAAAATCTCAAAGGTGAACTGATTTAACTTTACTCTTATTTTATATATGATGAAATAAAATCCAAAAGATACTGGGTGACTGAAACAGGGTTTTTTATTGATTGCATACTGAATTGATAGTCTTAGTTTCTTTGAGTGTTAGAAAATCCATTAAATTTGAGAAATCAACTTGTTAAATTGTGCATATGAATTAGTTTATAGAAGAAAATGTATGCTGTCAGGACAGCTTATAAAAAAAACCAATCCGTAGAGCACTGGTGTGGTGTTCTTTCTTCGTTTTATGAATGGAGCAGCCCAGGCTATACTGTCATTGTCTCCATAGTTGTTTTATGCAGATACTGACTTTTAAAAATGTATTTATTTCTCTGATGTTTTGTGGATATAAGTAAATTTACTAAGATAATTACTAAAATAAACTCTCTTAAAGTGACTGACTGGATGCTCCTATTCTGTATTTGCCCATTTGAAGGAGCTAACTTGTGGGCTGTAATCAGTTAGGACAAGATAATTTGTTCAGAACTGTGTAGGTACGTGGAGCTATTCTGAAGTAATAGACAAATTAATTTTATAACTGTTACTGTGGCTAGGTTCCTTCTGTGAAGGACCTTAAGCATGTATTTGGTGGATAAAGGAAGAAGGTGGAAGAGATAGAAATAGACTTTTCTGATACAAAAAGGGTTTTTGATAATACAGTGATAAGTCATATAAATGTTTAGATAAGTGCATCATTTTTTGCTAATAAACAACTTTTTGTTGCCAAGGGCAATGTGATAAACATCAGAAATAAGTGTTATTTTCACGGTCTTCCACAGTCAACTTCATTAATGCTCATTCTATTAATAGTGTTGGTATGTGACATTGCAACGTTTATAAGAGACTAAGGAAAAGAAAAATGTCAGCTTTCCCTTTTAAAAAGTAAAATAATATAAAATAAAAGTGTGATGACTTTTTGAGGAGCTAATTAAATATAGTATGAAATCAAAAGGCAAGGTGTCATTATTTACTCCCCCCCCCCAGCATTGTTCTGTATTTGGTTCCTGTTATGATTTCTGGATAATGCTGCTTATTACAGGAATTTACTTCTGGAAGCTACAGGAATTGCCTTCTGTCAATATTGTCACTTTATGAGTACTTACAGTTGCAAATTTGAAGATTCTAAAAATGCGTCCAAATTAGTAACTGTCAGCAATTTCTTGACTGAGAGAGATGATTTGTTTTACCAGGATTTTCAAGTCCAGTGCAATGAAGAATAAGGGGCAAAATGTCTCTAGAGTCTTAGAGCATAATCTGGATTTGCCAAAGTTTTTTAATACCAATACAAAAATTACATTTAGAAAGTGACAGAATTGGGTCTGAAGTTCTGTGCAGCCCAATGTAGCTCAGAGTTCGTCTTAGTAGTCTTCATATAAGCTTGTGTATCACACACATCTACCTCAGAGGATTTTTGCCAGAATCTACTGTGTATTTGTGAATACACAGGTGTTTATGCTGGTTTGTCATTGGAGGTGGTCCCAGCTAGCTATGGTATGCACAAGGTGAAATAGTCCTTTATGAAGAATTTAAAATATATCAGTCTTTAGCTCATTAATCTTTCGGTGTAGGTATTAACTGATTTTGGCCGAATGTTGGCTTAGGTATTAAGTAATTTTAGTGAAGAAAGGAAAAGAAGGCGTAATATATGTTGACTAATCTATGCCATAAGCAAACAGTAGGTTTGTCTTTTTTTGTGTGCTGTGCTGAAGCCACTAGATAATACATATGGAGCATATTTTCAATTTGAGCATATTCTTTTTTTTTACATGAAGCATTTTAAATGACTGCAAATGTAACCCAGCCCATTTAGACATGAATCTGTGTACTCTCTGTGTACCCAGACTAGTTCTAAAATACCTTAAAATTTGTTGGATTTGGTGCAGCATTAGGTTAAGTGGTCCCTTTTTTTGGACAATGGGATAATTACTTAGGAAATAGTTAATGCAACATGGAACTCCACAAAGATGCCCTGCTTTCTCTAAGTTAGCTGTTTTCCATATGACACAGAAACATCAGAAGACTACTGCAAAACTTTATAGACTTGAACCAGATGAATCCTAAAATAGATTCAAAGACATGTTTGTATGCTATTTTGCTATTTCTTCTGCAAAGATACAATCCTAGTAAGATTATTTGGTTTTAGGTAACCTTCAAATTATTAAATATTCATGTTAAAAGTGTTTTTATAAATAATTAACTTATTGTTTTGAATAATTTATAGAGCATGTGCACCAGAGGAAACAACGTTTCATTTACTGCACTTGTCATTGATGAGAGAATACATTGATTATGAATTTTCACCAGTAAAAGTAAGTTCTAATGGATCTGTGATTTAAAAAATGTGTGAAGTCTGTTTATACAAACATGATAATAAAAATTATACTCCTGTGTTTTTCTCTTCCCACCTCCAGGATAAGATTTCCTTTGAATATGATATTGAAAGGATAATAGATGATTGGATCTTAATGGGTTTCCTTGTAGGAAATGATTTTATTCCTCATCTACCTCATTTACACATTAATCATGATGCACTGCCGCTACTTTATAGAACATACATGGCTATCTTGCCGGAACTGGGAGGTAAGAACACTAAGTTCAGTTGTGGAAATTAGAAACGTTAACATTCCTGCGTTAATATTTATTGACCCTTTTAGCCATGTTAGAATGTTTAGCATTTATTACACTTTCTTCAGACAGCTAGCAAGATTACATTCTATTACCTGTGGGGCATTTAGATTGAAATTTTAAAATGGTTAAATTGTTAATTTGGAAAACATACTTTATTTTCCCAATAGGTTACATTAATGAAAATGGGCATCTGAATTTAAAACGCTTTGAGAAATATCTCGCAAGATTGTCAGATGTAAGTACCTTCAAAATTGTACTGTATAGAATGATATAGTTTGTTGAATATAACCTCAATATAGTGCCCTAAAATAAACCATGCTTTAGTTTTAATGGGCTGTTAAATAACTGTGTTTTACAAGTGGTTCAATCAGCTGTTTTATTACTTAACTGATGAATTTAGATCAGTTGTTGTCTGATCTTATCATAACATAAAAGATTGAAATGTTTGACCTGTGCTTTAGCCAGCATCTTTTAGTACTTAAGTCAATGAGGACTGCTCAGTAGAATCATGGTCCTCGATGCTCATTGAATAATGAGCAGCAGTACTGGGGAAAGTGTGCTGCAGGCAGCAATATTCTTCACTTCCCCTGCTGGTCAGTTTCTTGTGGGGTAAGCTATGTCTGAAGATCTTGGAGAGCAATATTTTTTGCAGGTTTTTCATGAAGATCACTAGTTAAGCATCTCTCAGAGGCAGGCATCAGCATCCTTTGTGAACTAACTGGCATGCAGGAGGCAGTTCTGTCAAGTGCCACTGCAGTAATCCATCCTAGACATGAGAAAAGGTATAGGCCATATAGAAATTGAAAGGTCTGTCTTCTGCTGAACTTGGAATGAGGAAGTTAATCTGCTGTCCCTGCTTCAGCCTTGTCTTCTGTTACTTGGGTAGAACTATGAAAGTAATGTGTGTGTGATACCAGACTATATTCTATATACATCTGTTATTTCTAGAGTTGATAGTGAAGTGTGGAAACTGAAAGAAAACAAATTATGGCGTGGGTATATGTTATGCATTGCTAAGAAAAAAGATTTTTTTAACTTTAATTTATGAGTTTATTTGTAGCTCTAGGACAAAATGTTTATGTATGAATAACTCTAGATGTAATCTAACGCACATACAAAAAGACATTGTTAATTTAGCACTGTAAATTTGGCATCCCTCAGATATTTCTAAACTTTAATCTTTCTGCACAGTTTGATCGTGAACACTTCAGTGAAGTCTTTGTAGACCTAAAATGGTTTGAAAGTAAAGTAGGCAATAAATACCTCAACGAGGCAGCTGGTATTGCAGCAGAGGAAGCCAGAAAAAATAAACAAAAGAAACAAAAGGTTAGTATTCTACATGCACAATTTTGGAAATGAAAATGTTACTTTTTGCAAATCAATAATCTCACCTTAGACAAATTAAATGACATAAACCTCTGTGGTGAGATTTTCTGAGATCAGGGAAGATAGTAAAATGTAACTGCCTGTATTGTATTGCATTGGTGGTTGAGTGGTGAAATGGCTAAGTCAAAGTCAGGTTTTCATGATTTTTGGAATCTTGTAAATCCGTAACTCAATGTCAACTTATCTGTTGGTCAACAGCAGCAAAACTTAGTTCTGGGAGAGTTAGAGTCAAGCTGGCTATGCTTTACTTCCAGCACATAGCCTGCTGGAAACTTTCTGTATTTCAGGTACTCTGGTAGATCATTCATGTATGTCTTGGTATTGGCCGACTATTTGACAATGAACAGATAAACAGTAATTTCATTGGTGTGAGCTATCTTAGATTTGTTATTAAACTTGCAGTTCTCTACATATAACTAATTAATAAGGAAGAGCACCTTTCTCTGTATCCTGATGCTGCCCCACTGTCATGTTCCCTACCACCACCTCCACTTCAATATATGCCTTCCGCAGAGCATAGAATAGCAGCAAGAAATTCCTTCACGTTTAACCTGTCACTGTAGATCGTTACTCTGTTCCTTAGTACAGTTTGTGGTTTGTAAGAGCAAGATACTAGCTCTTCCTTTAATAAGATATGCTCTATTTGTGGTTGTTCTCTTATTTGCCACACAAGTTTGGAGCAGCTGTGTAGTGTTAGGTAGCCATCGTGAGTGATCCTGTGAATGGCAGCAACAGTCAGGAGCTTGTGTATCTCACTTACAGGGGAAGAGAGCTGACTTAGTGATTCTCCTTATTGAAAGCTACTCAGTGCTGTACGCAGAAGACTGTGTAGTGTGAGAATGAAGTGTGTGTTTGGCTTGTTTGACTCGAAACTGCAATTTCTCGTATCTTTACTTTCCCACAAAAATAATTTGAACTCTTAAGAATTTACTGATGAATAATCTGACAGTGTACTGGTGCTGTAGCACAATGCATGATGTAGGTAAAAATGCTTATGTGTGTACTGCACAGTTCTGGAAATAGTTGTTTTGGAAAACAAATATTCAGGGTTTTTTTAAAGGTAGCTAAGGTTTTATTTGAGACTGCTCCTTTGTTTGATCTGTCTTTTTGTCTGATGTAATTGCCTACGGAATATGATTTTAAGAGAAGGAAGTATAGTGGGGTTTATACTAAAAAATAATAATATTTGTACATCTTGATTATAGCATTTTGAGTTGTAGATTATATGGTTGTGAATGAGGTATGTGCATATTAACCTTAATTTTTACTTTATCTCAAATATTCACTTAATAGGGTCAGGAAAATTCTATATGTTTGGCTGTTTTAGAAAAAAACGAAGGTGAAGTGACTCCCAAAAGTAAGTGCAAATAACTTTTCTATATACATATAACAAAAAACTTTTTAATTTGTGTATAGATTTGGAGGATCTGTAAGAATTTTGTGTCAGAGATGAGAGTCATCTAAATTAGAGTTACGTAGTCAGCTATCAGGAAATGGAACTGCACATCACTGGCTTATGGTTAGAGGGAACGGGGCTAAAGCTTTTGCAGTGCTCCTTACCGGACTAGTATTTCCATGATGAATTAAAGGAATGCCTTAGCAAATCTTCAATAACATTAGGTTTTTGATAATTGTATGCCTACGTATTTTGTTGTATAGGTGGGGACAAATGAACAGATTTTTATATGGCTTTGGGGTTTCAGGTTGTGTTGATTATGTTTTTCAAATAATTCCACTTGTAGGAAATGTCTTCTGCTCATGTTTTGAAATTGAATGGAAAAAAATATATCAATATTACTCTACGATATAAGATGATGTTGCTGAAAAAAGACTAAATTTTGAAATGTAATGCTTTCTTAAATTATTTTCTCATGGTTTATGTTCTCTTCTCTGCTCTTGTAATTGGGCTACAAAATGCATTGCCTATCTTTAAAGGAGAAAAAAGGTTCCAGATTCTCTTAGGGTAAAGATTCTGTTTGAGTGTTTCATGTTACTTTCAGCACAGTGAAGGTATGAGCACCTATAACTGTGAATTGAGGAACAAAGTTAAGGCATTATGTCAAAACTGAATGTCCTCAAACCTTATTGCAGTAGAGAAGTGAATGTTAATCCTTTTATTTATCTTTTTTCATGACTCCTCTTCAGCTGTGTTGGAAGATGAACCAGAAGATGATGATCTGTTTGAAACTGAGTTTAGGCAATACAAAAGAACATACTACATGACTAAAATGGGTGTAGAAGTAGTTTCTGAGTAAGTGTATGCTTTTTTCTTTCTTTTTTTCTTTTGTTAATTTTCTTTTTAAACACCAAAGACAAGTCATTGCCGATTTCGAATACAAGGCAGAATATTCATCCACTGTAGCAGAGAACACGTGGCAGTGTCCTGCAGTGGTGATGCTTTTGACTAATGCAAGAAGAGCTACAAGTCAAGTTTTCTGTAACAAGTATTTGCTGAACAGAAAGAAAATAGCCATTAGTATTAAATGAATCTAGAAAACCATGGTCTTACTAGCTTCCCAAAATGCTCTGTCTTCATCCCTATGTACAAGGGGCTAAGTAGTTTTTATATACCCATGGAAATGAGAAAAACTAGTAAGTATATTTCCGTTTTCTTTTAAGTGACTTCTTGGCTGATCAAGCTGAATGTTACGTCCAGGCAATACAATGGATTTTGCATTATTATTACCATGGAGTTCAATCATGGAGCTGGTAAGAAAAATTGTCAAATGAGAAATTGCTTAAAGATTGAGTGATATTTCATCTTGTATGCTGGGAACATTTACTGTAGTTCTCTTTGTTTCTGACATGTGAACACTGCTGTGCTATAATCGGGTAACTTAAGAAGTTTTTTTCCTGCAGGTATTATCCTTATCATTATGCACCTTATCTGTCAGATATTCGCAACATCAGCGAACTCAAAATCAAATTTGAACTGGGAAAACCTTTCATGCCATTTGAACAGCTTCTTGCTGTACTTCCAGCAGCTAGCAAAGATCTGCTGCCTAAATGCTACCAGGTAGGATTTAGAATTAAATTGCATTTATCTATAGCTTACTTCGAAATAAAGCAGACAGCTAGTAACTCCTTCTTTGATACTTTTGCATGTCCACTTAATTATAGTCTGCCTCTACATTTTAGGTGCATGGTTAAATACTTCTTATTAGTCTTAGTACATTGTAAAGTTAGTAATAAATAAAAAATTCTGCATTGCTAAGCAACTGCAGACTAGGGTAGTTAAATGATAAATGTTGAATTCCTCTTCAGGCTTGAATTGGTTTTAATACCAGCCTTCCTCTATCTCTTCCTAAAATTAGTGCTAAATTTTCTCTGATACTGTTTAATTCATCTATTGTATTTTTCTAGCATTTGATGATTAGTCAAGACTCTCCTATTATAGAATATTATCCACCGGATTTTAAAACTGACCTGAATGGAAAACAGCAAGAATGGGAAGCTGTAGTATTAATCCCGTTTATTGATGAGGTAAATTCTTTCAACATGTGCTGTCTATAAAAACTATATAACAAATCTGCTAAACTTCTTAATCAGCAGTTAGGCATGCAATTAAATGGAAGTTTAAATTAAACTTGATAAGACCACAAAAAATGTAGACATTTGCTGTCTAGAGAGTAAGAGGCTAGATGAAGTTACCACAAGCAAACTTAGCTGCAGGTGACAGAAGTCTTAAATAAGGGATGTGGACTTTTTGTTGTTTGTTCATGTTTTTAATCAGCTATTCAAATACTTCTCAGATTCTTTGAGAAAAAAATTCTATTCTTTTATATGCATAAAAATACAGAATGTCTGTGAGTAAGCTAAAAGAAATACTTGGAAAAAAACCCTGTCTTTTTACAGAAAATCTCTGTATGAACACCAGTAATGGATAGAAAGCTAAGTACAAATCAAACAGTAAAACATTAACCAAGAGGAATAAAATAGTAACATTTTCCTTTTGCATATGGGATAACAGTATTATATACGTTGTTGCAATATCTTTTATCAGATTAAGTTTGAGCACATCAAAGAGTGGATGAAAACAAGAGTGCAGATTAGATGTTATGATACATACAGGTGGTGGTGTGTGCCTATCAATTGTTTCCATAGCTTGCAGTGAGAGTTGACAGGACTTAGTCTTCTACAAAAGACAAGAGTTGCTACTTGAATGACCCATAAAGTTTTGAAGCCTTTTCAATAGTTATTTTGCAGAATTTTATGATAACATCTAAAATATTTTTTGTATTTCTTTATATATTAAATGTAAAAGGCAAAATATGACTAGCCTTTGGGAACATATTTGCAAAAATAGAATCTTTATTCTCCAGAACAATTCCATTGTAATTGTCCTATTTTTGTCAGAGAGCTGCAACATGAGGAAGGGTGAGGCTGCAATTAGAAAAGTTAAAACATTAACCAGAAAAATGCAGGTATCCACTTTCCCAGTACAGACATCTCCATGCTAATTTTTGTTGCCGGTTTCACATACACTAATTTCTCTAAAATTTAGAAACGACTGCTGCAGGCCATGGAATCCTGTAATAAGTGCCTAAAAGAAGAGGAGAAACGAAGAAATACTCACAGTGCTTGCTTGATGTACTGGTATGACAAAGATGCAGAGTTCCAGTACATGTCACCATGGCCAGAGAAATTCCCCGCAATAGAAAGATGTCATACAAGGTACCACAGGCATAACTGTTTTAGAGTAGACTAAAAGTAGTCGGAATACTTCTATTAGCATTTTAATGAAAGCCTGTATATGCCAATAAGTTGAAGTAGATTTTACCTGCTGTGGATGGCACAGTAGAAGTATTTGTCCCTTTTCTTCAAATGTTACTTTTCAGGACAGATGGAACTAATGTTAAGTGGCATGAACACTGTATAGAATTACTAAACTTTGTGTGACATGGAGGATGAAAGACTGGTACAGATATCTGATAATAGTGATGATCTATCAGCACACTAATTCCAGACCTTTTGTAAAAAAAATGCAGGCATTTGGATCCAGTGCAGAGAGTTGCACACAAATGTGTTTTTCTCTCTCCTCTCACTGAAAGTAGCCAGCTTTTAACACAGACTGAGGTTTCAAGATTAAATGGAAACATAACCTTAATAGTAGCCAAAGCAACACAGAGGAGCAATGCCTGTTGCAGGATTGGCCTCACTGAAGAATGAATAGTGGTGGAATGAATGATTCTTTATGGAACCATTGCTAGTTTAGAATTTGGCAATAACAGTGAATTAAAATAGGGAGATTGGGACATACCATGGTTTGAAGTTTTGTCTTTTTCTTAATTAGTAGTCTCTTTGCAGCAATAGCATGGGGTTTTCATAGTCCTTTGTATAGATTCCAAGCAGCTTAAATAAATTGCCACCTTACAGGAAATTCAGAGGCTTTGTCAATTAATGCGTGTTTGAATGAGTAATGTTTCTAGAGCTGAAGGTCAACCTGTATGAGCAACTGTTGTGCAACTTGTTTTTTAGACATAAAACAATACCTTTGGATGCTTGGCATGTAGAAATAACCCACAATAAGATAACTAAAATCAACAAGAGTGCATTATATTTTTGTGGATTTCCTACTTTAAAGCACATTAAACATAAGGTAAAAGATATCTTTCTTCTGACATTTTCAATTGTATTTAACAGATAACTATGTAAGAGTTCAAGTGAGTTTTACGTGCTGTTTTGTTTTTTGCCCAGTTCTACCTTAGAAAAAGTGGTGTACAGGTGTTTCAGCAAAGCAGCCATGGAGAGAACATGATGTTGGAAATCATAGCTGATGAGAACTCAAACGAGCAGGTAAACATTCAGCTCCTAACAAAAAAACACCAGCAAAACAGCAGAAAAAACAGAGAAAAAAACCTTGTCATAAAAAGACTGAATTCATTATATAGTCAGATTTTAAATGTTCATTATTTGTATCTTCTTTATAGTGTATTGTAGGAGACAAACATTTCTAGAGTAGTACTGAAAAAGTTTTTCAAAATTTTTGACACCCAAGTATATCTTAAAAAAGAATCGTTAAATATATTGAATAGTTAATTTCAAATAATATTTTTAGATATTTTAAAACTTTTAACTAGTAATGCTTGATTTCAAAATGAGGTTAATGTGTAAGTTGTTAAAATTTGATGAAAAGAAAGGAAGGTGAAATACAGCTGTATGCTCAAGGCTATAGAATTTGTTGCTGGAGTAAGAAATCTAGACTTCTTACCTTTCAGCTCAAATTTGAGACCATTAAGTGGAAGTATTCCCAGTATATATTTTGAAAACATCCAAATCCCTTAACGGAACACATCTATGATATTTGTTCACACTGAAAGCTTTTGTTGGGGTCAGTAGTAAAAAATAAAAGTTTGTTAGGATTAAAATGCTAAATTTCTGTGGGGAAAAGTCTAGAATTTTGGAAATCTGCTGGAAGATTTAAATTTGTACTGATTTCAGAATATTAAATATTGTCTCCTTAGCAGAGTTTCTGGCATTTCTCTGTAGTAGCCATCAGATGTTCTTGGGTAACGAGTCGGTGAGACTCACTCCGGACTAATTAATAGTTGGAAAAAGTATAAATGGGAGGAAGCAGAGTCTCCAGACCAGAGCCCCTTGTCTCTTGTGTAGCTGAGTATAAAGACACTTTTTTAATCAGTCCCTTTTCATTAACAAAGCAAACTTAACACCTTCCACTTAAATGAGACTGTTTGTTAGAGGAATTAGAGGAAGGAGTTATGTAGAGACATTAAGAATCATTTTTTTTCTAAATCCTTTAAAAGGCCACTCTTTCATAATCAAAAATATCAGGTAGCAAAACACAAATCCAGAAAAAGAAAAAAGTTTCAGACTTAAATAAATAAAACCAGGAAATGAGAAAGGAGGAAAACAACAAGACAGGATTTTCTTGTTTCTCCATTGCCAATCAGAGATTGTAATAGGTATCAAAATACAATCTAATAAGCTAAAATGAGCTTTTTATTCTGCAAGAAAACCTGTTCTTCAACTGGAGTATTTTTCATTGCAAAACCAGTTTGAAAATACTTTAAAAATATCTCTAATATGTTAAAGAATTAGTAACTTCTGGTTTTTTTTCAGATAGTAGAAAATGTTGCCAGTTTGATACTTGGAAAGCGTGTTTTTGTTAACTGGCCACACCTTGAAGAAGCCAGAGTTGTTGCTGTGTCAGATGGAGAAACTAAGTAAGAGATATTTCATAGACAGTTGTTTGTTGTCTGTAGTGTTTCATTAATATTAAATTCCTTAGGCTGTACAGAAGCTTTGGTTTTAGTGTAATACTTGCTAACAGCAGATTAGTCCACATATATCAAAGGCTGCTTGGTGGAAGAACCCTTTCTTAACGTTCTTCTGAGGTTTGGTTATCTCTGTAGACGTCTACTCCTTCAATATTTTGCTATAGATGTAGAAGTCTGGGAGAGCTCTTTCTCAGCTTTGAGGGAAAAATGCATGCACAGAAATCCACACCGAATAATGTAAAAGAGAACATTTCTAAACACTCTTCCTATCAGCACATCCACTGGTATTTTTAATAAAAAATAAGCCGCGTGGCCTGTTGTGGAAGGGGTACATAAAATGATGCTGCAAGTTTTCCTTGTCCTTAGCAAGTAATTTCTGACTATTTCAAGTTTTGTTCACAATTGGTTATGTCTAGATTAATCTTATTTGGTTAAATTCATACCTGTCGTAATATTCTCAAGGTTTTATTTGGAAGAACCACATGGCACACAGAGGCTTTACATGGGAAATGCAGTGCCTCCAACTAAAGTGGCATATGTTGGAGATAAGGAGCAAAGCATGTGGTTAAAAGAAGTTCAAGGCATTTCAGAGCAGTGAGTAATTTTGAAAATTAAGGTGTTAACTTTGCATGTTATAACTTAGCTATGTTTTGTTGCGTTATTACAAGCCTAAATAGTAGAGAATAGCTGCTGAATACTTGATAAATGTTAATGAACGCTGGAATTCAAAAAAACAACATAAAAGAACTTATGTTGAAATTTCGGAATATATGAAGTTAGTCCCTAGGTATTTAAAGTTAGATGCTGTTACAAAAGAATTCTCAAATGAATGAGTTTTGTTATTTACTTTCCCACTTGATTTTCTGTTCTGGTCTTAAATATTCAGTTGCGGGAAGTATATAGAATGGAGTCATACAGTATCGAGTTACAACTGCGATAGCTTAGCTTTCTTAAATTCGAATACATCTTTTGCTCTTCTAGAATGTGGGTGCCCAGTGGAACACAACTGAGTTAGAGTAGCCTGCCATTTTATTATTTGTCGTTTGAGTTAACTGCCTTCATTATTCCTAACCCTTCCCACTGTAAAGGTAAAATGTGTTTAAATCAACTCACTTCACTATATAATGATGACTGTGCAACAATGGATAAGCAATTGGTCAATCCATTTATTCTGGGTATTTTTTATAAAACAGGAAGCATGCTGTTAGAATCCGTTTGTTAAGAGTATTGTTTATTTATTTTGATTCATGTCAAGAAATTCATTCCAGCCTCTCGGTTCAGTTTAGTTTATTGTAATCAAACTTAATGTTCTGCTTTGTATTCAGCTACCAGAGAAGAAAAGGAATAATTATCCATGAAACATCAATAGTAGTGTATGCTCAGTTACTCACTGGTAATAGATATCAGCTACGCCAAAATGGAGAAGTTTATTTGGAGAAGCAGTGGTCAAAACAAGTTCTTCCTTTTGTTTACCAAACAGTTGTCAAGGTAAATAGACAAGTTCAGTATCTTCTTGCACATAGCTCCTTACTCTGTTGGTGTGGAGGGGTGCACAGAAGAAAGGGTGTATGCTCCTTTAAAACAACAGAATGAACAAAAATAAACATCTTAAATTCATGCAATTTATTGTATAAAAAACATTACATGCTTAGGTAAGTATTTTGTCACAAAATTTGGAACCCTGTTGCACAGTTCGGAGATCTTACTGAAAAAATGGTTTTTGTCATGTTTTTACTGATGATGTTTTGCCTAAGGTACAGTAGTGAGTGCTCTGTGAGGTAGTATAGTTGCTTGTGCAACAGCATTTGTAATCTAGCATTAACTTTTTTGCCTTTGAATTATTTCAGACTCAGTGTTTAGAATAAGTGTCTATTTATATGAACTTTTAAATTACTCTACTGGAACTGAATGATACTTAACGTTATCAAACTTGTCTTTTTCATATAGGATATCAAAGCCTTTGACTCTCGTTTTTCAAACATCAGAACTTTGGATGACTTATTTCCTCCTGGAAGTGCAGCCTTTATGCTGGGATCTCCGTATTACGGCTGCATGGGAGAAGTTAGTTCAAATAATTCCCGCCCCCCCCCGCGCCCCGCCCCCCCCCCCCCAGTTTTCTTTATTTGCAAGCCTAAAATAATCTAAGATGTTGTGTGGCAGTAGTGGTCATTTGCTAGCTAAAATTTAAAATTGAAGATTCCCTGATGGTTTAGTCAGAGGAGGAGGGGATTCTTCTGCTTCCCTTATCCCTGTTGCTGGAATAACAGGAAAAATGTAGCATAGCTTGAATGCAGGATTATTGTTATGAATTATTTGGGATAATTTGCAACACATAGAATTTCCGTTTTGGACTATATTCAGTCATGGATTCCTTTGATCTAATGCTGTTTGATTGCCGTTGTGAGGAAGCAGTGTGCAGGTCAAGGCAAGATGGTGAATCCCAATGCATCTCTGTGCCTACTGCACCAAAATTGTTGGTAGACTAGGCGGTCTAAAGTCCAAAGACTGCTAGTTTTAAATAACGTTTTTCATGTGTTGTGTTTCTCTCCAAGGTTCAAGATTCACGTGATGTGATCACAGAAGGTAGAATTCGTGTAGTTTTCAATATTCCTTGTGAACCCCAGCTTGATCCTTTAATACAGAACCAGCATGTAAGTGCTTCTGGTTTTCTAATAAAAGCTTAAAGCATGTGTCAAATATATTTTGCAATGGTAAATGTCTTTAAGGGATGCTTCCATATCATTTTTTTGCCCTTTGTATAAAAATACTTATCCTTTGGGAATTGCCAATACATTTTGTTTGTTTATTTTAAAGAAATACTCTGTGAAATACAATCCTGCATATATTTTGGCCAGCCGTCTTGGAGTAAGTGGATATCTTGTGTCCAGATTTACAGGGAGTATCTTTATTGGAAGAGGATCAAAGAAAAAGTAAGTTCTTTTTGTGAACTTTGACTGTAGAAAAGCTTCTAAATTCCAATAAAACTCTATTTCTGCTATGTTTAAGTGCTGTTCTTATCAAGTATATAACAACTGTTTTGTGATATGAAGCCCTATCCTCCTTTGCAATGAGGTATGGACATACATGTGGACAGCTACTGTAGCACAGCTTACATCCTGTGATATTTAGAGCTGACACAATGCTGACAAGTAAACATCACAGTGAATTTTCTGTGGTTAAAGTCTGTGGATAAACTTTTTCTGATTTCCAGTCCTCATGGAGATCACAAAGCAAATGTGGGGCTAAACCTGAAGTTCAATAAGAAAAACGAAGAAGTTCCTGGCTATACTAAGAAAGTTGGAAATGAATGGATGTATTCTTCTGCAGTAGAACAACTGCTTGCTGAGTATTTAGAAAGGTAAATATTGGATATGAACTTCATCCAAATTATCCAGCTTCGTATCCACTTTGGAGTTGGCCCTTTGGAGACAGATCTTCTAAGAACTGATGAGTTTGCTTTTGGAGATAGCTTGATGGAATTTCTTTTATGCCAATATTCTCCTTCCAACAGTCTCTCCTTTCAAGGAGAAGCATATTTTGGGATAGAGTAATAATGTCAGCAGCTTACTGTTGCTAAATGAACAGTATGACACTAAAGTAAAAAATAATCCATCTGGGCTACAGAAATTTTGAAGCTTGTCAGGGTTTGTTTTGATGAGGCTTTTTTGTGGTCTATGCTGATATGAAACTAAATTTGTCTTCCACTTAATTAATTTTTTAGGGTCCCTGAACTATTTAATTATATAGCCAAGAATAGCCAGGAAGATATCTTCTATGAAGATGACATTTGGCCTGGAGAGGATGAGAATGGGTAAGCCATCATTCTCCTTTGTTGTGTGTCACCTCCCCAGCATAAAGACTGGCAACACTGTGGAATCGGTGGTGATCGTGGAGTGTCTGCTATGTAACAAACCTTGCTGGTCCTTGAGCAGCATGGTTATTCAGTGATGACTCTGAAGAAATTATCACAATGTTGTTATGTTACAAGTTGTGGAGTCCAAGTCTCTGTCAGACTCCTATCTCAGGTCCATGAAATGAGAAATCTAATTTCAATGGCTACTTCATTAATTCTTGCTTTTAAAGTAACCTTCAGTAAGCTTAGTTATGTATAGTCACAAAGTCACCAAAAAATCATTTTTGGAAAATAAGCAACAATTATTTTAATTGTTTAAGATCACTTTGAATTTGAAAAATAATGTGCAGAATTTTAAATATTTTGCTTATTTTTGGTGTACATTCAGTCAGTTTCATGGGAGACAAGGAGCAACCTTGGTTCCAGATAGAGCATAGTAATATTAAAAAAGCTTTTGTTATTAGCTAGTTGCACTCAAATGATGCTGCACTCCACAGGACTCTTACCAGGTGGATATACCATTGTGGGACAGTTTTTATTACAAGAATCTCAGGTTTGTGCTCCATTTTACCAGTGAGGCATGCCCTGAAGTTCTTTCTGTGTTGTGAGAAACAGCTGGTCACAGAACCTTTAAATAAAACCTGACATGGTTAGTTGGTTGGATGCAAATGTAATTTACTGAATAATTTTTAAATATCTTTTTTTCTGAGACAAAACTTCAAAGTTACAGTTTTGAAACAGTATTGCATGATTCGGTTATTTTTTTTAACCCCTATTGTAAATACAGAACTCTTAAATTCTGTTACTTTATGAATGTATACAAGCATTGTGCCTGTATCATAATACTTGATTGATTAAATCAGGAAATGTGGTAAAATTCTTAGTTTATGCAGTTAAACTTTTATTCTTGTTGGTTTTTATTTAGAGCTGAGAAAGTTCAAGAAATTGTTGCCTGGTTAAAAGCACATCCTGTGTCTGCTTTGTCTCGCTCATCTTGTGACTTGCAAATTTTGGATGCAGCCATTGTTGAGAAAATTGAAGAAGAAATAGAGAAATGCAAGGTATGCAGCTTGACATCACTGTGAGCAGGGGTGAAGCAAAAAGTAGCTGCCCATTAGTTTTCAGGTTCTTTAATTAGAATAAAATAATTGAAGAGTACTTGTCATTCCAAAGAAAAAAAATACAGAATGTAATGCAAGATGTGAATTTCTAACACGAATTGTCCCAGAAATTCAGGAGAGCTCATTATTAATCTTTTTAATTGACTCACTTTTTCAGATAATTCAGCAGCATTAGGCAATTCTCTGAACTCTGTCTCTTGGCCATTTCAGAAAGGAACAGGTGAGGTGTCAGTATATATTCTGAACTACTGAAGTGCGGTTTCTAAGTGCAGAACTAGATGTTCTTCCCTTGTAGTTTCTGTTTGGTCTGAGGAAAATTAGAAAGTTTATTTCTGAAAGCCACAGATCAAAAAAAGAGCCAAGGAAATTACTAAAGCAAAAGCTAAAGGCAAAGCCACATGAAATAATAAGCTGATTTCTTTGACATTACTTGCAGGGACATGTTAATAAAATTGTTGTGAGTTCTGGAATTAGCCAAACAATGCAAAAGCTTTGGTAAGAAATCTGTCACATGTTAAAAACTGGACTTCGTCATCCTAAAGGCTTCATGAAAGCTGTATACCTTTATCTAAAAAAAAACAGAAGAATTCTATATTATCTTTTCAGGTGTTTTGTTGTACCTAAAATCTAGTGTTGGTTTCTACATGTTTGTAATGACTTTGTTCCTTTCCTTCAGCAGAGAAAGAGCAACAAGAAGGTGCGAGTGACTGTGAAACCCCATTTGCTGTACAGAGTAAGTGGTGTGAAAATATCCAGATCATACTTCTTTTACCTAAGCTTACCAGCTTTCAGAGAGGGGAATTTTATACAGTATTAATGGAAGAAAAAGCTTTATAATGCCTTCTAGAAAACCAGTTAGAGCGCAGTAGTCTTTCTAAAAGGAGATAATTTCTACTAACTACAAACTCTGTTATGTATTATACTGACATTCATTTTTTTCCTGCCTTCTGTCCTTCATGCTTCTACAATTCTTATTGGCTGTGTAATGAAGGCAAAATAGAATATGTCTCTTCTTCCTTGTTTTGCTTTTTGTCCAGTTCTTGACATAGGACCCGCTGCTTATCTTGCGTGGTATTTCACAGATACCCATGTTACTGATACAGGCAGGAGGATTTATTTTGTCTGAATTGATCCTCTTGGTCTGCCATGGATCATGTACAGCATTGCTCTTTCTCAGGCAGAAGCAGTAAGTGAGAGTTGCAAGAAAAAAAAAAAAGTGAAAGCGTGCTTTGTGTCTGGGGAGGGAAGATTCTATGTTCTTAAACAATTCCCAGCCCCTCTCCCCTTTTATCCCCCCAAAAGTTTGCTTTATAATGTGTTTCAGATACTGTTATAAATGCATTTTGCTGTATTCCCTATTTTTTAGTTAACATTAACACTATGTTTTGGTTATTGTCAGCCATTAGAACAACAGAATGGGGTTGTTCCAGATCGAGATGCAGAGTATAGGCTGTTTGACCGTGTTGTCAATGTGAGAGAGAACTTTTCTGTTCCAGTTGGTCTTCGAGGTACCATTATAGGAATTAAAGGAGGTAATATTTTCCTCATAATTTTAGCATCGTAGCTATATAACAGCTTGGCTAGTGATGTGAAAGCAGGCTGCAGAAAAGTGTTTTGTATAATGGTTGTGAATGCACAGAAACTGCACACCTATAAAGCACATGTAACTAAATAAGTCACTAATGACGTCTACTGTTTTCAATTAAACCTACAGGTATCCTGTTTTAATTTCTTGTGTTACATAGCTGTACTTTGACTAAGAAATCAGTTACCCTTTATTCCTTCTTAATATGAAGAGGGCAGAGAGGTCAATGAGGGAGAACACAGGCTGCACAAAAAGAACAAAATGAAGTTATGGAAAGATAGGGGCAAAGTTAAGAGAAGTACAGATAAAAAAAGTATTAGGCTTAATATTTACATTGAACATAAAGTTTTATCAAACACAATTTGTCTGAAATTATTTTATCTGAAATGTAGTTTTTACTCTGTGATACTCCATTTTTGTTAAATCGCATGGATTTATACCTTCTTTGACAGGAAGATTATCCATTAATCTATTTCAGGTAAACAGAAGGATTTACTGAATCACATTGGGTGTAGCAGTTTGAGATCTAGTAACAGAAATTGTTTCCTTACCTGGCATTGAAGTAGTTGCTTTCTCATTCAGTTTGCATCCAACAGAATTTTGAATAGAGTAGGCATGAATGCAGCTCTTTAGAGAGGTATTCTTTTCTCCGTAACAATTATACACTAGTATAATTTAAAAGGAGTATTAGTTTATCGTTATGCAAGAAGGTAATGTTAAAGCTGTCTGTTGCAGACTGCCTGAATGTAAAGATGGCTTGCATCTCTTCTCTGGCAGTTTTCTGACAACTGTGACATACTGCTATATATTGCAGTTCCGTTAACCTGCGCAGGTCTGTAAGTTGTTATGCATGGTATGTTTCTGTTGGGAGTGTATCTAAAAGGGCAGCCATGTATGACTTGGAGAAGCATTTCTGAATTGCTGTTAATGAAATTATTCATTTAGGGAATAAGGGAGGTTTTGTTGCTAGTGAGTTATTTTGGGTCTTTTCATTATTTATTGCATAACTAATTAGATATTTACATAATTCAGATCAAATAGCTGTTACATATGTAGGATGACATTTTACTTTGTTTTCTCTAGCCACTAGAGAAACAGATGTACTCTTCGAAGTTTTGTTTGATGAAGAATTCCTTGGAGGCCTAACCATAAGGTTTGTGCAGAGCGTTTCATAGTCATTTCATACTACTGGTATAGATGGCATGAAGTTTTTGTCTTTGGTTTGAGTATTTTTAACTCCTCTTTTTAAAACTTTGTTTCTCAACAGTATTGGTCAGATTTTGTTTCTTTTATGTTTCTTTTTCTCTTTGAGTAGGGATAACTTTTATGAAGCTTATTGTATTTTGGAAGAGCTCTTCTAGGCTTTTTTGAGTATTTAGAAGCTTCTGATTTGTAGAAACCGAATACAAACCAGCATAAGGCACTAGAACCCAATTTTCTTTCTAAAGTATGTAGAAAACCAGTTATTATCAGCATGGCTTCAACATATAGATTAAAAAATAGTCCATAATCATCTGTTCCTCTGAAGGAGGGACTCTGAACTATCAATAATTGATACTTAGGCACTAAATTCTAATCACCATTAAAACCTAAACTGTTCTTCAGGAGGTGGAGGCATGGTTAATGCTTTTGTTCTAACAAGTGTGATAACTTCTGTATTTTAAGTAAGCAGATAAACTTTGAAGTGCACACATTTACTCATCAGGCTTCATTTTACTGTTCTTAGATAAATTAAGTTTTTTATGGCAGAAATTAGAGGGGAATCTTACCTATTCCCTGCATTCGGCAAGCATAACACTATCCTATCCCTTGCATGTCCTGTAAAACAGTTAATCTTCTGTATTCAGAATCGTAAGATATAAAACTAAATGTTGTTTAACTTCAATTTATAATTCTGCTACTGGCATCAGTTTTCATCTCAGAAAAAGAAAAAATATTGTTTCCTGGTTCATCATTTTTTTACAGAAATAATTACTACAGAATCATGCTAGAACAGTTCACTTAACTTTAAAATTTCTTTGAGCTCAGCACTGAAAGGTACAGTATAAACTCAGAGTAATAGTAGTTACTGTTGTTTTCTGGTTTTGACAGCTGGAGGTCAAAGGGGAGCACAATGGGATTAACACTGTGTGTAGCGGTACTAGATTTCAATATTGGATACAGTTTTTAGTCTCTGCTGTTCTTCCGGCATAGAGGCACCAGTGTTGTTAAATCAAATATATTGAAATGTCCAACAATTAAACTACAGGAAAATGATGTAATTTGCTTTTCTTAAGGTGCTCACCTGCCAGAGGTTATCGTCTGCCATCAAGTGCCTTAATTAACCTGTCCCATGGTAGTCGGTCAGAAATGGGAAATCAAAAACTGATGGCCATAGTTAAACCTCAGCCAGCTGTGAATAACTGCAATTCATATGCATCTGATCTGTCATCTGTATGCTCACAAAAAGATCATCTGGGAGGCCTCAACCATTCTCCTCGCTCCCTTTTTGTTCCTACTCAAGTAAGACTTTTCTTTCATTTGTACAAAAACATTTTTCCCTTATGACCATGGTTATGTTCATCGGTACAAACAAAATTTAATTTTTATGCCAGTATATTAGAAGTAGGGTAGTCCTTATTTTGAAGAAATTAATGAATCTAATAATGAAAGGGACCACAAGTTTCTTATTGACAGTTGTTTTGCTTTGAGTAGCTCCAGTTGTGTTTCTAAGAGACAAATACTTAGTTCGGAGCAGTAACACCACATTTGGTGTCAACAAATAGTTTGTTTGGGCAGAGATGCAGTTATTTCCTTAAAGCTCTGCTCCTAGTAATGCTTCCTGTAGGCCAAGTTTGTCCATGCTCAGAAAGAGAAGACATGATTTCCTTGTCAATCTTGCTTATGATTTACTTTGAGAATACAGTAAAAGATGAAAAATTACAGAGGAACTGGAGTTCTTATTGGTTTGATAAAACTTTTATTTTTTAGTAAGTGACTTCTTTAAAGAAAATCAGCTTAATTGATAATTCCATGTTCCTATAAGTGTGTTTGAGAAGAATTTTCTCCTGTTTTTTAAGTCTATACAAGAAAAACATCTTTCCAAAAGAAAATTTAAGTCAATGAAACATTTCTGATTTTTTTTTTTTTTCTCTCTCTCTCAATGATTTAGCAACTGAATGGAAGACAGCATTACAATCTCAGGGCTGAAAATCAGGGCAACTCTAACTCACCCCAGAAAGGATCATTTCTGAGTGGCAATCAGAAAAATAAAGTGAGTGTTCAGATTCATTTAGTATTGGACCCAAATATGTCAGTATTTATTTTGGTCCCCTGTTTAGAGTGGGTGTCCTTGTCTTATGGTTAATAGGTAGCTTTGTTTTAGCACATCAAATGTTTTCGTCAGTATACAGACTGGAGCAGAACTTGTCCCAGCTCTTGAATGAGCATAATATCCTGTGTTATCCTTGTTTAGATCCTAGTTTTTCAAAAGTGTTTTCTACATAGCTGGGCTTCAGTTCTGTCATACCATACCTGTAATGTTATGAAGCAGTTGAGTCTGATTGATAAGGCCTTTCAAAATAAGGCTTTAATAACAAAATTTAAGAATGCTACCGGTATGAGAGCATGCTTTTGAACCCATTTTGAATTAATATCTGAGTTTAGTTTTACTTGGTGATCTTTCCTATGTTCATAACTTCGGTTAATAACAAAAACAATCTCAAAACAAACTAAGCTCGTTTCCATTTAAAGGTGATTCTTAGGAAGAGTTGTTTATATAAATACAACCCACCACAATAGCCTATTTCATAAATTAAATACCTGCAAGTTCCTCTAGTGTCAGTATGACAATTTCTGTATGAGCACTTAGTTAAACTTGGACCTTAAAATTTTCACAATATGTTTGTATATGATTAGCTTTTCAAAAGTTGAGTTTATAGTTGCTGAGTTTGTTGGGGGTGTTCTTATTTTTTCAGGCACAGAGTAAGCAAGATGATGAATTCTGCAGCATATGGCAATCATTGCAGGGTTCTGGGAAGTCTCACCACATTCAGCAAAACATGCATGAGAAGGTTAGTATGTGAACTTTAAACAGATCCCTGGGTTCAGAATATGAAGGTACATAATTTTATATGTCAGTTCATTGAATCAGAAAACTTTCTAGTTAATGTTACAAATAAATCCTCTGGATGAAATTGTTGTTACACAGGGTATGCGTAGCTCTGGAAAGAGGTGATAATCATATGGGACTACTATGTAAATGATAGATACATAGTTTTCTGATTAAGGTTTGATGTTTGAAATCCTAGGGTGCAGTTCTACCTCAGGAAATCAAACTAGGAACTGGCAATCAGTTCTATAAGCCAGAATTCAACGACAGCAGCTTTAAAGGTCAGCAAAGAAAACAGGAGCCATATAAAAAATGTAAGTACTATAATTAGAAACTTTGTTTAGGAGAACTACTTGCTTTATCCAATCTTAATTGAAATGCCTGTTGAGCTTTTTGTAGTTATCAACAGAAAATAGTTTGTTATACTCATGTACACAACACTGCATTGCACTTGGTATTGTCAAATAATGTACCTGCTGTGCATATTGGGTTATTCCACACTTAATCCTGAACCTTTTAATCAACCTGTTCTGCATTATGTTGACTTCCCACCCATCTGGTATAAAAACAAAACAAAAAAAAAAAACCCACAACTTGGCTTTGAAAATTTGCTTACGATCATAACTGCAGCATATAAAAAGAGATATATTATTGCATATGCTTAATTTTACTTTATCCTAGAAGAAAAGGATACACCAAATTACTTAAAACGTATGAGTTAGACATTTGATGCAACCATTCACATCAATGCAGCTCTGTGTATTTGTATGGAGTTAATAATTTCTTTTTGAACATTGATTATTATTACAGTTTTTAAGAGCATTTCAAAAGAATACATTCTTTTGTAGTTAAAGAAGATTCCAAAGTTACAAGAGGTGAAAGTCAGCCACATAATAAAATATCAAACAAACAGGTAATTTCTTCTGCACTGAGTAAATGTATTGTTTTCTTTTTATGTTACTATTATCTGATTCATCATTCTACAGATTTCTCTTTAACTGGCATCATAGTTGATTCTTTTACTAGGTAAATTTTA
Source organism: Falco cherrug (assembly GCF_023634085.1). Classification (NCBI taxonomy): domain Eukaryota; kingdom Metazoa; phylum Chordata; class Aves; order Falconiformes; family Falconidae; genus Falco; species Falco cherrug. The sequence goes on along the minus strand of NC_073707.1, from coordinate 16,688,364 downwards.
TTTTGGATATTTCTTTTTTGTCTAGAGATTTTATAGACAGAAAATTAGAGAAAGTGTGTAATATGTATAATGATGATACCAAATGGTTTTCTCATTTCTCTCAGACTCTAAAAGCTATGCTGCAATGAGAAAACACAAATGCTAGTTTTCAGTAAGCTGAAATCCTCTAAGAATATTAGCTTGTGAAAGCTATTTGCAGATGCATTTCTAATACGATTGTGTTATAATGAGTAGTGGAGTATTAGTATTCAATAATAAATGCTGCAGTTTATTTCAGAATTTTGCAGGTGTGAATAAGTACAATGTCAAACTTTTGAAGCGGAATGTAAGTCCCAACGTGCCTGCAATTCAGAAGGCTGCAGTGGATGGTCCCTGTACAGGCGGAAAGGTAGGATCTACATAGTTGATTTTCTTGTGCTCTTTGACTAACTTACATTTCCAGTCCATTTTGTTCCAATTATTCCTGATTGCTTGTGTGCAAATTTTTAACAGATACAAGACAAACCTGTATAACCTTGATCATTCTTTAAATCAGTTCTCTGTTAGTCAATCCTTGCACCTGTTTTGTATGCAAAACTTGTAGTCTCTGGGTATCAGCTCACACTCTGAGAAAACATGACTGTGATCTGCCCAAGCTAAGATGAAAAAAATACTGAATGATCATAAAATTAATCTCAAACTAATATACTCTTTCTCTTGCATCTGCTTGCAATATACTAAGTTGATGTACTTCTTTTTAATTTGTTTTAAGAAGGACAATGAACTTGAAAGCCTTCTAGCTTCTTTGAAAATTTCCAAAGAAAACGAAGCACAGACTTATTCCAAGGAAGCAAGAGCTACAAATGAAGAACATCTGTCACCACAGTCATTTGCTATGGTCTGTATACTGCAGGAATCATTACATTGCAGTTTAGCATCTGCTATCTTAGCATCAATGCTTCTATTTAAAGAAACTCCATGAAAACTCATACTGTCTTTTTAAACATATTGATGAGCTTTTAATTCGCTGTTCTAAAAGAAAATTATAAAACACATTTGTTCGTGCTAAGATACTGTTATCTGTGCTTTGATAGAATGTAACTGATAGGAAAACAAAAATTGAGATTTTGTTACCGATTGTGATATTTAGAGTTAAATAAGAAGGTAGTGTTATCTGAATGCCATCATGGCCCTGAATGGTTTATTTTATTTTTAAAGAAAGGAACTCAGATGCTTAAAGAGATTTTGAAGATAGATGGCTCTGACCCGGAAACAAAGAATGAACTGAAATCCCAAGTTAATGATGTTCCTGCTCTCCCTAGTAGACAGGATTGCCATGGAGCTGCCTCGCAGTATAGACAAACAAAAAAAATGGGTATGTTTAGACATCGGCTCATCATTCAGAGCTTTATCTTGTAGTGACATTTTAGAACATGGCTAACTGTAGAGTACTGATTTTTTCAAAATATAGTAATAAGATGTCCATCTTTTTCAGTTCTACTTCTTTACTCAGATCTAAAAATCTCTATATGTAGTCTTCTGGTTTTTGTTTATCAGATATGAAAATGCTAGAAAAAAATCAAATATGCTTTTTTTCTGCTAATAACAAAGTTGCTATCCTTTCAGTGCAGGAAATGTTTGTGATACCACTTTTTTTTATCTTTTTCTTTTTTTTTTTTTTTTTCTTCTGTCAGCTGCTTATATGAACAAGCATCATGGCACTGGAGGCCCTCAGAACACCCCAGCACTGGAAACTGGAGGTCACCCTTTTGCTTGTCCACAGCCTGCACTGTCTACTGTTTCTGAACTTTCTCGTATTTGTTCTCTTGTTGGAATGTCACAACCAGATTTCTCTTTCCTAAAAACACCACAGGTAAAAGCTTTTTCTGCAAATAGTTCAAGTTCTCAACTTTGTTTCAATTGTCCTATATTTAAACATTTGGACTGAACACTGAGATCCATCTAAAAATAAACCTTATCTCCTTTTGTTTTGGTTTCTTTCCTCCAAAACAAACAAACAAATCCTCTGTTTCTATCTCTCAGTTTGTCAGCAGTACAAATTCCCTCAAAAATCTTATCTCATTTTTCTAGACCATGACAGTTTGTCACATAAAACTATCAAATGGCTTGTTGGTTCACGGACCACAGTGTCATTCTGAAGCTGAAGCAAAGGAGAAAGCTGCACTTTTTGCTTTACAGCGTTTGGTGAGGATATAAAGAATGTTTTAAAATCTTTGTCTCTGTTGCATTGCATGCTTGTAATCCTCCTTTCCTCCTTCATAGAGTTCTGTAGGAGTAAACTTCCCTGCGCCTCCACCTCCGCCTCCACCAGTGTTTCCAAATTACCAGCCACTGGGAGTTCCTGTACCGCCTGGATCTATTCCTCCAGTATTTGCACAACCCCCTGGTAAGTGGTTGACTAGTACATGTTTCAGACGTTTTCATGATACCTGTAATTGTAATAGTTCTTTATATGAAAATGCATGCCTTCCAGAAAGCCATTTTTGGTCTTCATGTATGTAGGTTTGTCTGAACTGCTTTGAAAACAGTTCATGAATCTCTTCTCATCGATATGCAAATTAATTCATTTCAGACAATCATGTCTTTCCCAGTTTATTTCTTTTCCTCAGTAATATATTTGTCCATTCATCGTTGGTTTTTTGTGTTGGGGTTCTTTCGCCTTCAAAACAATAATAATTAGATCAAAGCTGATAGTTCCAGTCCAGAATTCATAAGAAATCTTTTTCTTGATTTTCTGCATGGATTTCTTTTTTTCCCCACCCTGTATAGTTAATGCTTATCCATGCGTTAGCGTGTGTGTTTGTTTATAACCAACTTTCACTGAAGTGATGCATCACAATCCTGTTCTACACTCCCAAACATTAGCACATTAAGGAACCCTCCCAAAAAATTGCTAAAAATCTTGGTGGCGGTTCTGGGCCCTGTCAATTTTGTATTCTACTAAAGCTCACGTTCAGAGCTACTAATTAATGAGCCAGCACCATTGTAGCATCCTACTAACCTATACAGCAGCTGCTACATCTCTTTCCCCAGGGTTTCTGTATTGTTGATTTGTTTCAAAAGGATGTGACCTAAACTTGCAACCTTCTACTAACACGATTCACTCAGCTATGGGTGCAAAGATCCCAAGTTATGTGCACTCTGAAATGCAGATGCCGTGACCTGGTGCTCTTAGCTGTGCTGTTTTCTAGGTATAGTTCTGTAAAAGCAGAACTATTTGGGATTTTTTAGATAATAAATACTTATCTATTAAAATAAACAAGGAAGAATATGAAGCTTTACTGGAAAGAGAAACAACATGCAGGCAAATGTAGTTGGGGTACTTTTGGGGTCCTGGGGAGTTGGTATCTTCTTTTTGAGGAAAGAGAACTAAAAGTTACTTATTTTCACAGCTAATATAATGCCTCCATCATCTCACATGTTTGGTCCAGTGTCCTGGGGAACTCCAGTGCCTAAACATTACTATCCTGGGTCCTATCCAGGAAGTGTGTCTCTTGCAGGAACTATACCAGTTGGTTCTCACCACCAGTTTATACCTCTGCAGGTAAGATTGGCAGGTTTGTCTTAATACTTTATTTTTGTAAAAAATGTGCCTACATGATCAATGCAACAACATCCCCACTGTGAAGCACTATTTAGTATTAGAAAATTATTGTAAAAAATTGTGTGCATGTTTTCTAAAAGTGGAATATTTGCAGTTTTTTGAGAATGCATTCTGTTAAATAATATTTATTTAATTTAAAGGTAACTAAAAAAAGGGCTGCTAACAAGAAAAACTTTGAGCTCAAGGAGTTTCAGAGTTCCCCTCAAGCTGCACCACTAAAGAATGAACAGCCAGTGTCTTCTGACCACATTCAGCAAGATAGTTCTTCAGCTCCTTTAAAACCTCCTCCAGCTGCTCAATCCACAGTTTCATTTCAAGACAATGTGGCTACTCCAACCGTTCCTCATAACAAATCAACACCAAACACTTCCAGCAAGCGAAAGCCAAGAAAGCTGGCTGTCAATTTTGGCGCACCAAAATCTTCAGAATAAATATGGCAGCTAGGTGTATTTTATCTTTAACTCTTCCCCCCACTGTTGTGTTCTATCATTTAAAAAAATCAGAAAGCTCTATTAAAAAGACCAGCCACTTTAAGTATAGTATGCAATGAAATACATCTTATTTGCTGTGATTTTCAGGTGGTTGTGAAAACTATAAAAATTATGTTAAAACTTAATTATTTTGACTTAAACTAGCAAAAGCCAGGAAATGCTGAGTTAAGATTACCATGCCATCCATTGTGCCTAGGTTTCTAAACAGTGGCTTACAGACTATACTGGGTAAGCAGCAATAACAGTGGCAACCTTAACTCAGAATTGCCGTGCTTTTTGGGAGGGATATGGAGCAGTAATAAGTTGGGCATCTAATGTTGCTTAGTATGACATTTTGTTATTCTAGCTTATTTTTAAATAGTGTAGTAAGACAGAAAGGAAAAATAATTTACACGCAGCTTTTTTGTTGACTCTCCAGGGCCTGAGTTGAATCAGCATGAGTAAAACCTAACTACAGTGGAACTGCCAAATTCACTTTAATTATGAACTGCTAGATTTTATACCAGAGGGCAGCAACTTTACAACTTTCAATATGTAGGTATTATTGTATCTCTAGTATTAGAGTGGCAAAAAGAGGTTGCTGATGCAGAATCTGTTCCAGGAGATTAATTTATAGAATGTATTTAATTAAAAAAAAATAATAATTGCAAAGTAAAGACCTCTTTGGTACTTTAAGTTTAAATTTTTTTATCTAGCAGCATTCTAAATTTATTGTTTTCTGATGATAAAATAACATCGATATCTGCTATGGATCTGCATAGCCTCCTAAAATGCTAGTGACATTCTGATTATTTTTTTCTAAATTATAAAAATGGCCAGAGTTTAAAGATATCTATTTGTGTAGTATGCTTGTCAAAGTTATGTTTACTTAGAGTCCATTTCTCCCTCTAGTAGTAGTTTGCACCCTGAAACATTCTCTATGGTAGATTATTTTTTATTGCTAGTGACTTTTAATATTTACTTTTTAGTTTGGTGATAGAAGTTATGTGCAGCAAAATTGAATTATCAGAAACTGTTACTGTTGGTTCCATAAGAATATAGAGACAAAAGGTTGACTTGTATTTTAGGAGGGAGCTATATTGTAAAAGAAGTAACTCCATCATTCTTAGTTCATTTAGGAAAAAGAAGGTGGCTGAAAGGTCCCTGTAACTATTTTGAACGCACACGTACCATTCTTAACATGAAATCTTCAGTCTAAGAGAAAATTTGAAGCTTCTGTTGGTACTGTTTACTGACATTGATTAGCTTTCATTTTTCTTCTTTATTCTAATTTGTTCCGGAAAAAATATTTTTCCTCTAAGGCCCAGGAAGCTTAGTAATAAAGCATACTTTAGTGATTCATTCTGTTGCCTCTAACACGAGGTTTCACATTGGATCTGCAAGTCTGTAGGCCTTTTTTCAGTTCCCCTACCTTGTTCTTTGCCTCCATTTCTTGGTGTAGTACCAAGTTTCACATTGTCACTATGTTACAGCATTTTTTCCTATTGATGTATCCAAAACAGTTGTTGCCTCAGCAGTATTCATAGAATAGTAGCAAACCCTATAAAAAGAGTCACAGAGGTAAAAACAAGGTTAAGAAATTCTATTTCAATTTACTTAGCATCACAAACCTTGTAAAATAGTTTATATGCAGTCTTAATATACATTGACGTTGTTCTCTTTATAGCCATCTGGTCTCAAGAGGGTTTGAAGCCATATTCTGTGAAGGGAAAAGTTGTACTTTTTTGGTGATTTATTGTCATTAGTAACACAAAACTGACTTGATGCTGACCTGCCAGTATTTTAGAAGTGTTTATGTGAAATTTAGTTACAAGAGACAGATGCTAGTTCCCCATAATCCTAGATGAATTATCTGATCATCAGAAAAAATTAGTTTAGAAATTCCTGTGATGGAGATGAGACTACATTTGATTCGTGCATCACAGAATTTTGACATATCTGGATAGCCAATGTATGCAGATTTTTAAAAACAAGGTATGAAGGACACTATACTTTTAACACCAGTCAACACAGCAATTTTTATTATTAATTACTTCAGCCTAAGGCTTCCTCTCCCTCTTCAAGTAGAATTGCTAGATATATAGCTGGTTAAACACTTTATTCTGTAGCTGCTGCATATTGTGTTAGTCCCGGGTTTTTAGTTTATATATTCTATGATACTGACTGCCTGGTGCCCAGTTAATTACAGTTTTACATGTCCTGGTAGATGTGACATCTGCATTGACCTATGCTATGTCCCCTGTGATTTCAGTTTTATATTTTAACAAGGTGATTATGTTTAATTCATACAGATATAAATTTAAGCATTTGTTTTTCTCATAGATATAAAGTATTTTGTAAGCACTGGAGTTTTTCATTAGATCTTATACAGAGCAGTATTTTACTAAAAATCCAAAAGGGAAGACTTTTATGTGCGCATTTTTGTAGTTTCTGATTTTTTTAAAAATAACTTTTCATTGTTTATCTGCCAAGTGAAATGTTTTAAATTTGCATATGAATGGATACAGAATGTATTTTTTGTGCTGTTTAGTGTTAAGTGTGCATTTGCAGATTTTTAGCATGTAGTTGCACAAAGGACTGTGCAAAGATATTTTAAAATATGAATATATGATACACTGAAGGAAAACATTCATAAAAGTTAAATGCTATATAAAAATCTAATGCAATAGAATAATTTTATAAATTGTGTCTGTGTCTGCTTGGATTAAATATTGAAACAAGAAACATTACTTATTTTCACTGTTTTATTTCCAAATATTCTATGGAAACTTCTGTATGCTCCAAACCAAAATTTTAAGATATAAATCAGATCTCATGAAGCTCAGTTCCTGTGATTCTCAGAAGCAGCAACTGCCCACCTCTGAGCTGTTTCTTGATGCCTTTCAACTACTACTAAGTTAAAGATAAGAAGTTTGTTTAAAAGGGTGTTAAAAAGCATTTAACTAGATACCAATCTTGCAAAATTTCTTTGGCCTCTGTCACCCATTACAATAATAATAATAAAAACCCACCAAAACTATAGAAAATTTAGTAAGATTGCTTCTCAGTAAGATTGCTTTCCAGCAAGTTCAGTCCTAGTGCTTCTTAACACGGTGCAAAACCAGCTGAAAAACAGGAGGAGCCATGGGTACCTGGAAATATTTGACACCATTTTTCTGCACCGAGAGCAAAACACGGTGCTGGGATTTTTGCTCAAGTAGAGTAAGAGTAGTTACCTCATTTGTAACAAGGCTTCTGATTGCAGCATAGTGACAGGCTGCACTAAAACCAGGGCAATGGGTTTGAGTTTCTTTAAGAGAGAAATGGCAAGTTATGTTTCATACTTAGACTTCCTTATCCCCAATAATAGCAGGTTTTTAAAGTTCAGAATTGCCAAATTAATGTTACTAGACTTTACTCTTATTTTAGAGAGAGCAAACTTCTTCACCTTTATATTGTGTATATACCATGTGCTGAGTTTTGTTCTTTTTGACCAGTTATCTCTAAGATTATGTTAAAACTCTGTTGTTCCTTTTTAAACTGTAATCAACACTGTAGACAAGCCAGTTAATTATTACTGTCTTCGCTTGTGTGTTCTGAACTTCGTTAGGATCTGTCTTTTGCTAACAGCAGCACCAGCTATTCATATAGAAAGATATTACTTTCTTTCTTGTTGATATTAGCTTGTTTAAAGCAACTAGCATAAAGGATGGAGTGCACTCTTAACATGACCAGCTGCTACAACTTTGTGTAACAATATTTTGTATACAACAGTCTGGTCAGTATATACAGGAAGATATAATCTTGCATTTCTTAAGCTTTCTTCAAAATATTAGCCAATGGACTTTTTAAGTACTGCAGATATCCTGCATGGCAAGTTCTGCCTTGTTACTTTTCCCATCTCAATATATAGCACTAAAGAAAATTAAAACAAAGTAAAGGGATAACTTCAAAATATATCAGGTTGCGCATAATAAATCTCACATGGATACTCCCATTCAAAAATTAAGTGACTTCTGTTCAATTTTGTTCATTTGAACTACTATATAGATGACCCCTGAGAGTGAGGAATCCCAAAGAAGCAATGGTTAATTACAGTAAGGGATTTAAATTTTTTTTTTATTTGAGATGTGATCTCCATATGTATTCCGTAATCAGCCTTCCTTACTACTGAGAGACAGTTATGTTCTTCTCTTTCTACCTCTGGAAAGGGGACACAGTGACACCAAGGGCATAAGGGCAGTCTGAATACACACTCGTCCAAAAGAATCCAAATTCAGGTGCATGAGGATCCGTGAATTTTGAGACTAATTGATAAATATTACGAAGAATCGAATATCATGAGGTAAGTAGCTGTTGTTTATTAACAAAAGAATTCATGGTTCCAACAGTAGTTCCTTATTGCTGCCAATTTTTGGTGGGGTGTTTACTCTTATTTTTCTGTAAATTAAAAATTTCCAGTTTCATTTTTCCTTTGAAAGAGAATATAAATCAAAGAGAACAGAAGGAGTCACAGTGCCATTAAGTGTGAACAGTAAAGCTGATTCCTGTTATTTTAAAGGAGAAAGAAAGCATTTTTCATCAACCTTATCATTTTTCTGGTAAAACTTGGTCATTGTTACTGCATCAGCATTGCTGTATGAAAGTCTATAATCACATTTAGTCCTGTATTTTGTGGAATTGCAAGAAAGGCCAAGGCTGGCAATCAAAAGCCAAAATGTAATGTCTTTGCAATTAACAGCAGCAACAAAATTCAAAGGCAGCAACTTTGAGGGCGTTGAGGGTATGGTGTGAAGCAAGAACTGTGATTCCACTGAAAGTGATCTATTTCAGAGTAACCTATGCATGTTTTAGATTTAGCACTATTTGGGGATAGATTATGATGTTTACTATTAGCCTCCTGATGTTTCTTCCAGTACGTGTTTTTTTGAAACAGTTGAAATGCTTTGTCAGTCAATGAAATGTAAATCAGTAGGGTAGATGGAGAGCAGTGTAGGCTGCTGGAATCTCTGAGTTTAATGAGCCCATATTGAGATGGTTCATTCTTTTAGTTTTTTCTGTGTTTAAATATTTCCCTTTTCCTTCCCCTTGCTTTCTTTTTTAATTCTTTTTATTTTTTAATTTACTTTTTAAGTGGCTAGATCTTAGTGAAACAATAGTTAAGTGCTTTTTATTCCCTTTAGCCTCTAGTATATCCATTCTCTTCTTCTTCTACTTAAGCTTCATCAATGGCCATTTTCCTCTCTTTAGTTTTAGATTTTTTTCCTGTGAATTTCCAGACTTTGAAACCAATGTTCTTTTAGAGAGCTGTTCAGCCCTGGATTTTCTAGGTACAAATGACTATTCATCACGTGTATACGCACACACATATATTTATATACAGATATAGGACTCAGTCTCCTTATTTTCTCAAAGCTAGTTCTGTCAATTTTAGTCCACATCATAATTCCGTGCGTGGCATCCAGAGAATGAGGGAGAACTTATATATACACATTGCACTTCTCCAAATATAGATATTACTTAGGATGGGTTAAAAGCATGGACAAATAGTGAAACAGTAGCAGAATAAGCACACCAGTTTTCACTTCACTTGCTTTGGTAGATAAATTCTTAGCTTAAAACTCAATTGTCCTAATGTCTACCTCATTCTCTGTCTAAGGTTACTTCTGTTGCAGAGCTGGCAGAAGGGCACATTGTGCCTCAGGCACAATGCAAAACCTCATGTATGTGGGCACAGTTTTGGTGTGCCGGCTTAACCAGTCTCTTTTTTGTTCCCACTGGCTCGTGCCAAACTGTATTGCCGCATTATGAACCATATCAAGGAATTAATCTGATTGAAACTCTTTCCCCCGTGTTATTTTTCAGCCTGGTAGTTCGCCGTGGAGCCACCAGAACAGCTGTGTTGGTACAACAGTTCGCAGTGTGAGGGCGGGATGATTTAGCAAGAGTGGAACCGCTTGTGAAACATCCCATCGTTGCCTAGAACTCAAATCGCCTACGAAGCTAACATGCTAGATTAACTGATGTCATTGTATGTGGTTCTGTCGGTTGGCTTCAAGGAGAGTGGTAAATTCTGGCAGGAGTACAGGAGGAGCTGCTGAGAATGGTCATATGGTAAATTATTGCAGCAAAACTTGCCAAAAGGTCATTGCTTTCATTTTGGGCTGTCACATTAAGTTTCCAGGCAAGGCTTAATGAAAGATGGTTGGGGGCTGCACCAATCAATGGAGCAATAGGAATTAGTGGGTTCGTTCTTATTTAAATGTAAGCTGAGTAAGGTCCCTGAGGCCAGTGCTTTCGTAATATTAAAATTTGTTAAAATAGCAGAGCTAAGGAGGTGGGTATAATGGTAAACAAGAGTTTGATGAGGCAGTAGAAGGGTAGATGCATCTTGACAAAATACTGCTAAGGAAAGGGAGTTAAAGACAAAATCATGCATTACACGTTTTGGGTCTTGCTCTCCCAGATTCCAGTAACTAGAATCGTGTAAGCACTGCTAGTAACAGGTCCGATTCATAGTGAAAGCCTGGGGTGAGCAGAAGAGTCTCCTATGGATCAGTCGCACAACAGAAATGCACCTGAGAACACCTTTATTTAAAAGGAAAAATAAGTTACCTATTCAAAATACAGTTTAACCAGTGATTTGGACATAAATAGTCCTAGAAAATGTCAGCATCGTGTTTTCTTTCTAGAAATTAGGTCTGCTGGATCTGTAGCACTCCCATCTCTCAAGGCCTGTTTTAACCTGTGTAACTGAGGCAAAAATCCCTCTTGCTTGGCATCATCCTCTAAAATGTACTTGTTGCTGACTGAAACATGCTGAGCATGATGGCATTGCTTACAGATAGTCAATATAAATTACTCATGGCAGGGGTTTTGCCATCGCTGCCAGCAATGGAGGATCTCATCCCTGATGTTCTGCCTTTTGGTTGGTTTTACTTAATAACTCTTTCCTTTGCTACAGCACTGGACAGGTCCCTGGAGTGCCTCCACTCCTTCATTTGGTTTGGTAATTCCAGTAAAAGGTAAGTCCAGTCATATTTTCCAGACACCAAAGAAAGTGAGGATTTCAGCAGAAAAGATGCAGAAGTACGGGACACAGCTGCTTCGGTGATAGGTATGTGACCCCAGGTGTGTGAATTCCTTGCCTTCTGAACAGTGGAATGGCACCTGCACGCTCTCGCTCAAACAGGAGCACTAGGGCGGTGGTAGAGGTTATGCAGGCTTGTTCTCAGAATTGCAGTGCAGTGTAAGAGACGGACGTCCACACATCTTCACTTCAAACTGAATGTTTCTTGTCTGTGTAAGATCAACGCGGGGCTTTTACTTATGTTGGTGATAAGATTTTTCCTGAGGGTGATAGAGGTTTTGGATAGACAAAGAGTGTGTGGGAATGATATTATTTATGAAAAAATAATATAAACTAATGCCAAATAAGTCATGTATGGACAAGCTATGCATGTCTGAAAACCTGTCTCCTCCTTTATTGCTTTGGGTTTTTTTTCGTGTTGCAAACAGAACAATGATAAAACTTGTATTTCATAAGCCTCTTATAAATTGAGTAATTCTAATACATCCTATATAACTGAGATTACATATGGACTGCAGCTCTGCAAGTTGGTTCATGTTGTCTTTTTTTCCAACGTATATATATGGTGTTCCTCTTCCAGATGCATTGAAGTTCTCCTTAACATATTAAACAGTGTTTAAGATTTGCATGAAGAAATCGACCTATGGTCACTTCCATGCCATACAGTGAATCGGAGGGGTATTTATTTGTTACATTAAGAGCTTGTAAAAGAAAAAAAAACTAATGTGCACCTCTGTTTTCTTCTTGAAGTTTTGTTTCATCCTGCAGTGAGATAGGCCCCACTTGTGTTGATACTGTAAAAACATGAAGGATGTCTAGATGAGTTTTCCCAATGTTACTTAATGCTTCCTAGTTTTTGAATGTTTGGAGAGGTTTCAGCCTTTTATACCAGTTACACATGTTGAATCTTTTTAGGGAACTTTCTTCAGGAGTTCTAAATAATTATTTACCAAAACCAACAGAATAATTAAATTAGTTTGGAAAAAAAAAGAAACTGTCTAAATCAGAAATGAAGTACTTGATACCATCTATTAGCTGTATGTCGAGAGATTACAGCTTGTCAAGTTATAGTCAAAGAGAATATAGAAGTCAAAGTTATGATGACTTTTTAATTACTTGTTCATTAGGGAGGAGAGGTGAAGCAGCCCTTCCTTGGCTTTCTCTTTCATATGCCTTCAGATCCCCAAGACCTCTGCAACTGCCTGGGTGAGGTGGTCTCCCTAATGTGCCTTTCACTGTTGTTAATATTCCTGGTTTAAAGATCCAGTAACAAACGACTGTTATCCCATAGAATATCCTTTTGTCGTTCATTGTGCACCTTTTTGTATTGGGCCAAACAAGTGCAAGGGGAAAATATTTTTTATGTATTTTCTGGGTTTGCTTTTTTCCTGCTGTGATTAAACGAGTTAAGCTAATTGACTCATTTTTCTAATTCAATTGCGGTTAAAGCTAAACTCTAGTGCTGCTGTTTTGGGGTTGAGCACCCTGAAACTTGCTGCTTAACCGAGAGTATTTCTGGTTGTTCCTGTTTAAAAGCCACCACCACCCTGTCGGCGGGCAGCCCCTGTCTCTGTCCCAACACGAGCTGCACACACGTGAAGGCGGGCGGTGGCACAGGGGCTTGCTGCGGACGGACGGCTGCAGCCGATGACGGCTTTGCACGATCACACCTGCTGTGCCAGGGCCACACGCCCGCCGCCGGCTCACCCGGTCGGTGCGGGGCAGCTGCCGTCGGTAGCACCGGCACGAAGCAGGGAAGCCTCGCAGTCGGTTCGTGTGCTGGGAAGGCGCCGTGGCCGCCGGGCCGGAGCGGGCGCGCAGGTGCCGCCGGCCCCGCTAGAGGCGGCAGCTGAGCCAGAGCCCGGCCCGTCGCTCCCGCGCCGCCCCCCGGCCGCGGCCCTGCCGAGCCCGCCCCCGGGCCCGCCCTCCGCCACCTGCCGCCCCGCCGCCGCCGCTGCCCGCGCCCATAGGCCGGCCGGGCGCCCGCCCCGCGGCGGGGCGGCGGATTTCTGGCGGGCGGCGGCCGCCCGGCCGCACTCGGCGGTCGTTGCGGGCCGGGCCGCGGCCGGCGATGCCGTGCGGGCAGCCGGAGAGCGGCGCCGCCGCGGCGCGGTACGTGCTGGGGGTGGATGTGGGCAGCACGGTGGTGAAGTGCCACGTCTATGACCGGGCGGCCGCGGTCAGAGGCTCCAGCTGCAGGAAGGTGAATCCGCGGCGGGACGGCGTCGCGCCCTCTCTCCTCCTCCTCAGCGGGCCGCCCTCCCCCGTGGGAGCGGCGAGACTCGCCTGAGGCGAGCCCGGGGCGGGCGGTGCCGGAGGCGGGCGCTGTAGCCCGCGGCTCCGCGTCCCTCGGGCAGCGCGGGGGCCCGGGGCGCCCAGGCGGGGCGTGGGGGCGGCGGCGGGCGCGCACCCCGCTGGGCTTTGCCCGTCGGGCCGGGTGGGGACGGTTCCCCGGGGCCCTCGGACCGGCGCGGGGGTAAGGGGACCCCCAGCCCGGCCGGGAGCCCCGCGGGGATGCCACCGGTGCGCTCGCGGCGCCCCCTCCCGCCTACCGACCGCTCCGCTGCGGCCGGGCGGCGGTGCCAGCGCGCGCTGGCCGTTACGTAACGGTGCTAATTACGAGGGTGTTCGCTTGGGAACGGGAATTACCGGCTGCGTTGGGTTGGCACGGCCCGCGCTCTGGGGATCGAGCACGTCGCCGGTATCCGCTGTTCCGTTGCCGCCTATCGCAATGACAAGATCGCGGCGAGGGGAAGCGGGAGGAGCAGGAGGGAGTCGCAGGGGCGGGCGGGGATGTGCTCGGTGGCGCCGGGGCTGCTCCCCACCCCCCCGGCGGGCAGCTCCTGGCCACCGTCATGGAGGCATTGACGTCCCAGGCCAGCCGCAGAGCCAGAAGGTTCTCCGCGAAACCGGGTTTCCAGTTTGCAGCCTTAGAAGGGGTGTATGGGCTCGCCGGTTCCTGGGGGTTTGGGCAGCGTTATTCCTGGAGGAGGGGGTCTGGAGATCGCACACCAGATTTAGCCGTGCTTTAACGGTGCCAAACCCGGTTCTTTCTCCTCTTGCAGTAGATTCAGAAAATTAAGAAAAGAGAAAAAAAAAAACCCAAACCCAAATGTATTGATGCAAACTTTCATGAGGTTGCCACTTTCTGTGAACTAAGGGTTGCAAATCCACTGTGTGTCTTCTGTGAACAGGTGGAATCGCTTTATCCTTGTCCTGGTCGGGTTGAATTAGATCCTGAAGTGCTGTGGAGTCAGTTTGTTGGTGTGATAAAAGAGGCTGTACAAGGTAATTGTTTATAAAGTTTGAGAAGTTAATTATTTTTCAAAGTTAGTAAATTAAGTTAACTAGATAATAAAATTATTTATTTTTAAAAAGTACTTAAAATTCATCACTGGGTACAGGTCCACAACATGCTTTAAGGCCTGTTCAATTGTTATGTAGAATAGGAAGCTTAAAATACTTTTTTTCCTTGTAGTGGGGCTAGGTTAGGATTGAAGCAGGACCAGAGGCAGTGTGCATACTCTGTTTACATGTCAGTGACAGCACCTTGCTGCTCCAGCGTTCTGTATACGTATTCCTCCCTGGCATCTTTGTTCCTTCCTCCAGATGCCTCTGTGTGCAAACAGAGGGTGAGCTTGTTTCTTCTTCTGATTCCCCATTGTTCCGCAACTGCCCAGCCTGTGTCAATGTGCGGACAAGAGAGTGAAAGCAGGATGTTGTGTAGTTGTGCTCTCTCGATCGTAACCTGCTATTCCTACTTTTCCTGTTCAAACTACAAACAGTTCTTCCTATGCAATTTCTGTGTTATTGTGCTTTTTTATTTGTACTTTAACCTAAAATTTTTTAGTACTCTATGCACTAAATAATGCACCACTCTCTCTTCTGTCAAACTTCTGATGGGTTTTTCTTCCCCCCCCCCCCCCCCCGTTTTTGGATGCCACTCTTACTGTGCGCTTACTCTCTGCAACTCCCACAGCTTTCCCACCACACCAGCTCCAGCATTCTGCAATCCCGCACGTATCTCCTTCTGTGCCACGCTGATGCTGTGGACCTGTCAACTGTACCCCAGCTCGCCTTCTCACAGTGCCTCAGCCTGCTTGTCACATGTGTGTGCATCATACCCTTTCATTCAGTGCCTAAAGTTCCTCCTGTTCAGCCCCGATTGGAGTTTGGCCTCCAAGTAGTGTTCTGGCTCAAGGCAAAACTGCTTGTCTCTCCCTTTGGAAGGCAGCCTAGGGAACGGGAAAAGTAACCATTTTACCAGGTGTATGCTGCAGCTGATTATTTTGGGCTCTTGTCTGTTTTCTCAGCAGCCACAGCTCTTCTGTCACAAGAACCTGAAGTCCTTACTGGCCTCCTTCACGCCCATTCTGTGGGGCAAATCGGGAAACAGTATTTTTCAGCTATTTTTAAAAGGGGAAGCTTTTCTGGTGGCCGAGCTGTAGGCACTCCTAGTGAGTAGTTTTGAAGTGGTTGTGTAATGTAAGTGAGCATAACCTTACACTGCTGTCAAAAGGAGGAGTCTCGCCCTCCTTTTTACAGGGTTGTTTCAAATCCAGAGCCGTTTCCTAAGTGGGATCACTGTGCAGTTGTCTACGCCAGCAGAGCCTCACCAATGTTTGTGCCAGCACAAGAGAGAGTGTGGTACCAGGGCAGGAATGACTGACTGGAAGCAGGAAGAAGGCATAGGAGCGCTTCAGTTGACAGTGCTTGCAGAGCTAAAACACGTGATTCCATGTGCGGGTGGATGAGCTGATGTAGTTCATTACTCCCAAAAGGTGGAAACTGCTTCTGGCTGCGTGGTCCCACCCCTCTCTCTCACCCTGGTACTGGTTCAACCCTTCCAGGAGGCAGCTTAGCTGGAAAAATACCCATGTTTGTCTTCTCTTTAAGGGGATCTGTCTCTACTTCATGTAGGGGTCTGGAGAGCACGATAGTTGACAAAAGGAAGGTGGTGGGAGCATGCAGGTGGAGATGGGGAGGGGTAGTACATGCCACTAATCCATAGCAAGCTGTGGTAGTATTGGTGTGGCTCTGCCTTTGGTTTGGACCCAGCTGCCACTGAAAATGAAATACTGCTGTTCCTGAGCCACCCACTCAGAGGTCCTCCTCCCGTACACTCCTGCTAGCAGCAGCACATGTGCAGGCAGTTGGAGCAGGTAGCCTTGTGAAACCACTCATTTAATTTGCAGCTGATTGAAGGCCTTGATACCGCTGCCTTAATGAATGCAAGGACCAGTGTGAGGGAAGTCACCAAAGCCCGTGTGGAGGCTGGCAGAGCAAGACATGCCCGTAAAACCGCTTCTGTAATTGTCACTCAAAGGCTGTCAGTTGTAGAGTCTCCATTATATGGTTACACAAATGAGTAACTTCGCACATGAAAGTTAACATAAGAACATGTATGAGCAGGACATACTTAACCTGTGATCTGTTCCAGTAGTGGGATTGAGAGCTCCTCAGAGTAACAGTACTTTGGATAAAATAGGTAGTCTGTAATTTAAGTGGAATTTCTTAATATATTGTTCTTCCACATCATTTTGCTTCTGGAGGTATGCATGGAGGTACTGCGGAAGCTGACCAGAGCTGCTTTGAAAATAGCTGTGAACATATTTAATTATTTACAGTTACATGTACTAGAAAAAATGTTCTGTTAACAGTTATTTGAAGGTAGGTTTAACAACAAAATTGATGTATACATACCCAAATGTACCTTTTTATACTTCTAAACAAGCTTTGTTGCATTCAGTGGCACATGGTTTAAGCAAATTTGTTCTGAATTTTGAAAGATTATTTAAGGGCTATTTAAGGTGAGACACCTCATTATCAAAGTGATATAAAAATATCATGGCATATTGACATTAATCTTTCTGCTGCTTACAGAATCAATGTAGTTTTGTTTCTTTATGGAATTTCTTTCCATAAGTTTGTAAAGGTACTTCTTCTGTCGCACTCATCCATGTGAAATGCACATTTTAATTGATTATATATAGGCACATATAACCTGCCTGCATGTCTCTGGGACTGTTCAAATAAAGTATCAAGAGGCCTTTCAGAAGGTGGAAAGGCTCAGTGTGCCACAGCTGCTTTTATAAAATACACAGGTTTATTTACCTGCATCGGAATCAGTTGTCTGACTGAGAGTTCTCTAAATATTTCATTGTTCTAGCCATTTAGATGGGCAGCCTGTAGAGATTTATTTTCTTTTAAACTATTAATTTCCGGAGTATTCCATAGGTTTTATAGTTACATTGGAGAAGTGTTTTTGTTTGTTTCTTCAGATAAATGCTTTTTATTTTGTATGATTTGTTTTTGGGTTTTAGATGCGGGAGCTCACATGAGGCAAATTGCTGGTCTTGGCATCTCAACGCAGAGAGCAACTTTCATTACATGGCACAAGTATGTATATTGTGTATTGTTTAAAATGAATTTGTGTTCATAGGCTGGATAGAAGGAAACTGTAGAAATGTTGAACCCAGTCAAGTCACAACCTGAAAGCAGCAAATGTCGGTCACTCATGTTCTCTTGTGTTTGCACAGCCACACCTTACCATTCAGAATGGTTTGTAAGTGTGTGTCCTTTTTGTTTGTTTCTTAATAGAAGGGATGAATACATACGTATTTTTAGTTCTGATGAGAAGCCTCACACTCAAAATATCTGTGTGCCTATGATGAATTCCTGAAATCCACCAGGAAGATATGCACTTATTTTAGGAATAAACCTAGTCCTAAGTGTCCTGACTGGAAATGGTGCATGACGTTGAATTTTTTGAGTAGTGTATGTTCTGTAGTTTTAAATAGGAATGTTCAAATCCTGTTTTTTTCAGGAGGACAGGGAAACCTTTCCATAATTTCATAAGTTGGCAAGACTTAAGAAGTGCTGAACTTGTGAATTCCTGGAACAAGTCCCTTCTGCTGAAGGTAAAACTGTGCTAAGCCAGATACTGCTTTTGGAAGTAGGTAGTTCTTGGTTGGCAGTGTTTTGGGGTTTTTGTTTGTTGTGGGTTTTTAATGTACTCTTTGCTTAGATTATCTGTAGAAGGTACATTTTATGCTGCTCATGGCTTGTGCTTCATACCTTTAGAAGAGAAGGATTTGCTCTAAGTGGAAAAATTGAAATGAATTTTCCTGTAAGTGGAAACTAACTAGCATGCTCACAAAATGAAGTTGAATTCTTGGGGTTTCCACTGATTTCTTTTGTGAATGAAAACATTATTAATGATTAAATTTTGGTTTATCTGTTAAAACATGATTGAGCCTGTCTACTGTAGGAGATCTTTCACTGAAATAACAGTATGTAGTGCTGTCACCCACGTGATGCATTGTGCTCACTTAGGTGACCTGTCTCTGTAATACAGAGCAGTGTGGCAGCAGAAGTCAGTCAAGACTTGCTTAGTGCAGCTGCTCTTTCCTGTGGTATTTGTCATGGGAAAGCGATCTGTTGAAATCCTATGTAAGGATTCGCTAACAGAATTTTAGCTTTCTGAATCTAATCTCATGTCGGCATCTTTCATCTGCAAAGGTAATTGATCAGAAACCTTTAAAGGGAGAGATTAAAAATTAAGTAATTGTTTTCTTTTGAAACAGGTAATCCATGTTATTTTTACAGTGCTTCATTTCTTGACTGGGAATGATCGATATTTGGCACCAAGTTTTCTTACTTTTTCAACACAACAAACTTCTATGAAGTTGTCATGGGTTTTTAAAAACATACATGAGGTAAGCCAGACAGGCAAACATAATAGCTTGCTTAAGTCGTAGTAATATAGTAATGGCTGGTGACATAGGTTGGTTGTTACCTCTTCAGTTTTGTCTTGCTTATTCTTTTCCTCAGACTTTTATCTGTGTTGATGTTCAAAGCCTGTCTACCTAAATATCTATTCATGTTTATGCAAGTTTTTCCTCTGATTCTGGGAGTGTGTAGTAGTAAAAAGTTTTCTTTGTGCTTGAGAAACATAGTCAAATTGCCTTATTTTGCTTGATATAATTAGACAATTAACAATTGTACTTTGTTTTGAAGTTGTTTGCATGCTAGTTTTGCATTATGATTGTATTAATTTTCAGCTGGCACTCTTACCTTTTCAGTCTGCATTTTTCCAGTGTCTGACTGTCAGTATGATGTTATTTGTAAAACTGTAGACACTGCAGTTTATTTTGCTTTTTGTTGTAGTGTAAATTGGAAAATACACATAAAATAAATTGTGCTGGAATAATCTAATGGATTTACGAGCCCAGAGCTATTTGTTGCTGTATTCTTTGCTCTAATCCTAAACGTTTTCCTTGATTCTTCCTATAGTATTTATAACTTCAGTCATCTTACTTCCTGTGTTGAATTTTCAACTTATTTGTGAAGAAAATGGTTATCATCCATTTTCTACTCTGTAAAGAAACCCTGAAATCTTTTGAGTTTGGTCTGGTATTTTCTGTCACCAAACTAACTGTTGAGAAGGTCAAGTATAATTTTTTTGCTGGCATGATTTGGTTGGACCTGTTGAAAACGTGAGGTGTGAATTTGGAGGATTATAGAACTGAAAGTTATGCAGCTGCTGCGTTTTCAGTGTGAGACGAATGTTCTCCTGTGTTTTGTCAGGCAGATACTTAAGATGTGTGACTGCCAAACCAAGGTCAAAAATTCATTAATGCAATTAATTCTTAATTACAGAGCAAAATGCATTCAGTCAAGTTTTGATTGAGTTAGTTTGTATGTTCTTTTAATGAGTTCTGTAGTTGTACACATTGTCAGTTAGAAATTAGATGAAACCTAATTTTAAAAACCCCATTTTAAAGGGGAAAAAGATCCCAAGGAAAATAACATTTTGAATTCTTTACAGACATCATAAACCAGAAAACAATGGCTCTGTTTCTATTGTTGTCAGGGACATACTCTAAAATACACTTATTTCTTCTATTTCTGTTAATTTTTTATTTTCATGTTTTATGCACGACCTTATTTTCTTTATTTACCGCTCCTTCATCACTGTTATAGTTGTGGCCATAGTTTCTCATCTTAAGGTGCTGCTGCTGCTGCAGTAGAAGACTGATTGCTTTACTTTCCTTAGCAGCAACTGTAAGAAATGGCGCTTATTCTCTGTTAGGAGCATGAACTGTAGGGTAATATCACTTACGTAATCAACTTGCCCTTTTCAGAAGAAAAATTTGCAATCAGAGATTTAATTCCTGGGGACTTTTTCATTAACCATGAAGAAAATGAGAAAAGGAATCAGGAAGTATGTTTGTCTTTATTGTAGCCAGTTGTAAATACCATTTTTTGTATGTCTATTTGTTCCCAGGCTGAAGAAGCTGCCAAAAAAAATAACTGCTGCTTTGGAACAGTTGACACGTGGTTACTGTATAGATTAACTAAAGGTGAATGTTAACATTTCCTCTTAAATATTAATAAAGCATACTGGCATCTAAGTAATGATGTCCATAACTCTCATTGATATATCCTAGAATTCAAATACTTTTTTGACAATTTGTGCTTTTTTTTGTAATTGATGAATATTGTAATATATTTACCGTTTTAAAAAAATAAATTCTGAATTAATTTTCCTTTGGGCCTGTCTGGAAGGATAGCCAGAAAAGGAAATAATTATTCAGTGTAATCAACCTTTTCAGCATTTAAGATCTGAAGAGGACTACCGGAACTAGTTGGCCTTGATTGAAGTACTATGGAAGCAAAAAACCCAAAGAATTGTTACAAACGTGCAAGAATGAAAAGCTTCTGCCCTGAGGGCTAATGCCGGAGCAGGTGGATAGATTATAGACAGTGATGCAGTCGGTGTGGTATGTGTTGTCAAAAGTCCCAGCTCTCTTCTGGCCAGTTTCATGAGGGTAAAATAAGGCAATGAGTGTATATGTGTTATAGTGAGCAGCAGGTAAAGTTTGTGTGCTTATTGTATCATTATGACTTTGCCTATAGACACTCGGTTTATATTTCATGGGAGCCACTGAAATGTTTAATGAAAAAGTATGTTTAAAATTACTCTTAAACAGATACCTAAATCTTACTCTGTTGTTACTGTTTTTTAATGGCAGGTTCTGTATATGCTACGGATTACTCAAATGCCAGCGCTACAGGCATTTTTGAACCCTTTACGGTATGTGCTGTTCCAAAAAATGTTGTTGCTATTCATCGTGCTTCTGAGAGAGTTGCTGACATTTTTACTCTTTTTTTTCATATTATTTCAGAAATGCTGGAACCCAGCTTTGTGTAATTTACTTTCCATTCCAATGTCTGTTTTTCCACCAGTGAAAGACACAAGGTAAGTAGGAAGGCATATTCAAAAGATTATAACTGTTAAATTAATTGCCTTTAGAAAAATACCGTATTATCTGCATGGTCAAAGTAATATATGGATATACAAAAAAAAGGAAGTATTTTTATATGCAGATGTACTTTTTTTAACACTACATGAAAAACTTTATTTTTACTATGAATATTTCTTAAAGTGGTAGTTTTAATGATTTCTTTAAAATAAACTGGTAGCATTAGCTTTCATATCTGATGCGCACCCAGGCCTTATATATGTAAATTTCATTTTAACAAAAGGTCAGTTTAGTGTTGTGACGTTTCTCCATAACGTGTGTTTTAAGCTTCAACTTCGGATCAACTGACTCTGAAATTTTTGGGGTACCTATTCCAATAATGGCAGTGGTGAGTAAAAATGTTTTCATACTTAAATCTGTGTATTTGTACCTATATTCTTTATATCTAGCTTTGATTTAATTTTTTGCTGAATTTTTGCTGGTTGAAATAATTGCTTGTTGAATTTTTCTCGGAACAACTCGGTTTATAACCTTATGGGGAAAGGAGGAGAACGGAATGGGAAGGGATTTCTGGAGGTTGAGATTCATTAAGGTTAGATGACCAAAAGATTAAGCACTGAGTATAGGACTTAACTGAGCTGGGTTATGCTCTGGTAATTTGTATATGGCTGGCTTAAAATCAGTTGTTCTGTATGACGTTGTGCAATGGGGTCCCTTCTGGTTTGACTTCAGTAAGACCCTACACCAATGTAAGAGTATTTGTTAATAGATCCACTTGAGTACCTTTTATTTCTTTTTTTTTCCACTAAAAATAAATGGCAAATAAAATGTTCTCACCTCAGTAAATTTTCAGATAAATTGAGTCTACAATTTTTCAAAAATAGCAGGAAAAATTCATGTTAGCTGGGCAACATTTTTTCCGTTTAGCTTAATTCAAGCAAATTTTTCTACAAGTCATCACTTTACAAAAATAGTGGGGTTTTCTTACCCAAATCCTAACTCCTGAGGCAAGAATGTGTTATTTGCCATTTATTTTTAGTCGTTGTTGAAAAATTGAGCATGGAACAATTTGGTACAGGAGGTATAGCAGGGAAAAAGGAAGGTGAGACCTCAAAACTTCAACTTTCTGTATGGGGGAAGAGGAATTCAAGCCAAGCTGCTCTGTTCTGCTCCCCGGGATTGCAAATGCCCCATTTATCCTTATCAAATAACAAACTAAAATATTTCATTTGTTTCCATAACATATTTTTCCGTGTCTCAAGCAATACTACAGGTGTTCATGTTGTGTCCAAATCTGGTGCAACTGGATTCTAGCAATAAATCTGACTGTTGGAATGGACTGCAAATACTCTAGGAAAATTGTATGAGTGTCCTCTCTTAATGCTCAGTTCTTTTGAGTGATAATATGTATTCAGTATGCTGAAGTGTTTGCAGTGATATTTTAAAATTCAGCAGCATAGGTTGGTAGTTTGTAGCTAACTTGTATTGTTTTTGTTGGTATGGCAGGTAGCTGATCAGCAGTCAGCTATGTTTGGGGAATGCTGCTTTCACCCTGGAGATGTTAAACTGACCATGGGAACAGGTGGTTTCTGGAATGTGAATACTGGAGAGCATCTCTGTGCGTCATGGAAGGGTAAGACAGTGAAATTTTCATTTTAAACTTTCACATTACTTGATGGCTGTTAATGATGAGGGTACAAAAAGGAATAAAACAGGGCTATGTTTTTCTTTCTGTTTTGAGCTGTAGAAAAAAAGCTTGAAAGCATTTTCAGAACAGAATACTGTGGAAATTTTTATTAAGAAATGCTTCTAGGGTTTAAAACATTGTCGTTCTGACCATTTTTGGGCTCTCAAGCTTGGTAGTTTGCCTTAAATGGCTGTTTGTCAAGGAAGCAACAGATAATACTGAAGTAAATTTGCCTGCGCAGTCTCTCTCTGTCGGTCTGTCTGTCATCTTTTTAAAAAGTTTCTAATTTCGGGAAGCCTACAATTCCAAATGGGAGGGGTGGTGCTGGGGAGGAGGACAGCAGCTTTTTTTTTTTTTTTTTACAAGCTAAAGCCTGGAAGGACCTTGGCAAATACATGAGATGTGTCAGAACTGAATAGCATAGACATTGAATTCCCTGTGAATGCAAATGCTTTTTAAGCTAATTAATGATGTCGCTGTGATGATACCTCTACTTAGGAAATCGTTGAATGTAGTCTGTAGAAATGTAATAGCAAAAACATGCTATAAGGTTCTTCCATTTTGTTTTCTTTTAAGAAAGTATTTGGCTATTGTGATATGATGGGAGTTGAAATCTTAAAGCAGGGCTGTGAAACTTTTATTATTTTATATATTTTTATGATTTTCCCTATGTTCTTTGGCTGTCATGTGATATGGTTAGTAGGACAAGTTAGGTACCTAGCTTTCTCAGTGCCCTGGGCATGAAATGTAACATGTTCAACGTCTAAAGTTCACATACGTATTTAAGACTGCAAGATGAATCCCTACACCATCCTTGTGCAAGCTGTTCTTTAGCTGCTGTTCTATTTTCTGGTCTACATTTAGTTGCTATATATGACAGTTGAAAAAAAAATATTTCCTTCAAGAACAGCACTTACGACAATTCAACGATGGAAGCATGTCATACAGATTGAAAATCTGTCTCTCTAGCAGTCTGGTAGTTCATAGTAACTGGTCGTGCCAAATGTCATGTTGATCCATTCCCTAGAGGTAGATTATCTTATACTACTAGAGAGTCTGGTGTGAGCATCTTTAAGAAGGCCAGCTGATGGGCTTCTCTGTCCCTAATTAGCTGTTCTTCGTTAGGAGTTTTGGCTCAAGGAATTGTTTGGTCTTACTTCTTTGCAGCTTCACCCTTGCTAGAAAATAAAGACTGTGAGGGAGACCTGCACTAATGATCTAGAGATACACATATCACTTCTTCCTTTCAAGAGACATATACAAATTTCCATCTTAAGAGGTGCTGCTGAGTGTTTTCCATTGTAAGCACCAGCGTGCCTCCAACACTAACCAAGTCTCGGTGATTGCACTGGTACTACCGTGACACTCTTTGGGACCACAGGCAAGCAAACTGGAAATGATTCTGCGAGGCGCGCTTGTATATCAGCAAAGTCACCTTGAGAAAGCAGAGAGAATCCCTAGATCCTTCTGATGCTTTTCTGGCCCTTTAATTATTGGGACTCGTTTATCTTTGTTGCATTTATTACTCATGATCTCTGAGTCCTGAACAGAGTCCCGTGAAGTCTGGGTGCTTTCTTCAATGCTTACCATGCTTGGGTTGGGTGAAGTTGTTATTGCAGCGGCTGCTGAATGCTTAGGTTCATATCAGGTGACCTGAAAAAACATTTGTCCACCTGCAGTCCTGGAGAACATTTACCGTTCAGCTAGATAACTTAAGTTTTAAGCTAGATAACTTCTTGCTTTAGCATTAAAGGCAGTACTCTGCAGGACTTTTGTGCTGTGTTCTTACTCAGATACCAAACGAGAAGGTCTTTCTGTTTACCCTGACAGTTTTAAGTAGTATGTCTCTCTCTTTTTTGTTAAGGTTTCAACATATCCGTGGGGGAGCAAAGGGGAGAACAAATTGTCAGGTTTATCCTCATTATTGGCTGTTTGCTTCTAATGTAATAGTACCTTCAAGCAGACAGCTCTTTGAAAGTGTGTTGTGCTGTGTTTTCAAATAAACTAACAGTGTTTGCCTTATGTATTTCTGTCTGCCTTCTGAGAGAAAAGGAAAAAAATAATTGGAAGTAATTGAATTTTTTTTTCAAGTCACTGCAAAGCTGAAGCTATTTGGTGGAAATCATGACTTCCTGCAGATCCCACCACATAGACCATAGAAGTGCTAATCCTCTGTAGTTATAGACAAAGTATGACACCAGGTATTTTTAATGACTTTGGGTGTTTCTTTTGTTGTTTATATTAGGCAAACATACAGCTAAAATGCTATAGTTAACTGGCAGTAGCCTTTGTTGGGGACAAGGATGGGCAAATTGTGGAACTTGTCTTTTTTGCTTTCTACGTGAGGAAGCAATGCAGACTGAAAAAGGAATAAAAGAAGTCTATCACTTTAGAATAAGCTCTACCTTATAAGTTTGTGTTGCTTTGGTTTTTTGGTGTATTATGTGTGGTTCAGTGTTTGTGCTTCCCATCTGAAAGCCTGGTCTTCATGTTTTATGTTTTGCAGAAGTAAATTCTGACTTTTAGAAACCATTGAAGAAAATAACGTGGATTTAAAACAAATAGGAAAACATTGATACATTTTTAAGTATATACAATCTCTTATATATAAAAAAAGTGCAGATAGCTCTTTAACTTTTTTTGTCATTTGATAGTGATTTTTGGTGTGTGTGTGTTAACATTTTGGTTTAACAAACAGTTCGAGTCTTGTAATCCCATCGCTAATTTTTAAACAATACATTTAACCTCTATCAGTGATATTTTTTTTAACTTGAAATCTTCAAAGGAATTGCATAAAAACTATTTACATTTTTTTAGTTGGGTTTATCGTGTGGAATGCTTGCACGTGTTTTTCTGGAAACATTCAATTTAACTAGGTGTTCTGTTTTGTTTCCTGGAAAATAATTAAGGTCTGTATCCACTGATTGGTTGGAAGATTGGGGAAGAAGTTGTTTACTTAACTGAAGGCTGTATGTCAGACATTGGCACTGCCATAAAATGGGCTCAGGATATAAGTAAGTAGTTCTTTAATTTTATAGAAAGTAAAATATACTACTACTTAAGAAACTGGTTTATGGGGTTATAATTATGTTACTGGGCTTACGTTTATTATCCATAATTGAAAAACTAGCCTGTATCTTTAGGACGGTGGAAAATGTATGGTCTCATTAGTAGCTTCTCTGCTGCGTTTGTTTACTGCAGGGAGTTTGGTTTGTGCAAATCATCTCATCTTCAGACTCTGCCTTGGAGATCCTCCTGCCTGTGTAGGCTTTTATTTTCCTGAAACGTTCTGCTGCTTGCTTGGTTTCCCTTGGGCATGATGAACTTCCTGATGCCTTCCTTTGTTTCTTCAAGCTGCTATCCAGACTTGGGTAGAAATGGTATAAAGGAGACCTGGCTAAAAGTCCTATGTGTGCTGGTTTAGGGTGTTTGGACTTGAATTTTTAGTTGAGGGGAAGCACAGAAATTGGCTACCTGTTATGTCTAGGTAGCATGACTGTGAATGCAGTATTCCCCAAACTGTAATGCTTTTGAAAGACCTCCAGCTGTGCATCTCAGAATTAGTAACAGGTGAAGGACTTCATTTTTAAAAATAAACAGTATTGTGTATGTTGCTTCACACAAAGTAATGTCTTTGGGGTGTGACTACGATGTAATGAAAAGATTTGCTTTCTAGTTTAATAAAAGACTAAGAAGAATGCTAGCTCTATAGTAGTTGATGTTCAAAACCACTTGTTTACAGGATTTTTACAGGATTGTTTACAGGATGTTTACAGGACAACTGTTCTGAGTGTTCTAATTATTTACTTGGTTTACTTAGAAAATTAGTACACCTTTACTAGGATGCAAAAAAGGAATTAGTGTCTCAGACTTTGGGTTAACTGGGAAAGGTTTTCCTGAAGCGTAGCTCTCTGCAAAATCCTACATTTTTTTAAAGCTGTCAACTTCTGGCGCGCATGTGCTCAGGTGTGTGCCCTTAAGGAATGACTCAGACTGGTCCTCAGGTCTTCATCATTCAACATTTGACTGAGCCTCTCTTGAGGAAATTACTCAATTCAACACACAGTTCAGTGCTGCAGATGAACGTATCGGTGGTACATATATAAGCTTGCTGCTTCAAATTCCATACTTAAAATGGATACTTATCCATATGGAACATATCCATAGTTAAAATAGGTATTATTGGTATATGCAGAGCAAGAGTATAAAGGAATTTTAGCTAGCCAGTAGTGAAATGGATGTGACATACAGTGATTACCACAGGCAAAAGGGAGATAAAAAAATAGGCACGCTGCTTTGAACTCTCCAAGTAGGACCTTTATTTTCTGGAAATACGATTGCAGGGAAGCAGATTTCAGGAACTGTTATCAGCTTTATGAATAAAGAGAAGGGTAAAACTTTTGCTCTACAGAAGGAATGGGGCCAAAACACAGGGCAAGTTAATGGCCTCAGGGTGGTGTGGCTCAACATGGATGATGATGAGACATATAATAGTGGTAAAGGTTTGTAAATAGGGATTTCTGCAGCAAGCCAAACTTAGTTTAGTGGGATCAGATCACTTCTAAGAACTCTGAAAAAGTAGTATGTGGAATTTCAAGGTGAAGTCAATCTTAATTTTTTCATTTTATGTTGTGGCACAGAGGTACCATATATAGTTCAATAATAGCAAATACAACAAAGAGGAAAAGACGTGATTTCAACTTGTTAGTCTGGGCACGGTAGAATCTAAAGCTTTCAAACAAATTTATGAAGGTTACAAAGGTAAACTGAAACTCCTGGTGAGTTACCAAGATGGGTTTTTCAAAGATAAATTGAGTTTAACCTAATTTATCTTTGATAGGGGAATTTACTTTTTAGACAAGAAAAACCTTTAGTGCTCGTTTACAGGAGAAAACCATGTTATGTGGCCACATAAGGACATTATTAGTTAAAACTACAGAAGATAGGTGTTAGTATGTGTGGGTGAAGAACAAGCTAAGGAGGGATGTGTGTAAGTTGTGAAAGGAGACATCTGGCTAAACAGAGAATAAAAGTAGTGTCTATCAAGGAGGCAATATTCGGATCTACCTTATTTCTGAGTTGGTCACTTCTAAAAATATTAAGGGTGCAGATAAAATATGATGGATATTAAGGACTTTGTCTAGTGCTTCAGTGCTTGGGCTGATAGTGACATCTTTTTTGGGAAAAAACCCATGGTTTATTTTTGCAAATCTAGGGTTTTAGCATACTTAGGGTGCCCTTGTTAGCATTCTCAATTCCCATTTATGTCTATTTGGAAAACTAATGACCTCTTACAGATGTGAAGGTGAAAAGGCTATAGCGTAACAGCTATGAGAGGATCCTTTTGAGTTTAATCTTCATCTGAGTAGGGCTTGGTTTTTTAAATATGACTGATGCACGTGATCATTTCCCTTAGAACATGTTGTTTGAGAATACTACAAAAGGAAATAGTCTTCACTCTGTTTTTTTCTATCTTAGTAATATATGAAGAAATTGAAGTAAATAATAAAAGCGTATGACTTGTGCATCTTTACAGGTCTTTTCACCAATGTAGATGAAACAGCAAAAATGGCACAGAGTATTGTTGATTCCCAAGGCGTTTGTTTTGTTCCAGGTTTTCAGGTAAAATTACTATTCATTATATAATTAAAAATATGTGGGGTTTAATAACCCGGTTAAAAATTCAACTTTTACATGTTAAAATGTAGGAATTTACATTTTATCACAGTATTTATTCTGTACTACTCAGGTTCTCACTATCTGTCCCTCACCACAACGTATGAAGATCATTGTCATATCAGAGTGTTTAAACACCACCCCCCCATGGCAAAAACCCCTACAAAACAGGGAAATTACTTCCATTTTGCAAGTGGAGACCTGGGGGTCAGATAAGCTAAATGACTTGCTAATAGTACCTCAGTGCCTGCAGAGACAGAAATCAATCACATAGCTTTTCTGCCTTACACAGAGCCTTCAGTGAGACAGTATTTCTAAGCAGCATTCTAAGGTAATTAATTTTATTCTGCCTCTTTTAAAGATGTAGGTTGCAATTCACCAGAATATTTGAACGTACTTAAATATGAGCAAGATAGCAAGTTCCAGCTTAGGAAAAGCAAAGATATATAAACACTTCTGGGAAAGATCAAACTGAGTGTGGTACGCTTTTCTCTTGAAAGTTTTACTAATTCATTGGTTTGAATGTATACCAGCCCATCTCTCTGTGTGTTTCTAAAAGTTCTTATTTTCTGGATCTTCATTGGTCTACCATACTCAGTGTGATCATTCCTAAGACTAGTGTGTTTTTCTAAAGAAACTTAACATCTTTAACCTTACCTTTAAGTCCTGTATGTTAATGTAACAACGCAAAGTAAAAATTTATTTCTTCGACAGGTAGCCTAGTACCTTCTCTCAAACAGCCACCCTAATCATTAGAGTTGGTTTTAGGGATATAGAGCTTGATTACGCTAAGATGCTTCCATTTAGCATTTACTGTGAGTAATTGTGCTATGAATAAGCAAGCATTGAGTCATGCCAAATTCCAGTATTTGCAGACAGGAATCCTGAGGTAGGCAAACGTTAGTCTGAATCTTTTTTGAACCTTCAGTTTAATTAATATTCAAGTTCTAGAGATGTTGGTAGAACTTTTTTTTTATTTGATCTTTTTTGGTTTGCTTTGCGGGTTTTCCCCCCCTTGCTTTCTTGACACTGTCTCCAGAAGGAATGAATCCCAGCTAGCTTCTTGGTAAACACCCATTCTGTCTCTTTTTCTTTTCTTTTACTTTAATGCAGAAGTTTCTTCTAGTTAGGAGCTTACGCAAAATGCTAGTTTTCCTTTTGGCTATGTATACCTGTCCATACATATTTTTTTTCTTAATATATTATAGCATTTTCTTAACTTACTTTATAAATATGTATGTATATATTTTATTAGCGTGAAATTCAAACTTCTGGTAAGTGTTGTCATAACTGATATTTAGCATGAAACAACTGGAAAGGATTGTTTCAATTTAAAAAGTACCATCTACAGTGAAAATAAGATTTAGTATTGTCCCAAACCAGGTACAGCCCAGCAAACTAATACTTTGTGGTGTAAAGTTCATCAGAGGGGTGGAGAGAAGATCAGTCCTTTAGTTCTCATGAAGAAAAAAAAAAAAAAAAAAAAACCAAACCCAAAAAACCCCAAACAAAAAACAACTTGGTGATCATTAGAATTTTAGTTGGATTCTTATCAGTGCCGCTGGTAACAAGCTGTAGTATAAACTAAGAAAAAGTGTTACCATCTTTTTCAGTGTTACTTTAAAAAGTCAGTTCATCTTTTAGCAGTTGAGGAGTGTGGTGGTTTTTTTTAAAAAAAAAATAGTGTATATGTGAAATCTTGCTAGGGAACAGCAGTATCAGTGTGCCCTGTCCTGGACACTATAAGTATTTTAAAGAGGTCGTACAGATTAGTGCTGTTTACCATATCAAATTTGGAAGAAGTCACTTTAAACCTTTTTCTGTTGAAAGAAACTATTTAAACTGTTCACTGAGTTAGCTAAAATAACACTATATACCTCTTACGTGTTGTTTTCAATTTTCTTCTTTCACTATGCTGCCTGTAATTTTCGTAAGTTATTTTTTTTTTCTTACTATTTGACTTCTTTCTCAAAAGCCTTCAAATACAATTCACTGAACTCATGGTGAAATCCTTCCTGCAGGTTTCTGTGAATGACCCATATTTATGTGCCTCTTTCATGGGGCTGAAACCTTCTACTACCAGAAACCATCTTGTACGAGCTATATTGGAATCTGTAGCTTTCAGGTACTGTTTGCTTTATTATCTTGTTTATATTTTCTTATGCTTGCTTTTATTTTGATCAGCAGTGTTAAATGGATATGTGAACTTCTGCAGTTTGTAAAATATTAATCATAGTAATCCATTACTCATACACTGAAAAGGAATTTTAGCTGCTTCCTTTTTTTTTTCTTTAACGCTTTAGAAATAAATCCCTGTATATTTATTAGTTCAGAGTTTATGTCGTTAAGTAACCATAGAGAGATTCTTAAATTATATTGTGTTCTGCTTGTTCTAAAAATATTTTCTGTTTAAAGTTTGTCCTTATTCTCCTGACAGTGTTTTGTCAGTTATAGCTCATTCCAGTTGTGTTTAAAATATTCCTGAAGCTGGAAGATTTATATTAGGTTTTTGGCTAAAGTTCGAAATTTTGGTGTTTAATAAAATGCAGTAATAGGCATCTTCAGCATCTTTAAAGATTTGAATGGACAACAGCTTGCAGATCTGTCAAGGGTAAAGATACCTTCTAGTGACTGATGATAGCACGTCAGAAGCTCGTTGCAGAACACATGGGTTCTGCCTTGCAAACCCAATAGCGTGCCTTGAACTGAACTTGAATATGGCTTGAGCCTGGCTCACCTGCACTGTGGCCGGTTAGGGAGCACGGGTACGATCCTTTCTAGCAAGGCACCACCTTTGCTTTGGGCGTAATAACCTCCAGCAAAGCAGCCGAAAGGATGTCTGGAGGAAGGTTAACATTCTGCATTGCTGCAGCTGTTTCTAATGTGGGGGGTTTTTTTCTGCACTGTAAGAGGAATGTGACATGCAGTAATTCCTGAACTGATGCACAGGTCTCTTGGAAACAGGGATGTTAAGAATCTCATCTCTTCAAAATACCTAACTAGAAAAGGGTAGAGATCCTTTGTGTTTAGATTTTCTCCCATGTCAAACCCACAGCCTTCAGATGTTCGCTTTAAAGAACAGTTAGATAAACACGTATTAACACTGGAGACCTACTTTCCTCACTCTAAACCACTTGTTACATCAACAATTGCATCTTGTTTGTAGAAACCTATCAGCAATTTCAGGTGGGAAAAATATGCCTTCTACAGTGACTTGCTGTGGAATGGGCTGTGAATTAGCCATACTTGTGCCTTTGTAATGATGTATAACAATGATGGTGTCAGTCTTCGCCCCCCCCCCCCCCCCCTTTTTTTTTTTTTTTAATCTATGCATTCTGGAAACTTGTTGGCTATTGCAGCAGTTCTGACACAACTGAGGCACTTTTTGCCTTGTATTTTATTTTCTGACTATGTAGATACTGGAAACACTTTATGGAATATATAATGCTTAATTCAACTAAATATTTTTTTAAAGAAACAAACAGCTTTATGATATCATTGTGAAGAAGGTACGCATTCCTCTTCAAACTATTCGGTAAGTTCTGTGTGACTTTCAAATTTCATCTATGGGTAGTTTGATTTTAAACAGGTGTGAACTTGTATTATGTATTCTATCTTACTGTAAAAATTCTGCTGCTGAGAAATAGATGATTAACAAGTCAAACGTTGAATGTAACTTAAGTGGCAGTAGAGTCTTCCCCTACAAAGGCTGGTTCTTAATGGAGCTATTGACATTGGTGATCAGTAGGTGAGTAATGAATTGCTCTAATAATTTGAAGTTAAAAAAAATAACAAGGCAAATTCATGATTTCAAGTAGCACTAAAGTGCATGTAGCAATACATTCTGTTTCTGCAAGAAAATAGCAAAGGTCCGTTTACCCTTTAATACCATTCTTTCATGCTGAAATTTTCGGTGCTCAGCCTCCCACAGTCTGAATGCTTTTTGAGGACATCAGTTCATGAGATCTATTCATGAGGGAAAGAGGGAGAATATTTTTAGACATCAATTGTTAAGACATTGGGTTTGCTTCAATCTTTGAAGAAGCAAATCAGATGTAGCCAGGTAACAGTGATCCGTAGAATATGCTTTTCACAACGTCTTGGAAAAATTGACCTGAATTATGCATTGCTGGAAAACGACATGGCACAGGTCGGTGGGCACACCCCAGTCAGTTGTCTTGGAGCCTGCAGCCCTCACGCTGAGGAAGCTCTCCAAAATTTCTCCTTCTGGCAGCCAGGGGTCATCGTGATACCACGGTCAAGAACAGAGAGGCGAGCGTTCCTGTCCCCTTGCGGCTTTTTTCCTGATGCACATGCAAAGGGAGCATAGACTGGCAGGCGTACAGACAGCTGAGAAATCAGACCTTTGAGTAGTGGAAGTACAAAGTGGGGGAGGTAAAAGTTTCTGTCTCCATCGTACTGGGACAGAGCAGGCAAAGATGAAGGAACAGCCAGGCTTGGGGTGTTAATGAGAACGAATTGATGAAAAGTACTGCAACTTTTTATTCCTTGGGAAGCTTTTTTAGGTAGAAAATTGCATCCAAAATTTGAGAATATTAAGAATGTGAACTGAAAAATGGGAGGTGTGGAAGTACTACATAGGGCGCGCTGATCCCATTTACACTGTAATGTAAACTTTAAATTGTATGATCATGTTCTGTTTTATTCAGTAGCATAAATGTGCTGTTTCAGATACTGACTGTAGCCATTAACTACAATCAGCAGCAATTCAACTTGTGGATTAAGCATTAGAAGATAATGAGATAACACTGAACAGGTTTTTCAGTAGGGTTATAAACTGTTCTCCCATCCTTTTGTCCCCACATCATTAACACCTATCCATTACCTTTTTGATTTTTTTTGTTGTTTCTTTTGTCCCGTAAATGTGTTCATTCCCTTTTTAGCTGTTGTCCTGTATCCCTTGTTTCTTCCCAGTCTGACTCCTACAAGCTCTTGCAAAGTCATCCTTTTCATTAGTCCTCTACATTCCTATTACTTATCTTTGCTTGTCTCAACGCTATCAAGGAAAGCACAGAGAAGGAGCCCTCAGTTTTAGTCCTCACGTCCTATGTTGTAGAAGTCTGTGGCAGCCTTTATGAGGATGATGCTGGTGGTCCCTGGAGTCCTGGAATCTCACCTATCTACTTGTTCTGTGAAATAGCACATCCCCAGTCAAACGGCACGTCGGAACTTTTGAGCTAGAAGGTGTACTGTACAGATTGAATCTTCAAAGTATCTAGCAGCAAGATTTAGCTAAATGTAAAGCTATTTGGAAGTTTTCTCTTTATAACTTGAATCAAATGGATGTCTTATTTTTATAGAAGAAGGAAAATGCATGTCACCAGCATTAAGAAAGTGACGGTGCCAGTTAAAGGTTTTTATGCCATAGTGTAGAGGTGGTAACCCAGCTTAACTGTATGTGCAAACAAGCAAAGCCCTGTAACATCACTAGTCAGGCAGTGTCTCCTGGTTGTAGTCTCAGAAACAGCCAAAACATTTATGTAAAAGTTTTCTGAGGTATCACATGTAACAGATTTCAGCTGGCATATTTGAAGATTTCTAAGCAACTGTTAAGTTCTATTGCCAAACACTTTCTATAGTAATAAACAGTAGATGTCTTAACTGCACCACATTTGATAGAACAGCTCCCTGCCTGGCTGGTATTGGAGTCCAACAGCATAACGAACCAATCTATGGGAATGCAAAGATTACTTTTTGTTATAGCTATCTTTTATTTGCAAGAGTGATTACTTTGTACCACTAGTAATTGCTCTCAGATGATTAGAGAGTAGCATCAATAAGTTCTAGTTTCTTCATTAAAAGGGTCTTTGACATGATGCAATTGGGAAAATAGATGGAAGCCTCATTCTCTTCTCATAAAAAGAAGCAACTGTGAAGGCATTTTAGCTGACTACTACAAAGATTTGGTAGTAATGAAAAAAGTACCTTTCCAGATCTGAGAACACTTGAAAGGGTTTAATGTAATGATTTTGACTGTTGTTATGTTGTGGTGATAACTATGTAAAGGTTCTGTTATGAACCCTAACGTTTCAACCAGGATTATGGATAGTTTTAGAAGACAGAGCTTGCAAAGCTTTTGATAATGTGTCTTTCCTGTGTTCCTGTCTAGCATTCCTCCCTGGTTTATAGGTACTGTTGGGTTTTGGGGTTTTTTTTGCATTTGTGCATGAGTGATAGGAAGATTTATGCATAGGTGTGAAACCCCAGAAGTTATCTGAAATGTTGGCAATAAGCATTTGAACTAAACATGTTTGTTTTTTTTTTTTTTACTTCTTCCCCTCTCCCTGTAGAGCTGATGGAGGTGTCAGTAATAATAGTTTTGTCATGCAGATGACTTCAGATTTAATTAATAAGAAAATAGAAAAACCTGCAAATGCAGACATGTCTAGTCTTGGTGCAGCTTTTCTAGCAGGTCTTGCTTCAGGTATGTATACATTTAAAAGGGTTTTGATTTTTCCTTCCTAATGCACGTTTGTAAATACAGAGGGGTAAGAAAATCAGACAAAAAAGGGCATAACTTCAAATAATTGTAAAAAATCCTCAAAGGATTACTTTAGCCATTTTTGTGGGAATCCAGGGTGAGTAGTGTTTGTGTTTCTCTGTGTAGTGCTTTGTACCCATGTGTTTGTATTTGGTGGACCAAAGAAGCCAAATCATGGACCTAATGTGTATTTCTAACACCATGTCCCAGTTTACCGAGTATTTGTATGGTTGTTAAGTTTTACATAAATGAATAGTGACAATGAGTTTAATGTGAAAAATATCTGCATATACGTTTGTAAGGTTCATTTATATTTAGAAGGATATACTACTGGAGAAAAAGAGGGTGGACCCCATCATTGCTGCCTCCCTCTTTCTTGACCTGAACACTCTGCGTCCAGTCCCTTATTCTAGCTGGCAGGAGTGGTGCTTGGTGGGGATGGATCACCTGACAAGGAAGCTGCTGTGCTTACGTGCAGCCCTGTCATTCCTACTGAAGCTGTGTCCTGTCATCTGTGAACCGAGTCTTTAAGGTTTTCACAGAAATAAACACAATGGAAGTACAAAATAAATTATTATCAGGAAAAAAAATAATCCAGCTCTCACACAGAACTGTTTTATATAATTAACCAGACTTAAAGCAACAAACTGTCAATGGTTTTGCTTAATATGCACCTACAAAATGTATTTCCGTTAACTGCTTTGATATGTAAATAACACAACTGAAAGATAAAAACTATATGCTCAGGTAAGACTCATTCGGCAATTAAAACTGTAAGAAAGCTGCAGCCCTTGACAGACAAGAATAATTTATGTTACTGAATCAATCTGAGTGTGTAACACGAGGTGTTTTCTGCTGTTTATGCGATTTTTAAGACTAAGAAAGAAATAAGTGGTAAGTGTTGGTTTCTGTGGCCCTTCTTCACTGAGAGGGACCTGCAGCCGAAAGCACAGTGTGGATGAAACCTAAGGGAACTTCAGTGTAGCAGATCTGTTCCTTGGAAATCGTCCCAGTTAAGCAGATGTGCTGTTGTCAGGATTCCAAGCAAGTGGATGCTGTTGGAAAGGATTTTCACAATGTTAAAAATATGCTTCCCTCTGAGAAAGTTGTTGGTTGAGTAAAGAAAAGCTGTCATGATTTCTTACTGTGTTTCTGTTTTGGATCTCTTGGAAATAGATTAAAAAAACCCAAAAATAACATATTTGCAGTTCAGCTTGAGAATGAACTTTCTGTTTGTAGGATTTTGGACTGACAAAGAACAACTAAAGAAGCTAAGGCAAATAGAAGCAGTTTTTGAGCCCCAGAAGGACTCTGAGGAATACAGACCTGCTATGGATACCTGGCTACAAGCAATGAAACGCTCCCTACACTGGTAGAAATTGGCATTTTAATTACAGAAGAATTAAAATGTTTTAATTCATATTTATAAGATCTTGACATTAACAGGACAGTAAAAACAGTAAATGAAATTTGTGATGGAATATATGTGAAGTTATACGGTACTTCAGTTACCCCCCTGCTGCTAGATTATTTGCTGCACCATAACGAACCTTCCTATCATCCCTATGACAGCTGTAGTCCAGCTGCAGCATTTGTGTCCCTTCAGTGACCTCCTTTGGGTGGCCCAGCTGCTTGAATCCTACCCTGTACTAGATAGAGATGGAGAGTTTTTTCCTCTGATGGGTTTTCTACTGAGGAACTTGTCTCCCTTTGGATCTTTACAATCTTTGGTATGTTAATCATTAAGAAAGGGTAAAAGGCACATATACTTCCCTAGGCATTTCTAAGAAACATAAAATGATTGTTCAGAGATGGGTTGTGATGAACTTGATTGTGTACAAAGATACTTTCTTATTAGTAGCCTCTTACTGCCTTTTGATTGACTTTTTAAGGAAGCATTTGACCCAGCTCTGTAATAATGTTTTTGTGCACTAAATTATAATGAAATACAAAAGCAAATAGGCTTTCAGTATTCCATTTAAAAAAAAAAAAATCCTGGATTTTTGCAGCTGATGATTCCTATCTAGCTTGTAACTCAATTTTTTTAAAATTTTATAAAGACCAAAAGCTGTATTATCTGGCATGGCTAATACAAATACATTAGAAGTAGTTACAGGTATGCTGCCTAACTTGTAAAAATCCTTAACATTAGTATTTCAAGCCCATTGTTAAATCCAATTATTATGAGCTGAAAGGGGTCAAAAAGCTATTTTTGAAGCTATGAATTACTTGATATTTTTAAAACACATTTAATTATAATTTTTATGTATTTGTTTATCACTAATGTTAAATTATAATGATTTTCTCAGGAGTACGTGTAAATCAGTTTCAAAAATGTGAAACGATTAAATATTTTCATTTCAGAGTAATGACAAATTCAAGCTGTGAGTGATTGTGTTACACACACACACTGGAGACAAGAAATTTTTATATTTAACATTATTGAAGAGGACCAAGGAACTATCATTCACCACTTCTTGTGCTGAAACATGGAAGTTCAAATCATACAGCATTGCCTTAGTTCCTTTCACAGTCATCTGTGAACTCAGCCATGAGTTGGAGCATCTACACTAGTGGTGGTATTCAGACTAGATCTGATTTGCCTGTCAGCCTTAGCTTGTCATACCATTTTTCTTGTTCTTCTGTTACTTTCTGACCTTCAACATGTGCTACATCTTGGCACTTTTTTTTGTTTTTTCCCTCTGGGTATCCTTCAAGTTGCAGAGACCGTTCTCTCCTGAACCTACCTTGACAGGAATCCTGAAGTCCAGAAACAGTTCTGTGTGCTGATTTCTAGTAATAACAGCAGACTACATGACCTATATGGTTGACAGCTTTATAGATACTTTGGTTTGGCTGGTTTGTTTTGGACCATAATATATGGCTGTCCAGGTGCTAAGACTCTTAAAGTTTATTGATGAAATTCCCTCCACTCCTCCTCCTGCTGTAAGGTAAGAACATGTATTTACAGGACATCTGGAACCCTTGCTTTGCATCAACATCTGTGTTCAGATTGTGATTTTCTCTTGTCATCCCAACCTCGCAACCAAAGGAAGTGCTCATTGGCAAGAAGGTTCTCCTAGCCCGGCCAA
Source organism: Falco cherrug (assembly GCF_023634085.1). Lineage (NCBI taxonomy): Eukaryota > Metazoa > Chordata > Aves > Falconiformes > Falconidae > Falco > Falco cherrug. The sequence continues at coordinate 16,649,975 of NC_073707.1, read as the reverse complement.
ACAGGGTTCCAGCCTGGCATTTTGGGCAGAAGTTTGTGACTCGGTCACTGGTATTCTACACTTTGTTCTCACTGAAGGAGTTTAGTTTCATCAGGGTCTGCCTAGGGATAATGTCCACCTATTACCCTCTTTATGAAGGCTTCTTGACTTACATTCACTTAATAGTTTTGTGATTTTGTTGGGTTTGATTAGGGCTCCCACAGTGTACCTAGATGGAGCTTTAATGGCAACTGAATCTGATTCTGCTCGGATCCCTTCACTGAAGGTATCTCAGCTAGCCACGCACCTTGCACGGCACCTGTACGTGGCGGTGGTCTTCATCCCAGCCGTAGCACAGCTAGAAAGATAGAAGATACACAAGACATTACATAGTCCTCTTGCTCTAGTGTCCTGGAGGACCTATTCTACATAACTGTTTACTGTTGTTACTGTTTAATTGTAAGCAGAAAATTCACCCGTTTTACTGTCACTAGCCTCAAATCTACAGGAGACAAACCTCACTGCAAATTAAGAACGCCAACAAGGCCTTACTATATTGACCACCTGAGCCTTTCAAATGATCTGCAGAGTTGTGAGTTCTCCGTGGAGAGGTTCGAAGTAGTGAGGAAGGCTCTGCAGCAAACGGGGTGTCTAACCCTACCAAGATGGTGCAGCCCTCGGAGGTTACAGCATCTGCCACAGCTTGTGATGTTTAGTTGCCCAAAGACGGAACAGACTAATAGACAGCTTGAAGAAATTTGGTTACTGATCATTAAGCCTCTTTTGCTTGTCTGTTACAACAAAAATTGATTTTTATCTTCACAGGAAATTTTTAATATGCTGATTATCTTTAAGTGGTACCTGTTAATTGATAATGGATTTGAAATGAGTTTTAAGCAATTAGTTATGCTTTTACAGCTACTTTGCTGTCTCAGTTTTTGCTGTACAGAAGGGCATTAAGACCATTATAGAAACTCAGTCATACTAACTTTTATTTAAAATATTTAGATTTTTACCTCAGGAGTTGTTTTCATCAGTTTGAAAAGTACATATGAATTTTACCTTTGCTATCAGCTGAGTTTGATAGTAAAGATCATACAAACATTGTAAATAATAACTAGCTTGTAGTTTTATCTTTTAAGAGAGACACCATGTTGATACTGTGAATGTTTTACTTAGGATTGGGTAGTAATGCACCTCATCAGGCATGTGAAGATTGGAAATTCAGTTGAGATGAGTTGATTATCCTTGGGCATCCTGTTTTCACAGGTACACATGGTGCTGATGGCAGATAATTTCATCCCAGTTTGGCAGTTTGATCATACATAACAACATACAGTCCTATTATATATGAGGGGGACTACATGGCATAAAAAAATCCCTCTAATGTTGGAGGGATCGCACTACTATTGGATTAATTACTGTGTGTTAAGAGAAAGGGCAGGTAAAATAGTTACCAGATAGCTGAAAAATGCTGAGCAGACGTCGTAGGAGTTTTCTTACATAACTAAGAAGAGAGTCGTGTTGGCTCTGTTTAAAATCTTACAGTAATGAACTTTGCCAAGATTTTTGAGTACCATTTTCTTTTAAGCGGTGTTTTCTTCTCTTGTGTAACAGCTAATGTTATGTAAAATTAATTCTGTTGCTCTTATCTGGTTTTTTGCAAGCACATTTATACTTACTTTCCTGTTGGAAGAAAGTAAAAAAAGGCAAGTACTGAGTTCCTGTTCCAGCCTGTTAGCTTCTTTTTGGCATAATCTCTGTAGCAAGATCCTTCAACTAGCACCACTGTTTTCTTGATCAGGGCACAGTAGTGAGGCTTACCAGTTGAACAGCAGCCTTGGGAGAAAAGGTAAGAACCATTTTGTGCCAGTCAGTGGGCCACAGAATTGAGGGGGTTTTGTGCTCTTAATGCCAAGCCAACAAGTACAACAGTGATCCCCTCTTCAAACAGGTATCTCAGTATGGCAGGCTGAGTAAGGAAAGACAGTAGTGCTCTGGCCCTGAAGTTGGGCAGCAGTTTTTATAGGGAGGGCAAGTTCAGCGGGAGAAAAGAAGCAGGGGGAGCTGTTTTGGGTGGGCGTTTGTATACGTTGTCACAGCAAGGGTTGCAGGCTGGCAAGAAAGCAATGAAACTAGCAAGTGTTGAGAACTACTGCATTGTGAAAGGGGAAGGTGGGGCATCTGAAAGGGATCTGGCCAGCCAGGGGGAGCATGGTAGGAGACCACTGGCCGTTTCTGGAGACAGGAGAATTTCCCACAGTGCAGGTTTTACTGTAAGTAGCCTTAAACCCATGCCTTAGCGTGCCTAAAAGAAACTATTCCAACATGTGTTTCAATGCAGCCCTCATTCTGGGAGAAAGTTTGGGATTTGTGTTCTGAAAGACTGTGTTTTGGTTTAGAATGTTACAACAGTAGCATACTTGCTCTTCATGCAAACTGATCGTTATTTCAGCAGCTTCAGACTCACTAGTGTAAATGTATAGTCATGTCTTTCTGCAGTTGGCTGTTGAAAGCAAACAAACTACAGCAATGATCTAGCTCCTGTTTCTCTCCTTAATGGTTAAAATGCCTATTTTTCATGTTCCTCATCAGTTACAGTATCTGACTTCAGTCCATCAGTATTTTCTTACAGAAAAGTAAACAAACCAATGAACTACAAAGAGGTATTTGAAGTGTAAGTGTCTTTATCACAGCTGGATTTGAGTTCAGGTATTTGTTTAGCTCTGGTAACTTACTGAATAGTGCAATAAACCAGCCAACCTGGTTTGCTTCCGTTTTGCTTCCTTTTCTAAGGCAGCGCGTGCCTTCTGCGCTTGTGTCAGGGCATGCTTCGGTCTCCTTCATGTTAGCTGTTGTGGTTGTACCTGTTACAGGGGTCTCCAAGAGAAATACACAACAGGTTGCATTTTTTTTAATGCTTCCATGAAGTTATCTTGCACAACACTGCGAATGTTGATAAAGGTCTTGTTGCATGTGATGAAGGTATTTTATAGAGGATGAAAAGAAACTAAAAGCACAAAGTCAGCAGATTCCTGTGCACATGCTGGATTTTCAGTTCATGAACTATCCCTCTGAAGTAAACAGTTCTTGCTTGCCAGTGTTCTCCTTGCTCCTTCGTTTCAGAATTCTCTTTTACAGGCTGAACAGCTGTTTGACGTTTCTTCCCTTTTTAGTAAAGGGGATAGGATCAAATATGTCTTTCTACAGCAATTAATGTTTTTTTAAGCAAGAAAAACACAAGTTTCATATGTTTGGTCTGCTCTGTGCACGGTCTAGAGGTTTCCACACCAGCGTCTGTTCCTGCATCCACATGAACCTCGCTTTGCTCCTCTTGCTCAGCAGCGTTAAGGTGAATTTGTGTTACAGAAATCTGAAAAAGGGGTTGCTGTGTGCCTTGGCCGTGTGCCTGGCTCTGTAGGAGGAAGACTGTAAGAAAGCTTGCTTTGAATGGAACTAGTGCCGATCTTTTTTGGGTTTTAACTCCCTGGCGTGTTTTCTGTTCGTGCTCTCTCTGTAAGAATACTTCATCCTGCCTTGTTGAAATCAATTTTTACAAAAGGAAACGCTGAAAGCAAATACTTCCTCCAGCTCTGATCGTGGGCGCTACGCGCAGAGCTTGGGCTCGGTTCCCCGGGGCCCGACCCTCCCGGCGGGGGCAGAGGCGGGGGGCCAGCGCGCCGGTACCCTGTCCCTTTGTTAGCCAGAGCGCCTTTGTTTCCCAGGGAAGAAACTGCGGAGCCGCCGCACGGCCCGTTACCGAACGCCCACCGTGCCCCAGGCTCCCCGAGCGCCGCCCCCGCCAGCGGCGCGACCGCGCTCCGTCACCTGAGGCGGGCGGACCCCGCGGCCCCGAGCACGGTAGCGCCAGCTCCCCGCGGGAGGGCTCGACCGGGCCTGCACCCCGCGCCACGCCGTTCCGTCTGTGTGAACACAATACGGGCGTCGCTAGGTGCCCCCGGCGGGCAGCGCCGGTAGCGGAGGGCGGCTGGGGCTGTCGGCGGCCCCCGCCCCAGAGCGGCCCGACCGGGGGCTGCCTGGGGAGGCGGTGGCCGTCGGTCCCGGCCGGCCACGCCCTTCCGCCCCGCCCCCTGCCCGTCGCCCCGCGGATTGGCGGGCGGCGTGTGTACACACACGGGATCGAGCCAATAGCGCGGGGAGGCCGCCTGACCTCACGCGGTGCGGCGGCCAATGGGCGCACCCGGTTGCCAGACGCCGCCAAGCTTGTGCGGGGGAGAAGGACCGGGGCAGCGCGCGGCGCGGCGGCGGAGCGAGGCGGCGAGTGGGGCCGGGCGCGGGGGGGGGGGGTCGGGGGGGGGGGGGAGCGCGCGGCGGCCGGGCTGGAGGCGCTGCGAGCGCTCGCGCTGCCACGCGCCGGGGCTCGCGGCCTGGCCCTGGTGGGCTCCCGTCCCCGGGGCCTCCTCGCGAGCGGTGGGTGCGCGGCGCCGGCCCGCCCGAGAGGCGTCGTCGGCGCGCGGGGCCGGGCGGAGCGGCTGGCTCCCTGCCGCGGCCGCCGGTGAGGGGCCGCCGCCGTTTCGTCGCCTCAGCGCCGCTGCCTAGGCCCGGCCCGCGCCACCGCCTTCCCTCCGCCTCCTCCCTCGCCGCTGCCGGGCCTGCGGGTAAGCGGGGAGCCGGGGCGGGGGGGGGGGGGACGACGCAGGCTGTGAGGGAGGGCAGCGTCTTTCTTCCCGGCGGGGGGGGACGCCGCTTCCCGCGACGCCTAACGGCCGCCCCCCACCCCCTCTCCCCTCCGGCTGGCGGCTCGGTCCCGCGGCCGCCCCCCGCCCTGGCCGTGCCGCACGCGGGGGAGGTGGCGGCGGGCGGCGGCTGCGTCCCGGGAGGGGCGCGAGCCGGTGCCTGACACCTGCGGGCGGCGGCGGGCCCGGCCGGCGGGTGACAGCGGCGCTGCCGGGCCGCCCGCGCCTCCATTGTGGGGAGCGCGCTGAGGGCGGCGGGCCCGGCCCGGCGGCGGGGCGGCCCCGGCCGGCTGCCGCGGTGGGGCAGGGGGCTGGCGGCCTGGGCGGCCCCCGCCGGGCGCGGGGCGGGTCGAGGAGGGGCCGGCCGGGGCCGCGGCCGCGCGGGGTACGGCCTGAACTCCGCAGCGTGGTGGTTGTGCCTGGCGGCTGTCGCCCCGAGAGGGCTGCTCCGGCGGCAGCAACAGCAAAACTTAACGCCTCTTCCTGCGCCCTTTGAGTTCCAGGCCTGCCTCGAGTCTCAGCCGCAAAGGGCCTGACGGCCAAATACAAATACCGGCTTTGGGAGTCAGAGTACAAACAATAGGAGGAAAATACGGAATAAGCAAACTTCCTTGAAATGTGGAGGAAAACCACATCAGAGAGCGTGCTCCCTCCCCGAGTGAAGGGGTGATGCTGAGCTGTCTAGCAGAGAGCTTATGCTGTTGTCCTCTGTAGAAAGGACTTTATGTTTATTTTCTCTGTAAATTTTTGAATTGGCAGAGAAAGTGAATAGTTTAAATTGATCTGATTTAACATACGGTCTAAAAATTAAAGTTTTTTACTTGGTCAGTTTTCATAATTTGGAAGTCAATTATTTTCGTGACTCTTCACTAATACTTCCAGCAGCTGATAGATTATTTTCTTTTCAACTGCTGTCACTGATGTAGTTTAATTAGGCTGACAAGAAGACAAAGCAAAACTTTGGAGGTTGTGTGATGTAAATACTTGTAACCTGATATAACATTTGGTTAAAAAATAATGTTGTTCTAGTATAAACTGAAAGATAAGTGAATAAATTTTTCTCCATTTCTTTACCCTTCCCGAATTAACTTTACTTCATTTGATTGTATTATATCCTCATACAAAAAAATGTATGACTTGTACCCATGGGGCAAAGGCTCTTTGACAGATGATCAGTGTTACAGAACAAATGCAGCATGGTACTTAACAGCCCTTATTTGTGCCAATGCTATGTGTATGCAGAGATGTTTTGTACATAGTGAAGTACTGAATTTCAGGAACTTCTGTGCAAAATAGCATATAGGGTGCTACAAACAGCACTTTGAAGAAACATGAAAAAGTAAGGAAAAATTTGCATTATAGATAAGACAAGGCTTGGCAGGTGGGGTGGTCATAAAAGTAAAAAAGGATAAATTATTATCCTTTGAAAACTTTCTTGTGAAGTGAGTCTCATGCCTGTAGAAGAGGAAGGAGTAATAGGTCAAATGATGTAGTTGTATACTAGGAAAAAACTGAAAATTATTAAATATTAGCAAGTTTGTGTCATGGATGAATTTAAGAGTGATCTTATTTCACTGTGAAATTACTGGACTTTCCTATAACCACTTCCCGTTTGTACAGAAATCACTTTTATAACACAACAAAAACAAGCCATTTGACTTGAGCTATATTGATGTAATTAACTTCACAGAAAACATACGCTCCTGATAGGAGTGCTCTTTATTGCTGCAGAGGGTTCTGGCTGGCAACCTCACTTTACAAAGTGATAAGGTGCAGTTTTCAATACAGCATCTTGACAGCAGCTATCCAGTGTAAAGGGGATAGGCCAAAGAAATCAGATGGGCAAAGGGCACAGTGGTGTTTTGCAAGGGATGTCAATACTATAGAAGACTTTTTTTTTATCTTTGTCTGCTCTCATATATGCTCTGCGCTATTGTAGGGGCCTCTAGTGCATCTGCACATGCTTCCTGGACAGTTGTGAGCACCCTCACAGCGCAAAAAAAGAGGAAGCAAAATTCCATCTTTCCATCCCCTTCAAGAATTTATGGTGTTATTTGGTTTAAGTGTGCAGAACTCTTCACTGCCTACAGGCAAGTTTAGTGCAAATCTCTAAAAGCAATAGAATAGTGACCTGATACGGTTAGGAGGCGGAAGCTACAGCCTATACTATATAGACAGTAATATTTTAAACTTGTGCATCCTAATGTGGAGTAGAATGAGTTCTTTAGTTAGAGCTAGTCTAAGTCAGTTCTTGGAATTGCATTTTTTCTGATGTACTACCTAAAAATAGGGTTCTTAGGGTTGTCTTTATTAAACGACAATTTCTTAAATTGTTCTCTCTTTCTACATACTTCTTGGTGAAATGATTAAGAATTTCTCTTCTATCTTCCCAATCACATTCACAGGGCATGACTAATAATGAATCAACAGTGAATCTTGAAACAGGGAAAATAAACTGTCTAGTCTCGTGCAAGGAAATACACTTGTGGATTTCTCGCGTGCAAAGCCAAGAAGCCACTGGAGTCAGACAGGTTTATCACAAAATTTTAGGTATTCATTGGAAAAAGTCGAGATATCTTGGTGTGGTAGCAGTATGTATACTGGCTCAGAGCTGATAGTATAAACGCCTGTCGAAGGATCTGAAAAACTAAGCATAGGCTAGGAAATATGTAAAAAGGTGCAGGTGTGGTAGGGAGTGACAGTTTTTTAACAACTTCCTGGTCTGATTGTTTATGTGGTGTTTGTAGCATCCAGTGTTGAACTGATACCAATTCTTTTCCCCTCCTTGTCACTTGATTTGTAGACTATAGCTCTTTCGCAAAAAGGTGACACAGTAGTAAGTGATCTTACTGTTACAGTTTCATTAACGGAACTTTTTTGCTACTTTGTCTGATTTCCTGAGCACAGTTTCCAATAAAGGTCTTTACAGACTGTTCAAGTTTCATACTTTCCAATATTAATAGCATTTAAAAAACCAGTCTAAGCAAATCAAACTGTATGCCTATGATAATTCAGTTTGGAAGACCACTATATATTGTAATATAAGCTAATAATGTGTGTACTAATATATGTGTTAGTAGGATCTGTAACAAAAACATAGCTTTCTAGAATGTCATATTTCTAGTGAAATACAGAATAGTAATTAAATGAAAAGGGATGTTATTTGAAATAACTGCTAGATCTGACTATTTACATACTACTGTTGAAGTTCTTTGCCTTTCAGAACACAGCCTGCAGAATCCAAAGCCTACTGAATAGTAGCATTTTGATAATACTTGTTGTTACTGAAACCTATAGAAATTTTTAGGTTTTTGCAGCACTAACTTGGTGATAAAATAATGCTTTAGATAGCTCACATTAGTATTGGCTGTCACAATAGAGACTGAAACTAAGCTGGAAAAAGATAAGCATTGGTTTTGTTAGTACCCTTGGTTGTGAGCTGCAGCAATTCAGGTGTTGATGCAATTTCATTATTTCTGACTTCGTGATAATGTTTAAAAGAGAGGTAGAAGACAACTTGATACTGTTAACTTCACAGATCAGTTAAGCATGAATTGCAGAGGGGGCTCCTTTAGAGGTATCTTTGAAGGCAATATCCAGGGTCCCCATGGCACTGTGATCTTCCTGGTTTACAGTCTTTAGGATATTTGATAGACACTAACAGGCAAGTTTTTCACAAAGCTTCTAAACGTGCTGTTGCTTAACAGCTTCTAGAAATAATCCATTTTATAAAGATGATGTTCCTTTTCTTTTGACTGGTTTTACATCATTGCAGTCAGTGAAATTTTACAGAACAGTGGTAAGAGGAAGCAGTGATGGTAGTTGAGATTATGCTGCTTCTCCTGTTCCTAGATAGCTGTTGTCCTAACAGTGAACGGGGTGCCTGTGTCCCAAACGTTTTTGTTAACTTCTGTAGACTGAAGTCCATTTGTGAATGTAATTCTGGTCTTGCAGCTTGATTATTTTTTTTCCCTGTTAAAGTTAGGGCATGTTCTGCTGTTTGGTAAGTCAGGTTTCTCCTGTTTCATCAGGTTCCTGTTGCTGCCAGATTTGCCTCAGTTTGGGTGGGAATAGCAAATGATTGAATTCTGTCTTACGATCTCTTTAGTTCTTTTGTTCCACAGAGGCCCTTACTACTAACCTCTGTTTGGGTGACTATATCATCTGGGAAGGTGCATGAAAAGGTTGCTTTGGTAGGAACTCATAGTTTGTTTCTTCATGGTATGTTAGATGTGTTCTGCATGAGTAAATGACCATTTTTGTTCACTGTTTTGTTACTGGGAATTTCAGCCCAAGATGTAAGTGTAAAAAAAGTCACAAGAATAAAGTCATATGTTCAGAATGAAGCTGGCAGGTTGCTACAAGTATGCCCTGTTTTTCAGGCTATGAACTTTTAGTGAAGTTGCATAGATGAATTCTTCAACTTGGTAGCAGCTATTATAATGATATTTGTGGGAATTAAAGTCTTAAAGCAAATGTATCAGTATTTGTTCATTAAAGCTTGTGAATTCCAGGCCATTAATATATTAAAAGTCACTTGTGAGTCATAATGGTCATCTAAGTATTAAACCTTTCCTATCTGACCAATAGCTGTAATTACCAGAATAACAGTAATTGACCTTTAATAGAAATTATGGTGGTAAAATAACCAATAATTATGAATGAGATTAGGAACTGAAAGTGAAAGTGAGTTTATGTCCCCAGAGTGAAATAAAAACCCTTTGTGTACATGGGCTCTCCATTTATTGTAAGGAAAGAGGTAACTTTTCCTTTCATTATAGACTTGACCTTGAGACTTGAGCAGCTTAAAAAATATATTTCTGTTCTCTTAAATGTGCAATCTGATTGTCGTAAGCTTCAGTTTATTTAAAATATAACATAATTGTAAATACATTTAGATTTTTTTTAAAAAATTTAATAACTTTGTATATACAACTGGTAAAATTTCAAGCTGTGTATTGATTCTATGTAACAGCAGGCATCTTCTGTCCGTCAAAAGCAAGTTATTCATCCTGCTTCTTGCTGTATAAGAAATTGGAAAAACTATGATCTGAAGACATAACATCCCTCTTCTTCCTAATGGGTTTTTGAAGCATGCACAGACTCCAGTGAACTCTTAAAAAGCATGGAGTAGTCTTCATACAAACAAACCATATCCAATCTATTGTCACATTTCAATCCTTAAGTAAATTTTCAGGAGATCATAAATGCTTTTTTTTTGGAAAGAGTCATGATGGTTCTGCAAACCAGACTGAGCTGAGCAGTTTGCTAAGTGCAAAGGGTTAGTCCTGTCCTGTGCACAGGCCTAGATGGTCATCTGAACTTCCAGTGGGTTGCAGCATATGGAAAACTTTCTTCTTCCCCCTTTCAGCCCCATTGTTGCTATTCTGACAATTTTAGAACTAAATTGGTTCATTGAGGTAGTCAGGTAGAAATGGGAGCTGTTGAAAGCACATAGCATGGGGAAGGAATGTGAAGCAGAACAAGTAGGGCAAAGTGAGAAAACCCTTTTAGTAATGATAGCAGGGATAGGATCTTGCATCAGTGCAATTTGTTTCATGGAACTGTATCCTTTAGATAATTTTGCGTGCTATAATCAGTATTTGAGAGCTTGTGCATCACTAGAAAAATTCCCTTTTGCCTTTGAATTTAATTATAACTAAAAAAGCATTAAATTTTTTGTAACCTTTACCCTTCGGTGAACAGTGTCATAATCTTCAATCCATGCAAAAGTAGAGTTAATTATGGCTTTAAACTAGAACAAAGCTTCTAGCAAATTACAAGGAGAATGTACGAAATAGTAACTAAGTCTCCATCATCAAGTTCTTTATCCCTATATAACTTGGTGATTTTTAATTAAATGCAAATGTAAAATTATCTTCAGTTCACTGGATGTTAAGATGCTTTCAGCTGCAGGGTGTAGACAAAAGTGTATCTCAGCAGGGTGGTTGAACTGTTCCATGTGTTTATCAAAGTACTGATAACTCCGGAAATTTTAAAATCTCAAAATTAAAACTCATTACAAGACCAGATTAATATCTAGAGCATTCTCTGATACATCATGCAGTATGCAAGCTGGTGATAGCAAGAAGCTTGTTTGACGTCTCAGTAGTCAAAAAAGATTTTTTCAACTGAGCGTAATTGAAAGAGGAGCTAATCTATTATTGGCAATGCACAAAGACTGTCTTAGCAAGATATTGTAGTCATTCATATGGATCACTAAATTTTTTTCAAATGTCAATCCATTACTAACAGGAAACTTCTTCAGGCAAAAAATATGTTTGTAAAAACACAGCGTGCTCTTTACTCTGAAAAGAAGTTGTACGTGCCTTTTCCCATGGAAGCAGTAGATTCCCAAATGTTGTGCCCTGTGTAGTAGTTGGCTATGGAAAAAACCCTGGGCTAGAAACCTAGTTAGAGAGCAAAAGGTGAGCTTACACAATAGGTTGTCTACTTAAAAGAATGGCAGCTAAATTTCTGTTAATTCCAAATGTATCTGTGCATATCTGTGCTGATAAAAATGTCTATAAAACTCAAAAATTTTAGATCATCTTACTTTAAGGGCTGCATGGATGTTATCCGCTGTTCTGATGTTAAGCCATATGAACTTTTATCTTGAATGACAGTAGACTAGTTTGGGGAATTAAAATGAGCTTTCAGAGGTTCAGCTACCTAAGATTATTCCACATGTTTAATGTAACATCCTCCTTATTTGAGCAGTAAGGGACATGCTTCACCTTGTTGGTTGTGAAATAAGCCATGAGTGCTGCTTCTATTCTTACACACATGGTTTACCACTAGTATTTACATGACATCGGGCATGCCTAAGAGCATGCCTAACAAACTGAGTCCCTTGAGGGAAGGAATACCTAGTTCCGGATTGATGGGATTTGGGTCTCGGCACTGTCAGGACTGCACAAGCAGCAGAACTTGAGGCTCAACGGTGCTGTTAAGTGCATGGAGACTTCAGGCATTTTCATCTAGGGGAGAGTTTGATTACAGCTTTGGATTTTGTTCTTGTGTTGTGTGTTCTTGTCACTTGTACATCCACTCAGACCTGTTTTCATCCCTGGGGTTCAAGATATTCAGTAGCCTCCATCAACAGTGCTTTTGCTAGTCATGTTATATCTACAACAGTGAGAATAAATATCACAGGCAGTGGGATTAACGGGGATGTAGCATTTGGGATCAAGTCTGAGAGTATTGTAGGGGATCTGATTAGTTTGTTGCCTCAATATATACAGCAAGAGGTTCTTAAAGGGGCATTTCCCCTTACGTGCTTTTATCAAGCCACAGTACATGTGAGTTATTAGTTAAGTGCTACAGTTTATACCAATTGAACTTACATGTAGGCCTTGTCTAGTCTTCCAGGTTTTTTGTGCTGTGTAAATCTGAGTCATGATAACTGCTGTTGTCAGGAGGTGTCGGTTAATTTGTTCTGATCACACATTGGCATTTTGCTCAGTCACATAACTTGGGAGAACCTGGTCAATTGCAGGTACTTACTTGGTTCTGTTCCTTCAGATTTCTTCTGTCACCTGGTTTCCCCAAACTACAAGATGAGAACCTCACTTTCAAATTAGGTTTCAGTTGTTGTATCTTCCATTTGCATCTTGGTTTAAAGTGGTCATGCTTACTTTGTTTTCGTGTCACGTAGTAGTGAAAACTTCTGTATTTTGGATTCGTAGGTTGCAGTCTCTTAAGTCACATAAAAATGATTAAACAATGAAGCTTTTAAACTCACTACTCTTAAGTTATTTTATTTTGTTAAAAACTCCTCATATAATTTAGCAGTCAAGTCACTTAGATTTCCTTTGGTCAGTCTCTCTAATTACCTTGTCTGTTATATACAAGGGCTTTGTTGAAGGCATCCAGTGGCTTACAGTAAAAACTGGAAAAATAAGTTTAGTACCTACAAGACCTTCATCAAACACATCATGGTGGGAGTTCCTTTCCGATTTTCCTAAGAGCTACTTTCTAATACTATTTTCAAAATAAAAATTTGATATTTGATAATCTGGTCTTGTAATAATAAAAATTATCTGTGTGATAACTGAAGATGGTGACTTATTTCCCATTCTGTGTATGCAGCTTGTTGAATACACCCCTTGGTTGGCTTTTTGAAGTTCTACATTAAATGACAAGCTGGATGTTATATGGACATGGATATTCCTGCCTTTTGCAGTTTGTAGGCCAAGTTTATTTGTTGTGTACGTAAATAAAGGATAAAACTGGGACTTAAGTCATCTGAAGAAGACTCGGGAAAAAAGTTGACAAATCAATGGCATCTTCTTATAGAGATGCAAAATCTGTAATTTAAATTGCAGAAATCTGGTAACAAAGTTGTATTTTTGTTTCTCGGGGTGCCAATACATTAATTTGGCTAGTACACACAGATATTTTCACTAAATTTGACCGTTTTTAATCTCAGTCGCTTCAAAAGGGAGTTGGATATTGAAATGTTTTGTAGGAATAAGATGGGGAGACACTTCCTGGGAGCAGGTGGATTTCTGATAAGTACTTTGTAATTTTGAAATTTTCCTGGTCTGAAAACTGAGACAGAGTGAAGCAACATATGTGTAACACATGGTCTGATCCATGTAGGTGCTGTGCATAAATTAGTGGTTTAAAACTGAGCTTGTACTGATTAATAAGGAATCATTTTGTTACTGCTGTCTTCTGAAATGAGCCTTGCAGTACCATAGCTTGAAGGTTAGTAATATAGAGAGGGGTGTGAAGAATATAAACTAATTTCTAGTAGAAAGGCTGGCATTACTTTTTTTTTTTTGAAACTGGTGACACTTTCTTTCCTCTTAACTGACCCAGTTACTCTGAATAATTTTCACTTTGCAATACTCTTGATCAAGTAACTGAAAAAACTCCTTGGTGATGACAAAGATCATTCTGGTATACTAAAACACCTACATCATCTTCTGTGTTCCATGAAGACTTTTCATCATAACAATTTAGGTAACTGTCCAATAGTTGTCTTAATTTGTAGTTGTTTAACACTGATGTAATACTTACACAAATGGCACTTTCTGTTGAGAAGTGGAAGTGGCCTCTGGGACTGGAGAGAATCTTTGTGTGATGCTGGTCTGTGTGAAGTACTGATAAGAACTGGAGAAAGCTAAAGAAAACCAGGATAAGTTTGGTAAAACTTAATTTTCAGGGACAGAAAATTGACAGTTATGGTACAGGGCTTTTCTGCTGTTAGGTTTTAGCCAGTATGTATATCTTAAAAGGGATAATTTAAAAATAAGATTTTGTACCATGGAAAATAAACCTAGGAAAGAATATGATATTTTTCTGCAGATAACTGCTTACTGTTTTGCATTGTTTCTTGTGCTGGGATTCAGCTTCAGTATCACTGAAATTCAGAATAGATCTGGCTTTTAACTTGCAACAGGAATAGGTACATGTAAACACTCTTGTACTGTTTTGTTGTAACTAGAGCTTTATTATCTGGGCTTTTGTAAATTTAATGCCATTTAATGCCAGACTGGATTTTTAATGTTATTGGTATAAGTGATTAGACAACATATGTTCTAGAAACTTTTAACTCGAACGTTTACAAAGTTGGACAGTTCAGTTGATTCACTGTACTGTGCAGTATCTGACCAAAAAGCAAAATTATGGGAGTGGTTTATAAACCAAGGCTTAGGTTATGAAGGGACAACCTTAGTTCAAATAAAGCAATCTCTGTGTTTTATGTACTTTGGGCTCTGAACCTGTCTTTATGCAGCCTCATTTCAGTAGAAACCAGCTAAAGAACAAAAAGGTTGAGTGTTACGTTTCTCTATCTGTGTGGTGCAAGCTGTCAAACAGCAATTAGGAATGAAGAGAACCTCCATTTTGAGGCCATCTGTGTAGGTTCTTTTGTCTGAACCTGACAAGAGGTCGTGGCAGATGGTGGGGTCACAAAGTCTGGCTTCTTGAGCTTGACAAAATGTGTTCATAAAGCTGGAAGAAAACCAACTGTTCCTACTGGCTGAAGAGCATTGTGGCAAAGGACTGTAATAGTTTATGGACAATACCTTCTGGATCACTAAGCTTGACAGCAAATAACTTGTTGAAGATGAAACTAGTTTGCTTATCTGTAAACAGGTTAAAACTGGTTAGCAAATGTATTCTTAACTGTGTTTTATTTGAGTAAATTACTTGTAAAGCCTCTTAAAGCAAGAGGGGGAGGTCAAACTGCATAATGAATTTTGGCCAGAGCTCCAGATGTATTTGAAGAGCTTGTGTGGAAAGAGGAGGAAGGTAGAAAAAGATAAGGCACATAAATCAGAATTTTCAGATGCAATGCAAGGATTCAGTATTTGGTCTTTGCTGTGACCACTGTAGGTTTATGGCTTTTCTGTGGCTCTTCAAGTTTCAGGATTGCTACGCAGAGCCAGTAGTCCCTTTCCCCAGGGTGTGAATACATATATCTCTGTAATGCGCTCTCAGAAAGCAGAGGAAAAAGTTTATTATTTTCTTGGATGTTTTATTGTGAAACTAAAACTTACAGTTTTCGTGGGAGAGTGTCTTAGTAGACAGAATTGTGTGGTGTTCATATGCTGGAGTAACTGCTTAATTATGGTTGCAATAAATAGGGGCATTAAGGAAGAGAAATACAACTCATTCAACAGGAAATGGAGAACACCTCTAAGTTGAACAAAATGTTTACCACTAACTCTAATAACAGTTTAATTGATATGATGACTGAATAAACCCAGAAATCTACAGAAACATCCTAGAATTTAAAATTCTTCTGGATTGTCCAAAATCACTAATGCAGTGATGGTAGAGTTCCCCGTTAGCTATGCACACTACTGAAACGGTTTCTGGCGCTTTTCTAGGAGGGAGGTGGAGACACTGGCATTTCTTAGACCTTCTGTAGGTTAAAAACCAGAGGAAACAGCATAAATTGCACCCTGCGTTTTTAGCTAGTGAGTTCTGCTGTAAGTGGTCATGACTTATATTTGGTAACTAGTTTAGGCATCTTTCAAAAGATCTTTCAAAAGATCTGACTGAATTGATTCCACACTTGAAAGTGCAAACAGGTCTTCCTTTCTTATACATCCAAGTGCAACTCAGATGTCTTTTGTAGTCCCATTTTTTTAACAGCAAGTAGTACTTACAAAGTACTTTTGAAGTACTTAAACCCTTTGTCAAGTTAATTCTATCTTTAAATTGGTTTGTGCTCCCAGCATTGACTTGTTTCGGTTTCGGGGGTTTTTTTGTTAACATTGTAACTTGTTTTGTTCCGTTTTCTGTAAGACTTTTGGAAGCTTTGATTGAAAGAACAAGTCACTTCAAGTACTTTCAGTATACCAAAATGTTTGTCTCTTCCTGGAATTCTAATATGATAATTCTAATTACATAGGTTTAATAAAAAAGCCTGAAAATACTAAAAAGATGAGTTTGAACGGGAATGTTTTTTCTTGGATGTTTCCTAGAAGTACTTAATATTTGCTGTGTATATATATTTCATAGTATTTCCTACTTTTTATCAGAATCTTTGGATGTCTGCAGTGATGCAATTAGAAGCTTTCTCTGTTGTTGGAGCCTAAAGAGACACGATGGAGAGAATTAATTCACTTCCAGTTTTCAGAGTCAGTCTGCATTAGATGCAAATGATTGCATGGTTTTAATTACAAGATTTTAGTAATGGTATGACGTACTTTGCTAGCACGTTAATGTAGTTAGGCCTCTGTGTGAATTGGGCCTTTATCTATAAGATTACTCTGCCTGTTACAGGCAGTGTACATTTCTAGTATCTGTGCAGGACCTGACTACTGTGCTGATTGATTTTATCAAAAAGTGTAAAAGAAAAAACCTGTCCTCTGGAGATGCAGAGCTTCAGCTTGAGAGGTAACTGAAAATGTATTTATACTAAGATATTTTATTTTCTTACAGGATGTTCATTTTAAAGATTCTGTGAAGATGAAAAGGCATATCTTATGGTTTTACGGAATATAAAGCAATACTGTCTGACATGACGGCAAAAAATGTAAGTACAGTTCTACAACATGTATTACTTTTTTTACATATATGTATATATATTGGCGTGCTGCCAGTCACTTCTAGCTTTCAGAATTTGAAGGTCTTTGTGTTTGATTTCTTGTATTTGTCTGTACAAGAAATCAAACACACAGACTTTCAAATTCAAAAAATCTTGTCTTATTTTTGTATACCACAAATGCATACCCCATAATCTTCTGCAGTATTTTGATAAATGTAAACTGGTTAGAAGCTCTTTAAGGATGTGGAGTTTCCTCAGCTGTAGATCAGGTTGATAACTGGGGAAATGCTTTATGCTGTTTTGTTACTGATCCTTATGGGTCCCTTCCAACTTGAGATAGTCTTTGACATATTCTATGATTCCTATAACATTACTCCAAATTTATCAGAGAGCTTCTCATTTTTTTGAAGCATCTCACCTTTGACCAGGGGAAAATCCTTCTACTGAGTCTAAGTCTCAAAACTCAAGAAAGAATGTAAAGGTGGCATATTTTTTTACTAATGTTGGTACACTTTCGGTTTCTGGAAGACTGAGGGCCTTCCTGTTTCTTTGCCGCGTTAACAAGCCTCTAATGTGGTGTCTAGAGGCTCTATATTTGACTCCCCTATTGTGATTTCTGAGGAAGCTTATGAAATGTCTAACGTTCTGACCTTACTTTTCTGCCTAAATATCTGTGCTTCCTGAGGTACACAATTTGTGTGGAGAACAGTTCTGATTAAGCTTGGTGGTCAGTGAGGTGAATATGACTTCAGGCCCCAGGCAGTTTACTTGTTGACTGCCTTTGATAGGGCATCCTGCAGTCTAATTAAATCTGGACAGGTTTAGGAACCAACACAGCTCAGGAAGTACCCCACAGGAAAAGTGCAGATAGCCCTAGGGTGGCTCTCTGTTAAGTAACTGCAAAAGCTTTTGTGCATTTTTGGTTAGATTCATGCCAAGGGCATAGTTCGGTTAAATTAATTCTCAAGTCTCAGAATGGTCTTTTTTGTGGGCTTTATTAATAGTTTTATTTGGTGTGTAGTTCCAGGTAAGGCTTTCAGATGTCTTAGATCTGTTTGATTCAAGCTGACCACACCAGAAAATAAATTGATGTGTGTATGCAAAGCCCTTGACTTACTTATTTCATAGGCCGTATTCAACTGTAGTATAAATAAGTAATTCTACTGATGTATGTGGAATAGCTGCAGAAATCCAAATCATTTGTGGTTTTGACCTTTTGTTCAATGCAGTCAAAAGATAAATACCAATGCCAGTAAAATCCATGGAGTGTTATGTGATAAGGTCATAGAGTGACATACGTTGGAAGGCATCTCAAGAGGCCATCTACTCTGGTGCTTTGCATAAGGCTTTTTGACACTTGGATTCAGAGCCCAGTTGCTCCCTGCTTTGTTAGGGCTGCTCAGGGCTTTGGGGTTTGAAAACCTTTGAGGACAGATACAGGACGTTGTCTGAGCAACATGCTCTTGTGCTGAATACAAAAATATGTTTTTGTTGTTGGCTTTAATGCAACGCTGTAGTTATTTTATAGAGTAAATATTTTATTGGTATGTATGCTTTGAAATTTTGCATATTAAACTATGCAAACTTAGTTACTTAGTTAATGTTTCTGGGTTTATTTACAGAAAATCAGTTACTGTGGTACAGATGGAAGTAGAACTCTGTTTTCATGTTTAAGTATACCTTTTCAGCAGATTTGCAAAATAAATAACAAATCTTTATTTGTTTATACAAATAAACAATATTAACCCTTGTAAAAACAAGGATGGTCATATACTTTCTGTACTAATTTGTAGCACTTCTTCAGGATTTCCCAATCTTAGTTACTCAGAATTGCACACTCAGACCAGTAGTGTCAGCCCTAGTGTTTGCAGTTGCTGTTAGAAGGCCTAAGAATGCTGCTGAATTTGGAGAGTTCTAGAGTTTAAAGTACATCTGTGGGTTTCTGTAGCCTGAAACCTGTTTCACGTGTAAGGTTAGTGTTTGTCTGTTACACTGTCTGAAATATTTCGATGGTCTGCGGAGTGAGTTGAGGGAGTGAGTTTCTCTACTTCACTTTTTTTTTCTTTCCATTGAGGCATCAAGGAAAGGGAACTTTAAAGTACTGGAATTTGGACATCTGGAAAACTCTTAAAGGGCACTTACCTTTCATCAAACTTGTACCCATCAGGAAGCTATCACCTCCATGTTCTGAAATCACTATCCCTCAACTGGGACACAGTAGTCTGGGGATGTTTGTGCTCCTAATGCATCGCAAGAACAAAGTGCAGTGAGCTTAGGCTAAAATGTCTTTGCATCTCACATGCATAAGCTATGATGAGCAACCTTGTCTCCAAGGAAGCTTGCGGTTCAAGCACATAGCAAAATGTTTCCCTAGACTGAATGTGTATGTGAGATGAGTAACATTCCCCATCATTGTTTTTCCTTGCTAACTTTTTGAGTACATGATGGGAGAATTACCAGGGCTGGGCTCACTGCTGACCTGCTCTAAACGTAGGACGCTTCTGGTATCTGTTTGTGGAACACTGATTATGGGAAATTTGACCTTGCTTAGAAAACCAATGAAAGCAGCTGTGAATAATAAAATGTTAAATAAAAGTTACGGATTCTCTTTGAGATGAGATATTTATGTGCTTACCATATACATTGTACCTAGATGTAATTTAAATCACCCTGTAATAATGGGTTATTTCATTCTTTCCTTATATCATGTGTTTTTCTTGCCTGTTTTGTACTTCCATTCCTATCCATCCTTCAGGTAAGAAGGCAAGACACCAAGACAGTATTGAGAAGGGGGGGGGGGGGGGGGATCAGCAAATATTCAGAGTTTTATTTTTAGGATAAAATAAATAATATGACTGCAGCAGATTATTTGGAGACTGTTAGGTTGGTTGTCTGATCTGAATTTATATACATGTGCTTGTAAAGTTACTTGTTGCTGCCTCTCAGAGGGTGGTTGCCTTATCATAGGTAAGGTTAGTTAAATGGCTATACTAGTTCTTCTTTCACATGTCACTGTGGAAGAAAATGAATGAGTTTAACTGCTGAAGTTGGTCAAGAGGGTCTTAAACAAGCCTCAAAACCTGTCTTATACAGGACCTGCTTCAAAAACAATGTAAAGGACATTAGCTGTTCTGCACTGACAGCCCATGCAGGTTTCTTGTAGTTTGTGATGCGAGCCCTTTTTAGGTCCTATATGAGTTCCTTCTGTAAGTGATACTACTACAGTATGTCTACAAATGAGTCTGTTAGGGCTTACAGGTATAAGAAAACAGCCAGTTAATGGATTCACTACCTATTTACAACTTCTGCATGCTATAATCTGGATTAATTCTAGGGCAGAGAGAATAAAAACTTTTCAGGTTAATGGGAAAGTTGGTTTCTGTAAGGGAAGAAAAGGATTGCAGGCAGAGTTCTGCTACTTGAACAGTATGTCAAGCAGTGAAGAAGGCTGATAAATCTACAAGGGCAGCTCGTGACAGTCTGCCCCATCCAAGAGCCTGGTTGTGAATCTTTTTTTCTTTCCCCTTGCCCCATTTGGAAACCCCTTCACCTACTAGGACTTGATGGAAGTATTTAACAATGCGGATGCCTGTCAAGTGCTTGCTTCATGGCTGGATTCGTCTTGCTGCAGATGGACAGAAGTAGGAGTTCTGCTCCTGCTCTGCCCGGTAATCCAAACACTCAGGGGCAGTGTTGTAAAGCAGAAATACCACATGAGCTGTACAAAAAGTAATAAATGATACCTGTGTATGCATGGGATTGTTTGCTGGTTTCAGCTTAGGAGTAGTGAAATGACAAGATTCCCAAAAGCAGTAGGTGGTACAGTTGCTCTGTGACTATGTGACATACAGATAACACCTGGCCTGGGACCTGTCTGACGTTGAAGTGGAATGCTATAAAGTTCTTGTTCTGCTGCAGTATTATAATATTGCATCACGCTTTGTTTTGTCTGAGGGCTTAGGTAGATAATTCTTTCATAAGAGAAATTCCTTTAGATCTGCCACACTTCTCATTTCAGGTCTCATGAAATTAAAGTTTGTTTTCAAGCTCTTCTAAACTTAGATACAAAGATTATAAAACTGAGAGAAGGGCTCCTGTTCATTGGATGGTCTTTATAAATGTGTTACTAGGACCATCATAATGAAAATATGTATTTCTGTGCAAACTAAAGTTCTGCTGTAATTTTTTTATCATTTGGATCGCTGAAGTGCAAGATGCAACAAAAAACATCTCAAGTACTTAGTTGCATTTTCTTAGGTATTGAACCAGTTAAATTATCTACATCTTCCAGAGAATTAAATGTAAGTGTTTGAATTTTCATAATAGGTGGAGAGTCGTCTTGGTCTGACAATGCATGTGTATCATCTTCAGTGTTTTAACTGAAGCACCGATATGAATCAATAGGGAAACATACAGTTGTAAATCCAGAGCTGAAAGTTCAGTTGTGAACAAACTGCAGTGCTCTCTTTGAAGATGTTCATAGGAATTTTAATTCTTATCTTTTCTCTTGGAATGAGTTAAGGCCCTTGTATCTTACACTTGATATTTACCCCTGTGGCTCCCCTGTTCCTTCTCTGAATTAAAATTTTCTCCTATTTATGGTGTTCTATTTCTTGCAAAAACAGGGGTCCTAGGGAGAAGCTGATACTGTTACTGTGCAAAGGCAGCAGTAGTATGATGCAAAAAGGCTTTTCATCTTGGCTTGGCAGTCATAAGGCCCTTTCAGGTGCTATATGCTATGCAAATTAGTAACCTTTCCAAACCTCTGTTTTAAAGATCTTAAGAATGCGTTTTCTGCAGAAGGAAGCACAGTGACCTCTTCCCACAAGAGCTCTCCTGGCTGGCCAAGCGCCGGGAGAAAGCACACTAGAATGCTGCTGTTTTCCATAGTGATAGGAAACGTTTTGTGTTTGTTCTCATGTCTTCCTCCTCTTCCCTGTACTCACATCCAGGCCATGTCCTTACCAGCCCTGCTTCATTGCCTCTGCACCGCTGCTACCTGGTGGGAGACAAGAGGGAAAATGGAGAGGAAAAAATGAGATCCTTGCCGTTTCAAAAGCAGCTTCTGGTGATACCATAGTCTGCAACAACCAAAGCACTTGATTGCCCATTAGAAATAGTATGTGACCCTGTAGTTGCATGTGACAGGAAAGAGCAAGTCTGATATAGGCAACATTTGAGATTAATTGATGACCTATGAGCATCCCTAAGAGCTTGTTTACAGAAGCAGGACTTAGCTCATTTAGGCAGTATTTTATGTAATACAACAACAGTTAATGTTTGTATGTTGTTCCTGATGGTGAAAAAAGTCTTAACAGAAGTAGTTTCAAAGGTGTGTATCACAGTGCTGTATGCAGATTTTCCTCTTCAAAATTACTTACCAAATACAAGTTATCTAGTGGGACTGTGCAATTGAATGCTTGTAGTAGGTATTTGTTGCTCTTGTGTAGTTTATTTTAGTGTTATGTTACTACTGTTTAATTTGCCTGCAATTAAATTATTTTCTAATGTGATATGATTAAAATGATACAGGTGGCCCTAGCGTATGTTCTATTATTACTACATACATCTGTAAAATACAGCAAATATTTGATCTTTGACTGTATGATTGTTTTTTCTTAACTTGAATACCTGAGCCCTTTGTCCCAATTATTTACAGAAGTACTCAAATTTTATAATATTTCAGAAAGAGATTTTGAGGTATTTAGTTTAATTGCCTACTGTTCCAAACAGAGCTCAATCCTTCGGTGCTTATCACAGCTTCTGTCTTGGAAGCAAAACAAAATGCTTTGTTCAACAGAGGTTACTAAGGTGGTGCAAGCATAACGCTCTGAAACTGCAGAGTGCCTTACCAATACTTGTTGTTGCTGGGCCCATCCCTTATTAGCTGGGATTTGAGGGACTTTCCATCTCTTTCCTCTCTCATCCAAGAACAGCGATCTTGCATTTTTCTATACAAACTCCACCTTTCTATGCTTTGTGTACATGCCAAACTCTGAGATGCACCATTCTCCATGCCTCTGGTAACTTACCCTCAGGGTAAATCAGTTCATCTCTGAAGACTAGGGAATGTATTTATAATGCATCAATAGTCACATCTCCTCAGACCTGTAGACTGCAGCTTTGTACTGAGAATACTGGACATCAGGCAGATTTCTGCTGTGTTGTTGGTGGCAGTTGCCCTGTTTGACTTGGAGGGGACAGTGACCTACACCATAATAATCAGAATGTGCTGCTTGAGTCATGTATAGTACAGTATCAGAATATTTAGGGGCTTTTTTAGGTAAGAACTTAGGTAAAATTGCAGTTTGTCTTCATATATACATAGTAAATGTCTTGGATCCTCTGCTTTCTATCTCATGCTCTTGTTAGACTACTGTCTGTAGGATTATGATGTTTCAGAAATGTAGAACACATTAATTTTGTAATACTGTTAGTTGCATGCTAAAAAACATAGAAAGGTTTCTCGTATTTTAAGACTGCAAAAATGTTTTGTTCAGGTTGGTGTGACTTCCACAAATGGAGACTTGAAAGGATTTATAGATCAGAACCAGAGTCCAACAAAAGGTAAGAGAATTCTATTTGTATACATAGAAAAGAAGCGTACATTAAGACTTATTTCTCTCTTACCTTTACTAAATTAGTAGTATTGCTGATTTCACTGCATATGGTCTGTTCAGTTTTGGGAGACTCAGAATTTAAATGTCTGAAATGTGTTTCATACATCCACACTGGTGGTAGTTTTATTATTGGCATGCAAGTGTCAGTAACAAAGATTGGAAGATCTTCAGGTTTTCAGAGGGTGTAGTAAAAATATTAGAGGATAAAATAAGCCCTTTTTTTTTCTTTCCTTGATGGTGAATGATGTGGTGAATTTTCTGATTTCTACCTCCCCCATGAAGTTCTCAGACTCTGTTGTAGTCCAAATGGGAGAGAAGGTTAAGCATGACTTCAGGGTTGGTGGTATCTTGTGGTACTTTTATGAGCATTCTGTACAATTTACAGTAGTAATTATATTTTGCCCTATCCTGTTGCATCTTAAGCATTTCTAGATTAATCACTTCTGACTCTAAAACAGTGTGTTGGCAGTCAGAACCAGCTATAGGATTCCAATAAAACAAAACAGCAACCCCTTACCAATGTTAGAAACTTTGAGAATTTTCAAGTCAGGAAATGCTTCAATCAAGCTTTCTAAGTAAATACTGGCTTGCTGTTATCGACTGCAATAAACAAATGCATATAGAAGCTGCAAGAATGATTTTTGACTCATCACAGCATTTTAGGTGCATCAGACTTAAGAGTCTGAAAAAATAAAAGTCTAAACAGGAAAAGGCTAGAGCTACAGTATCTTTCTAGTTTTCTAAACTATGCAGAACTTTACAGACTGGGTTTAGGTCTTTGAGAATTAATTTGTGGTGCACTGCTGAGATAATTGCCCTTTGTGTTGTATGCCTTTATTTTGTAATTATTGTCATGATACTATGGAAAAAGACTAAAGTAAGTACAACATTTGAAAATCATTCTGTGAGAAAGCAATTGATTCTTCAGAGAATAACTAAATTGAGTAACTGTATAAACTATAGGACACTGCTGTTAGTAGTAATATCACATGATCCTTATCCCAGTTGTTAGTAGAGTTTGCTTCTGGGATGATGGATGTATTATTTACCTCCATTCTTCTATATTTTTTAAATGTTATGCTCTAATGATTTATATTTTTTTAACCTTGAGGTGTACTTAAAAATCACTGACATCTGTTCAGATATAACATCTTTTTTGTGCTGGCTTTTTCTTCTTGGAGAATCAAATATTCCATAAAAGCTGGAAAAACTTGCATGCCAGTATCTAAGCTGTCCCTTACTTTCAATCTGAAGTATTACTTCTGGCATGTCCACTGTTGAACCCATGAAGCTAAGGAAGGGGAAGGAAACTCCAGACAGGCATTCAGACCCACCATCTCCTAACAGGGCTTTGTGAGCTTCCTAATGAATACAGGTTTTATTGTTTTATCCATTATTTAAGTTAACTCATTTGCTAGAGTAAAACTAAATTAAATTTATTGCTATATGTCCAGGTGTGCTCATAATGTGTCTTTGCAGCGTTCTTAGAATGAAGTATGATGGATTTATGGTACGTTCAAGAGCAAAAGAGAGAGGCCATTTGCTCAAATAAGAATCTTTTTGAAAGTATCAGATTTCAAGTACTAGAAAATTTTGTTTAGAAACATTGCAGCATTTGGAGTTTTTTCTAAAAAGATTATTTATGGTGTGTGTTTATTTGTTATTTGCCTGTAGCACAAACATACTAATCTAGTACCAGTATTGCATTGAAGGAACACTTTGGATTCCAGCGCTGAGCCATGAGCACACAGCAAATGCCTTGAAAATTTTGTCTACTTTTTTTTAATGAACTTTGATCTTTCCTTATACTGTGAAATCTATTGTGTAATCCTGGTTTTACTGGGTTTAAATCTGAAAAATGGTGGACTGTTCTTGATAAACCCATTGCTTTGCCACTTTGCCTAGTAACAGTAGCGCTGCAGCCTGGGTCTTTGAGGATGCTGTTTCAAACTGCAGGAGAATGTCTTGAAACACCTAGCAAATCAGCCGTTGCTGTTTCTGTACTCATATGTACAGCTGCATCTCATTCTGTAGTATTAGCACCACTAGATAGTTATGTAGGGGAAATCTCCTGGCTTTTTCACATTAAAAATGTGTCATCAAAACAGCTAATCACTTGACCCTTGTGCTCTAAAATTGCTTTCTCTGCTTTTTTTTGTTCACAGGCTTAACTTTCAAAATCTCTTTTCTCCCTGAGTTTTTCCCCTGAACCATCTGAAGCAGTTACTGTGTTGCTGCTGTTCCAGTGTGTGTTTGATCAGGCTTCATTTATCTTTCCAACCATGACCTGTAGTATCCATGCACAATCTCCTGGATATTTTTCCAGATTTACTTTGCTACAGGAGAAGTTAATGCTCACAGACTGCTTAGGTATCTCAGTCTAATTTCTAAGTCTTCTAAGTACTGTTGTCTCACTTCTGCTGATTTTTAAATCCTGAATTACTGTTCCTAAATAGGTTGACAGTTTGTTTGGTTTATTTGGGGATTCAGTTTTCTTACTACTTGCTTGTTTCCTGTGCCTATTAGTGAATACTGTGGTCTTTTGGTCTTCTTGCTGTAGCTTTTTTTGATTCAGGCTCTTTGGAGTACTTTCAGTATTATTTTTTTTTCCTTGTATAGATGTCTGGGGAAAAGAAGCATTTCTGGTACCCAGCATATCTAAATGCAATACAGATTTACTAAGGAATTGGATGTTTTAGATGTGATGACTGCAGAATCAAAGCACATACATCCAAATTTTTAACCCTCATAAAAAGACTTACTGCTTAATTCTGAAGGGAACTAAATATTTCTTTCTGGGTGTGCCTAGAAGAAATACCACAGTGTTCAGCAGAGCATTAACTCAGAAGGTTGTTCACTTTGGTTAGTCAGCAATTCCTGTTCAACAGTTTACTTACCTACATTTGTTGCCTTTAACTCATAGGCAACAGGCTCTTTTGGCTCAAGGATCTCCAATTGGAGCTTTTTCGCTCTGCTTGAAACGAATATTCATTGGATCTGAGAGGCAATGCCACATGCGGATGGCTTTTGACTGATGGCCAGGGTACTCCCCTAATGCCAGGGACCACTTGTTGCAAGGACAGTCATGGGGTAAAGTATTTTAAGTAGTTCACACAGCACAGTCTGGATGTCTCCTTTCAGAAAAAGTCATTTTCACTCAGTCTTTGACATAGTAGATTCTTCTTGTTACAGGCAAAATTGTTCAGCTGTGGCAAACTGGGTTGACTGTGCTTTCCATATCTGAAAGTACCTGGCAGACTAGTGATTTAAAACTATTCCTGTAGGAGACCTGCCTTTTAGTTCTCCCAGACAGAAAAAAAAATGGCCCTGGTTCTCACTCTTTAGTGAACGAATGCACTTGGGTTACTGAGTGCAGAAGGCGTGCTTCGTCTCGTGTTCTGGAGCACAGAGATGATTGTTGCTCTTCTTAGCCTTGGGGAGAGATCTGTGCATTCGTGTTAGGTGTTCTTCTAGTGTTTTATCTAGTGTTTTATCATGGATTGTGCCTGTTGGGAGAAACTGCTGGTATGCTTCATGCTAACAAGATTGACATGCTCCGGGGTGTAGGCAGAACTTTGGTGCCTAATACAGTTAATTGACAACAACTAAGATACTCCGTTATTTAGGCAAAATCCTAGATGTCTTTGTGGAGTTGGCCCAATCTATTAAAAATTATTAAGTATAATAGTTCAAGTTAGTTCTTAAACAGGTATAATTAGGTTTATGAATGAGCTGGATAGTGACAGTTCATTTGTGGGTTTGGGATCATTGTTTCAAGCTGTGAGTGAATTAATTCAGACATACTGTAGAGTTTATGTTGAAAAGTTGCATGTGTAACCAGAAGAATTTAAAATTTAATCTGTTTGGGAGACATTCCTAGTCAGTAAGTTAAACGCAGTTTTGTAATCCTGTTGGTACATAATATAAAAATAGAAAAGCAAATCTTTTCCCACTGATTCCAAGCAGAGGGCATATCTGTGTTACCACTTGGTCACTTGTCCCATAAAGCCGCCTCACCTGCCCTCTGTGCGTGCACATGGATGCCCATGGCTTTGAGGGCTCCATCCTGGTTTAAAGAGTAGTCCCAGGGCTACCTGATCTGCTGAGTGTTGGAGCTGCAGGTATGAAGCCCTGTAACAACGTCAAGGTTTGCCTCAGATATTTCTTGCAAAATCATTTTAGCAGTCAAAGAAGCTGCTGTAAATCCAGTTGAGATGTGGTACCATCAGGTGAGCGCTCTTAATTCCACACACCTGAAATGAGTTAATTAGTTACGTTCTGCAGGGACAGGTAAAGGGACAGCCTGTCCTGGACATGCCTTTGAACGAAACACCAGAACTCCAAATGTGAAAGCAACTGCAGATTTAAAAAACCTGCTCTACCTGTGCGGTCGCGCCGAAGAAGGTGAAGTGTGCTGGGCTGGGGCAGAGGCGGGGCTGCCCACCCTGCCGGCCGCCCGGGGCGGGGGGCACGGCGGGGCGGGGGGCACGGCGGGGCGGGGGGCACGGCGGGGCGGGGGGCACGGCGGGGCGGGGGGCACGGCGGGGCGGGGGGCACGGCGGGGCGGGGGGCAGCCCCCCGCTGCAGCTGCTGCCCCGGCGGCCCAGCACCGCGCCCCCCCGGCCCGAGCAGGGGCCGCGCTGGCTGCTGCGGGCGCTGGGCTTCGCTTTGCCCCCTCGGGACAGGGGCGTTCCGGGCCCGAGACGCCGCCTGGGGAAGTGCATTTCCAACCCCTCCCGGCGGAATTGGGGAACGCCGCGGGAATGGCCGCGCCCGCGCGAGGGAGAGGGGCGGCCCGGGGGCTCCGCGGGGCGGGCTGGGCGCGCCATTGCTCCCGCCTGGTCGGGCCGCCATCGCCCGCGCGGCGGCAGAGGCGGCCCGGCCGGCCCCCGCGCTGCCCGTGCCCGCTCGCTGGCTTGCCGGCTGTAAACGCGACGCGGTGGCCCCTCGCGGCGGGCGGCGGTGTCCTCGCTCTGAAGAGGCGCTGCCGCGGGGGTCCCCGCCGCCTGAGGCCGGGAGGGGCGCGCAGAAGCCGAGCCGCGGCCTGCACTGGGCGTTGTTACGGGGAAGCGCGCTCCTGAGGTGCCGGGTGTGTGGCGCAGCAGAGGCGTGCGCTGCCCTCCGTGGAACCTCGACAGGCTGGAGAGAGACATTCATCGCGGCAGGGAACGGCCCCTGCACCAGCGCAGGCTGGGGCCGACCGGCTGGACGGCAGTTGTGTGGGAAGGGACCGGGGTGCTGGTGGGGAGCAAACCGATGGTGAGCCAGCGACGAGCCCTGGCCAGGGGGCAAGGCTAACTGTGTCCTGGCTGCGTGGGGAGGAGTGGGCCGCGATGGGATGCACCCTTGAGTGCTGAGAGAGCTGGTAGGCGTTATCGCTAGGCCACTCCATCATCTTTGGAAGGTCATGGAGGACAGGAGAGGTGCCTGGGGACTGGAGGAAAGCCAGTGTCACTCTAGTGTTCACAAAGGGCAGGAAAGAAGACCCAGAAAACTAGAGGCCGGTCAGTCTCACTTCCATCCCTGGGAAGGTGATGGAACAGCTCATTCTGGAGGTCATCTTGAAGCATGTAGAAGAAAAGAAGGTTATCGGGAGTAGTCAACATGGATTCACCAAGGGGAAACCACGCCTGCCCAGTCCAGTGGCCTTCTAGGATGGAATGACTGGCTGGGTAGATGAGGGGAGGGCAGTGGATGGTGCCTACCCTGACCTCTCAGCCAGGCTTTTGCCGCTGTCTCCTGTAACACCCTCCCAGGTGAGCGCAGGCGGTGTGGGTCAGGCGAGCGGGCAGCGAGGTGGGCTGAGAACGGGCGGGATGGCGGAGCTCAGAGGGCTGTGACCAGCGGCGCAGGGGCCAGCTGGAGGCCTGTAGCTCACGGTGTTCCCCAGGGTCAGTGCTGGGTCCAGCCCTGTGCAGCTCATCCATCAGCGGCCTGGGTGGAGGGGCAGGGGCACCCTCAGCCAGTCTGGGGGTGGTGCGGAACTGGGAGGAGTGGCTGGTGCACCGGGAGGCCGCGCTGCCATTCAGCCAGACCTGGGCAGGCCAGAGGGTTGGGCGGAGAGGAACCTGGTGAAGTTCAGCAAAGGCAAGTGTAGGGTCCTGCCCCTGGGGAGGAGCAGCCCCACGCACCAGCACTGGGGCTGACCTGCTGGGGGGCAGCTCTGCGGGGAAGGACCTGGGAGTGCTGGTGGGCAGCAAGGTGCCCCTGGGCCAGCAGCGTGCCCGTGTGGCCAAGGTGGCCAGTAGGACCCTGGGGTGCACTGGGAGGGCCGTGGCCAGCAGGTGGAGGGAGGTGATCCCCCCTCTGCTCTGCCCTGGTGAGGCACATCTGGAGTGCTGTGCCCAGTGCTGGGCTGCCCAGGTCAGGGGAGACAGGGAGCTACTGAAGAGGGTCTGGCAGAGGGCTACGAAGATGGTGAGGGGACTGGAGCATCTCCCGTGTGAGGAGAGGCTGAGAGAGCTGGGAATGTATAGCCTGGGGAAGACTGAGAGCGTATGTATCTACACATAATGATATATACATATATATCAATACGTATAAATATCTGAAAGACTAAATGTCAAGAGGATGGGGCCAGGCTCTTTTCAGTAGTGGCCAGTGATAAAACAAGGGGCAACAGGCACAAACTGCCACACAGGAAGTTCCTTCTGAATATGAGGAATAACTTCTTCGAGGGTGATGGAGCACTGGGACAGGCTGCCCAGAGAGGTTGTGGCGTCTCCTCTGGAGACAGTCAAAACCTACGTGGATGTGATGCTGTGCAGCCTACTGTAGCAGGAGGTTGGACTTGGATGATCTCTAGAGGTTCCTTCCAACCCTGACCATTCTGTGAGTGTTGATAGCAGGTCAAGGGAGATGACCCTTCCCTTCCATGAGCCCTGGTGAGGTCACTCCTGGAGTACTGGGTCCAGTTATGGGGCTCCCCAGTGAAAGGGAGATGCAGACATACTAGAGTCCAGCCAAGGGCCATTAATATCATGAAGGGACTGGAACATCCCTCATATGAGGAAAGGCTGAGAGAGCTGGGACTGTATGCTGGAGAAGAGAAGGCTCAGGGAGGAACTTGGCAGTGTACGTAAATACCTGAAGGGAGGGTACATAGAGGCTGGAGCCAGGGTCTGTTCAGTGGTGCCTAGTGACAGGACCAGACATGGGCACAAATGGAAACACAGGAGGTTTTCTCTGAACTTCAGGAAACGCTTTTTTTATTGTGAGGGTGACAGGCCACTGGCACAGGTTGCCCAGAGAGCGGGTCAAGTCTCCAGCCATGGAGATCCTCAGAAGCTGTCTGGACATGGTCCTGGGCAGGCTGCTCTGGCTGACCCTGCTTGAGCAGAGGTTTGGACAAGATGGCATCTGGAGGTCCCTCCCAACCATTCTGTGATTCTGTCTGCGGATTCTTGGAACTTCGCTTGTTAAGTACATGTTTTGCCAAGAGTGGTTTAGGTTGGGAAGGGGTGGTGTTGGATATGAGTTCATGTTTTTCATAAACTTCAGAAGTTGAGCATTGGTTAGAGTTACTACAGTTAAAATAAAACCAACGGCAAAATCGGTAGAAATTACCAGGGAGGCTTGGTTTTGGGGAAAAAAAAGTTCTTACCAGACTCTGAGCCGCAAAACTCCCAATGACAATTTATTTCTGAAAAAAAATGCCTCCTGCAACAAGGTAGTTTTGTTCAAAACTCACAGCTGCTGATAGGAATTAAGAGGTGATACATTTGATATAAAAGGAAGAAAGTCTAGGAAGGACTAACTTGCATTTGATAGGTTGCATTTTCAGTTATACAGTTTCCAAAGTCTTGTTTAGGCATGCTTCTAGCTTATTTTAAAAGTACTTTGCATACATGATCTGCAAGTAAGAGATATTCCCAAAAGTAAATCAGGTCAATTAAATACAGAGAGAAGTCACCTGGCAGCACAAGCTTAATTTTCAGTAGATAATGACCTGAAAATTCAAAGAACTCAGAATTTGTAAGTGCCTGTAAAAAAAAAAAAAAATTACAAAAGTTACTGAAACTATATTTTGTTCTCTTTCATGGGGAATATTCTTGCACATAAAAAATTAATATATTTCACAGGTTAACCATTCTGTTTGCCTCCTAAACAAGATAGTGTGTCTGTATCTCAGTGAAGACACTGGGTACTGATCCACCTTTGTCTATTAACAGTGAGTTGACAGTTACTAGTTAATCAGGTGTCGAAGAAGGAAGCAACAGTTACCAGTTGATTGACTATGGGTGACATACTTGATTCTCATCTTAAGATGTGTAATGTGGACTAACACAGTAGTTTTGGTGAATTTTACTGTCCTCGGTTAAAACTTTTTTGTTACTATATTCTTAAAACTATGAATTTTCGTGGTGGTCTCTCTATTGCTGTGGAGGGAAGTGGGAGTCCAGCTCTAGACCACCAGTCTTGCGACAGGCTCTGTGAGGGAGGCTCCCTTACTCAGACCAAATTGCAATCCAGATTGCTTTGGGTGGGAATCTTAACTTTTAATACAACTTCACAATGAACTTTGTTCCAATACATATTTTTTTTATGCAGCACCTAACTTATTACTAAGTCTTTATATGGCTGACGTTTCAGAAACTTTTCAATGCACAGGACTGCCATATGCCTACGTTACTGTAATGGAAGCAGTAAGGCAGGCGTCTGTCTCTATTTTTTCTTTCTTTTTTCTTCTAATTAACGTATTTACCATTTTCTGCCTTTCCTTGTGATATAATCTTTTGCTTGCTTTAACAGACATCTCTGGCAACAATGCCAGTTGAGTCAGATGTGGTCACCTCACAGCTGCTTTTAAACATTTTCCTTTTCTTTGTGCTAGTGTCGCTGCGTAGGTGTCTGAGCAGTTCAATGGACTCGGGAACAGATTCAGCCAAAACCCACCCGTTGTTCCCCCTTGCCAAAGGAAAAGAAGGCAAGTTCACCGCATAGCCATAGCCATGGCCATGGCTGTGCTCGCTTGCAGGCAGGAGTCAGCACTTGGGATGAGGTTTGCATAAACAAATGCTAGTGGCAGTGTGCTGAATATCTGACCAGGGGGTGGTGTGCCTGAAGAGCATTGGGAGTTCATTGTGTGCTTGAAGAGATCTGCTAAAATGACCAAGACAACAGAATGGCTTATCAGTGGGCCTGCGCTTGGTACTTTGAGATTCACGTAACTGCTCTAAAGTTGTCCCAAATGGACAGAAGTCTGAAAATATATTGGTCAGTGTAAGCCTGACGTACACTGAAACATAGTCTGCCCCATTTTGGTTTTCTTTTTTCCCACAGATCTCTTTGATTTCATGTATTTCTAGATATGTATGTGCTTCTACAGGCTATGGAAGTTTTAAAAGTTAGGTTTATAATATAGTAAGTTTGTGCAATTAAATGAAGTGTACCAAGAAAACATGCTTATACTAATAGCGTGTTAATAATTCAGTTTTTCTATATGCTTTTGTAATACTGTGTCCTGATCCTGAAGATCAATTTATGTTTTAGTGTAATAGAGGACCCTAAAGAAACTTCACACATGTTATTGCAAAATATCCTAATGGACTTCCAGTATTTCACAAATCTGAACTGGGTTTTTGTGCCGTTTCAGAGCTCTGAATATGAAATCCAAATCACCAACATTGCCCTGGTGTTTTGCCTAAAAATCCAAAGATGATTTGTTGTTGTTGTTGTTGATACATGCATTGTGTGTGACCCTAGTGCATTGGTCTGTGCTCCCCATCAGCTATGCTTTCCTTCAAACTGGCTGTGGTAGATTCTGTGGATTCTCTGGACGATGTTGTTTCTGATTATCTTTGCAACTAAGCTGCAGACTTAACAGATTTAGTTATACAGGGAAAAAATCGCTAAAACCTTTTTAGCTTCGTATTTGTATAGGAGTTCCACGTTTGTGTGAAGTTAAGCTATTTAGGATGCCACATAACGGTTTAAAGTTAGTCTTGTGAGATGGTTAGTTAGTGTGTGCCTGTGAGCATACATGTACATAAACATGAGTAACTGTTCTGTGACTGCTTGAAGCTGAAGATCATTTAAACTGAATTTTTGTTTATGTGTGCAAGTAAAACTATTTTGCAAACACTGGGAAGAGTAATAGTTATGTAATGATCATGTTTTTCTAAATATAAAAGAACAGCAACACTGGTTTTTTTCCATGAGAAACAAGAGTAGTGGTGACTGAAGG
The DNA here is from genome assembly GCF_023634085.1 of Falco cherrug. Classification (NCBI taxonomy): domain Eukaryota; kingdom Metazoa; phylum Chordata; class Aves; order Falconiformes; family Falconidae; genus Falco; species Falco cherrug. Next base: position 16,616,483 of record NC_073707.1, on the reverse strand, counting down.
ATGGAAAAATAGTTTATGTAGAAGTGCTTTTGTTCTAAGAGAAACGTCTATGCCCATTGGCAGATTTTTACTTTGAATTTGCATCGGTGACAAGCATGCCCGGTTTGTAGTGGTGTTATATTGCAGTTAAAGCCTCTCTATGAGAGTTTTAAGTGGATTTCTTTCCCATGTGCTCAATTTTCCATAGGTAAAATGGGAATAATGACGCTGACCTCCTTTGTGCTTTGAAAGTACTGCTGAGAAACAGTATGTAAGAATTTAGTATTATTATACAAATCATTCTAGTTTGATCCATCGTTGCTGACCTTTTTGATCCATGCAGTAGGGTTACCGTGACTAGGAGGCTGATGGGTCTTACTGTGTTCAGCTTACCGCTGTATGCACTGCTGTTTTCAGTGGAACATAAATCAGTGTAATCTTTTTTGTCCCCAAATGGTGGACATTATTAAGACTTGGCATTTATTTGGATTTTGATCATGTTTAAAATCTTTATAATTGCTATGTGATAAAGTGTATACGATTAGTTTGGTTATATTTCTGCTTCAAGTTGAATACAAAAATCGTTCAATATTTTTTTGTCTGATGAGTATTTTTAAATGATCTACATACTGTGACATGTACTTCCTCCTACTTTTTCTATGCTGTTCTATAAATAAGACTTGAAGAGATTGTTCCTGTTGATGCTTGCTGTTTTGTAATAGTACCTTGCCTTCAAAACTTTAGAAATCACCAGTTCTTCAGCAAACAAAGGTGCACTAATCTCAAAAATTTGGTGTAAGATACAGGTAGTCATCTTAGCAAGCAGGTGCCTGCTTTCTGAGCTGGTTGTACTTGGGTGGGCAATTTCCATTTCATAGTGATGTTTTTACTGTGCTGGGACAGGTCCTGGCCAGCTCCAGGTCTTCCAGTGGCAGCTGTATGCCAAAACCCTGGCCTGCTGCCTTGTGAGGGCTGCGGGCAGGGCAGGATGCTCTTGGAATTGGGATTTCTTTTTGTTTAGAGAAGAGTAGTGATGCTGGCGGTACTGACTGCAAAATCTGTCTCTTCAGGTTGGGTGCTGATGTGAACTTACTTGCAATGCAAATGCATTAGTTTTTTGGAGCAGTTAATTGAACCAACTATCGTGTTTGCTGTGAAGAGAGATGGGAAGGTGGTGTTTTCACCATTAAATATTTGGAGCAGTTGAGGTCACATGAGTGTCTGGACTATGACACTATTTTTGAAATAAAAAAAAAAAAAGAAGAGGAGGAAGGGAGTGTTCTATTCAGAAGTGAAAAAAACTTTGTTTACCATTTTTTCAGCTGTTGTTAAACACACAGAATGACCTCTTACTGTGAAAAATGTAGTTGCTTTTTCCTTCTGTCTGTGGTGGATGAGAGAGACCTCACTCATAAAAAGAAACTGGTCCCTTTCTATCCTATCTGTGTTTAAGAGTCTATGCATTTACACATTTATTACCCATAAAGAAATTCAAGAGAAAGGACAAGGGCAGAGAAACATCTCTTGGAAAACTTGATTAGCTCTTAAGATCATTTTGACACTGCTGCTGCCAAATGGGGGATTTGTGTAGGGATTAGAACACGAGGATCTTCCTTACTGACAGTAACTCTAACCAAAAAGACTTAAATATATGTCATATGTAGGTGACTTTTTTTTTACAACCGAGTCAAGTAATCTGAACAATTCTTGTATTTACTGAAGTTGTCCTAATGGTGACTGTATACATTTATCTAGGTAGTCTTGTAAATGAAGACATGGTGCAGCAGTAGCTCTTACTTAGTGTTTTTTCCAGGAATGCTAAAGTAAATCTGGTGGTTGTGTGTGGCTTTGGCCATGGGTAGTGTATTTTTAAGCTACAGTTTTCAAGAGTCTGCATGCGTGTGCAGGGGGAGGTACACACATGCATATGTTAAAAACTGTTGCCAGTGCACATCGATTACAGTGTGCGCAGCAGTTGCTGTGGGACGCGTACATTTGACTGTACACCAGCAGTGCTGCTTGTAAGGGCACAGTAAGTCTGACACGCGTCAGTCTTACATTGTGGAACATGATGTTACAGTGCCTCTTGCAGGCCAGGAAGTGTTGCTGGAGACGCTCTGTGGTGTAGCCCTACGGAAAGAGAACTGTAAACCAAATGCTGGCATTTCAGACTTCTACTGCACTTTGCCATGGGACTGTACATTGTCGACGCCAGAGAAGTAATTTATCTCTTTTTGCTGGTAAGAAAAAGGACAAGGAGAAATAGCATGAGAGCTGGTCTTGGAGAAAAAGGGGTCAAAAGTTTCAGCTGCAGCAGCAAAGAGGAAAATTTCTGCGGCAGTACTGGGAAGTGACAGGCATGTCACTGATGACCACAGCCTGCAGTGAGAGGGCAGGCTAGGTTTTCATGGAATATGCTAGCACAGTTTAGCAAATCCTGGGCAAAATCCTGTAGCAGAAGTAAAATTGACAAGTAACTGGCCCGTTCAGAGAACTATTTTGAGCTCAGAATGGGAACACAGTGTACGTAAACCATGAATTACTGTTGTCTTGTGCACTCTGGCTCTTACCTCACAGAAAGTGTTTTGTAACAGTAAGGATTTACTGTGGGGATGGGCCTGTGAGTGTGTGGGGTTTATAAGTGGTTTGTTGGGTGGTTTTTCTAGATTAGTTAGGTGACTGATGACTAGTCATTAGTGAATTACTCTACTGAATAGAGAAGCAAGATACTTTTGAAGATGTTCTCATGTACAGATTTGCCTTTTGTAAAATTAATAGTAAGTTGCTCCTGATGCCAAAGGAATTTACACAGAACATTAGAACATCCTTGTCTCAAATTGTAAATATTTCTCATATCTCTGTTCATTTTTTTATAAAGGTAAGACTTTGTGCATGTCTACATCTTTTTCTACTTCTGTGCTGTAGGTACAGAAGATCCTTTTTATCTCGAATGTGTTGCCTCTGCTTCATAATACAGAGAAGTTACACTGTTGAGTTTATAATTTTCCAGTTGCCTCATGGCAGATCAGAGGTATACTAAAATTAAGAAAAAAACCCCAAACCAGAAACATGGTTCAGGACCAAGCAAGAAGAGTGGGCAGTGGAGGAGAACAGGTTATATGAGAAAAGACCAGGGAACAGAGGTATCCGCAACGCCACTGAGTCACCCTGGGACCGTGTGGGCTGAGCTGAATGTTAGCCAGCTCCCATGGAAGGAGGGCAGGGCAGGGTAGCGGTGAGTGCTGGTGTCTGCACTGTTCTGAAGGAACCTGTCACCTCAGATGCCTTCAGTTTGTCTGCTAGTGCCAGAGAGCGTTAAGTAGCTTTTCAGGAGCCGATCTTTGTCCTTACAGCTCGTGACCCCAGCTAGACCCAAGCTGACTCTTGCTCACAAGGCAGTGGCAGCTCTTTCTTGTATTTCATTCTGCCTCCAGACCCACCGCTGTCATTGCCCATGTTGAGTAAGGCTGTGCATGAGAATGGGGGGAGGTGTTTGACCAAGTGCCAGCTCTCTTGCCTTGAGACTGTCATAGAGACAAGAGCTGCTGCTGCCAGTGTCCATAGATAAATGTGATCACTGCTTTGAGTGGCTTGTGCACAACAGTTCGAACACTCATGGGCTAATGCTAGTGCTGCATGACAGTTTTGATTAAGACATTAAGTCTGAATAATTGAGATTACAAGATACGATTTAGAATAAAGGAGGAACAGCAGTATGTGCAAGGCTCTCAGCACAGAGCTGTGTTCCTCTGTGTGAAGCCCGGATGAGTTAGACCTGTAGGCAGTCCAGGATCACAAAGATGATAAATATCTTGGGATAAGAACACACCGGGTTAGAGATGGCATGGTTGGCTTTATCTTGACGTCCAGCTGCCTGCACTGTTACTTCAGGTAAGTTGTAAAGGTGTTATTTACTCCATCTGCACAGTGATGGCCTGTGATAGGCTTACTTCACTGATGTGTATAGAATACTGCAGATGAATATACTTTGTAGAATATATTCAGATGAGGAATGGCTATGAAGATATATGGATACGTATTTTGTATGTGTGCTTATGATGATAAATAGGATTTGTATGCTGCCTTCTTTCTAGAAGTATACTCACTAACTTTTAATGCTGAGGTAACGCAGGCTGTGTGCTCTTTGTCTTACGCAAGAAGAAACTGTTTCTGGACATAAAATACTAGCACATAATTTTAAAGGTAAGGTGGTGAAGGGGTAGTTTTGTGAGGTGTCCTTGTGACATCTGCTAAAAGGTTTGGAGGCTGTTATGTGAGGGTGTGTTTGTAGTATATGAGGCAAAAAAGCTAACCTGATTCCAAAATGTTAAAATTATGTGAAAATTTACTGAAATGTTGTTCATAGGTTAGTAAAGAAGTAATCTAAAACTTTATAAATGTCTTTTTATCTCTCATTTTAGGTAATATTTCAATAATCACATTACCAGTTTCCAGCACCAACTCCCCAACCAAGATTTTGCCAAAAACCTTAGGACCAATCAATGTGAATGTTGGACCCCAAATGGTAAGTTTTGCAACTCCAGCAATGCTAACTTGTGTAACTGGCTGGGTGACTTCCTGTTGCTGTAATACAGAAAAGTGAAAAACAAAGATGTGAACAGTACTAGGAACTTGCTGCTTCCTGCCTCAGCTGTGAAGGCTGCTGAAATGCCCCACCTGGATGGAAAGGGGATGGTGTGTGTACAGCAGGCTTGGCGTGCCAGAACTGCCACTCTTAACGACCATCTTGTATGTGACCTTAGGGGATACCCATCTTCCTGGCTTTGAATGGAAACAGCTTTACCAGCTGATATTTTAACTATTACTCAAAAAGTGTATTAAGAAAGAAAATTCATTAAGGATGTTATCGATACTCTTTGAATAATTTGAGTCGTTCTCACCAGTACATCTCCAGCATTGCCGAACAGTAAATGTCTCAGATGTGTGGCTAGAGAAGTAAGTCGTTGAAACTATGCTTCTTTAAAAAAAAAATGCTTCCTGTCAGTGATAACTGTATGTGAGCGTATATTGCTGTTCCAGGGATTTCGATCTGGTTTTGAGAAAAATTCTCAGTTTTCTGGTGGCCAAACTAAATGCAAAGCTGTGAACTGTTTCTAGTGATGTGATGCCTACTTGCCAAGCACTTAGGCTGAGTTTGAGAACCTTGTGATGTGTTTCATAAATAGTTGTGCTGGGTCTTTTTCACATCAGCAGTTACTACCGTTCTTCAGTGGCTTTTATCCCAGTTGGGCCGGTAGGCACAAGCGTTGCAGCCAGGCCCCCCGAGCTGCACTCCCCACTGTCGAGCTCTTGGTCTGAAGTATTAGCTGTGGGCTGCCCACGGGGGAATGGTCCTCCTCAGTGCACCGGTGCTGATGCAGGTGTGGCTAGAGCATGTGCCCTGTAGCATTTCACTGGAATAGTTCTACTACAAAAGATGTATTTTTAGTGCAATAAATAATAGCCAAGAACAGGGGAAAGCAGTAAGCAGTCAGGTAATGCAGTTCCTATTCTTACAAGTGACTTCTCAAGGCCCTGCTTTTGGTTTAAATGAACTCTAGTCATGGTTTAGGTTCTACAGCACGTAGAAGTTACAAAAGCTTACAGGGTGGTGTGAGACACTTTTTTGGGGGGTCTTCATTTTTAAATTATTTAATTATTTTTAATTATTTTATTTGGCTGCTTTGCAAGGACAGGTCTATATTCAGAAAACATTTTCTTATTAAACAGCCATTAAAACAGGCCTCCTAAGACATCCAGTGTATGGCTGTGTTGTGTGCCAGACTGTATAAAAGAGAGTGTTCCCAAGTTGGTGACGGTGGGAATGTTAGCGTTTGGCATCTCACCTGCGTTAGCAAGATCCTGCTGCTGTGAGGGGGTGTTGGCTTTATCTAACCCCTGTCCCCCGTGGCTGCTCCAGGCCCTTCCAGCCGGCACACAGCCCTGGGACCACTGGAGCGGGCTGTTGGCTGAATGGTGACCATGGGTCTGCATGCCTTGGGGTGCAGCTGTGCAGACAGTGCAGTTAGGTTGCGGGCTGGATTCTTGCGTACTGGTGTTTGTTATGGCTTCTTTAGATTCAGTTCATAGGTGTAAATTTAATGGCATAAGTATTATTGATGTTACGTGGATTTAACACGTTCATTTAACAAGGCGCTCTATTTGCTAAAGTAGGATGATACTTTCTTCTTCTGTTTTATGCTATGCAGTGAATTTATGTGATTGCTTCAGGCAGACTGGAAAAATGTTTGCTGCTTAGATGGAATTAGTCCTCTGAAAATACACTGTCATACTTTTGGTGAAAGCAACAGTACATTTGAAACCGACACAGAGATAACAGTGCTTTGTACACTCCTGACATCTGTGCATTGTATCCAAGAACTTTCAGCTTTAAAGACAGGCTGTAGGTGGTGGGGGGTTGTGCTTGTGCAGCTACTGCCTGGAAATGCCCCTCAAACTGGGAGAGCTGCCTGCTGCTGGCCCGTGGCAGGGCGGGACGCACACAAAGGGATTTTGCCACCTCGGTTTAGTACAGCGGTTGTCAAAAGCAGGTTAGGAGGAGATTGGGCGTAACCCACTCTTTATGACGTGTTTGGTCTGTGGTTTACAAGACGTCAGTAGAGCAGTGTGGAACGTCGGAGAGGGTGAAACACGTCTCCTATGCAAAAGAGTTAAAATCTTGTCTCTCTGGCACATGTCTGCCGTGTGCTGGCAGAACCATATGCTTACTGTGAATAGACGTTATTTATAGTGTTGCAAGAAATTGTTAAAAAAAGTTACTGGGTGGGATCGATGTTTAATTGAAATGCTGCATTACTGATTCTGACTTACATACTGGTGTTACACCGGTGCTGAACTTAAGCAAGCTTTTAAAAATTGATCGTTCTATCACAAAACGTTTCTGACTGTAATCTGAGGTAGTAGGAAGGTGATAAAAGTTGGTCCCTTTCCTGTGTCTGCATGCAGCCTGTAAAGCAGCCAGCTGGGGATCTTTTGTTCTCCAGTACCAACCAGTAGTTGTTTAACTTGTTCCTGAGTTTTGGTTTCCCTAAATTTCTGTTTTCACATGTGTCTGTCAAGCTATCCACTTAAAAAACCAAGTAAGATAAATTTATTTCTGTAAGACAAAACATACATATATGTAATCATAATGTGGTGTCAGGAGGGAGGTGAAGTAGTGCTCAGTGAGCTAAGGAAATGGGAAATTCTTCAGATACCCATTTTTTTTCAACTTGTTCAAATAACATTGATGGATACCAAAGTGTCTGCCATATACTTTCATGTTGCATAAGCTAAGTCATAAAGGAAACTACAAAGTTCAGTACAGCTGGTTCTCAAAATGTCACTAAGAAATGGAGTAAAGTGAAATTAAGTTTAAAAAAGTAAGGTATATGAGTAAAAATCATTGTCCAAGCAGCTTTGACATGAACTTTACCATAGTGGTATAAAAATAATTTAACATGTGTTTTATTTTAAAGATTATCTAATTAATACTGTTTCATTTTTAAATACTATCTAAATTCTTCTGGTGACCTGCTTTAACGAATGAACTTAGATGTGATTTGAAAGTTGAGACCAAGTGTCTTAGTGTTACACTAACAACCATTGTACACACAATTCCATCAGGTCTGAATAAATGTAAATTCTGTCTGTACTGTACAGACTTTACATTTAATTCCACAGGTACAGTGTTGTATTGTTAGCTTGCCAGAATGCAATTCCTTGAGATCTTGTAAATGCTAGAAACTCCAGGGAATACTTTGCCTGCAGCTCATATTGTCTTTGGTACCAAAGACAGACAATTACAAGAGACAGATCCATTGGAAAGGAGGCTTTATGGATCGCAGTGATCAAGAAATTGCCTAGATGTACGCTTGAAGAAACGATTAGAGATATATAGGTACAGATCCTGTCTGCCCTGCCTAGTAATTATTTCCATTTGTCTGGTTCTTTTCCATATGAATAATATGGTAATACATTACAATTAGTAAAAACCTTAACAGCATTGTAATAATTCATGTATGAGGATCTTCTGATGATGTCTCTCTTTTCTGACTGCAGCTTGCATCTGGTACAGAATTATTGGGGGGGGGTTCTTAGCACCGTGCTTAGTATGAATTTGGGGCTGTGGTAACCTCTGTTTTCCTAAGAGAGATGTGTGGTTTATTTCTAAATTGCATAGATCATAAGCACATCGCAAAGACTGACCAATTCAGGGAGTGTTCTGATTGGGAGTCCGTATAACCCAGCTCCAACAATGGTCACGCAGACACACATAACAGAAGCTTCTGGCTGGGTCCCAGGGTAAGATACTTGTTTTATTTTAGAGGTGTTTGATGATCTGTTCTGATCTTTTCCTTTATTTATGCTGTTGTATCTCTGTGTTGGCTTATGGCTTCTAGTTCTTGCACAACTAAAAGCAGTATGCTCTTCAGCCTGTTGTGCACTTTTCATGTCTGGAGTGTGTGAACATGGAAGTACAAATACTCGTCACTTCACTGCTTAAATTTTATTTTATTGCAGTTTCTGTTTCTTTGTGAAAATGGAGAGTCACAAGTTCATGAGTCCTGTTAAAACAAGTCTTTATTTTTTTCATAAATCATGGAATATCCAAGTAGCTTTGCTATTGAGCATATCAGTGGGGTACCAACAGGGGGAGAGACAAGAAGTATTTAAGAACAAATGTATTTTTATTACAATTTTACATCAGCAACAAGTTTTCATGGGGTTCTGAGGTACTCCACAGTAACATGAATATCTTTCTGTCTTATAAGGAGAGCTGACCTTTATGGTATTTCATGGTATTTTTAAAAAATATCAGTACTGCTGAGCTTATCTGTCTCGAGACAGATGTAGTGCTTTGCCTCTGAAAGTTAAAAAGTAATTTATTTCTGCATCTAGGTTAATTTTTCTAATCAGTGATGAATGTCAATAGTACCTTTTCAGATATAGATATGGGAAAGTGGAGCATCTAGGAACTAGCAGGGATCATGGAATGGTCAGGGTTGGAAGGGACCTTTGGAGATGATATAGTCCAGCCCCCTGCTAGAGCAGGTTCCCCTACAGCAGGTTGCACAGCATCATGTCCAGGCAGGTTTTGAATGTCTCCAGAGAAGGAGACCCCACAGCCTCTCTGGGCAGCCTGTTCCAGTGCTCTGTCACCCTCAAGGTAATGAAGTTCTGCCTCAGATTCAGGTGGCACTTCCTGTGTGGCAGTTTGTGCCCGTTGCCCCTTGTCTTGTTGCTGGGCACCAATGAAAAGAGCCCGGCCCCAGCCTCTTGACACTGGCCCTGAAGGTATTTGTAAGATCGCCTCTCAGTCTTCTCTTCTCCAGGCTAAACAGGCGCAGCTCTCTCAGCCTTTCCTCATAAAGGAGATGCTCCAGTATAATGTTTGTACCTTGACTTTCTACATTCTGTGCTGTAAGCAAAGACCACCATAGGCTTGCACTTCCCAGTCACCATATTCCCACCACAGAATCTTATAAACTGCATGCCCAGCTGAGCAGTTTTTAAACTTGATTTTGTTGCATGTGTTTATTTCCTAAAATACCTTTTGGATCCACCTAGTTCTGATTTTATGTGGAAAAGGAGTTGTCAAAGATTAATCTGTTTCTGCAAATTTTATGAAATGTGGAGGTCAGTCAGAAATTCTTTCAGTACTCAGAGAAGGGAAAAGCTATAATGTCTCCTCACAGCTTGCTAAACTAGAAAATCAATTCCTGTTAGCTTTCCTAAGCTTCATCCAAACCCAGCGATGAAGATCCCCAGAGACGCCTACTAGCAGTGCAACCAGCACCACCAAGGAGAAGCGCCATCCTTGTTTGTATACTGTCAAAATCTAGACACACTGTTTCCAATGGGCCCAATATTGTTTCACCCATAAAAAGCAGCAAGATGTTCTCCATACCAGCCGATCAGTTTTGATCCCTGCAGAATTCCATACCGTAGGTCATATTTTCATCTGAAGAACAGAGGTGAGGAAGTCTGTGGTATTGCCGAACCGAAGTGGCGAGCTCTGGCTGAAGGCAGTTCCAGAGGCCTGCGAGTCCAGACTCCTTGCTTTACGCATTGTTTACTCCTCTTCAGATTCCACATTGCTTCCAAAATCCAATGAGATGAGCACTTTCATTCTCAGGGCTCTATCCAACCTCCAGCAGCTTGGCTTACGGACCAGGGGACGGCTCTCCACTGCCGTTCCAGGTCCCCGTTGTCCCAGGAGAGCCGCAGCCCCCACCCCAGCTGCGCTCAGACCCTGTCACTCAGTGTGAGTGGTTGAGGACCACGGACAGGGATTGTCAAAGAGAACTGTCCCACTGTTGCTGCCGCGGAAGATCTCTGCTGGTGGGTTCTGGATCACATAACCAAATTATGCAGGCCGTCAGGGCACGGATCTTCAAATCCATCATCTTTGTTCAGCTCTCTTCATAACACTGTCCGGTTTTTGGCTGCGTAAGTAGCTGCTGTGAGCCCTGGTTTTGCAACTGCAGGGTAACAACGTGAAGTAATCTACCGATAGTTCTCAAGCAGTGTGCATTGATTCAGCCGCAGGAATAAAAGACAAGTTTGCAATGCAACTTCTGCAGTCAGCTCGCTGTAGCTGATAAAACAGAACGGTAAGGAAGCCGACAGGGAAGGTAACTGATACTCCTGTGCAAAATTCACATCGGCTGCTTCAGAGTATCTCTCTTAGCTCTGTATGCAGCAGCTCCAATGTGAGCGTGTTCAGGTTTTTACCTTGGTTTGTGTTTAGAGATACCACAACAGTGTCCTGAAAATACAGGATATAGCTCATGCACTGTTCAAAGGCATTTTTCTTCCACATGGAGGAATTTTAAATAGGAATTTTCAAAGGAGCCCAGCTTCTTCCTTCTTGATGGAGTTGGTTATCTAGTCACATCAGCACTTCCTATAGATCCAGATGAAGTGACTTCCTTAAAATCATACGGGCAAAGCGTGGGTAAAATTGGGAATAGAATGTGTCTGGCAGTGAGCTCAGACAACCTGCAAAATCCTAACCACCTTCTCTCAAGTTTTGTCAGGCTCTGAGTGTGCTGTTTTCCCCTTTCAGTAAACACGTAACACCAAACATGAGTACCCAGGTAGGCCCCAAATACATGGATTTAATCCGTCTAAATATAGTGTTATTTTCATCTTAAGACTGAATTATCTTTTCTCAGGGACAGGAAGCGGACTCGAGAATTCATAGAATCGGATTTTTCAGAAAGGTAAGTATTAATGAACATACATTTTATGTATACAGTTATACCTGTTCTTCTACTTCAGATCTGCCCTTTAGAGAGATGGGTGTCCAGTTCCCGCTTTCAGCAGTTTTCATTCCTCCACATATTTTATCCCTTTACACTCTCCTTTATTGCTTCCTGATAAATACATTTGCTGTTACAGATGATACACTGAGTTGTGAAAAACAGACACATTTCAGAAGTAGGATTGTTCTAGTTTTCAATGTAACAAATACTTGTAAACATTTGATCTTTTCCTGTGCCTCAGAAACTTCTTTGAATGCACTCAAGGTGGTTTTATTTGTTTACCTCTCGGGAGTTACTCAAATTGAATATCTGTGTATGGATTAGGAGTGTTATGGAGCGTTTTAAAATCTTCTGGTGTGTTTCTTTCCATTCCTTCTTTTCTTCTGTCCTTCTGTTTTCTTTAAATACATTCAAAATTTTGAATTTGAAAATCAAAATTTGTATTTTAATGTTTTTCTTAGCTTGCTACTGTTGACAGAACTAGGCCTTTGTCTGTAAAATAGTAGATCTCCCTGAAACGTATTATCAAACCAACTTGTAAAACTGTAATTAAAAAAAAAAGCAACACAGGTGAGCTTTTTAAAGGCTTCTGTTGAAATAGGTATCCAAATCTAGCTTGTGTCATAAAACCAATCGCTCCTGTTTTTTCCATTACCATTACTTAAGCTCTTCCTTTTCTGGAGGAAGACAGTGAGTAGAAAATAACCCTGATAGTTGCCAGTTATTAATTTGACACCATAAAAACTAATGAATGTGTACTTACTCGCTACAAAAGAGATTCTTGTATCTCAATCTTAACAATGATGGCACAGATATTAAACTTGGTCGTTAGGAGAATCAAGGTATCTTCTGCTGTATTGTAAATAGGGATGTCTGAGCCTTTCTCTTTTAAGCACAAACGTGAAAGTTCTGTAAATGTGGCTTTTGGGCACACCAACACCCTGTGAGGTTTTCTCCCTTTTTTCTGTTGCTCTTTTGTGAAACTACCTAGAGAGGAATTACAAATCGAGTTTTTTAAGCATCTGCACAGCAGCATGTGTTCAAATACTATCAGTGTTGAAATGGCTGAGAAAAGGGGAAAGGGCTCCACTGTACTTAGTAGCTAACTTCTAAGAAACAAAATGATTCGAAAAAGCAGAACAGTTCTTATTTTTCATTCAGATAGCACATAATGTCATGAATCCTGATTCCTGTTGCGTAAAGGTAGACCTTTTGCTGTGTAACAAAGTAGCTCATTAACATTCAATGTATTCAAATAATTACTTTTCTTTTTCCAGTAAGAGAAGCAAAAAAGGAGATAAAAATGGGAAGGGTCTGAGGCATTTTTCAATGAAAGTATGTGAGAAAGTTCAGCGTAAAGGAACAACTTCATACAACGAAGTCGCTGATGAGCTGGTGTCAGAATTCACAAATTCTAACAGCCACCTAGCTACAGACTCGGTAAGCAAATATGTGTTGAAATTTGTTATACCATTACAAAATTGTCAATCGTGGAATTCTGTCCCTTCTGTTTCTGCACTGTCCTGCCACACTCTGTACTTCTCACTTACTTAACTACTTCCCAACTATAAAGACACCCTCTGAAATTTAAAAATAGAGAATGAAAATGAAAAATTGAACTCCCATTTAAATTACAAACAAAATAGAGAAGTCTGCCAAAAGAATTACCTTTAAAAAAGGCTACTCTTGTATGTAGATCTTGTGGTCTTGTCAGGCTTTTCAACTGTAACAGACTTGTGATGGGAATTTGCTGCACAAAAACTTCAAGCGGCCCCGAAGCTTCTGTTTGTAACCAAACACGCTCCTGTGGTATCTGAGCAGTAGCACAGCTGAAGGCATCAGGTTTTACTATCACCCTGACCCAAACCGCCGTGTCGGCTTCTTATCTTCTGTGTATCTATGAAGGATGTGTCAGTCTTTTTTTCCTTTTTTTATTCTTTTGTTACTATTAATGCTGCATTGTTTTCTTAGCAGGCTTATGATCAGAAAAATATTAGACGGAGAGTTTATGATGCCCTTAATGTCCTGATGGCAATGAACATAATTTCAAAGGAGAAGAAGGAAATCAGATGGATCGGCCTTCCTACAAACTCAGCTCAGGAATGTCAGAATCTAGAGGTAAGGTGAGGTAGATGGGAAATTCTCTCTAGTTCACAGGTTGTGATGATGGAGCTGTATACTTTACAAAAGGGTTTTTTTTCCTCAGTTTGAACCTGATTGGTTTTCATTTGTGCACACTATGACAATACAAATTTTTCTGCTTGAATAAACTGAAGGGATATGTTTATGTATGCTTATTTAGTATACATTACATGAAGTATAAAAAAAACCTGTTTACCTTGCAAAAATGGACATTAATCAAATCGGGGATTAGTTGTAAGATTAAAGTCTGTAGTAGCCTGAATTAACTAGAAGAAAGTCAAAAGTATTTATAGTGCAGTTAGGCTTATAAAATGCTGTACATTTAAAAGGAGACCCAATTTTCTATTCATGTCTGTACTTGGAAATGCCATTCAGAGGAAATTAAATTGAAAAATGATTCCTGCTAGGATATCAAATACTAGCTATGAACTGACAGGGGAAAAAAACCCGAAGTTTTACTTATTGGTTATTTCCATTATTTTTCCAGCAGGCTAAGAGTTACCATGTTCTTGCTGGGATGCTGAAATTCATATGCACAAAATGTTGCTTGTCCTTCAGGCCAAATGCTCTATAAATAAAAAGCACAAGTTACTGTATTTGCTGCAGAGTGCTGTAATGACTTTCTGTAAATCCATCTTAATAGGTATTACATTTGTGATACTTGTGACATTAAATATCTTAAAAGGTGGGTGAGGTGCCTCTCCAGCAGAGAAAGATTTTTTTTTTTTTTTTTTGTGCAAGTTCATTTATATCAGTTGTCTTTCTAGATGTGGTAAGAAAAAAGCTTTTACTGTCCTTGTCTGTTACAGCAGCTTGGAAAGTACATCCACCCTAGGAGTATGCATATACTCAATCATTATACCTCAGGATTCTTTCTAAAAAAAAAACAAAAAAGGATAAATCTACATTTTACATGTGTTAATATGAATGCATTATCTTCAGTATAGGTTACTGTAGGAATTGCTAGTATAGAACTTGAATCTCATTGTGTCATCTACAATGACAATGTGCTATTCACTGTTTCAGTCTCTCATTACATATGTGCAAAATGGAAGCCAGGCATATTTTCTTAAAATGTTGCTTCCTATGACATAATAGAAAATAAAGCTGCATTTTCATGGTGAGAAAATCAGAATTAATTTTGCTTTTAAAGCTGTATAAAGTGCCAACCCTTTTTACAGTGTAGATCTGTAATAAGATTACCAGTACAAAAAAGCTTATTATATAGAAACCATCTCTAAATTGTATCTGTACTGTTTCTTTGGTTTAAGAGTTATGTATTTGTCCCAGCAAAGAAAGTCATCTATGGTGGTCTGAAGGAAGAACTGTAAACATTAAAAGTGGCAGCTGGGAACCACCACAAAGCAACATTGTAAATAAAATTGAGGGGGATCACGCCAGCTAAGTTTTAAAAGACTGCATCATTTAGTTTCAATAGTTAGAAAAAGTGAATTAAGAGTTTAAGATTTTTGGGAGCAGTGATACAGTGCTGGCACCAGTAAGATGATGAGGAAAACCACCCTTTAAACATGATGACTACTGTCCAATTCTTCATTCTCTTTTTTTCATCCATTCTTCAGTCTTTTGCCCCAGAGCACTATTTAAGATACCACTGGTCGTATCTGCAGCATCAGTGGACATCCAGTACTACTGCTGTCCGAAACACTGCGTATTTAGGTTGAAGATAGCTTTGTCCCATACACTGGCATTAACAGAACTGTTGCGAGAAATGGATTCTGTGCTCACGCAGAAAATGTTACCTTTATTGATGAAATCTTGATCAAGTCTCAAATGAGCAGCCCAAACAAAAAGTGAAGGTCACTGGAAAGATGCAGGTGATGATCCTGAGCTCAGTCTCTGCACATTTACATCTAGTAGCTTGCAGCTGGGAGAACAGTGGAAGGGACATGCACAATTCCAAAAGAGTGGAGGGTGGGAGGGGAAAAAAAGCCCTGAAACCCAAAGCGCCCCCTCAAGTGTTTTGTTTGGTGCTGATTGACACTCAGTGCACAGTACAAAAGAGGAGGAATAGGTGGGGAAATATATGGTCCCTTGTAATAATTGATTCTTTACTGGAGTTAAAGTTGTTGACAAAGAAAGAAATTACAGTTTGTCAGACCTGTTTTACGGAGAAACTCTTGGGACTATGCGATTAGTCTCTTTGAAAAAGAAAAAAATAAACAGCAGATGGGTAGGGCTGAAAAGACTTTTGCAATTTACTTAGCATGCCATAGTTTTGCCACCATTTACAAAGATAGCATGGATTTTTGGCGCGGTGCTAGCACACTGATGTAGCTCTAAAACCTGTTTGGTTTGGTACAGTGGAACAGACAAGGTAACTAAGTAAATGCATTTACATTTATATTTTTAGATAGAAAAACAAAGGCGGATTGAAAGGATAAAACAGAAGCGAGCCCAACTACAAGAACTGCTGCTGCAGGTATATTTAATTTTTTTTGCTATATTATCAAGTGCAAATCTAACATGTTGGAACTTCTGAAGTCCTTTCTAGATTGATTTAGCAGCTCTGATACACTAGGGAGAAAAGCTTCATGCTTGTGACCTTTCAGCATTCTAGTAGGGGGACCTCTTACCCTCACTTTGTGGTTCATTTTTACCTACTGTAAAACAGCGTGGTGCTGCACCTGTGTGCCACAAGCTTTTGTAAGCATTCTGCTGAAGCTTTGTGTAACGTTAGTAGGAATTTGAACAACTCCCTAGTCCCCCCTGTTGACTCTTAAGTCCCCCAGAGTTGCCTTCTCTGAGTAGTTCTTAACAGAAAATTTCTCTTTGATTCTAAGCTATGGAATTTACCACTGATCAATGTGTACAGAATTGTTTTGGGGGAGACAGACATTTCTGCATCTTAAGAGTGGAAGGCTGGCAAATCCAACACTTTTGCATTCTGACATGCATCTTGGAGATGCCTTGAGTTTTGGCTTTGATTATAAGCAAAGATGCATTTGAAATGTATTTCTGCAAAGTAACATTTTTTAAATACAGTTAGAAGCACTTTTAAGTGTTTTGGTCTCTGCAGACTTTCAGCAATTTAAATGCAATCAATCTTTTTTGCAAGGTTTTAGGCAATAAAAGGCTGTGGTTTTTTCTCAGTGCAGCTATTTTGATACAGTTTTCTTGTAATTAGTTATGCACTGAAACTTGTAAATCTGATGCTTCTCCTTTTTTATCAGCAAAACCTGTTCCCCTACTGAGGGCACAATTTTGATTCTATCTGTCTAACCTAATAAATTAGCAGCTCCTCTAAAAGTAACATGAAATTATCCTGGTGACAATGAGGCAACTCAGGCTCTCCTAACTGAAAATGACACAGTTGCACTCCCTTACTATCTACAACTGCCATTATTTTCTTGATTATGTTCATTGTCAAATGGTTTACCAGTCCTTTGGGATTCTGTCTGTCTGTCTCCCCCTTAAGTAGAATAAGTAGTGCCTCAAAGTGGGTAAGTACACTGACTTCCAGTCCCTCAAATAACATTTCCTAAAAGCACGTATTTTCATACATATGCGGTCAGAGGTAAGAATTCAGTAGAGAGCGAGTGGTGTCACAAATGGCACCTGTTAAAAAACTTGTAGAGGAGAATTTCAAAACTGACTGTTTTGAGAGAAAGAGGAGGGTGATGGATGAGAAGTGGAAGAGAATATAGATCATAGAAATATAGATCATGTTAACTTTTGTTTCAGTGTAACTAGCTCCTAGTCTGAGGTAATTATGCATATAAAATAATAGAGGAGACCTCTTACTGCATTGTCTTTTCAAAAGGAACAGGGAACCATTCTCCACCAAGCCTTATGGCTCCTTGTTTCTCCTCCAGGGATTGGGCCGGGGGGGTGCGCGTAGCCATTGGGATATTTGTGTAACTTCCATTCCTGGTAAACTTCACTAGTGCAAAGAGGAAGCTGAGCCACAACTTACCTTTTGACAGAAAATTACTGGAGGTATTGAGAGTTGGTAAAAAAGAGCTATGAAGTTCCACTTCCAGGAAACACTGATGCCTGCTCTTCTATCAGCAGTGACCATTTTTTCTTTCTTTCTACAGCAAATAGCGTTCAAAAACTTGGTACAAAGAAATCAGCAAAATGAACAACAAAATCAAGGCCCTCCAGCTTTGAACTCAACAATACAGCTGCCTTTCTTAATAGTCAACACTAGCAAAAGAACAGTTATAGACTGCAGCATATCAAGTGATAAGTGAGTGTCAATTTTTAGAATTCTGTTGTATTTGTGGACTGGAATTTTTCTTTGAACAAATGAGAGAAGTTTTTCTAGTTTACTAAAAGTAATTGTGTGTTTAAGTTTGCTACTGTCATTTCAGGGGGGTGTTTTGGGGTTATTTTTAATGTTTAATGCAACCGCAGTAGTAATAGGAATAAATTTTTCAGTATTGCTTTACAACCGCTAGTTAAAACAGGCTGACTTTCACTGTTGTAAACGGCACTTCAGACTGACATTTCAAAGCGCATTCACTGCACAGGAGAAATAACTGTATGAATGAAACTACGTGCTAGCTGTTAATGAAGCCATGTGGCAGTGCTGCTGAATTGTTATTCCTAGTATGCCGTAAATGTATTTAGTTAGAAACACAAGGTGATCCATGTAACACGGAGATAACAGCCTAAAGGTGATAACAACAACTTTGAAAGTGTCTTTTAATAGCAAAAAGGTTGCACCTAGATCTAAAGGAAAAACCTGAAATTATATAGAGATTTGAAATACTGTGTTTGTAAGCAGACTGCTACAGTTGCAATCTTACATTAATCTGAAAATCTTCCACTTGCGTACTTCTGGGTGCTTATGCTCTTCATCTTGTGAAAGTATGGCTGAAGGTATGAGGTACTGTTATGGTAACTGTTACTCAGATCACAACTAGTTTATTAGCTGAAAATAGCTGGCTTTGCTTTAATACTGTGTATTACAGATCTCACTCTGTGGTATGCAAATCCTGTATTGAACTTAAAGTCAGATAAAGTGCAGCAAAAATAGACAGTCTCTAGCAACCTAAGCACCAACATGCAAAAACCCAATACTATGAAAAGTAGAATTTTTGTGGAAAATTGGACTGAAGTCCAGTACATTCTGTGACAAAACTTTTTGAATACTCCCCTCAGCACTGTAGTTTAGCAAGTTGGGAATTTGAGGATCAATATTAATTTAGCTTAACTACACCCTTATTTTATAGGCATACTATACAGTTCTTACTGCACTTCTAAGCAGCGCTCTGTATTTAGGTTTGACGTCATTAAAAAGTTGAACGATTTCATACTGAAACTTTAGAATTGTCGCTTTGAAGTTGTCAGATTAATCTGGCATTTGGGAGCTGGAGAAGTATAACACACTTCTACAATCCCAAACTGTAAGAAAACGCTACTACTAAAAATGAGCACACCAGAATTATTCAAGCTGTTGACTCTCAAGTTTATTTACCCCAGCTTCAATATTACTGTCATCTGGAGATGATTAAGTGACAACCCAAATTAAACAGGCTTTCCACTGGGGTTATTATTTGTTCGACTGATTAATGGCAACAGCAGTATGTAGATAAACAGTGCCAGAAGCTGCCAGTGTTTAAACCACTGCTACATGGATCTGCTAAATAAGGCAGTTGGCGAAAGTGGTCACTCAGTTTGGAGAATCCAGATTCTGTAGTTTATTCGAGAGTATCTGTGCTGCCGAACCCAGAATGACGGTACTGGTCACTGAGTGCCTGCCCTTCACTGGGCTTCAACCTCAGTTACAACCCCCTGTTTAAAGGCTTCCATTTTTCTTTCTTTTCCCAAATAACATTTATATAAAGCATTGGTTGGTTGGTATTTATGATGAAACAGCAGGCGATGTTAGAAAGTCCAGTGAACAGATAAGCTTGCAGCATTAGCTACTCAAAACTGTATTTACACAGGATTTTCTAAAAGAAAATAATTGCTTGGAAAAATGATACATATAGGGGGGTTTTAGCATCATGAGCAACATAAGTTTGTGTCTTCTAAATTTT
This sequence comes from Falco cherrug, assembly GCF_023634085.1. NCBI lineage: Eukaryota > Metazoa > Chordata > Aves > Falconiformes > Falconidae > Falco > Falco cherrug. The sequence goes on along the minus strand of NC_073707.1, from coordinate 16,597,084 downwards.
CTCCTATGCAAAACCAGGCTTCATCTAGCCAAAACAGAATGAAATTTCTGACACATAAAACAAAGGTTATTGGGAAGTTTTGTTTAGAGTTTGAGAAGACAGGTGGGTGCCAAGCAGCACATTGGGAATGACATTTCTGAAGCTGCAGTAGAGAAAAGCACAGTCTTCAGATAAAAAGGACGAAGTTAAAAATTATGTTGAAAAGATCAGGCACCTGGACAAGTAAGGCCCACTGTTTAAATGGACAGGAAAAATGTATTTTGTGTATATGCTGCTTCTATAGAAATGCCGTAGGTCTTAGGAAAAAGAAAAAAAGGAACCAGAATACCTAGTTTTCAACAAGCATTCAGACACAACAGATGTATCAGAAACTTGGAAATTTAGAACATCTCTGTTCTAGTAGGAGATGCAGAAGATTTTGCCGCCATTGGAGACAGCAAAATGTGAAATAGAGAAAATGTGTAGGAGGTAGGCTCTTGTACCCTTAGAAAAAGAATTGCCTGCAAGAGTAGGAAATCCAGGTTAAATTCATTGTTGATCAGATTTGCACCTACCATGGGAAAGGGCCAGGAACTGTACCTAAACTCTGCACACACGGTATTGGGTTCTGGACCGAGCTTTTAGCACTGAATATGAGGTGGCAGCCCAGTAGATCCTTCTGTGAGAACAAAAGTTGACTTCTCAGTAACAGCCAGAAGCATGCTGAGAATTATTTAGGAAAACAGTAAGGAATAGAATGTAAACCTAGATGTGCATAGTGCTTTTGTATCTCTTGTTCTTGGAAGAAGTGTAGCATAACCAGGAGAGACAGGAGGGCAGCCAGAACAAATGAAGCTATGAAAAGGCTTTCGCCGAAGGAACAGACACTCTTCGCCCTAGAAAAGGGGACACTGGATTCACAGGTGTCTGTAAAATTATGGATGATGTGGAGTGTGTGTAGAGAACAGCTGTACACGGTTGCTTATTAAAGTTAAAATTAGGAGACATTAAGAGAAGGTACCAAGTGACAGGTTTTAGACTAAAAGAATGTGTTTTTCTAACAAGTTAGTCTGCACAAATCTTAAGTGTTTGATGTTATTCATGCCCAAAGTTCACCTAAGTTCAAAAGGGTCATGCCAAGTCCCTGAAAAAAAAAATCCTCAAATGGATACTAACAGCAAAGGCAGAAGGACTTCCTATGTCAGAGGCTGCAGGTTGCTAGAAGCTACACTGGAGAAATACTACCGTAAGTTTCTTTGTTTGGAAACTTGCTGGGGGGGGAAAGGAGTTACCCTCCTTTCTAACTTCCAGTATCTGACCACAACACATGGGAGGAGAAATACAGAGCTATCAATAAACACAGCCTTTAATCCTGTATCATAAAAACTGAATTCAGTTATTACTTAGTTACTACACAGCTTGCTTGTAGTAACTTGGTATGACACTGGTCTCCCATCCCCTGTTTGTGTGACTTTAGCTGCACCAGTCTAGGTAGCAGGAACGTAATTGTACCAATTAAAGGTATAGCAGCACATCTGGGTTTTTTGCCTTTTAATGCAGTTATGCTTAAATAAATATCGGTGCATAAACAGTAGGGTTTACAAGTAATACCGTATGAGTCACAAAAGAAATTATGCCTGGAACTGACAGTTACACCTAGTACAAAGCATGTAAGATTACTAGATTAAAATCTTGTGTACAGGCACAAAAGACGTGACTTCTCCAAACTCACTGGATCCAGGTATAAGAAAATGAATGTTAAAAAGAAAAAACTGTCAAGAAAATCCACATGTGACAGGAGCTTGGAGAGCTAACGGAAGACCCACCACTGAGTTATCTTTTAAAGATCCTCTCTCCTGGATGGGTTGTTTTTCCATGGATAAAGGTTTTGTCTGCAGAAAATGAGGTACTGGGAACTAGCCTTGTCAGTGCTGTCCAGGCTTTTAATAGCCTGCGGTCATAGCATAAGGCTAGTCTAGATGCCCAGGCTTTTCTAAAAGTTATCTTAAGCTTATATCGCTATTTCTATATGCAATGAAAAACATTTTGAGAGTCCTGCAGCAGAAATGGCAGGTTGTGAATATACAGGACTGAACAGACTGCTTTGCTAGCTGCATCCAAATGCATCCAAAAAAGCAAAATTATACCAAGGTAAATAGGTCAGTTCACAGGAGGAGTGTTGCACATTAGAATAGAAAGTGAAATGTAAAAGAAGCAAAACCAAAATAGTTTTGGTGACAGGGCTGCAGGTGACCTTTAAAAGTATTGGATTTAGTACAAGGGAAGGTTGATGTTTCATAAGGCCTCCCTCTTCCCCTTTGAATCTGTTTAATGAAGAGAAAATTTTAGGCTTTCTCCCTGTAGTGGTAAAGCTACTTTAATTGAGAAAGTGCCATTTTAAACAAAAGCGAAAAAGAATTTGTTGCACTTTTTTCCCCTTAAGGACCCTTACAGATAATTAAGAATCTAGACACCCACCTTAGTGCCCACCAAAAAAAACACCCAAGGGAGAATAGGCAAAAAAAGCATAGCTGTGCACTTTTCAAAACCATCTCTCTTTTTTTTACATGCAGATTTGAATACCTCTTTAATTTTGATAACACTTTTGAGATTCATGATGACAGTGAGGTGCTGAGGAGAATGGGAATGTCGTTTGGGCTTGAGGCAGGCAAATGCTCAGCTGAGGACCTAAGAACTGCAAAATCACTGGTGCCAAAAGCTTTAGAAAGCTACATTACAGGTAAGTTAGATGTTTAAATACTGTTTCCGATCAAATTCGTAACATTAGTTAACTGAAGCAAATGTAATGATATTAACCTACACAGGTATGTAACATTTGAAGTTTTATGGTAGCTAGTTATTTTGGTACATAAACCAGTTGTTTTACAGTTAAATTTGGAAGGTTTATCATAGCTGTCCTGTAAACTTAATTCACACATTCATAACAACAAACTTCAAGCGAGCTGCGTTACAAAGAAATTATTCCTTAAATAACTAAATTGACACCAAGAACTGTGGATATATGGAGGAGCAAACTGGAAGAAGGCAGCAGTCCTCAGATTGATGAGAAAAAGGAAAGAAAGAGCATCTTGAACTGTTTGAGTGTAATGTGTATGTGACCCGCAGGCCAGCAAGCGCCGTCTGAGAACTGAGGTTCTCTAATGCAAGAGGCTTCCAAGAGTTTTCCTCCCCTAGTCAGACTGTTTGGACAGGTCACACTTAAATAGGCTCAAACCAAGAACTCCTTCAGTGTTGCATCACTGGACTAGGAGCTGCTAAAATTTGTAGTCACTTCCTTCTAGTTCTTGTCAGACTGCATTCTTCTTGCTCTACCTAAAGCTTAAACTTAGCCCAGCATTTTTTCAAGTTGCTTGAGGGACTTGATTTGTTCCTTGCAGGTATTCAACTAAAAATTATTTATCACATGATTTACCACCAATGTAAAGTGGGCAAAGGAACAGAACCTGCATCCTTTAATAATGTTGCAGTGCTCAGCTTAACTGCTCCTATGTATCGAGGAGCAAACTAAAATTTTTATTTCATTTTAAACCTGCATTAATTTATCTTCAGAGAATAGGGTTGCTTTACATTTGCAAAAACCCCTGTGTCATTACGCTATTTAACACCAGCTTTTAATGATTAAGCAATAAAACTACATGTTTAGACTAGTGATTAGTAGTTCATTTTAGTTTTGAAAAAATCAGTCATGCCAGTGTACTGCTGGTGGGGGGGGGGGGTTTGAAACATTAAAGGCAAAACCACTGTGATGTTCCTCCACAAGTGAGAAACAAGCAGTACTCTGTTTCAAAGAAATGAAACGGGAAACAACAGATTCTGAGATAGCATATTCTTAAAGAATGTTGTGATTAAGGTTACTGCCCTAGGAGCAGACCAGCAGCGAGAAACCTGTCTAGAATTTGCACTGAAGTAATGTACTCTTCAGACATGGGTTATGTTCAGCTGTTTCAGCCTCTGAAAAAAAAGAATCCAGAAGTGTTTTTACTGGAGTATGTACATTCATTTTAAAGGTTTCTTTTATCTGCTTGCTACTTAAACTGTATTTCTGTCGTGTAATTAAGAGTATGAATTGCATAGTAGGGGTTTCTAATAGCAGTAACTGACAAATAAGGGAAACAGATTTAAATGTTTTGCACAGTACTTGAGAAGCCAGCATTTGTCTGATGATGTGTTTTTGGTGAAGCATAACTTCCCATTTTAACCTTGGCAGGCTTTAGACATTATTTCTTGCGCTGCAAGAGTAGTGAAATGGAAGGCTCATCACTGGTTTCTAGAATTCATGGTTACTGCCATACCCCTTGTGATGGCACTTTTAAATACATTGGCTTCAATTACCACTATACAAGAAAAGCAAATCAAGGTCTCTTACTTATTCACCGAGTAAGTTTATTACCATCAAGATTAAAGTTTTCCCACACTAGCTGACTCCACGGACTCAACTGCTGTAGAAACCAGTCCTGTTCTCATATGTCTTAAGTCAGTCATTTCCCACACAATGTTAGTTTGACCTTAGCCTGCTCATCTTATTTTTTTTCAGATGCTTACTGACTTCCAAATGCTAACAATAGCTTGTACTGTAATGCTTGCTAATAGAACTGGAGGAGCAGTTGGAAGAATCCAAGTCTAAACCAGTTCACTGGAAGAAATCTAGAACTGACAAAAACGCAAAAAAAACCCAGACCGAGACAAGCGTGAACCTTTGTAGAACCACATCCAAAGTAATATCCTGTGCCTTTTAAACCATGCACATACTACAGGCCATTAACAAAAAACCAAGTCCTGCCTTCGTCAGTGGCATCCTGACTCCTAGAAATAAGACTACAGATAAAAAAAGAAGGCAACAGAAGTTCTGAGGCACTAATAGTTGTTCTAACAACATCCCACCTGTATGCACCCCAGTGAAACACTGGGCAGAGAAAATGGTGTGGTTTAGGACCTCTAGATTACACTTTTTTCTTCCCTGCATGAAGAAGTGCTCTGCTATCTACCTGTATGACAAGCCCGGGCTGGAATTGGAACCGGAGATACACAAATACCCACTGAATGAATGAGCTTGTTCAGCTAGCAACAGTAATCCTAGGCAGCACTTTTAATTTGCATTAACTACTGAAGGTTATTGAGGGTATTCCCCTTACAGCCTTCTCAGGTAAATTACAGATTCTACCAAGTTTATCTGCTGCACGATATGCCTAGTTCAGAGTAAGGATGCCACGCTTATGCTGAGCTGTACCACCTCGGGAAGGTTTTTCCAAGATGCTTTCCCTGGTTCGTAAGCGTAGCTATTAGTAATTTATCTACTCTGCTAGCAGTAGTAAGTCTTTTTTAACTGTAGGCAGACTTCTATTTTGATAGTCCTTTCCAGATAGGAAATGGCTTCTTAAACTCATCTTTCACTAACTTCCTCTTTTTCCTTGCTCCTCAGAGCCCAACTGGAGAAGAGAATTTTGAAATCTAAGGCAATGAAAGTACAAGGCAGGGATATGCATCTGTGAACCTTCCTTCTGCCTCATGTGTAAACGCTGTACTTTACCTCCCATTGCTCTTCAAGAAGAAAAGCTAACTAGCAACATGTTATCCCAAAATGTTAATAGAACACCAGACTACTAGCAGTCACTTGTTATTCTTCTGGAATATTAAGCATGTACATACAGGTATACCCTTTCAAAGGACCAGGAAACAACACTGTGATACATCCCTAATCCACTTTATTAGCCTAAATACGATGCAGTCATTCCAAATGTTTGGCCTCCTTGTGCAAAGACAAGAAGGGACTGTCAGAACACGTTCTCTGCAGAAAGAAGCCTGCATTTAGGGCAATCTTAATGAAAGCCGTCCAGCTATGTCCATACGTAGCTATTCTCGCCTATTCTATCCTCATAGATCACCCCGAAGCTGCCATTTATTCATGTTTTCTGTCATGTTCCAAAGACTGCTGGCAGGAACGTCAACCTTGCCAGCCTTGCTTTGCAACATGCCATTTATATACCTTGCTGCTAACAGATCTCCACAGCACAAAAGGTAGCTTGTGGATCCCAGCGGATGGTGAGCCTATGTCTGTGGTGGCTGTGACAGCCTGCTTAAAACAGTCCCTGTGCTACGCAGTACTGCCACATCTCCAGGAGCCAAAGCTTAACAAGAATACAGAAGGACAAATGAGAAAGCATATGTAACACACGCGCCTGGTTATTCCTTTTACCTGCTGCTAGAGAACAATGCTAGATAAAATATGAACAGTACAATCCCGTTTTACTGCCATTGTGCTGTGCAGAGCAGAGGTTTGGTTAGACACAGAAAATAATCTGCAGTGTGAAATCTCTTCAGAGGGAAAAGTTTCATAGAAATAACCACAGTTCCGAGTGTGAGGGAGTGCAAGGTTTGAGGGCATCCACAAACACTGGGTTATATATGTGTGTGTGTATATATATAAAATTTCATCTTGACTGAACAGGACACATCTACAGTATAAAATCAACTTAAGCTACTGTTACCTTCTCTTCTAAACTAAACCAAGGGATCCTAACTGCAAAGAGAATGCAAAGTTTTAAGATTGCAAAAGGAAGAAGAAATTCACATAACCATCATAAATACAATTATGCTTTCTTCTAGATATGTCTGCAGGATTTTCATGGATAAACCAAGGGTTACTTTCAAGTTCAGCACAAGCAGTTTCACATTTAGAAGTAGCAGGAGGCACTTCTGATGCTAAATCAAGGTAAATAAAATACTTTTTTTATTCAGAGACAAGCAATATATGCTTGTGGTACTTTCAGTAACCTCACTTTCATATCGTTTACATGCAGGAAATGAGATGTTTTCTGTTACGGTTGATTTTTGATTGTGAAAAAATCTCTTTACTCTGTCTTCCTTGATGATTATACTTGAAAGGTCAAATCAACATGCTTTGAATTTTGAGCATACTAGCTATTTTGTATCTATGTTTCAAAATGATAGAATCACTTTCAAGCCCTTATTATAAGAACAGAGTTTTCCTGATTAACCTTACAGTCCATGCCCAGGCAGGAATTTAAGGAGGTAATTACATGTGAAAAAAAGCCTGATAATACTTCTGAAGAACGCAAAAGAATGTTTGGTCTGAATGTGCTACTGCTTAAGCTCTCATGAAAGTTTAGTCCATACAGTCTAAGACAATTTTGAATTAAAACCCAAACAAACAAAACCCAAAAAACCTCAACCACCACAACAAAAGCCCAACCCAAAAAACCACCTCAACAACCATACTTTCCTTGCAGGTTACCTGTACCTTAAAAAATGGACAGAGGGATTATTCTGGAACAGGTTCTTCCTCATGGCATTTAATAGCCTAATTTCATATTGCAAACATGTCTGTATATTGACAAAACTGTGATGGATTTATTCTTGTTTAAGCTTTCTTCGGTTTGAACAATTCTGCTAGTTGGTTATGAAAAAAAAAAAAAAGCCACCCAATAGTGTTTTCTATGTGACTTCCCAGTATTTTAGCAGTTTTCGTAATTATTAGCTGTATTTAATTTAAAGCTTTTGGTTTTTTCCTTGTTGGTAGCATTTCTTTAACTAAAAGAAAAGCTGAAGCAAAAAAAAAAGCTTAAAACTTTATGAAAAATCCTCTAAACTTGAACATTTCTGTTGTTTTGATAGTGAGAATCCAGGGTTGTGTTTGGATGCTGAAGTGGCCTTAGCAACCGGGCAGTTTCTTGCCCCTAGCAGTCAGGAGTCCAGCAGTGCAACATCACGCTACTCTGAATCACGAGGAGAAACTCCATGCTCATTCAATGATGAAGATGAAGAGGATGAAGACGAGGATTCTTCCTCCCCAGAATAAGGACAGTAGAAAACAGAGTATACAAATGCTGCTCAGATATTCTTAATGGGAGCTCCTGTTTGAATTTTACGAAGTTTCTTGCCTTGGTTTGCACTGTGTTCAGTGAAGCAGAATGAATGCTCCAAAACAAATTCATCCACAGCTGAAATTGAAAATGTTTTGTAACTGAACATAGAGTGTCATGCAGACACACAGTGAAGTGGGTTTTATCAGCTATAACCAAGGAAAAGAACAAAGTCCCTGGAGATTTGGCAAAGTAAACATCAAGTTCACATCTTCTATCTTGGGACATTCTGTCTCAAGTCTCTGTCTTCCCCTTATCTTTACCAGATGGAGAAGAAAACAGTCAGTCAACAAATGCCACTTCTTGCATTGTCTTTTGGCTGTGCTACCTTTACAAAAAGGGGGAAAGAGAGCACATGCAAATGCGCTAAAATAGCTATTTAAAACTATCTTATATGAAAATTGTTCTGGGGAAAAGGGGCTGTTAGAATGTTTTCTTTTTTCTGTTCAACTTGCTGTATAGAAGATTCTTAAAGTTAATATAAATTGCAAGTGATTAAATGAATCTTGAAACAGTTTAAATCCACTTTAGATACTCTAAAAGTAACATTAGTATGTCTCTTTTGAAAGGTTCATATGTTCATTTATACTGCAGACCTAATTTATTATAAATAAGTGATTATTCTTAGCCATTATTAAACAGTCAGGATAAAAACAGCAGTATTCTCTGCACCAGCTTTTTTCAAGGAAAAAAAATTTTAAAATAGTATTTCTAGATTACAGTGTATCCAGTATAGCTTCTCCATTACTTTATAATCCCTTTGATTTTACAGCATCTGCTGTGTTTTTTTAAAAAAGGCCTCTGTGTTGAAGATCTCAGGCAGCATGTTTTCAAGGCAGTGTTTTCAAATTCAGGGTGGGCAGGTCACGTAACTTTTAAAGTCGTACGTTGAGGTTCTTAGGAAAAGAAATTAAATTTCAACAATACATCACTTCGTGTTTTGCATTCTAGTCAGCTTGGATTATGACAGGCTAACTTACTTCTGTTGCACTCACCTTAATGCACCTTTGAAAACAGTAGTGTCAAACCACTTAATTTTTAGCTGAAGTTACTCGACATGGATCCCATTTGAACTGTTAAATCTGACTTGCAACAGGAGGCTCCGTGTTCTGTACTTAACATCACACTCAATCACAAAGACCTTTTTAAAAAAAACCTGCGTAACAGAGCAAAAAACACTGTAGACATGCTCCCCATGGTGTCCTAACATCCAGTATTTCAACTAGTTTTGAAGTCAACTATTTTTAATTAGATAAATCCAGTTTTAAATAGTGTTACTTCTTTTTAGTTTTTATACTGTATGTAAATAGTTGACCTCTTTCTAAGTACCAGTGTATTAGCTGTCAGAGCTCAGTGACGTTGGCTCTGTTATTTAGTTACGAGGTTAGGCAGCTTGTCGTACTGTTACTCGCTTGAGCGGTGGCAGCAGACTGTGTCCCTTGACTCTGTGACCATTACCCTAGCACAGCGTGGGGCATGTCCACATGATCTTTTACAGCCAAACCTGCTGTCAAGCCAACAACATCCAAAATCGCCAAGCCTGAGCCAGTGAGATAAACTGAGGCTCCAGCTGAAAAGCTGCCTGGCTGTTGTACAGGAGTTAGTTGGTTAGCACGTGACTAGCTACGCCCAGGACAGGTAAAACTGCGAGGAGCATACAAGCACACCTGCATGTTTGCATTAAAAATTAAAGCATCTAGATAAGAAGCTTCTCATAGGTACAGTTTGAAGTCCTGCATTTGAGGTACAGTTAGGGCAGCACTGTTATTTATATATAGCTCTTGACTGAGCAAGTTGAGCTGTCTGGCAACAAATGAGCTGCAAATGCAGAAATGAAAGTAATTCTTACATGCCTACCATGTCACTCACCCTCTGGCAAGACTGTTAAGGCTGTCCTGTGCTCATGGCTCACAGGCAACAGCAAACTTGAGGGATTTACACCACCTCACTTCAACCAAATCTGTAACACTACCTCTATATGAAGAAAAGCTTTACACATACACATAATATTCTCACTGAGAGAATCAATGCACTTGATTGCAGATGCTCACTTTTGAAATAAGGTAACAGCTAGTCCAGGCTTATTACTATGGAATTGTCAGCTTCGTGAATGACATTTCAAATAAACAGATGATTGCTTTTATTCTTAAAAACCCATTGTTTTTTTTCAGAAACTGTCCTGTCAGTCTGCTTTCTCTGGAGAGGACAGATCAAAGATACCTAATCTTCTATGCAGGATCCTAAGGAAGTCTTATTAAAGATGGAAACGTTTCCTGAAGTAGTTATTCCCTTCCCCCCCAATACATTAGGAGCACATTTAACTTTGCACTTTCTTCACATTTCCCACTCAAGACATGCATAAAAAGAAAAACCAGGAGAACGCGAAACAGTTCCTAAGGAGGAGCACTTTGAAATATAAGAACCTGGCAAAAAAAGGCTTCCTGCCTAGAAATGGAATGTATTTTATTAGCAGTCACTGTGCTTTCTGCTTTACAGGAGGAAGATCTTCAGTGATATCTTCCTTCCGTTGATGTCCATACCCTTCAAAGCAGCAGACTGCACAGCTACTTGCTTCCTGGCAAACTTCAAGATACAGACTTTAAAAAAAAAAAAAAAAAAACCCAAACCCCAGCCCTAGAAGCACATAACATTTATTTGGACAGTTGAACCGAGACTTTAAAAGTTAATTTTCCCAAACTAGTTGAATACAAAACAAGTTAGAACATTTAGAAGAGACTTCAAAAGGAAATTCTTTCCTTAGGATTCTTTGTGCCCAGTTCCAGTTGAGGATGAAGTTCAACTACAGCACTGCGGTCTTGCGGTTACAGTAATGTCTGGGAACCAGGAGAAGTTTGGGCCTTCTCCAGCCATAGTCACCCATGTATGGTCTCAGGCAAGCCCTTCAATCATTTTTGTTGATCTTAGCTGACATTTAAAAAAACCAGACTCCCACACTCCCCTGCAACAAAACAGGTAAATGCAGGACCTCACAAAATGCAGCTGTTGCATCTGAACTGAGCTCTGAGCAATTCTGAGTAATAAGTTTAGGAATATTAAGCAACCGCACAGCTCCCAGTAAGCTAATGGCAGTACTTGCGCTCAGTTGCTCCAACATGCAGGCCTGGCCTTCCCTCCCTCTGAAAGCCAGCAGCAGATTATTTTCCAGAATAAAATGGTCGTTAGCAAGACTGGTTTTCCCATTTTCCATTCAGTTACCATCATCCTCTCCTGTCTCGTGCAATACCCTTGACATTCGTCGATACGAAACAAGTAGCAACTGGTACTAGATGGGATCTCTTGTAAGACAAAGTTAATGTTTGAACTTTCACACAAAGTCTATTTAAGATAAGTGATGTGTCTTGGAACACTGTTTCTTGGTTATACATTCAGAAGGCACTTGGCTGCAAGCAATATAGTGCTGTGTGTAAATGCCTTTATATATACTGCAGTAAACAGCTTTATTTCTGGACTTACTTTATGGTGCTTCAGAAATCTAAATTTGACTTAGAAAAATTTGTCAGCATCGCAGACTAGATAGACAAATATGAGTGGGAGACAGCGTTTTTCTATTGCGTAGAAATCTGTCCTAATGTTTGTGGACTTGGGTTTTTAAAACTGTATTAAAGCGTGCCAGTCTCCTCATTTCAACACTGGAACTAATGGCAACAATGCACCTAATCTAAGAAGGTGTGTATACTTAAGTAGACTAAAGTAAATAATACCAGTTTAACCGAAGGTGTGATTTTAACTAACTTCATTAAACCTTGTACAAGCCACAGCTGTAGATACTTCCATTTTGTTTAAGGCTTTTGTTTAGTTTTTTGAACTACGGCTTGCAAATAACTCCTAATCCTTTTGAGCAGCTGGAAATTGCTGAGTATACAGGATACCCACAGAAGGACTTGTGCTGGTCAACTAAGTCAACCTGCAGTGACATTATATAAAAAGGCCTAATAAAAAAAGAAACTATTAAAATTTGTTTAAGAAAAACAAAACCCTCAAGTTCATACATAAAATGATGCTTAAATTTAGAATTCAGTAGTTAAGGTTTTAAATGTCAAGTGCTCTTTATTCTGACCACAGTCACCATTTTTATTCAAGAGTATGACTGAAACTTAATCACATTTGAACACTGGGCAATACTAATTTTTATCATTAATAAGCTATTTTCAGCTGAAAATAATCCACACAGTTTATTGAGAAGACTTTTCTTTTAGTAAGTTAAAGATGTTTGGATTTTGGATTCATTTAAAAAAAAACCCTAGTAACCACAGGGTATAGTATATAGTAAACAAACCAAAACAAGTTATGACCCACCTAAATTTGTATCTTTTCATTACAAGAGTCTCTCAGTTACTCATGAATAACTAATTTAAATAACCAGGTATAATGAAGCTGGGGAAAGACTATATGAGCTTTTCACATTTTTTGATTTAAAAAAAATCAGTAATAACAGTCATACTTTGAGGTGACATCCTTCTGCTTACTACAAGCTTAATTACAGAAATGCTGCCGTTCACTTACTCCAAGGCCTCGGTTACTTTTACAGCTGAAGGCATCTCAGCCCTGGGAACGGTGCCTCGTGCAGCACTATAGAAGAACAAGGAAGATGCTAAGGACTCTTGCTCTGTTTATTGAGGTTTTGTTTTTTAAAATATATCACTTCTAGAAATAGGTCAGAATTCAGGAAGTAATACTCATATAAATCACTCGTAATTTCTGATTATTACACCTACCCTTGCAAGCATGTTAACAGCTCTAAATACTTAATTTTCTGCTGACAAGTATCCACATAACAAAATCCGGATACCATGAGACTTCCTGAAACACTCATTCCTTAGACTTAACCAGGTTCCCAAATCAGATTCTCTCTTTCATGTTTAGCTGTCAGAATTTAGTCTGGTGAGTTTTTTTAAGAGGCTGTGTAAGCAACTGCTCTCCCCTAGACCCAGGTATATTGCCAAAAAAATCCCCACAACAAACATTACTCACAGTTCATTCCCTCTGCTAACTATTACCATCCTTCCAAGTCACTGTAGCGGCTCGTTCAAGCACTAAACCTCTTTAGTAGATTTGGTTGCACTAACGCAGGAATTAAGTGGATCTCCCTGAATTTTCCTAGGAAAACACCAGCTGAATCACAACCCATCACACAAATTTCGGGCACATTCCCTTGTCTTTAAAGCCAGGCTGTATATATGAAAAATACTTCAGAGAAGTACATGCATATGTTATGACACTGTATCTGACAAGCACCTACTATGAAAAAATTAATCCTACTTTGGACAAACCTGTAAGAACTAGCTCGTTCCTCGGGTCCTTGGCTGCAAATCATGCCCCAGGAGCAAGGCACCAACCTTTGTGTTTGCATAGCCGACATCACATGAGAAGTAACTAGCCAGCAAGTACAGGCAGAGTTTGTACAGCAGTACACGTCTGTTGGCGCTGCCCAGACGATCTGGCAATAGATCAGTCCCTGGGCAAGTGGGTGATGCCGATGCACGCATCGGCCAGTGGCACGCGGTCACCGCAACATGCCGTGTACGATAAAAAAGGCAGGTCCATCTGTCCCCCTGCTACAGGAGCACTTCTCAGTATCCACTAGATTCTGCATGGAAGGAAGTTGCAGAGACACTTCCTTTTTGTTTAAAGTGCAGAAAGCACTTGAAAGACCATCAATTTTTCAATTAAATAGGACTTTTCTTTTTTTGTTTTTCTTAAATTAAGAATGAGGCCAGTCATGGACAAAAGCTATTTTATGACCTCTTTCAATGCTGAACTGAAAGGAGGGCACTGACAAATCCAATTTATGAGGATGCTGGCTATATAGGATTTGAAGTTTTAATTAATTAATCCACTTGTTTCACTCTTCCCCCCCCCCCCAACATACAGTAGATCGCGTGTGACATTTTTTGCCACACTCTAGCAGAATTTTTTCTCCCATTTCTTGTGCTAAACTCCTGCATCTTCAAGAAAGTCCAAGCTGCCCATTCATCTTTTAAACAATTTGCTGCGTATTTTTGAATGCTCCATACTTTTTTTTCCAAATACCTTTAAATTATAAACTAAAGTTTTATTTTTGCAGAAAGACTGCTATTAAGCTGATTTTTTTGTTGTCAAATAGTGTTAATTTCTACTACCACATTGTACGTGGCTAGAAGTAGTGTAAAAAAGAATGTGGCAGTAGTATATGTGCTTTAAACACTGACAAAGATATAAGAACAATGCATATACAAAGTTTTACTATTCCTAATAGGAACACTGGCATTAGCAAATAGTATATTTGAACCAATAGGAAATATTACTTTTAGTAGCAAACACTTTGTAAATAAAAACTTGTTATTTTTGTAATGGAAATTTTATAGAAGAAGCTATTTCTGTATACTCGATCTCATGTTTACTGAAAATGCTGCAAGTGGGAATTGTACATTGGCAAAATGGGGGTGGGCAGCAGGCAAGTCTGACTGAAGTGAAAACTGTCTGTATGCTTCAGAGAAAAATACCTAGTTGTCTGTGAACAGGAACGTAAAGCTTATCTGTAGACAAACTCAATAAAAGAATTTCAAGTCAACAGGATTGGGCTTGTTTTTGAGAAAAACATTGTGGAAAAATGTTGCTCAAGGTTAATGTTGGCAGTATGTGTACCTCATTTAAGAACAAAAAAAAAAAAAAAAAAAAAGGAACTGCCCTACTTTACAATTTCACGTCCAGGAAATATTGCATCCTTTGGTGTTTCAAAATACATATAAACATCTAGCAATTGTGGTCTCATTGGTTAGTTTACCATTCAGAGAAACTTTGTCATTGCCCAGGGAAGATGCTGGATTCCTGAAATTGTTACATTTTGACAAAGTAACTCACAAAAGGTTTAGGAATATCGTCGTTGGTATCTCCTCAAGACACAACCCCAATCTATACCTAAGAGGAGCCCTCAGAAACAGTTAATCAATTTCCACATGAAATTGAACATCTTTCACACCGGCTTTCTCATTGTCTTCTCAAATGCGTCAGGTCTTTCTATCCAACATCAGCTCTGTGAGGAAGGAACTCACAGTGCTCCCCTCAGCATCCTGCACTCCAGTACTCTCTGTGCTACCCTCATTGTCTCATCCTCTAATCCTGGGACACCCCTTCAAGCATCCATAAGCTCTGAACATACATCCTTCCAGCCCCGTTCCCTGTATTTTGTCAGCAAGAATCCAAATAATAATTTGAGGAGCATTAAATACAGTGCCTCTTCATCATCGGTGTTGGTTTTCCAACTCCACCAAATACAAAAAACACCAAGTAATTTCACAGTGCTTGTTTTTTCCAGCCTGCACAGAAGACATGAGACTGTATCTTTCATCTCAAACCAGCTGAAAAAAGGTTAAAGAGACAACAGGAAAAGACTTTCAAAACTGTAAATTCATTTGTGTGCAGTAACTAGAAACTCTGGCACAGACCCCTTTCACTTAAAATGCATTGACATATTTGGGAAGGCATTTTTATGAATTAAGTTTGGCAGACTCCAGTTCACCCCAAATAACTAGCTGAAACCCTCTTTCTTACGTGGTTTTTATGGGCAAGAAACAACGGAAGAAAGGGTACAGTCTATCTTGCTAATAAAGATATCACTTATATCAAAAAATAATAAAAAAAATATCTGTATCTCCTTTTGTATCAGTGCTACATAAGTTGCTACCAGAAGGAAATGTGGAACATTAAACTAATGATGAAGCTGGCTGGGAATACTCTCCTCTAAAGAATCTAAAAGGGCAGGTGTTTGTTGTAAGGTACTTTATTTTTTGTGCTGCATTTTCACCTGGGGATCCTTCCCCCCCCCCCCCCCCCCCCCCCCCGAGCCCAATGTAAAGATTGAGAAAATGTTAGAGCATAAAAGCCCTTTCATGCTTTTTCTTCTAAGAAAGAAGCACTCGGCATGGTTCCCTAAGAATGAAGAAGTCTGCAAATAGCTCTCAAAAATGCTTTTGGTTAGAATTTCTTTCACTGTCCAATAAGGTAGCATCATACAAACTGTTTTATGGTTTTCTTCACAGAAATCTGTAGGTTTTTTTAGGAGGAGGAATCAAGCAATGGTAACTGCTGCAGCACTGAAGTTACAATAACAACAGAAACATTAAGAAAACAACAAATCTTTTCCATGGTTAACAAAAATAGTCTTTAAAATTGTATTTTGCTGAATTACACACATTCTGTCAGAAAGTAAAAAGACCTCAAAACATTCAGGGAAACCAGAAAAAGAAAACCACCAAATTTGTGTAGGTTTATTATTCATCAAACTCTGTCTTGACCCCAAGTGTAGGATAGGAGATAAACGTGAACAATACTTCATTGTGGAAGCCCACTGTCACGAGTAATGTCACTGACTGCGTGTGATTCGTGTAGGTTGTTCCTGAACACGGTTCAGCTTCACTGCAGCACGCCCGTGCCTCAGCCTGCCTGAAGAACAACACATCTTTGCTCTTGGGGTCCTACTTAATACCGAATTTCTATCCCATTGCTCCTACTGCAATCATTTAAAAGGCTCAAAAACCTGTGTCATTGGGATCGTCTCCTTGCTGAAACCACTGTTAAAGGGTAACAAAACACAAGAAACAGTTCCTACATATTTCACAGGATAAACAGCACTTTTCATCCGTCACAACAGTTAAAACAAGTCTCAGATACTGAAAAAAAGCACTAGTTGTTGAAGGATTTGCATTCCTGCCTGCTGGGTCTTACAGCTGCCACCTAGACAACCGAGTGCAGGCTTGATGCTGTTACGTTTCGAGAATCCCTCACCAGTCCCTCAGAGAACCCACAGATCCACCAACTGTACCTGAAAACCACCGTCCCAGGCTTAGCTGGGCAGGAGGCGAGGCACAGGCCTGCAGCAACAGGACGGCATCAAAAGGAAGAAGTACTGGCAAGCAGAAGGGTTCCAGTTCTTTCGGCATAGTTTCAAAATGGCAAAATTACCTCAGCACCATTGTTTTACAATGCATGAAACCAACACTTCTTTGGTTCAAGTGACCTGTGCAAACTCAAGTTTTCATCCTCTGGGCATTAAAGTCCATGTTACGCAGCAATGACGATACACAAATATTACATTTAAATAATCTATCACAATTTTTCAAATTGTTTTTCATTTTAACTTATTTTTCAAATACTAAATAACAAAAATCCTGTTTAACACCATATTACATGAAAAGCAGCAGACTACATTTTTTCAGCAGCTGCTGATATAAACAAGATGGTTATTTTTAATAAGTGCCACAAGGGCATAAATTTCTGGGCACACTTGGGAGTTAAAAGACATCATATAAAACGAGTAAACTACACGGACAATGGGAAAACATCCCAGCATTCACCTGTGTACAATTTAAGCCTCTGGCTTTCCAGAATGAAGCAGAACAACGTTCCGAGCGCTCAGTAATAGGGCCAGGTTGAGGGCACGGGCCAGAGCAAGTTCCTGCAAGGTGCGTGGGGTGCGGACCCGCCACAGACGGCTCACGGGCTGCACCCCCAGACTGCTCTGTGCCAAAGGGGGGATTTATTTATAAGGGGGGATGGGGAGGGGGGAAGTGGAGCTTCCACAGTTGCCAGCATAAGGCCGCACCTCAGTTAAGCGTTAGGAAAAGCGGTGCTTGCACATTCCTGTATTTCGCTAAGAGGCAGTTCTCGTGCTCTAGTCTACTGCTGCGGAACGGCAGCTGGCGACCAGAGCAGCTGTTACTCCCCTCGCTCCGCTCAGGACACATCCTGCATTTGCCACGTTCCCCTACGTGCCTCTCCCCGCTCCGTTCCCGTGCCAGCACCGGCAGCACGGGAGCAGGAGTCGCGGGGAGCTGGGAACTGCGGGGCCGGGGCCCAGCGCCGCGGCCGCCCCCTCACAGCCCCGGCGCGAAGCCCCCCGTGCTGAGGGAGCCCGCGCGCGCCGCCGCCTCACGCCGCCTCCCCGCGGGCCCAGGCGCGGCTTCGCACCGCCGGCCGCCGCAGGGCGCAGGACACGGCCCGGCCGCCCCCCGGCCCCCCCAGCGACACGCGGGCTCCGGCCTGTCGGGCCGCGCCGCCCGGCCCCGCTCCCTCCACCGGCCGCCCCCGGTACCTGCGGGGCCGCCGCCCATCCCGCGGGGAGGCGCCAGCAGCAGCTCGGGCGGCCCCTCGCCCCCGCCCCGGGGGATAACGGCCGCTGCGCGCGGAGCACCGCCCCGCCCCCCCCGCGGGCCCGGCCCCTCGCAGCTCCGCGGCCGCCGCCGTCCGTCCGGTTTGGCTGGCCTCGACGCGCGCGGGCGGGGGCTGCCGCGTGCCCCCGGGCCCCAGGAGCGCGGCCCCCCGCAGCCGGCCGGGGGCTGCAAACGTGAGCTCGGCCCGGGCAAACCGGAGGGGCCCCGCCCGCCGGAGCCCCCCGCGCGCAAGCACGGACCGCCGCAGGGCGCCCTCCCCCGCGCTGGTCCCGGGCTTCCGCGGGAGGAAAATCGCGCAGGCCGCGGCCGGCAGCGCACGGCTGCGAACCGGAGGGTTCTGTCTCTATTAAATAGCGCGGAAACAGCGGCCGAGCCCCCGCCGCTTCTGAGAGGTGCTTTAATGACGCCCCCTCCCTCGAGAGCCCCGCAGCAGGGCCGGGGGCTGCCCCGGGGGTCACGCCGCGCCAGGCGGGACGTGCGGAACGCGGGGAGCTGCTCCCACAAAAGCGGCCTCTCCGCGGGGAAGGAAGGTCCGCGCCCCAGCGCAGGCACCGACACGGGCACAACCCCGCCGGGGAGCGCACAGGGGGCCCGTGACATCTGCGTGGGATTAACTGGGGGGGTGATACAGCTAAACACTTAGATCTAACGGGCGGCAAATCTCTGAAGGTGAAAACTATTTTAAGTATGTGGAAAGTTAAAAAAATATATGTACAAACAGCCCTGCGGAATCTGCAGACAAAATCTCCAAGAGGGGAAAAAGATCCAGGGGTTGTTAAAACACCCTTTGAGGAAGACCTTATCTTTTTAAAATTATCATCATCATAACACTAAGATAACATTTTCACATTACCATTACACAGTAATTATTATTGTCACCCAAATCGTACAAGCAGCCGCTATGCCCACTGCTAACACGGTCATTCTGTGTGAGATGGAGACAAGAGCTCCTGGCTGGCGGCGGCCTGGCCAGCCGCTCCGACCCAAGCCCAGGGAAAGCCCAGGATTTTTACGGCTGTCACTACTTTCAAACCACCGTCTCCTTCGATATCTTCTCATCATCTCATTATCATGACTAAAGCCGACTTGGAAACATTCTAGGCTTACAGACTGCATTGGCGCTCTGCCAAGCTCCCACCTACAGATTTCCGACACCGGGCAATATATGAAGACTGACATTAAGGCTGAATCCTGTCTGGGGTCCACCGCCAATGACCGAGTCAACTGTGTCAGAGCGTTCATCAGACCAGTCAGTACCCGTTGGCCCTTGAACAGCACAGGAGGGGCAGGAGCTTTCGCACTGGCAGAGACCTGATTAAGTTTGGACATTAACTGAGGACTCTTCCAGCCCATGTAACTGTACGATTGTGTGTTCCTGAGGTGCTGGTATTGGGCCATCTACCCATTTAAATACAGATGTGCGATTGGCATGGTAACAGTAACTGCAGAGTCCGAAGAATTCTTGCCAGACTCAGACACAGGTCTCACTAATTCATTCCATAGAGTACCGCCCAGTTTCACCTTCGGAAAAATGCATCCATCAGCTGGTGTATTTTATGACTAATAAACTATTCACAGTTAAAACAAATACACTGCACTAAAAGATAACTGTATCCAGATACATCCCATTCTGATTGCTAACGGATATAACCCCTCAAACTGGGAGGGTTTTTCTTGTTTGTATTCAACTAGTTAAACTTGCATTAGAAAAAGATTATAAGACAATACCAGTAAGCAAGAAGACAAAAAAAAAAAATACAGAAGACTGCCCTTACCAGCGGCCACACTCTTTTAAAAGATACGAAATCAGAAGGTAAGTGGCCCATACGTTGTTCTCAATGCTGCCCAATGCAGTGAAGAAGTACAAGAGCACAGAAACGGAGTGGGCAAACAGGCATTGCTAACCAAGTGAGTCTTGTTTCATGGGTACTGGATTCACACATGCCAGAAAAAGAACGCACACCTACAAGCTTTCAAAGACAACACTACACATTTCCAGAATTATTTTTTTCCTTCTCCATTTACATGCTTTTGTAACTCTACAAAGAAGTAAAAATACTACATAAATTGGCTACCTAGGCATATATTCCCCCTCTGTGCTGAAGCTATGAAAAGTGCTTCAGAAGAGAGAAAACACAAGCCTCCACAGGGCACGTTAGTGTTCAACCGAACTGCAGTGGCTGCTCCTGCATGCAGAAACTCCAAAGACTTTTGCACCTACCTCCATAAACTCCCACTGGTCATTATTAATCACCAGCAACTGTTCAGTCAGTGGAAAAGCTATTAAAGATTCTTAAGAACTGTTTTCACTGTGCTACATATGCTTGTTCTTAAAAGGAGCTTGGTAAGCAGGAAAATACGGAATAAATCTTTAGCGATCCAGAACGAGTTAAGAAGCCTTGTGCCTGAGCTCCCTGCAGACAAGAACAATGTGAAACCTCTGACAAGCCAGGCAGTCGACTCTGGCTCAGCAGATACCAGGAACATGGACTCAAGGGGCAAAGACATCTCACGATTCCAACAGCTATTCATGTCCTAGGGAGATTTCAGAGAGCCCTCTTGTCATGTTTTAAGTCATGGCTGCATTTCTGTTTGTCAGAGTGCATTTGCTAGTTGCACTGCTGAGTTTTCATATGCAAGTCAGCCTACAGCAGTTTCCAGTAATGGCATCTTATGCAATTTCTGACCTACTTTAACGCACTGAGGCACTTGGAAACACGAGATCCACTGCAGCAGCTTTCTGCTTGACTGTGTTACACTGCAGCAGGAAGCAAGTCTTTAGACAACTACATTGATCCCCTAAAATACAGGTGACAAAGAAAATCAGACTTTAATTTTCAACGTATTTTTCAAACCATTAGGAGCATTCAGATCAATCATCATACCTACTATTTTCAGCTGCAGACTGTACACATTATTTCAAAGAGGTCAAACGGTCAAAAATCAGTAAACCGGTACACATACACTGACCTGTGTGCTCTTTCTCAACCTTTCTAGGCTGCAGTTTCCTGCAGAACACCTCGAATCGGGGCTTGTGTGTGTTATAATAATACTACAGGGTTAGCGATACATAGGTCTTTCCTTTTGCCCCACCAGATGGCTACGTTGGAAAAGAAAGCTGTCTGCCAAACATCCTCCCAAACTCTAGCAATAAACAGAAGGTCTCTGAGGAACTAAAGGTCTTACAGAAGAGGATCTTTGATACTCTTCTATCACCTGCTGTTCCACTACCAAATGTGAAAAGCTGGGGAGCTCAACACAGCTACTGAAGGAAAGGCAGCCAATATCAGCATTCCCACCGTTAATCATAACTTATCTTTGAACAGGAGGGGAAGCAGCAAGAAAAAACTGGGATGACTTATCCCTTCATCTTCCTTCTCCCACATGAGAAACAGGACTCTGGTGTAGTGATTTTAAAAGTTACAAGACACATTCTACAGTGTGTGTATTTTGATTTTGTAATCTGTTTAAGGTCACTGACCACAGTTATTTGAGTGCACCCGCAGCCACTTGTCACCACAAACTGTATTAAGAGTTCAAGATCTACAAAGCACTCTTTTTGCAGAACAATCCTGGAAAGTCTTTGTTGGGTTTTTCTTGTCCTCCCCTGATTCTGTGATTAAGACATCAGGAAAGTTTTAAGCATGACTGAAGCAAACGCAATACACACCATCATCTGACTTGTGTACCAGTACACGTCAGTGCTCAGAGCAACTCCCTATTCTGACCTAGTGGTTTTATCGCGTCCTGTATCTTCTTTGGTCATTCCATATCCTGCATTAATGGAATAACGCTCTCTCACCTTGAAAATCTATACTCAGATGTGATTTTGACATTAAAATATCATGTGCATGATACTGTAAAATCTTGGTAAGTGATTATTAATTTAACCCTATAGCACTTTTCCCATGCCTACAAAATAATTAAGTCCTAACTACATCCAGTATTATTCACCGACAACAATTTTACATTGTTTCTTTAACACAGTTACCACTCTTGCCCTGCCATTCCAGTACAATTTGTACCTCACTACTACAGTGCCCCTAATGATCGATCTTGTACTTCTTGTCTGAAATGCCCTGGCTTTAAGTGAGGATGCTACTTCTCTGTCACATTTAAGGAGTTTTATGTAGTGAAGGTTTTTCTTTACTGTGTTCTGGGTTTGTATCCTTTAAGATAATAAAATCATGAGGTGTTTCAGAATTTACTTGTAAGTTAATGCATCACCTTGAACCTCAATGCAAACCTTTCTACGCCTACCAGCTTCACTCTCATCTTTCATGTGAAATTTAAGTGATAGAAGTCTAGATATATTCTCTCCTAGCTGGAATTTACACTGGGAAAATATATTCCTTTCATCCTGTAAGTGTCACCAGTTTTTCTAAATTTAATCTCTTTTTTTTTCTCTATCATTTTCCAAACTGCGTGGTACATTACACAAAAAGGCTACTAAAAGGCCTAATATGTAATCATATAGCTCTCTAAAAAAGAAAACAAACAAACCAACAAATGAAAAGATTATATTTTACCTCAGATTTTTCTCCTAGCCGTAACGCTGTTGGTTTGCATATAATTCACTTGAGACCTTCCCAACAACCTCTTAACAGCTTCAAAGAAGCTTCCTTATATCCAACCAGGAAATTACAATACGATCCACAGAAACATTACAAACCTTCCCCGTCCCACGGCTGACATGCCCCCAACTTCCAACCAGTCCACATGACATCCTCCCTTTTCTTAACAGCTATTGTGTTACCTTTGGGAAAAAATGTCTCCTTAATCCGCAAGCGTACAGAGCTATCAGTCTAGACCGAGGGAACTACCTACAGGCACGTTTCCCCTCTTTCGGAACATACATCCTCCTGCCAAGACAACTTCCTTTCTCTTCCGTAGCACAAGGGTTGTAAGCCTGAAGACAGAACTGCACTACAACGAACAGGCAAGTCTTGTCAACATGAGTGCAAACTCCTCCAGTCCCAGCCGTAGAGCTGGCCTTGGAGACAGTACTTGCTCGTGGCACACAATGCATATCCATGCACCATCTGCTGAAAAGACATATATATATATAAAACATCAAGTGAAGTAACTTAAGACACTCCCAACCACCTGGAGAAATTTATCTGAATTCAGCTTTACTTTTTCAGAGGTTGATTTATTTTTCTTTTGTTCTCTTACAAAGTCTAGAATCGGATTCAGATCAAGAATCCCATTTCACTTTCTTTAGCAGCTGAACTTCCCTGTACTCTATGGCTCACTGCGCTGGGCTTTAGTCACTTGAACTGCTCAGAGCAGGGGACCAGGGAAGAAGTCTCAGAACCCTCCCAACTTTACACCTGTGGCTACAGGTGGCCTTAAGTGAACAGTTCAATCAACTACTGAGCAGTCAGTCTGCTTAGGGATTTGGTAGGGGAACAACAGGACAAAATAATGAGCTGCTACTACACCTGCCACCTCCAAAAAAGGCAGAGCCACTCATGCAACTTTTCTTATGAGTAGATCAAGATTTGTAACCTTACCTCTGGGTTTGTTTTAAACTAACATTTAAACAAATCGGGCTGAGATCTACTACCACTTCTAAGTAGCGTTTAAATGAAGCCATTTCTAAACCCAAACAAATTTAGAGAGGAACTTACAGAATTACAGATGCTGTGCTAATTCTATGCTAATCTCTCCCTAAACTTAAAAGGCAAAACCAAGTCAGGAGTTAACCAAAAACTATTCGTTACACTAAAACTCACCCAAGCCCTGATGCATTATGCTTCTTCTCATTCACAAGAGCACTTAAAATGTTCAGACAACGTGGTCCTAGTAGCCATTAAAATATTTAAAGTGTTAAGTGTGCATCTGTCCCACCAGTAATTAGGAGTGAAGTGGCAGTTTCTGAAGTTAGGATCTACAGCCACAGCAGGTTTGAGGCACCTTGTTAGGGAAAATAAACCCTGGAAGAGTTATCACTGTAGGGGCTCTCTTCGGTTAGAAAAGTAAGAAACAGCATTAATATGCTCACAAGTCATGTGACATTTGGGTACTGGAAGGACACATTTTTATTCCATACAACTCTAAAGCAAATTCAAAAGGTTGTAATCCTAACACATAATATACACAGCTAAGTATACTTTCTAAAATAAAATACGGGATTGTAACTTTTTTTCAAATACATTGATACCTATCAGCCCTTTTAAGGAATTGTTGCCAAATCCAGATTAAACTGTTAGCAATTCCCTTCAGTTAACGAAAAATCAAAATGAAGCACGGCTTCCACAGCTCCATGCAATACTCACTGTTCAGAGCTGCACCGCACAAAAAGATTTAAGTACATGCTAGTGAACATAACTTTGAAATTTCCTTTATTGGCTTCTTTAGGTGCTTGCCTGAGATTTAAAGAGACAAAAAGAGTCTTACTTTTAGTCATGAATTATGAGAGCTATTTGAGCTAAACAAACTACACAGTGACATGCAAGCTTCCGATAACCCTCATGTTGCACCGATTTTATGTTAAGAAACAGTCACCAAATTAACGGGCTTCAAACTGCAATAACCTGAATTTTTAGCTCAGCCTTTCTCTGATTTTCTTCCCTCCCATTTAGACAGGAAGAAAAACTGTAGAAAGTACCCCACAGAGGAACTTATTCTGATCTTTTGTATTAAAATGCTTCTTCTAACAAGACAATGGCAGTTACTATATGTATTTTAATTGAAGAGCAACTAAGACTACTGTAAAGGCAGATCTCTATGATGGAATCTCTCCCTACAGCACCACTGACTTCATAGTCAGGTAACTTCGTAAAAGGAGTCACATTTTTGGTGTGTAGCCCAACACCTGTAACCAAACAAGCATCAGGACAAAGATTCATGATGTGAAACAGCTGAGGTTAAACGTTACTTCAAGTATTTATACCCCCAGCATAGCTAATACAAGCAAAGCTTCCAATGCAGAAGGGGTATTCTTCCAAAACGAACCGGCAGGAAACCCCCACAGGCATTATTTATTCTTCCCTAAAAGAAAAGGAAAAAAATAAGTACCAAACCAGAAAAACAACTCAGAACTGATGCACAAAGTGGCCTGAACTAAATAAAATTATTATATTCCCCCAGTGTTCAGCACAATGAACATGAGCAAGTACAATGGCCTTTGACCATTTCCAAATTTGCAAACAGCTTGCAGCAAAGGGAAGCCAGAGTTCTGCCTGCTGTGGGTGAAGTTTCTTCTACTGTCAACAGGTACAGAGCTAGATCTGACCTATGGACAAAACTGAACCGCAGCTTCTGAACACATTTATGCCTTGAATAACCTATTAATACAATGCCAAAAAAGATCATCTGTCTAAATTAATACCATCTATCATGAAAGATCTTTTAACGAAATTTCTTCTATAAAAAGTACTAGTTTTCAGGCATACTGACTACAAGCATTAACACAAACTCATTAAAAGGCTTCAATAATTTGACACTAGATTTAGCATGAATGCTGATGTGATTTAACAAGTTGCCTAGCTAGCAAGAAGATGAATGTTTCAATAGCAGGGAAGTCAAAGCTCTAAATAATTGCAAAAAATAAACTTAAAATTGAAGCTTCAAGCATTCTGAGGCTCGGAAATTCATACTTGGAGCTGCCAACATACCCTTAGTATCTAAATCTAGCATTTTCCAGTTAAACCTTAAAACAATTAAGATGTTTTTCTCCATCATGAGACATTTCATTTTGTAAGATGACCAAAGTGTACTCTCTGAACGTTTAAGTATGCAAAACTTCACATTCAGCTTAAAGCTCATGTCATTCAAAAGTGATGATGAATAAGCTTCAGAGAGAGGTAGAAAAAGTCCTGAAATAGGGGAAATCCAGGTTCAGCACCAGGTTCCCAAAAAGACCGCACTTAAAATGTTGTAGGAAATCAGTTAGCAGGGCTTGGCGCAGAGAAATGTATTTTTCCTTTCCAAATCTCCCCCCGAGAGGCAGGGTGCAGGTGATTAAAAAACCCACACATACCCCAACTCTTGTTTGTATTTCTATACTGATTCACAGCTCCTCTAGTCTACAACACTTCCTTCTACTCTTCATTTGCATTGAGATTTTTTCTTTTTCTCTCTACTGTTTGGGAACTACTACAGAAGACATATCTGTACAAAAGGAAAGACTGTCTTTGTGTTCAATACTAGTGTCCTAGAAGCAGCATCATCCCCAGCAGGAAGAAAGTGCAGGTCAGTGATCTGTCTTCAAGGAACCATCTTAGCTACTGCATGATCAATGTAAATAAAACCTTCAGCTAATTTCGTCTCTTAACAATCTTCTCTTCAGCTTCCCCTCTAACCCTGTGTGTGTGTGTAATTTGTTGGGTGGCAGGAGGAGTGGCGCATGGCAAAGAGAAGGTACCTCAACAGAACTAGACATAAGTAGGTTTTCACAGCGGTATGGAACAGCACCTGCAACTGGCAATTCCACAATGTTTAAAAGTCCTTGGTTCCAGACTTGAAGACATAACTATTTACTTACAATAATTATATATACAAAAAAATATATAAAAGTTAAACATTCTAGGTTTCTGGTAACAAGGTCATAAATTTAAATCTTTAAGCATAATTTAAAATTAAGTCCAGGGAACCTTTATTGTAAATTCCACATTAAGAAAATTTTATCATGTCCTAACAGTCAATACACCTGCTTATAAAAAACTGCTGATTCATTTACTTACTCAAATTGTTACAATACAGAAATAAAAATTAGGAAATAGTTCAGTGTAATTAAATAGTTTAACACTAGACTCATTACCTACATACACAATACATGCTACTTTTGATAGCTGAACCCTTTCAAAAGTTATTTCTTTCTCCCCCACCCCCAAACTGATAATCTTTATGTCATTATGTCATTAATTAAAAACAAAACAAAACACTTCTACAAACTCTAAGGAGAACAGGAGTTTATTGAGTTCTACCTGTCTGAAAAGTGCTGGTGAGGAGTTGCCATTTCATGCTTTGTCTATATAGATAAGTCGAAAGATAAATTGTTGCAAAAATCAGCTCATTTGAAAACTGTTTCTCCAGAACTTCTTACCATTCCTAAGTGAACACAAATATGAATTTTTTTTACATTAAGCTAGTCCTTTTCATTTTCAGATGCAACATCTACACTTTTAAGTTCCCTCATGACCATTAAAATACTTTCAGGCAGTATTAATATACAGAGAAGCAATTAGTCATATCTTCAAGAACTCAGGTATCCCAACTCTAAAAGTGCATGATTTAAAATATTAGTAATTAAATACTTTGAAAGAACATTCTTATTCGGTATTAATGCATGCTATTATTACAGAAGTACCCACTGCATATTGTAGGAACAACAATTTTTCTTTTGGAGACAACAAAAAAGCATGCTGAATTCTATCAGATCAGTATAAATCTATTTTTAATGAGGTTCAAGACACGGTTCAACTCCCATTAAGAGCAGCTTCCTCCAACTGTGCACCAGTGTAACCTTGCACAGGTGTTAGTTAAAAAGGTTTTGCACTGATGTGGCTTAGACTGGCCTCAAACATTTTCAAAGCAGGGCATTAAGACTGAATCTTGAGTTTTAGTAATCATTCATCTGATTTATTTAAACAAAATATTAAAAACCACTGTAAGAATTGGGTGTAAAAACATGTTATGTAACAAATTTAGACCTAATTAGCAGAACACATGGGTATTTACACAAATCTTGATTTGCTGTGGTCTTCAATATTGAGAAGACATCAGAATGTGGCCCATGTGCTCAAAAACCACCACGACCAAAACAAACAAATACCCTGGGGATGAGTAATATAAACCCCATGTCAGCACAACTGCAGAACTTATGACCCAATATAATGGGTCAACTTGGTTTAATGTGAGGAGCAGTCTCAAATAAACCAGTCTGCTTGCAGTCATTTGAGGAACTTAACTCAAAATGGATTTTAAGTTCAGCTGCAAGTAATCCACTCCAAGTCATTAGGATACTTCTATAAAGCAGTTGATGACACCAGTTTTCTAAACGGATGATGAGGAAATACAAAGAAAATCCAAGATGAAAGAGAAGACGAAGAGATGAAACATGTTAAAATGATGCAACGAAACAGAGTGTATAAATTAAACAGGAATGTTTAATCCAGACAATCCTTTCTGGTTTTTCTTTTTTTTTAAACAGAGGTTCTTCAGGGATTTTTTTAATTGGAAAATGAAAGTCTATTCCCACAACAGTGAGGCCATTTTTTCAAGCAGCTCTGTCGTACAACTGTTACCAGGACCCTAAACAATTTAAATTGTTCTATATTGATATTTCTGAACTAAAAAGTTTTAAAATATTGTATAGATTTTATTTGTGCTCCACATATCGCAAGCGATTAACAACACAGATTCAATTCCTCAGCTAGAATACCAAACTCTATACCAAGTATTACATGTACACAATACTTGCACAGTGACAAGCACAAGAAAGTACTAGTTGAGCACTTACTTTCAGAAATCCATACCGACTCTTAAAATCCATTTCAATTCTCCCATGCCACCCAGTCTACAATTTCAGGCATCTTCACACAACCAGCCATCCACCCACCCGCTCCCATACACACAATTTACGTTGGAGGTGTTTACTCTTACAAAAAAGTCACTATGTCAATCAGGTACCATTTATTATTTATCCCTATAACTGTGTCAGCATTGAGATATGACAGTTAAACCAGTGTTAAATCAATACAATATTTACATAGCACAGCACATTAAGCTTGAGACACTCACTTGGGGGATAAAACCACATTTTAGAACAGGACAAAGGTCACCATTATTACGTGTTTGAAAACAGCTATTTACAGGTCCCTATGACATAACTATAGTCTGTACACTGTTCCAATGGGGCAGGCAGAAGCAGGATAGGCATTTATTTTGAGGGATTTTAAACATAGGATTTTGGAAGCATATTATTATGCTACCCTGAACGCCATAAACCACCTTTAACATTCTCCAAGGTGGTCTGATATCCTAGAATGGCATGTCCAGCTGATACAAAACAGACAACACAACGTTTACTTTGTGGAGAATTTTTTACTCCAGCTATTCAGTCATCTGAACTTTGAAGGCAATTCGTCCCAGAAACTTGTCACGGTCATCTTCATTTTTTAAATTAGGTGAGCCCAGGATCTTACACTCAATTGCTATTTCTTCTTTGGTACTGTTGGAGTTAATTGCTAGTTGAACAGCCACTAGAGGCTGTAAATAGTGAGCCTAGTAAACAGAAAGATGGGGAAAATATTTGAGAGACCAGAGTAAGTTAGCATTTAAATTAACATTTAATCTGTCAGAACAGTTAAGTAAAAAGCTAATTAAGAACCCAGCTTTTCAAAGCCCAATCTGACTCAAGACTTTTTTTTCCCAAGTTTGATAGTCTGGTATACACTCTTCATACTATTTCTTAACTAATACATTCAACAATTTATATCACAGACAGTATCTTCAATCCAATTCAATTATGACAACTTGAATTCTCTTGTAAAGCGCCTGTGAATTAAGTAGAAACTTTTTCATCACACACTGTTAAAGCAGCATTTCATCCAATATTCATAAAGTAATTTCTATAATTTATTTATATTTTTTGGTCAACACTGCTGACTGCCGATTAAGCAAAATTATTAATTTTCTTGGTAAAAATTCATGTAAGCCAGTGGACTAAATGTGACACTACAGTATTACACCTGGGTCCAATTTTTCTACAAACCTCTACCTGAAACAGCCTCTGAAATTATAGTCTGCCTTCCT
This sequence comes from Falco cherrug, assembly GCF_023634085.1. Lineage (NCBI taxonomy): Eukaryota > Metazoa > Chordata > Aves > Falconiformes > Falconidae > Falco > Falco cherrug. The sequence goes on along the minus strand of NC_073707.1, from coordinate 16,567,272 downwards.
ATCCATTCCATTGTCTCCTCTACTGGTTTTGGGTTTGGGTTTATTTTTTTAATCTGCTATAGAACTATTTTAGCACAGTTGTGTTTTTTCGCCAAAAGCCTGACTTTACAAAAACTGGTAAACTAGCTTCCCTTCCAAACTATCTATCTCATTTACTTGTTTGGCAACAATCCATTCTAAAATGTGTTATCTGTTTGATAGCTTTACACAGAAATCTTTCCTTGCACATTCTCATAGTATCCTGGTCAATCATATTTGGTGGAACAATTACAATCCTTGACTCCATTCCCTATAATTAAAATAAAAATTTAAGATTGAATGCAGAATTCATTTATATTTTTTGTCAACCCAATATTGTTTCTCAAGTTCAATTCAATTAGGACAACTTGAATTCTCTTGTAAAGTGACTGTGAATTAAGTACAAACTTTTTTCATCACACACTGTTAAAGCAGCATTTCATCCAATATTCATAAATTAAATTCCATAATTTATTTATATTTTTCAGTCAACAATGCTGACTGCTAAGCAAAATTATTTATTTTCTCAATAAAAATTCATATAAGCCAGTGGACTAAATACAACACTACAGTATTACACAAGTTTAATTTTGTGTTAGATTCCCCCCCTCCATTAACTTGAGACTCCCTGACACATTTTTGTTATCTTTAAGCTATCTTCTCTACTTCTCTACCCAAGAAAGCACTACAGAATACTTAAACTCTCAATTACTAAGAAGGATGGCATGGAAACTGATGTGCTAAAATTTTAATTATGAAGTACCAGTAAGAAGTAGATTGAAGTAACTGCTTTCCTTGGATGGCGATTTTACTAGATCAGAAATTCTCCTGTGCTCCTATAAACCTCAAACTGCGAGGGGAAAATGCAGCTAGGCAAGGCACCCTGAAAAATTCTCTGGTTCTAAAGGTGATACCACACTTTAAATGCTAGCCGAGTTTTCTAAAAATTGGAAATAAAATTCCTGTGTTTCCTCACAGAAGACTTCTCATTGCCAAGATTTTTCAAATAGGTACACAAATTATTCTGAAGACAGACAATTCTGGAATGGACTTTTACTCAACGTAAAATTTGGGGGGAGGAGAGAAGAGAACCAGCATCCTCATTAAACACTACAGATCATCTGAAAAAGGTACAACATCCCCTAAGGTGATTTGGGCTGAGTAGCAAAAGGCAAATAACTATCTTGGAGCACAAAACTGTAAATGTTAGTATTTATAGCTCCTACCTTAGCACAAGAGCAACAAGATTAGTTGAATCCTCTTAACTCCTTTACAGAATAAAGTAATTCAACAATTCCACACTGATATAATATAAAAATTCTGTTGTATAGCCAAGAAATCAATCCAGTCTTGAGTCCTAGTCAAATACCCCAACCTCTTTACAATTCTTCTTACTGCCTTTTTCAGATACACTCATCTTATGAGAAATGAGCCTCACATAAGCAAGAATCCCTCAAACCACAGCCCCTATCCCACATGATAAAGTGAACATGATAGGACATTGAACCAAAAACTAAAATAAAAAAATAAATATTTTTCAAAAATTAAAGGTTTTTCTTAAGCACCTAAGTCAAACAAGGAATAGCATTGAGTTTTGCCTGATTTCATTACTCTCATGATCTTTCCTTGTGCATCATTACAGTGGCAAGACAGGGATTTTGTTAGGAAAATTCTTCATCCCATCTTTGGTACAAACTACCTCCTGACAATTCAAGGTCTATTGATGCTGTAACATGAAAGCAAATGCTGAAGAAAAACTAAGTCCTTCCTCATTAGGAAAAGCCATGTGAGGATAAAAAAAGGTTATGTGAACTGCTGCAAGTAAATATAGAGTATGCTGGAAAAATAATTGATAAAGGAATAATTTAGTACAAAAATAACTTCAGGAAAATTCAAACACTACTGTGGTATATTATGGATCTAATAGATTTATGTTTAAAAAGTACTTTTATCTTAAATGGTGAACAGTGAAGATGTTTATTAGACTAAATAACTGTCAATTAGAGGCAATATAATTTCGTATTAGATAGAAGGTATGGGTTTTCTATATGTTGTTATCACAAGTTGGTGCAAGAAAATAAAAAATAACTAAATTCAAGTTTGAAAATAAATTGGAATTTTAACTCTATGTATTCTGTGTCCATAAAGTAGTGAGCTTTCAGGATGTTTTAAAACATAAACATTCTTCAATTAAGTAAATAACATTTATGTCACAATATAATGAGGATAAATGGAGCAAGCATAGAAAAACAGATAAGAAAATTTAAAAAAAATAAAATCAATCTATCTGCTACCTTGAAGTGCTTCTTCATAGAACAGAGCAAATAGAAAACATGTGCACAGAGCCACAAAGAAATATAATCAGCAATACCACACTGAATTATAAACTTAATATCCTATACAGAAACCCCAGGGATCAACTATCAGAAACTGTATTGCAATCGAAAGAACCAGTCTACTTCTCCTGCCTTTCTCTTAATTCAAAAAGATTCCAAAAGATATCAGTGACCAAAAAGCATCAGATGCCTTTAACACTGCCAGCATACAGCCTCTTCCTCATTAGGACAATGCCCAGTTTATTTCCTTATGTCTGCTAAAGCATCTCTGTAACCCCATCAAGCACTGTACAATTTCTGCCTATCTAATATTCCTTACGAGTACCTCATTACAAAGTTCAAACCTCAGAATCAATCTGATATTAGTAGTAGTAAATGTAAACACAAACAAGACATTTACAAAATTAAGACCATCATTAAGGCATACTTACATGTAAGCTTTTCCCATAGTATGGAAAGTACATTAAGTCAATCAAGCCTTCAGGAGGAAAATAATTTATCTCAACCATGCCTTCCTCCTGTGATTGGAGATAGCAACAGAATTAAAAGTTAGCATCTGCTTACATAAAAATGAATAGAAAATTAGAATTACAACCCAATGATAAAGTGCAAGCTCCCTAAAAAAAGGCAACTGAGCCACAAACTCTTAGAATAACTTCCAAAATAGATTTTTTTTTTGGCAGTTACATGCTGCACACATCTGCTACAGTAAGGATTATTAACAGTAGTATTTAAATTAGTAATCAAGTCAAGACAGCTTGCCTTCATGTTTCCCTTATGAAAAGGGAAGGGGAGAAGAGGATATTCACTGCAATGAATAATTTAACAACAATCAAAAAGCCCACCATATATATGGTAAAATCCCACGTGTTTACAAGCAAGCCTGTATATTTTGGTGAAGCAAGAGCACATCCATATTTAAGTTAAAGATGAATTTCTGTTTAAAGCCAGGCTTTTAAGCCTATCAAATCTGGAACACTACAACCCTTCACAAAGAACCACAGCCCACTCCCTGCAGTGGTGTACTATTCCTAACATTTGTTCAGCCGGCCTTGGAATACAGGCGACCTAAAAGGAAACCCAGGTTTAAAATGGTGGTTACTAGAGTTTCTGTGTGTCAGCACCACCTTAGAGGAACAAACATGCCTTATCACTAGACTGTCCCTCATAATCCGAAATCTTGTAATAAGAAGCAGCTACCTACAAAGTTGCTGCCTAATTTCTGACTAGGAGCCACCCAATCTGTAAGATATACAAAATAGGAATATATGATTGAGCTGTCCCAGACAGGCTATCAGCACAGCCGTACACAGACACAACTCCCTGTATACAATATTCCTCAGGACTGTGTGTGCTGGCAGGATGTCAAACTACCGCAAGTTCAAACCACTAGGAAATGCCCACATCTAATGCGACTTTCTATAATAAGGTAAGCACATTTCCGTGATAAAGGGAAATGCCACTAAAACACACACCCAACCCCACTGCTAAATGTATCTTGGGAACATCGCTGCTTGTTCCGTGTAATTCACAAGTTCAAAGTGTGTTAGTAACTTTCATTGTTTTTTTCTACACTACCATATACAACAGCTGCAATTTTAAAAGGATACACTACACAGTTCAGAAGAGGAGTGCAGTAATAGAACTAAGCAAAAGAGGAACAAAAAGATCAAAAAACAGTAGAGAGTAAAACTACAGCTTAAGAATACCTTCTCCTCACCTCCTCAAAAGAACATACAGCATGTTGTTTAGGATATGGCCACATTCTCGTCCCTTTGCAATTCCTCAATACATATTTATCAAGTATTTTGGACCTTAAGCTAGGAAATATAATTACTAAGTAGAAATGTGTTGCTTTTCACCATTATTTTATTTAAAGCTCATGCAGCTGAAAATACCCACTTTTCAAATACATTCCTGAAATAATGGTTAAAAAAGTCAGAATACAGAGTAACATAAGAAAGATAAATAGGAGTAGAGCTTTCTGGAGCAGCTCAACATAAGGCACGCATGCAGTCATAAATATATATGCGTTAGGCTATCTATGCAATAGCAAGAGGTTCTGGGACATGCAACTGCGTGTCTCATGCAACTGCTGTGGGGTTTGGGGTTCTCTTAATCATTTAATCCTAATTAATACCTCTACACAATTTTAAAAAAACAAAACCAACTGCTAAACAAGCTGCATTTGCTGAAAAGCTTCAAGAAACAGTCCATTAATGAATGTCACTTTTTCTGCTTACCATTTACAATTTCCACAAAAGAACTGCAGGCAGTCAGCAAATCTAAGAGTCAGACCAGTTACCTGTACGGATAGACTTCCACCTCACTTACTGGGTGTTTATTAAGACTGCGTCTTAGAAAGAATAGTTTTGCAGATGTTAAAATAATGTACAATGACCCAAGGAAAGAACTTGGGCAAGAATGGTCTGTAACCATTTGAGAAGAACAAAGGGTATCATTGCACAAGATAAAGAGCAATATCCATTAGTAGAAACTGTAAAATATCTAAGATTTCTGTCAAAAAAAAAGCAAGGTAACTCAGATGCTGAGTATGCTGACAACAGCAAGGCACAGTGTCATTCATTCTGCCATTCTTCAGTCTTGTAAACTAGAAAGTGATACTGAATGCAAAGTCAAGATACCATAGGAAAAATGCAGGGAGAAAAAGAAGAACTGTCTCACAGGAGAATGCTTGAAGAACACAAATGATGTTTCAGGTGGCAAAGACTGGCAGGATGCGCTGACAGAAGCTGTTAACCTTATTTTGTATTTGAGAGATCTGGCCCCTTCATTAAAAAAAAAAAAATAATCCATTCAAAAGTCAGATTGTGTTAAGTCTGGGCAGACACTTGGACAAACTGCTCTCAATATATGTAAAACTAACTATAAAGAACAAGAAATACTTAAAAACACAGATGAAGGGGAAAGAAAAATTCATAAACAACAAATCTACAGGTTGAAAAAAAGTCTTCTCAAAAAGAACGTGATAGTAGGATTTCCAGTCTGCTCAATTAATCCATCTTTGTCACTCAGATATTAAAATAAATTTAAAATCACTAGTAAATTGCATTTGCGCTATGAACTGCACAAATATGTTTCTATTAAGCTAATACCCAGAACGGGGTTTATTTTCAGAAATGCGTGTCATCTGGATTAAACTTGGGAGTACACCCTGAAATTCTTTTAATCCACATTTGCTGACAGCAACAAGGAAGGAAATAAAAACCCAACACCCAACACACCGCAACAGAGTGCATCGGTTACCCCAACACACCGCAACAGAGTGCATCGGTTACTTAAGGACTAGGTGAACATCCTGAATAAGAGAAACAATAGAGAAGTACAGATGACCACTGCACTTCAGCTTCTGTTATGAGCCAGCATTTAGGGAACATTCAGATACAGTGGCATACAGAATGCAATTATAAATTCATTTTCAAAAATGCACAAAACCCTATTGGCTATCCTTTTCCATCTCTGCAGGATGGAGTCAATGAAACTCCATCTCATTGATGAGACTCATCTCACTGACCATCAATCAAGAGGGTCACAATTCACATTCTTGCACCAATAAGATCCAGACGAGCCACAAGGTATTATTTTGAGGTAAGCATTCACCTTACCCACTACATAAGAGGAAGAGACCATCACACAGCACTCCTACCCTAAAGACTCACAGAAATAAAACTGGAACTGGAAACAAGGCCTCATAAGCTGATGTGAAGAACAGCGTAATCCCTGAAGCTTAGGGTTTCAATAAGCAAGGGGCATGGCAGAAAGAAGGACCTCTGTAAAAATGAAGCATAGGCAAAGGAGAAAATGAAAGTTGTTGATGCAGCTTTCTATGTGGTCTACAGAGAAGGCTGAATTGTAACCAATACTTAAGCTTTCATAAGCAGGTAAATTGCGATGAGTTAAAGTGAGAATAAGATAAAACAGATGCAAATTGAAAAAGCCTGAGAAGTATCTTCCCTGGTAGTCACTAAAGAACTAATAAGATTAATAATCTTAGAATTTAAAAACACCACACTTGCATAGATCAGAGACATTCTAACTGGATACGGTAAAAGCATTACTTCATAATTAAAGAAAGCGAACACAAGAAAATACGTACCATAGCACACAATACAATTTATTTGCAAGTATCTCAAAGGGTAAAAAATATAGCAAAAAAAAGAAGTGTACCATGATTAACAAGTTGTTATTAAACTTGCTCTTTCGCTAATGAAATCAGCTAAGAGAGTAAGAAAAAGCATCATCTATGATTTGCTTAGCATCGTTTTTATCATCGTCTCATGCAGCATCCACATAAGAAAGCTGAAGAAATATAATAATCATAAAACAGGGCTACCATCAATATTTTATAAATCATTTGAACATTAGTTCTTGACACATCACAAGGAACTTCAGGTGGAAATGGACTGTCCTGGACTTTATTTAGTGTTTTCAAGAAAGACTTGTGAGATGTAAAAGTGCATTCGTTGATGGCACCAAGCTGTAAGTAGTTCAAAATACTTCAGAGAACTGGATCGCATTAAAATGACCAAGAAAAATTACAGAGAGAAGCCCAAAAACAGCAACATGAAATTCAAAGCACTGAACTTCAAGAAAGCACATCTACAAATACAGACTGGGAAATAACCAAAAGAAAGATCTAAATAGTAGAATGATTAAAGTAAAGACTCAGTGTACTACAAATGGCAAATTCACCCTGAGAGACATTATTACTTCCAGTGTGATGACAGAGGGAAAAATTCTGTCATTAACAATACCTCAGCTAGAGGCAAACTTCTGTCCAGTTTGGGATACCACATTACAAAAAACGATAAAGTAGAGAAGTCAAAGAAAAGTACTAGTAAAAGTAGAAGGAATTTAATTGCTTTCTTCTAAATAAACAAATAATTCCTCCAAAAGAACAATGTTTTTTAAGAACGGACACAAAGAATGAGTCTCAAATAAGAGAAGGAATCACCTTTACTTGCAACAGACTATCATGGAAAGATAAAACTTTCAAAGACTCCACAAAAAACAAGTATTAAAATGTATGCCTATCACAGGTATCTAGGATGAAGGCAGGAATACTTGTCTCATTAATTGCTGAAATTTCCCAGCCTACATTTTTATCAGGCACCTCAAGCTAAAAGCCATGACTCCCTTGCTCAAGCTACTAACTTACCAAGGCTTTCACTGCTCCCCAAGCAGTCTAGGAAAAATATGCAGAAGCCAAGAAAATTATTACAATTGCTACAAAACATTGTGTGTAAATCCACTGTTACACAACAAATATGCATAGATTAGCCACTATTTTAAGTAGTTTATACTTGATTTAAAGGCAACTTTTACTTGAACAGCAGTATTAGTTTCCACACTGTGTCTTACCCATCATTTATAAAATTGCCTAAAGGTGCACTTGCAGCATGGAGAAAAAAAAATGAAAATATAGGTTATGAAATGGGAAAACAAAAACACAACTCACAATAAATAAGTAAAATAAATAAGACCACAACTAACATGTATGCATTTCCCTCAACTCTAAAGCATGTCAGGTAGCTCAAATAGATCTAAGGATGAAAGAACATTAAAAAAAAGTGTTTCTCTAAGTACACTGAAGAAATTAAAGACACTGAAACTAAACTAGACATAGAGTAAGATGAAAACAAGAAAAAAGTACAAAGTCTAACAAGAAAGGAAGAGTGAAATAAATGTTTTGACACAGTATATTACTTCACTTCTCATCCTAATCACAAGAAAAATTAACCACACTTATTTCTTACATTCAGAACTGACCTTAGATGTACAGTGTATACGTGGTTCTCCTTCAGGCTTTAATCCAATTATCTAAAGGAGAGAAAGTTAAAATATTTATAGACTTTCTCCCCCTCTCCTGTTTTACAGACTGAATTTGAACTTTTCCCCCACTTAACATGACAGGGTTCATACAAGGACCAAATCCATCTAGTGTCATTTCATATGAAGCAAAATTTTAGACTAGGACTAAGATTTAAAGCATGGTTCAGTTAAAGCTCCAAGTTACAGCGGCCACAGAAAGGACTATTTCCTTATTTTACATTCAGCATGTAACATGAATGGCTCAAACCAGCTAGCAGTTCAGGTAAAGTATAACGTCACTGAAAAGTCAAATACTTACTCAGTAAAGTTTTCATCACCTTATACAGTTCAGGAGTTACAGAATGCATTACAGTCTAATTACATTTCCAGAGCACAGACATGAGGTAGAACACACTTTACCTGCACAGTGGTTTAGAATACATTACAGAGAGCAGGAAGCACAAAACCAAGGGGTTTAAGATATTTTGATGCAAGTAATCAAAGCCAATACTTGTAAGTATTAGAATGCTCAAAAAGCTCACTTCATTGTACTCTCTGAAACACATGAATTGCTAGATGTTTCAGCAAGTTACGCTATTCCAGAAATGCTAACATCTTGAGAAACAAGCTGAACATGTATTTTAGTCCTTTTCTACAATCATTTTTTGAACAGTGGTAGTTGGAGCACTTACATGAAGAACTAAAAAACAAGTAGACACTTACTCTGTTCATTTTCACAAGCACACAGGGAGTTCCTTTAGAATAGCCAAAAGTCTTATCTTCCTTTCCAGAGCATTGTCCAAGCTCAGAGAGGTTAAATCGACATGCCTTTTTAACAGCAACATCATTCTGATCAAAAATCCTTCCTGGCGTACAGTTTATGTTTTGGGATTGCTTTGAATCATCATAAGCTATAAAACAGAAATAGCTTGTAAATCAATGGTATAAAGCATGCAAGTAGCCAAAAACTGCAGAAGCCTATATAAACATTTTATAGTTGTTACTTGTCTAGGAGTTTTCTCAAAAGACTATTTGCAGAGCCCTATGTCTCTTATATCCATCTTAACAAACACTTTCAAAGCCTACCAAGAAGTGGCACTGTACCTGACAGAATAAAGAGTATTACAAAACAAACAATGCTATCCTGCTTTTCAAATCGTATCAATAATCACAAATTCATTAATTTCTGTACATAAACTAATTCTAAACCAAGCATGGATTCTAAACTAATAATGAATTAATAGATAAACAACCAAATTTTTACGTGGCAACTGAACTAGTTTTCCCTCTGCACATGTTTCTTTTATAAATGCACAGGAAAACCTCCAGTATTTCAGTGACTAATATTAAATTGCCTCTACATTTACATGAGGTAGCGTAGCTGATGTTACACTAACATGCCAAGTTGCTTCACAAGTACACAGTTCACATTGTCACAAACACTCACCTATTCACATTTAACATGTCTTGTGGCTTTGTTCCCCTCCCTTACACCCTGTCCCCAGCTAAGCATAAACAAAGTAAAATGGAAAAAGGGAAAGTTCATCCTCAATGCTAGAGTCCAAAACCCACTGAACTGCAGGAGAGGCAGCTAATCATGGAATGCAGCATTCCTCCCGGGAACCCTTGGCAGAGCTCTGAAAGAAAAACCTACCTATAGAAGCTTTTGGTAGGCACCAAAACTACGAATCCAGATAGATTCAAGTACAGCTTGTGTTAGCTAACAAAGCAACTCATGGACACAAGTGAGATCTTACAGCACGTCCTTGATTCTGACTTACCGCTTTCTGGGGGTTAAACTTAGCGATACTCAACATTGATTTCTGTATTACTAGTTTAAGTGTACATACAGGCACGTATATACAACAATGTGTGACTTAAACTAGTGATTTTGCCATCCTTCAGTCTTGTCCTGTTACCTTTTCTCCATGTTCTAAATTCAATGCTTTCATATTTCTGCCTGTAAATACTGCGTATCAGGGTGAAAATGAATAAACTGCAGTTAATTTAATCTTTGTGTGCCTCATTTTCTAAGCAGACAAACACTCAAGTTCTAAAGGATTCTCACTCAATTACCAAGCCATTTAGATGAAGTCAGATCAGTTAAGCCTTGATAAACTTTGCCTCCAAACACATGACCTATGTAATTTCACACTAAATTCTTTTGGCAATGTCATTTCTGCATCTGGTAGTATTTAAACAACCATGTCACCAAAATACCGGACTAGGATCCAAAACTCTCCTTTATGTACTCCACTATTCCTCTTGCTCAGGCTCCCTGTCAAATATAGGTACTGATATCTAACTTCTTCTGTAAATTATATACTTTAACAACACATGTTTAGAGTAAGCCTGAACTTGAATCAGTCTTCATTAGCAGTTGGTAACTACAAGCGAAAAAGGAAACTAATGTACTCAACAGTAAGACTCCTGAATTACTTGGGCAGTTGTAAATAACTTACGTACATTCAAGGAATTTTCTAAGCGTAGAAACATACTCTGAATATGACTGGCCGTCACTCTTGTTAAAGTAAAATTCCAGTGCAGTGTCTGGCTTTGGTGAAATCATAAGTCCTTAAAAAGAAAAAGCGCAAGTAAAGAACTAAACAATTTCTCTTCCCTACACCACTCTAACCTACTCAAAAATCACATCCATAAATTGGAAAATACCTATCTGTAAAGAAACATCGATGTTACCCCTAATATTCCACAGTACTGCAAGGTAGTTTGTGTTTAAAGCCAGTTATCAAAATCAACATTACATGAATTTATACTTAAATTCAGTCCAATGTACAACAGCAATTCACAAACCAAACCCAAGTGATTAGAAGTAGCAAAATCAGCAACTTAATCACTTTCAATCAAAGAGTTTTACTGATTCACTTCCCACTTCCCATATTCAGCAAATTAAACTTAAAAAAAATTGAAAGGATACCCAAAACCACACCCAGAAAACCTCCAGTTAAAGCGATGCTTCAGAGCTTTAGGCAATACAGAGTGAAGCTATGATTATATTAATCTCATAGAAACCCACAAGAAACAAAGTATTTTTAAAAACTTTATAATGCACAAAGATGGCTTGAAAGATTTCCCAATCGAAACAGACAAGCCAAGTTAGTTGTTAGTCCCTTCCCCTTTCTCCTCAAACAGAAAGTTTAGATGTCGTCTGTTTCACGGAGAATACAAGACGCTTTATGAAATCACTGCACACGCGCCACTCGAAGGGGGCATGCCTTAGTCAGGCTGTGGTCACTACCAACGCTCTCGCGCTGCCTCCCAGGCTGCTAGCAGGGGACAGTGGCACCCGGGGCTCCCCCACCACTGCAGTGGGGGCCTACGGTGGGCTTCTCCGTGCAGCTGCTGGCTGAGGACAGCGGAACGGGAACAGTCTACAGCCAGGGAGCCAGGATCGGCAGGAGACACAAGGACACAGATTACCGAATGCTGAAGTCCAGCTTTGTGTTGAAGGATGAAAAAGGCAGACAGTGACATGGAGTTTGGGCCCTTGAGAGAGGTGAAGAGTCCTTCTTCCCAGGATACGGGCAAAGAGAGGTACAGGGTTAAATCTTAAGGGTTTTTTTGCAGCAGGTGAAAGCAAAAGGCACACTCTCTGCCAATACATACAGCTCCTTACCACCAGGAGCTGTCACTAACACGCATACCTAACGCTAATATTATTCATCACAGCTTCAGTAGCAGATGAAATAGCACTACACCACCAGACACAGCAGAAGAGATTAAATCTGTTCAAAAAGGGGTGTACAATTGACTGCTTTATTCAATATTTATTGACCTCACACTACCTTACAGTAACTCTTATTTAATGTAAATAATCTGAACGGATAAAAACCCTGCCGTCGTGATTAACAGACGAGTGTCCATGCATCTGTCTCTTCAAGTATAGCTGAGAACTGACATTGCAGTTCCACAAAAGAAAAAAAACCTCAAACAACGACAAAAAAACAACCACCTATTTTTTATCAGATCAGTTTTCTTCTAAGTCAGACTATTAAAATGGTTCTATCAATGTCAAATTTGGCATCAGGGAAGAAGTTGCAATTACAGCAGCAACTAATTGTATCAGCTTAGGATAGCATGTAGTTTCCTATCCTTCGGCAAAACCAATTAAAACTACATTTCCAAATGAATAAAATTTAAGCCAGAAAACAAAACTCATTCTCCTAAAAAAAAAAAAACAAACAACCAAACAGATCTTCTTTATATAAAATAAACATTTAATAACATAAGACTACAGTGAGAAGATCAAGTCAGATAAGCTGTCTTAATGTTGGATTCTAAATACATTACTGTAGTTAATCAATCACAGTAAGCTTTTGGAAAGCATTTATAAAGTGCAATTAAGCAGCCCAGGTCTATAAGGTTTCACTTATAGAAATGACCAAGCTTTTCAGCTGGAGGCAGAAATTATTAGAAATACTTTAAATTGGGAAATAATAAAGATAGATACTAGAGATTTATCACAAACACCTTTTAGATTCTAAAAAAACCCAAATATTATTTAATGGTTTTTTACTCTACCCTTTTTGTAGAATTTCCAATAAATCATAAATCCTCCTTTCTGCATTAGCAGCAGTTAAATTATTTCCAGACAAGCCACAGCAAAATGCCTTAATGACTGACAATCCATATAAAACTACAAATACCATTTTTGACTGCAAATTACTGTGCACCATTACAGTCATCTTCTGGCCTCCACATTGAACTGGGATTCAACAAAACACAAGATAATTAGTAACAGGGCTGAAATATCACCAAAGGGGTTTTACACACTAAGGGGTTTGGGGGGACAAGAGATTGTAATTCTCTATAGAATTATACTGTAAATGAAGGACTTGGATGCTGTTTTTCAAAGTGAATACGACAATGTAACAAAACTGCTCACCAATGAATGAAACAGTAATTTAAAGAGATTCACGGCTTCAGGGGAAATTAAAAAAAAACAACCCTAAGAGGAAAGGACTGCTCCAATTCCAGCAGATCACAGTCTGCCTTGAGACTACTGGTGTAAGCTCTACAGAAAAAGCTATTTGAAGGACTGATGCAAGGACTGAGAGAGATGCAGGATTTGGGCTCTTCTAGAACAGAATTAGCAGCCTCCACACAGGATCACATCTAGGACTGTAACAGAGATTACATTATCCTACAATTCCAAGAGGGATTTAAAAAAAAAGTTTTTTAAATCATCTGGATTTGATTGATACTATTATATCCCAGTGTACAATGCAAGTCAAATATCAATTACAAAATAAATCAACTGTGAGATTTCCAAGTATGTTAAACACAAGAGTAAAACCTTTGACCTACGCCATCCAGGTTTTGTGTGTAGAATTTTTTTTTATAATTTAAAGTTTTACAGCCAGGAACATGACATGTTTCACTGCAAGTGAAAAATGACAGAGTTAAAGAGAAATATTAAAACAGAAATAAGCAATTTTATTAACTTATGAGTAATTAAAACATCATTAATAAAAAAATTAATTCAGAAATGTTAAAGAAATTCTTAAATTAAAAACTAATTGTGGCATACATACTTTTTCAAACAAACGTCCCTTATGACTTATTTCAAAACAAAGGAAAATTAATACCCTAAACTGCAAGAGGCATGAGAAAAAAAAGTCACTCAAGTCCAATCACAGCTCCCCACAGCCTCCGTCCACTACCAAGGTTCTGACTACCACAAAGGAGATGGGGAAAAATAGTCAACTAGTCCACCTTCTCTTTTTTTTAATCTTTTTTTCCCCCCTTTTTTCTTTTTTAAACTAAGGAGGTCTTTTTTAATGATTATTATTATTATTTCCAGCATTTAGCCCATTCTTAGCTTGAAAAAACAGTACAAAACCTCAATAATCCCTTATAAGAAGAGGACGCTTGTTGGAGAAGGCCTGAACACCACATCAAAACTAATTCTGTTCAGAATCCAGACACATTTATCACACCGGCCCAACTGCAACTTGCTCTCACAAAGGTTACTGTATCATCACAAGTGTTGAAGAAGCTGCAAGATGCTGGTTAATTTTAAGAGTTTAGAGTCCAAAAAAAGGAAAAGGTATTTTAAAAAATTATGTCATCTACCTTCTACCAAACTATTCATATTGCATAGACGTTTAGTTTTGTTGTGTTTTAGACATAAATTTTGTTTCTAAGCAAAATTATAAAATTGGAGATATCAAATTTTCAGGTGGCCCAATAATTTATATACATGCATATACAAATCAAATACACGTTCTCCAGAAAGAGTAAATAGCAAAAACTAACTTATAAAATAAATAAAAAAAAAAAGTAAAAAAAGTAGAGGAAAAAAAAAGGGGTGGGGGCTGGAGAAAAAAAAAGACAACCATCTTATTATTGACTTTATTTGTACCAGGGTTTTCAGGGGTTTTTTTCTGTCACTTATAGCTCCATGAACCCCGAAGTGGGGCTGGATGGGCATGTACACAAAGGAAGCAGTAGTCCCAGGAAACAGGACACCGCTTTCAGCTTACGTGGCAGCTACACGTAGTGTGCACTTAGCTTCACCATAAAACAGGACACACTCTCTTCAGCAGATCCCTAAATAATAGGTCAACAACCCCCGAAATCCACAGACACTCCATGTCAGTTGAAAGCTATCTAATTCTATAATGAAAACTCTGGAGATGCCTTCCTATCACAGCCCTTACACACTCTCGAGCAGATCACCCCCATAGTACAGCCTTCCTGTACTTTCTTCAACATATCAAATAGTAATCACAGCTGGCCTTCCATCTTATCCAAGAGAACTGGTTTATAGTATCTTTAAAGCAATTTGATTAAATTAAAATCCCGCTTTACAACTGCACACTGTGTGGATGTGCAGGTAAAATGGCAGTCTACATATGTAACAAATTCAACTGAGAAGAGCTTAGAGAAAAAAAACAGCAAAAGTTAGCACATACACACAAAAAGCTACTGACTGAATTTATGTTATAAACATATATAATTTGCCTCACAGCAAGTTTTATCTTTGAAATCTGTAAGTAATTTAATAATAATCACAGTTTCCCATAGGCAGTTCAGACTTCAAACAAACTCTCAAATGAAACTTAGCTGTTAAACCAGACAAAGGCTTATGAAAAAATAAATACACTTACCTGGACTAGAAATCCGGTCACGATATTTTGGTATATCACTGCTCAGTGTCTGAAGCATAACCCACATTGTGAATGTGAAGAGTGCTGCTAGGAAGCCATAAAATACCAGATAGAATAGTAAGATCAAACCTGTAAAGAAAAAACTAAAATTACTATTTTCATTTCAGCTAATTCCATTACCTATTTTGAAAATCAAAATGGGAAATAAGCAATACAACATCGGGTTTTGGTCACGCGTGTGTCCCCAGTCCCTTGCCACTCCCAATTGTAGTTATAAATCAATATGCCTCTAGAATACATATGTATTGCATAGTGAAGAATAATGCGTGCAAAACTATTTTCTTTATACTTTCTGGCTCTTAAAGTTTACAGGGTTTCTTAGCGTCTTCATTTTTAAGAGAAAAGCATTAAAAACCACTCTTGAGCTACACAGGAAAGCTGATAAAGCTGATGAAGCAGTCCATTAGAAAAAAAATAGTTTAAGGGAATCATATTTCTCTATCTGGAAAGGGGTTGTAGGGAAGATGAAAGAACTGAGTGAAAAGATAAAATTGTTACACTGGATCCAGAACAGGTAGGGATTGGTGCTTTAATAACGTAGTTGATATTTGAGAGAGCTCCACACAGAGCATTCATTCACACATACGTCCTGTTACAAGAGACTTCAGGTGAAAATGCTTTCTGCTGCATATTTTTGAAAAAAACCCAAGCCTTCTATTCAAACTTATCACAAGCCTTCACCCAACACATCCACCTGCTTTATCAATCTACCTCTGGGACTCCACAACGTTCCTGGAATTCACCAATTACACAGACATTACTAGCTTCAACTTGACAGTTGCTTAACGAAGAGCTCCTCAAAACCTGACGAAACAGCACCACGGCACCTCTCCATCACTTAGCTGCAACAAGTCTCTGAGTGAGAACACTACTTAGGGAAAGAGCTTGAAAACTTGCTATGATTAAGTGTTTGTATTCCCCCCCCCTCTTTTTTTCCTTGTGCATGCATAGACGTCCACTCTGGATACACAGATCAGTCCTTTACTGCAAAGACAAGGTAACAGCCAGACCAAAGTTACTATCTTACTTTTAGAGATAAGGACTCAGATCAGCTGCAGAGATTTTCAAAGAACCTTCTGCCCTTTTTCTCACATGCATAAACCCAATATCAAAGCCTTTTAAAATGTGGGGCAGCTCGATTATTTTAGTAACTAAGTTTTCAAACAACATTTTGTATTCTTGCATTATTTGGTTTTTGACCCTGATGGACCCATGTTAATGTCTCTCATTAAAGAAAAAAAAAAAAAACAGCATACTGTTTGCTACATTTCCTTGGGTTTGTTTCCAGAAGTTCTGAGAACATGTACTCATGATTACCATTAGATTATTTTTTAAAATCTTGTTTACCTAAGACAGTTCCCAACTAAAGATGAAACATATAAACTACATGGATGGAAGACTTACTAAAAGACATTTAGATTAAACAGATTTTTTTTTAAATTAATTGAGTATACAAAACTAACCTATAAAAAGAGCATGTTATCCTGTTTTTAAACTGAACACTTAAGACTGAAGGACATGTGCACAGACAACTGTCAAAAACAATGGGAGTTATACATATATTGAAGAATACAAATGCTTGCACAGGTACCAAAACCATACTAATTCAAAAACACAACCAAAGGATAACACAGATTCAATTTTTATAAAATATTCTACCTATAAGGCTGCCATCAGGAAGCCAAAGAGGTATAACTCAGGTCAAGAAAATCACATCAAAACAGTTATGCAATATTCTACCACTGACACTCGCTTATACGAGAGAATCAAGTGCTGTATTTTTCACCCTTCCACAGAAAAGAAAAAATTAAAAGCAAAAATGACTGTACTCCAGGGATATGTGCTGGAAGATGACAGAAGGAAGCCTAACCCCTGGCTCCTGTCCCAGAAAACTATGCCTGCATTTTGCACTGAAATATTTCCTAGTGTGCTACAGCCCCCAGTAATCCATGACTGCTGAAGATGCAAATATTCTATTTAATTCTCCTGAAAGAACTCAGTGTACATATATTAAAATAATGAGGTGGTTCCCAAATTATCTTTACCATAACACAAGCTCTCTAAAGCAACCAGCTGAATGTTAGTGGATTTTGGTTTGGTTTTAGTTTTCAATTTCACATGTTGAGAAAGTTACTTCTTAATCTGCAATAATCTGAAGTGACCAGTTGTTTAAAATACATGTGGGAACCACTGAGATGTAAAATACAATGCAATATATAGAAGTAGCAAAATACGTGAACACAAGAACAAACTCTGTAACAAACAAGACAGCTAGACAGCTATTATAAACTATTTCTAAGGCTATTTAGAAGCTGAAAAGCAAACAGTAGTAATAAAAACAAACAGTAAAAGTCCTAATCAACAAAAGCTATTACAGAAGTTGCATCTGTATTTGGCATACCAGCAATCTGCTTTATCTATAAGCTTACAACTGCTTTAACTGGATCCAAAACAGAACAATGATCTTCTGATTAACAGCCTATGTATTTTGGGTATCACGCACAAAAACAAACAGCCTTACAAAACCTTTGGTCAGCTCTCATTTTGATCCCTACAAGTTAATAAATTATTGAATACACTCTCATCAGACAATTCTAAACTCTAAGTATACTTTCCATCAACTGACCAAGACATTCATCAACCAGTTCCAATGCAACAGAAAAAAAGTTTGACGTGTAAGACAAGACAAGCACCTTCTGTGGCAATTAGCACAAAAGCAAGGAAGGCAGGGAAATCTTTTTCACAGAGCTATTTCAGAACGTACATGTATTTTTATTTCCAATAGATGATGTCTAACTTCACCAGGTAAAATACAAATTTTAAAAAAATCCCTGCCCACTTGTTTACTGCTGATGGGCATGCACTTCTAAGGAGACACGGCCCATAGCACCGCTTTGGGCCAATACCGTGACACCTGAATACTGGTCTTGGACCTCATTTTGAAGCACCCTGAAGAACGGACCCAAGCCTGCTGCAGCTCTCTTTGCTACCTCAGGCTCCCTTGAGGCAATGGTACCTAGCCACCCACCCAGCCTCTCTACTCCAGCAGGGAAGGGGGCTGCTGGGGTCCTCCTCCCCTGCCAAGAGCTGCAGCGGAGTAGAACTGCTACTGGGTAGCCCTCGTGCCCACAGAGGGAACATCAATACTGGGGAAAATGAGAAGGATCCCAATGTCTACAACACTGATTGACTCCGTGGTAAGACTGCAGTGTGAACAGTCACTGTTCACAGAGTCCTTGTCCCCCCCAGGAACGTCATAACTACCAGGGCTGCAGCAGTAACAAGGCCAGACAGTTTCTATTCAGAAGCCCTAAAATCCCACTAACCTCCCCCAGTCCAGGAAAGCATGTGCACACACACACACAGATTCCTCTAAATCTTTATTTTAATATAGCATGTAAATGCATTGCAGAACACTGACCACTGAACTGCCCCATTTATGCTACTTTGCCACATTAAAAAGGAAAAAAAACCAAAGAACAAAAAACCCCTCTGCAACTTCCAACAGCTCCAAACTGAGTAAGCTTCTCTTTGTGAGCCTATTAGCATTAATTATCCTAAGCTAATCACATTGAACAAGCCATAACCTGTCAAGAAGCTCTGCCAAAATAACTTCACATAACACCGGATTTCTTGTCAGGAAACAAGATGTACCCAAGTAACAGAAGCAAGCTATCCTCCACATTTACTCCAAGGAAAGTACAGCTACCACATCTAACATACAACTCAATTTAATTGTTGCAGAACATCTTGCTACACCAAACCCTTCGAGTCTCTCAGTCTTTGATACTAAAACAATCACACACGAAAAACTGTCATAACCAAAATTCTGCATTACAATTTACCTAGTTGGTTTGTTGGATTTTTTTTGGTGGGTTTTTTTGGTTTGTTTCTGTTTGGGTTTGGGTTTTTTTGTGGTGGTGGTGGTGGTTGTTCTGGTGGGTTTTTTTCTTTTTCTTTTTTTTCAGGCATCACAGTAACAAAAACCCTTCATACCCTAACCACATGGATAGGCAACAGTCAAATCTGGAAAACTGCTACTTTGGAACCAACATGTTGGAGCCATCGCTAGTTGGAGTTCATTTGCAGGGATCAAAACACTTCTCCACTATGAAAATTAGAATTTCTTATTCCAGTAAATGCAAGATATCACATACCTGGCCATCATTTCCTTGATGAATACAAACTTTACATGGTAAAAGTGACAAAAAGCATGTCAATCTGGCATAAACCAGACTGGCAGATCTACCTATATGTAATACATAGGTAGGTATATACAGATACCAATATAAACACTCTCGCACTCGCAACTGACATGGAAGAAACTATTCAACGCTACTTGCAAGAATGAAAATGAAATGCTGCCTTCATGGTTTGATGGATCCCATGCTGCATTAATCCTACCACATGCATGATCATGCTTCAGTATCTTTTAACTAGTGGGATTTAAATACCCAAAGTTATGTTACTAGTAGCTACCACCAATGCCAGCAACATTAAGAAGGGCTTTTGGTCCACCTGCAGATGGTGGATTTCCTTGCCTTAAACTAATGCAACTATACATATTAGATAGTCACTAATCATGTTTCAACTTTATTCCCTACACACCTGAGAATTACTGTTTTCCAAATTTTGAGGCTGGTGGGAGGAGTGAGAGGAGGAAAGAGGCAAGGAAGACTTCAGGAAGAAATAAAACTTTGGTCCTGTGTTAAGACTTTATTTCACAGTAAGACAGGGCTCCACATACAACATGGCTAAACACTTCAGGAGAATAAAAACTGTCAAGTGCAACACTTGCAAAGAAATCACAAAAGCCAGTGCTTGATGTCATGATTAAGCATTTACAACACAAAAATCCCCCAAGCTCCCACAATACCCTCACTGTACCACCACAGCTTACTGACATGTGCAACAAGAGAAGGCAAGCCTTCATTCTTCAGAGCAATTGGTGTCATGGAAAATAAAATATTCTCCTGATTTCTCAAATATTAATTTCTTATGATAGGCAGTATCATGGAAAAGTTTAGTAAGATTTTGACTGCAGTCATATTCCTGGCTGTGCAGGAATTTTTCCATGAACTGTCCATCTGTCACAACAGAAAGAGAGAGCACTGTGTCTCTCTCCAATTCACAACCTGGACGCGTAAGCGCTCCTACTGCAGTGGCAGACAGCGATGCCAGAATGTAACTAATAGTACACTACCTGTGAAGAAATCTATATCACAACAAAACACTGCTCAATAAACTTAACTTATAAACAACACAGAAGAACCAAGTCAGAAAAACAGTTAAAACTTTGACAGCACCTTATGTCCCAGCAAGAACTCAGTGAAGACAAAACAGAAGCAAAACTGGACCTTCTGTTACAGTGACTGACAAGACTGTACATCCACTGTCGTGGTGGTAAGCTTTCCTAAAAAGAAGGTGTTTAGTTTTGCTGGTGGGGTCTTTTGTGGGGTTTTGTTTGATGTGTTGTTTTATTTTATTTTCAAGCACATATTTGTGCACTGAAGGATACAGCTAAGCATTCAAAAGAATATTCAGTATCTCTGAATTTCTATGTACTTCAAGACAATGCCACCTCTACCCTGAACTCCTTGACACAACTAACTTTACAGCAAGGCTTAAACAGGCTTAACATGGCACCTAGTGTGACCATAAACCAACTATTGCTAGACTCTGTATTGCCTTCCCCCCCCCCCAATTTTTCTGTCACCTCACGTAAAAAGAGTTTACCGTCCATGTTGTCAGATTACATGCACATTTGATCGTGCAGTTAGCGTCCCATTACAATACTTTCATGATGACCTCACTCTGTTCTTGCTATGACTCTAGGCAGGCACAGCACCTTGCCATTACAGGCAGAGCCAGATGCTAATCTTCATTTTACTTACAAGGAAGGCCCCACATGGCAGTTTTCCAAGTTCTCCTTTCTTTGCCCTACCTGACTAAACCCCATGTGGAACCCCAGCACCAATCCTCCCCTTCCCATCATCTCCACAAGGACTCTCAGCACCCTCTATACTTTGTTGCTGAGAACACCACCCACTCATGTCATCAACAGTTCTTACCAGTATTTTCTGTCTCTTCAATATGACAAATGATTATAGCAGATAATAAAAATATGAGCGTTTTGGTAGGCGTTTTTTGGTTAGATTTGGATACTGCTTTGTGAAAGATTCAAACTGAATCATCCCTCAAGTCTGTAAAAAGTACAGTAAAAATCTCTCATTTTTAACAGCAAGAAACAGGTTTTTTACCAAACTGTAAAAGGCAAACTCTTTACCAAACTCTAAAAGGCAACATACCTCTGTTACATGACAAATTAGTATAGGAGCTGCATGTGTTTGATATTTTCAACAAATCCTGGTGTAGAAATGGCAGAGAAAGATGAGTACTCCAGTGCCATAGCACTCAGATTCACAGAGAATCACTGCCTTGCGGTTAATTTTCATGAGCCCCCAGGACTGTGTTAGACTAGGGCAAAATGCTAGGGCAAAATACTGTGAAAATTATTTAACAGTTTCTCCATTGCTTCTGTCTTATTTCTGTGAGGAAATTGTTTTGAGACAAGAGAAATATGCACAGAAGAATCAGAGCCAACTGAATTCTTATAATGCTGCCCCTGGAGACACCACAGCCCAGCCGACTGGCAACCAGAGCCCTCCTCTCCTACCTCCCTGCCTTTCAGAGGGTAGGCTGGCAATAGAAAAGGAACAACAGTCAGTGAGACTGCTCTAAGCTCGCATCAGTTTGGCCAGGGCAGAAGTGGGACCAAACCTCGCATATTCTTCTATGCCAACAGAGCCACTCAATTAGTGTTCTGCAATTAAAAAATAAAAACCAAACAGAAAGCCACACATCACCTCCCAGAATAGTCAAAGACTATCGTTTACTTTATACATATAATAAGCACAATATGTTAATCACAAAATACCAGGACAAATAAATGTGGGGACAATAATACACTGACAATTTATAGTGTTGCTGAACAAGTCACTTCTTTAATGTCCAGGCTAAGGAAAAGGTACATAGCATTAACCAGATACCAATCACCCAAACCATTTAAGAAAACTTATTACAGTAAGTAAAATTACTCAAACTACTATCTAAGCCTACACATACCTTCTCAATATGGAAAAACATCTTTTATCAAGGGAGCTGGCCGTGGAAACTCTATTACCAACTTAAGTCCTATCAATTTCGAGTGTTATCTATTGGCCTTGGACTAGCACAGACTAGTAACATTGTGACTTCTACTAGATAGCTTTAAACCCAGAAGGTTGTTTCAACTTCACTTTTTAAAAAAAGTTACAAGCTATTTCTAACGTGCCCACAGTCCTTGCGCTCGTCAGATTCACGACACAGATTTCTGCAATCCACACACCCATCCACCCAGCCCACACACTTGAGGAAACCTGCCCGTACAGAAAAGATCACTAGACGACAGCATAGTGGAAATTTCCTCTCCTTTGCTATTCAACTGGCAGAGCAGCTCGCAAGCTCTTATTTCCATCTGAATGGAGGAGAACTCATGTCAGTGCTAGGGCCCTCTCTTGATAGACAGGAGACATTGGCACCGCGAAGAAAGTGCACCCCATGCATGGTCTGCTTAAGGCTCCTCCTCAGTATTTCAACATTAGTATTCATTGAGATTGTGTCAAGGCCAAGGATGTATTGGCCTGTTCCTTCACGCCATGCTGAGATTCTTGTTGGTTTTGTAAGCACAACTATTAAGTATCCCAACTACATCCAAGTTTTGGGAGGAGACACGGCGTTTTCTGAAGTCAATAAATATGTCCCGTGAGGACTGAAGAAACATCCTAATATTAAGCATTTATACAACTGTTTAATATGAGAAAACATACTGAGAAAATCCAAATATTTTTATTGGAAGCAACGAGATTATGATAGCATGGTTTCCAGCTCAGAGGAAAGCAATGGGAAGACTACCTGAAAACAGGAAAACAAACACTGCCTTCACAAGCTTGACTTGAGAGCTCTCATTTAAAAGCTTCGCGTAAGAAAAATAAAGGGCCCGGAAGCCTTACGCTGGAATAAATTTAGCACAATGACGCACAACGGCACACAGCAATCGTTCTTTTGTGGGCCATCTGGAACCGGGGCTCGTAAACTTTTGGTTTGGCTTGTTTTTTTGGTGGGTTTTGGGTTGGTTTTTTTGCTTTCCCCCTCTGATCCGCAGCTACCGTCTAGAAGTACAAAGGCAACGGGCGCTCATTCATTCTGGGTTTCCTGCGGTGCTGGGGAGCGGGGGGGGGGGGCACGAAGCGGACGGGATACAGAGCTGCACCGATACGCACGAGGCTGCCACCGACGGGGGGCGATGGGCGCGGGGTGCGGGGGCGGCCCCACACCTCGGCGGCCCGTCAGAGCCGCACGGCGGCGGCCCCCGGAGCCCCCCCGCGGACCGGGCGGAGGAGGAGCCTGCGGGCCCGCTCTGCTGCATTTGCGTACTGAGGCGGGAGAGTGAGTCAGCTCGGGACGCGCTCCCAGAAACTCCTCTTCCTCCCCCGACCCCCACCTGCCCCGGGAGGCGCCCCCACGCCCCGCCGTCACGGCCGGCGCTATTTTTAGCCCGGCGGCGGTTGTAACGGTTACCGGGGCGCGCGCGCCGCGGCCTCGCGGGCCGCCTCACCTGGCAGCCGCGGTCCCGCGCCCCCGCCAGGGCCCCCCCCGCCGCTCCCGGGGCGCCTCACCGGCCCCCCCCCCCAGCCCAGGCCCGCGGCAGCCCTTACCCCAGCTCTTCGCCGTGCGCCCCAGGAACTCGCCGCTGTTGGGGTTGTAGACGAACTGCCGCCACTCGGCCATGCTCTGGCGGAAGGGCTTCTTCGTTTCCTTGGTCATGGCGAAGCGAGAAGCGGCTGCGTCGCGCACCCCGGCCGTCGCGCACCCCGGCGGCCGAGCCTCCCAGGCAGAGAAAGCCGCAGCGAGCGCCCGCTCCCAAGCGCTAAGTAACTGCCGCCGCGGCGCCCGGCGGGAGAGCGGGCGGGGGCCCAGTCACGCAGGGACCTTCCCTCTCCCTCCCCACCTCCGCGCCGAGGCGGGACTCGCCGCGGCACCGTTCCGCCCGCGCCAGCCAATCGCGGCCCGCCGCGCGCACGCCCCCTGGCGGCCAGCGGCACCGCGCCTGCGACGCGGAGGTCCGGGGGCGCGGCGGCACGCGGCCCGGCCTCGCGCCCGCTGCGGCGGTTGGGGCCGGTCCCGCTCCCCGCCGCGGGCGGGGGGGGGGGTGGGGTTGGCTCTGGCGCCTCGGCGCCGTTACTGAGGCGCACCGGGGCGGCTGCCGCCGGTATCGCCGTCACCGGAGAGACACACACACATACACGCTGAGCTGTGCCGCGGCGCTGAGCGCGGCTACCTGCGGCCCCGCCGCCCGCCCCCCGCCGGGGTCTCCCCTCAGCCGCCCGCCGGGGCGTAGCTGCGCGCCCAGCCCCGGGGCAGCCTCCCGGCGCCGAAACGACCCCGCTCCCCCCGCCCCGGCTCCGCAACCCATTAGTTGGCGGCGCCGGCGGGGGTTTGACATCGCTGGAGGGGGGGGGGGGGGGGGGGGGGGGGGGGGGGGAACGGGAGGGGCCGCGCCGCGGGACCCGCTACTGCAGCGCAACCGCATTGGAGAAACGGGGGAAGAGAGAACGGTGGGCAAGTGTGACTGCCGCTCGGAGCACCCCGCACCTAACCGTGCCAGCACCCTGCAGTCCTGCTGAACGCACGTGTACGTTACAGACCTACGGACGGGCTGTATTAATAACATGACTTCTAAGAACGTAAGACCTCAAAGACTCATTTGCCATCACGCTCCTAAAGGTCAAAATAACAAGAGCACCAAAAAAAGAAAAGAAAAAAAAAAAATCTCATTCTCCATCTCTCGGCTGACAGCAGAGGAACAGGCTCCATTTACTCGCCGGCGTGGATCAGGAGCTTACCCCTTCATTCCCTCTTCCCCCGACACCAAGCGGAGCAGCAGCACCCCGGCACGCCACCAGCCACGGTGCTCAGGCCGGTGGGGCGGCTCTACCATTCTCATGGCTTTGTATTGCTCAGCTAGTGTCAATAATGATCCCTTCATTGGGCACTTTGCAAAACGCCAGTATAACAGGAAAGTTACTACAGCGGAGCAGTTCTTAAAATAATAAGCCAGATGTCAAACCCAAGTGAAAAAGCTAAGACAGGCTGTGTCTTAATGTAAAAGATGTCTTAGAAGAGGAATTAAGTATTTATCAGCATGGTTAATTTAAATCTTTTTTTATCAGTATTATCGATGCCAGAAAGCAGTAAATATGAAGTATAAAATAGAATAAACCTATTTGCCTCCTGAATGTCTGATTCCATTAGTCTCTCTTCTTCTGTTACAGTACATCATCTAAATCACTGTATTTGCTGTAAAACAACAGCAGAAAATAACATCACTCACTAAATCTCTGTGTCACATTGATCAGCTAATATATTCCATTTCAGGCCAAAAATAAGCCGTCTCCATTTTTCTTTTTTCTTCTAAATGTCACCAAGCAAAAGACTGAATGTCATTCCATTCTGACAACTGCTTTGCCGAATTATTTTTCCCAGTTTATACAAGCAGGTACCACACACTCTTAAGGAATAACATGTCAGCAAAATGTGCCCATAGCCATCTTTTTGGATGGGGCACCGTATTGATCCAATAACATTAAAGTTGACTAGATGCAAAGACTGGGGGAGTTAATACAGATTTAAAAAAAAGATTGCTTCTTGCTTCCACAGAATGGCCGTGTCCTACATTATTCAATGAAATGTCAATGTTTAAATATATTCATTAAAAAATATATTCAAGAAAATGTAAACCAAAGTCTATGAGGAACTAGTATTATCAAGCAAGCACTGAAACTCTTCAGCCTGCTCATCATAAAACATAGGAATCTTTGTGCCCTGCTCCAGTGAGTTCAGAGGTGCAGTTTGACTAAGATAACTATTACACTCATTTTTAAAATCAGCAGTCTCATGCAGCCCAGCCTGACTTGGATGGAGCAGTGGATCCTCATCCCCACTGAAAACTCAAACTGTTTCTGAGCTGCAGGAGGGTAAATATTTTGACTCATGGACATACAAGCCCATTAGCTAGACACCAATCCCAGGTAAGATAATGGAAAGGTCCATCAATATTGCAGTTAATGAAAAGTAATGAATGGTGACAGCATGACCAGCCATACGATTAGCTGCAACAGCCTGCATCCCTTCCTCACCCACGTTACTGCATCGGGGTGCAGGCCAGTGGCTCCCTGGGGGCCGGGGATATGGGGCACCCCGCAGGGATGGGGAACAGGGCAGGACACGGCAGCAGCAGAGGGCAGACGCGCCCAGGCCTGGACACCAGCCCTGGAGCCAGGGTCCAGACTGGCAGGGCCCATGGCCAGGGGCAGGCACAGCCGGGGCTGCAGAGCAGCACACCTCCGGCCATGCCGGGCCACGTGAAACAGGGCTCCACGACCACGGCGGGTGATGGTGAACTCAAACTGGTCAGGGTAATTAAGGCCTATTAGTGCACTCAGGGGCCTGATGAGTAGGAGCAAACATCTTCGTTTTTTTAAGTAATTAAACATTCAGCTGATAAAACTCATTGCAATTTCATTTTAAACTTGGATTTCTCCAAGCTATTGATTCAGTGCCACAAGATATTTTGATTCAAAATACCTGATTTGCACAGAAATAACTGGACTAAAAACTGGCTTGCTGACATTTCAAAATGTAATTGTCAGTGGCAAGATGTCAATGAGTTGATGTGATGCCGATTCCTAAGCTGAAAGTATTCTGCATTTGCAGTCTAGGTGGTTGTATAAAGACTTTGGTGACAATGTTTAGAAAAGACAGAAAGATCAGTATGTTCATTTGTTCAGCAAAGCACAAGTAAGACTGGCAAAAAGAACCAATGTAACCTAGAGGCCATAAAAACTTGTCTTCTAGAAAGATCTCTGTGCACACAGTGGCGACAAAATGCTACAAAAAAACCCCTACCCTGCACCTGCTTCTGACATTTACATTAACAGGAAAATGGAAATATTAGTGATAGTTCAAAGAGTACTGGAAAACGATCCAGGGAGCTGAAGGACAAGCTAACTTACAATACGAAGCTTCCACATTTCAGCTTATTGAGCTTCTGAAAGAAAGAAAAAAAAAATGACAAGAAAGCTGGATTACTTTGAATAGGTACTTAAATACAGAAAAGAGATCTTGATAGTATGACCTTTTCAGCCTTGCTGACAAAGGCAATGGTATTCATTTGCTGGGAACTGTAGCTAGACAAACCTAGTGTTGACATTTCCTGACTGTGAGGGCAATTAAATATTTACGTAGTTTATATTGGGAGAGATAGCAGGTGCACCTTTCCTTGGGTTTTAAACATGAGATTAGATATGCTTTTTAAAGACAGGTTTTAATTCAGTTTTGGAAGAAATCCGGTTGTGTGCAGATAGGCAGCAGGACTTCACTTCCCGTCAAATAACATTGCAATGCAACATTCTAGGTCAGAAGCAGTATTCTCTGCTTGCAGACACCATCCAGAAAGCCAGACCAATTGTCTCTGCTGTCCACAGGGATTTTGGCCATGTTCGGTCAGATGGTTACTGAAATAATTGAGTCGGTTCCACAGAGAGACATGGACGAGTGACACTGGCAGTTTTGAATATGGATGTCAGACGACTGTCAGGTTTGGGCTTACCACCTCACAGACCATCCAGCACTAGCAATGGTCCTCAGTTCACAACGTCCTGTTTCTCTGGAAAGGCGGTTTTATCTGCATGGCTGAGCTTTGTAATGGTGTAATTGGTGATACATGTTTTCCAAAGCACAACAGGGAGAAAACCACCTTGACGCATTACCAATAAAATAACGTATTACGGTGATAAAAACGTAAACCATACAACACAAAAAATGCCACACTTTTAAAATATTAGTTGTATAAAGACACCTGCTAAGTTCTTTTTTATAACTGTCATGCCGAACCCTGGGGAAAAAAGTACAATAGGATAGGAAGCAAGATTGCTGTAATTTACAGTACGGAAACTCTACAGAGAGCAGTTCCTTAGCACAAGCTAAATTTCTTTTCAGTTCCTAAAGGGAATTTCACTTGGGCCCACTGGAGGATTCCTGAAAACCAGAAAGCCACCCCCTTCTGTTCTAGTTTGGGTTAGGGTGGACCACAGCAAGACACAACTTAGGCACCACTTGGGTAGCTCCCTGGGGTGCTGCAGCTTCCGCAGGGCTCTGCCCAGGCTAGTTTCAAAGCAGCTTTTGAATGGCAAGAGATGTATGCGTAAGTTAGACTCAAATCTGCTTCTTTATCCTGAGCTAAGTTTTAAACTGGAATTAGAACATGCCTGATAAACTCAGGAAGGACCAACTTCAAAAATATTATGACTGAGAAAAACTTTCTACTTCATTGTACAAAATACCAAGAAACATAAGACACACATTTTCATGAGAAAAAAAATAAAATACAAAAGACTTCCCACTAAAAATGAAAAAGAAAATGTCTGTCATTGTGAGAGTAGAAAGACTACAGAAACAGTTCTTGTGTTTGGTAGTTTGCCAATGAATCAGAAAGGGCTGGTAAAAATGCATTCATTGTGCAGAGCCCCCTCACTCCTGAAAAAACTCCTTTATTCACAGAGACAAGATTCTGCTCTCATATATAGCACGACAACTCCTGTTAAGTCAATGGGAGTTGACTTGCATTACGCAGAGGAGACTTTTGTGCAGATATTCAGCATTTGTTTACAGTAGGAAAAAGAGCCTCTAACTAATTGCTGAAAACTATTTCCCTGCTTATTTTTCATACAAAGGGCTTGAAGTGAGGAAAGCTCAATTTGTAGGAATTTCAACTTCACAGCTATCAGGGGTTTTATCCATTTTATAACACATGCAGTCAGAGTTAAGTTTCAGATCATTTTCATAGACAAGTGAAAGAGCTTCTTAATTAAAGCTTGTTTTAGAAGACTTTATAAAAATAAGGTATCTGCCTTAATTGCTGAAATGCTTTTCTCCCATTTTGAGCTAACACTTTGTAAACAGTAGCTGAGCGAGGAACCACTGGCACTGTTACTGACAAAGTCTGTCTGCAAGAGACTAGTGAAGTACAAGGACTGAGACGGAAAAAGGATCCAGGCAAGACACCTGGCATTAGCTGGTGGGTAACTCTGGGGCAGGGGCACGTGGGAAGCCATTAGGAAGAGGAACTAAAAAAGGAAGATGAAGTTTAATGATGAAACTCACACTTAATTGTGAAATGCTACTGAAAGAGATGGTCCCTCCTCTCCCTGTTCCACTGTCCCTTCCAAGCCTCGTTGGGACTTTTAGCATTGGTGTTCATTTTACCCCATGATGACCTGATTCAGAGAGCTGAACTGAAAGAAAATGGATCATACCAGTTTAGTTTCCTGACTCGGCTCACAAGGGAGACCAGGGCAGGCAGCAGGAGGAATGGGACTACCTCTTTCAGTAGCAGCAATTAGATTGGCAGAACCACATCCTGAGTTCAGCAGGGGACCTGGGCAGCAAGCCAAGGAGAAAGCCAGCGCTGGCTAAGCCAGGAGACTGAGGCTGAAATGAAGAGTCTATGGAGACAGAAAACGGTTGAAAAATTGATGTTGGAGGGAATGTAAGGCCTGGAGAAGTGAGGTGGGGTTTGGAAGGAAGAACAGGGTAGAAAGAAATTGCAGGAGTCTCTGCTGTTGCTGGAGCACCATGTCCTGCCCCTGCTACTACATTAGAAAATGCAAAATTTCACTGTTCCTTTACCATCAAATTTTGTGATGCCAATTATGAGCCAATGTGCATATGTCACTGCCTTCTGTTATCACAGAAGATGATAACTTCTTACTCTTACCAGTAATCAGTGCATGCAACAGGCAAAAGGCTCTTCTAGTAATCTAATCTTTTTAATAAAAGCAGTGGTATCATACCAACATGACTGTCTTATGATCTTACTGACACGTCTCTAGGCTGTTAAAAAAGGAGGGAAGGAAAAGATAATTAAAAAAAAAAGGGAGAGAAAGGAATTTGAACACGTGGAAATTAGAAAAATCATAGAATTAAAGTTCATGTATGTTGGCTAATAAATGACTAAAGAGAAGCAAGAAAGACTCATGATACAGCCAAATTCTTCCCCTAAAAGTGATACCTACAAAACCATAAAGTTTTGGAAGACAAATTTTCATTTAGATTTTCCTGTTCTTTGCCTGGCATGTCTGTTTCGATCTCTCTCACATGAAAGTGTTCATTTTTTTTCCATTCAGTTTTCCTCTGCATCGACGTTTCCCCACTGATGTAAATTTAGTCCATACAGTGCTGGTAGCTTGTGCAGACAACTGTGAAATACAATAGGTTGCCCCTCTAATTTACTTAAATGCTACTGAGAAATTGTTCCGTGATGGGAACTAGTATTTTCAGTTTTCCCAGTCCAACTTCTCCCGGTCAAGTCACTGATTCCCTTAGTGATTTTAAACAAATCATTTGATTTAATTGTACCCATCTCAAGCCAGCTGGATAACTAAAGTAAAAAGCAGCTCTTCGTTGAAAACCAAATGCTGTGCCTGAACTGTGCCTTCTTCAGTAAACAAACACGGGTGAGATTAACACATTTTCCCTTGGGACCGTTGTGAGGGAGTCAAGCATTCCAAATGTCTTTCAAAACCTAGAAGATGGGTTCGAATTCGGTCTTGAAAGACATTTTTGCTAATCCAGAAATTAACATGTTGTTTTTGCATAGAATAAAGGATCTTAAATATTTAGAAGCATATTATCATGGTGTTTTTAAAAGAGATACTGTTTTCTAAAGCATTAATTTACTGTTCACTTCAAACAGACTAGATCTGAACTGTTATGTTTTTAAAACTCTGGTGGCTTGCTTAATGAATGCTTGTGACTCAGAAGGCCTATTATTAGTCCTTCTGAGCATACATTAGCTAAAAAAAAGAAAAAATACAGCAAGCTTGCTTTTATGGACTGTTTAGCAGAAAGTTCACTGTATTATATAAACCATTGCCATGTAGTTCTCCTTTAACCGTTAATAAATAGATCATAACCTACTTGTTCTGGGTATGTTTCATTTTACTTCCTAATTCAAATTGTGTGTTACATACACCTTAGTGATGGTGACACCAAACTGAAGCTGTAAAAATATTTAATCAGCTGGTGCAGGAACAGCTCGACTATTACATTCATCTGAGGCTCTACTAACTCTTTGTGAATATTTCTGCCACTCTGGGAGAGCCAGATCTAAAAGGATAAACACCTTCATCTCCAACCACGAATGATACTGAAGATGCTCAGCATTTTTTCAGTGAAGTCTTACATCCGTCTGTTCTTGATCAATTCATTCGTAGGGAGTATCCCTCTAGTAAGTATGATTGTGGAATGCCCACACAAAGTCACAAGGCCTACAAACTGAAATAGCGTCAACTTTTTATGTTATGCAGTCAATCTGTTTATTTATACGACTTTGAAAGAGGAAGTTGGTAAAAAAGAACTTTTGAAAATGTAGAATAAAATGGAAAATGACAGTCAGCATTTTTTTCTAGTCTGAAAGTGTGGTAATTCCACTGTTACTTTATTTTTGGTCTGACGTTTTCACAGCATTTTTTGTAAGATTAGATTACCCTTACCTCAAATTATTGAATACTTTTAAACAAAATTATAACCTCTTTGCAACTGATTTTTGTTGATTTTTAACTATCTGAGGATTTGAAAGAGCAGTAGATACACTTGTAGTCTATAACACAGCCTTATAAGTTAATAATATAGGAATAATATTAAAGAGGATCAGAGCTACATAGGGCCCATATGCCCATTTCTTCTGATTCTGCAGACTCCTGCAGGTTTAATTCCCAGTAAATGCTACTGGATTTTCCCTTAAGTGCCACCTATAAAGGGTTTTAATTATTTTTAAATTGTATTTTCTAAATTTTTCTCACATGTGAACAAGCACATTCAACACGCCTCCCTTTCCATTGCTCCCTCATCATAATACAATCTAAAAATGTTCATTTTACCTCCTACTGCCGGATGCAATCCTTTGAAGGAAAACCGTTCTTAAACCAGTACATTTAACCGACCTCTCTACACTTCAAGGGCAACAAAAAGTGCTTACTACCAGATGATGGTAAAATACACATTTTTA
Organism: Falco cherrug; assembly: GCF_023634085.1. Taxonomy (NCBI): domain Eukaryota; kingdom Metazoa; phylum Chordata; class Aves; order Falconiformes; family Falconidae; genus Falco; species Falco cherrug. Next base: position 16,534,729 of record NC_073707.1, on the reverse strand, counting down.
AATACATAGCAGCTCAGAGGAAGTTTTTTTCTGATTCATACTGCAGATAAAAACAACAAATATCCACACTGAAGTGCTCATGTACTAAGTAAAACCGCTGTGTCTTCTCCCCAAGCTGTTCCCCTGCACAGGGGGGATAATACCTGTACAGGAATGGGATAATTCCCATACAGGAATGGAAGCACTTGAATAGGAGAAGCAAGATTTAGTCCACAAAAAACCAAAAGAAAACCCTGTCAAAATGCAATCTGCCCTGTCAAAATCACAGAGCCTATCAGAAAATAAAATCTTAAAACTACAAAAAACCCTGAGTATTAAAAAATAGACTGGTGTTCTATATCCTTTTTATCACAGTTCTCTGCTGTTGTAATTGTGAGTACTTTGTTGTTATAATAGCAAATAAATAAAAAATGAAGACTGATGAGAAATCATTTGCTAAGAGAAGGAGGAGGAAATCATTTATAATAAAAGCCTATCTGTGTAGATTTGTGCAAACATAATTGCACATTCTAACATTCAGTCCGAAGACATATTGATTATATCTAAGAGATCTACTTGTTAACAAATTTGGAACTACAGAAATTGATTTTTTTTTAATAAGTCCATAATACGAATAAAAAAAAAGTACTTACAGTCATCCTAAAGAGCAAATACACTGTGATTTCTGGCAGTAGCAGTCACAGTGCAGTTTCCCTGTGTGGAAGATGATTTATGAAGCTCATGATGGAATCCTACTTCATATGTGCTACGAAGACTAGTGCTGCTTTCTTAGCTTTTAAACAAATACTGAGCATACATAGTTGGTCACTGCATTGAACACACCTATAGCGTTAAGGCCACTATAAAGTTACTATCCTTGCGCTGCATGTCAAGTTGGAGCACTGAAATTTGGCACATAGAAGAAGGTTCTTAACAAGGTTCTTAAAGGTTATTAACCGATACTTGAGAGGAATGACTGGTGTTGCCCTGTGTAACTATAGCAGAAACACAGAGAGTTAATCACATTTAAAACACTGAAGTGACTGGAGAGAAATGGTTACTTGCACAGGTTGTTTTGCAGGACAGCACGTAATGAATTCATATTCTTAACACAATGTATTCTATATGGCAGATTTCTCAAATCCATTCTATATTGCCCAAAACAGTGTTCAAATTAGTGCTTCCTGGTGTAGTAGTTAAACATCTGCCTTAAGTTTACCCATGAAACACAACTATATCTGTTCCCTCCCTGTCCATAGTTGTCAAGTGGTTGAGATGATCTCAACAAGAGCAGATTATTTATTAGTATCCTAAGTCATTACATCAGTACCCTCAGTGAAGTCTAGGCAGGGCAGCCGTAATATGTGCCTTGTAAATATGCGTTCAGTATTCTAAAACCTTAGAAGGAAGCTTAATTTCATATTGTTATATTAAATTAGGCCTCTTCACTTAATGACTAAGAATTTAAATTACCAAGATACAAATCCAGTTCATCTTATATACATACCCTTAAGTAAACTGGGAGACAAATAAGCCACATATTGGAAACTCTATTTAGATGGGAGGAGGAATTGTTCATGCGGCATAAGGAACTGTCAGTAATTACTGTTAAACATTGTTCTTGAACACAGACTAAGAAATTCTGGACTTAGGGGAATCGGTGTTTTGCCATTAGTGCCATTTCTATAGTGGAAACACAAAACCTCATTTGCACTCCTCAGCTGTTAACTTTGAAATGGCTTGTATCTTTAAAAAAAAAATCAATTTGAATTTCCTGCACTGCATTTATTTACAAAGCTGTGAGCATTCCATTGTTACCGTCATTGCCTTTCCATTTTAATTACATTTGGGGCAGATTTCTTATCCTGTGATTAATATGCAGGTGAAAAAACAACACTGAAGAGTTAGTGATGGGACAAAGATCGGATTTCTTTTACTAACTTGGTTCTGGCTTATGCTGAGATTCTACAGGTATATATTTTCTAGATGGTATAGAGAGCAGAGCGGTAGGCTCCCCTTTCCCTTATTCTGGCTGCAGCCTTCTGAGAGGGGAGCTGCCTGGACGAGCATCTCTGGAGCAGAGGGCAAGCAGGGCAGCCACAGGCACAGCAAGCCGGGAACAGCAGGCAGGAAAGCCCGAACTAACAGAAGGGTTTGCCTGCAGCAAGGAAAGGGCTCTGAACCAGACCCAGAAATAAGGGTGTTTCTACAGGAACCCAATGGGGAGCTGTGTACATTATGTACAGATAGGGAGGCTGCTGAAAGTTGCCCAATGGAAGGCAAAACTCGAGCAGAGGGATTGATCCTGTGAGGTGCTGGGCAGGAGGTTATTGGCAAGCTTTTGAATCAGACTCCATTACCAAGCCTCAGCTGTCTCTGTGAAGATCTCTCGTTTGCAGTTTGGTGTGCTAACACCATCTCACTTTAGAGACAGGAGGCTTTTGGTTTCTTTCAGCATGTTCACTTTAGAAAAAGACTCAGTCTACTTTAAAGCCTTTGGTGACTCAGAGGTCTGTCAGTTAAAAGTGATAAATAACCATATATGATACATTGTATGAAAATTACCTATATGAATATGTAAATGCAACATTCAGCTAAAAACAACACACACAAGATGTATTATGATATACATTCCTGACAAGAGTAAATTTAATTCCTGGAATTAATGTAGCCATAATTCTTAAGCTGCAGTTTCTTCTTTTCTGTTTTAGCACGTCCTGTTATTTGAGTTGCTCTTCAACAGTTTAGCAGCAGGAGAAATGCAGCAAGGCTCATTTAAAACCTAAACCCAGGAGATAAATTCCCAACAACGGATGTCTTGAATAGTCAAATGGGATCTCCGTTGTTAATCATACAGAAACTTTCCCTGGTTTTACTGCTAGATTTGTAAACTCTGAAAAAAAAATATTAGTGTCTCTTACTTTCTAACTTGGTTTCTGTAATCTCAGCAAAGACAAAATCCCATTGTGACACACATACTCTGCTTTTCACCAAATATTTCTACTTCTTTCGGATCAAATCATACATAGTAAATCAGTTTCTAGAGACAATTAGCTGATTAAGGTTCCTATTAATTAAAAATTCCTTCATTCATATTATTCACTTTTCTAAGTTTGTGTGCAGTTTAAGTCAAGTCAGTGCACTTCTTGTTTTGAACATCTCTCAGAGTAAATCCTTCTGGCATCTGGAAATCTGAAGTACTCTTTCACTAGGGCTCATGGCTGTTGCCATGAAAAAGAAAAGAGGAATTGTGTTTCTTCATAAGGGTATGCACAATCCTGAAGACATTTCCTACCATATAGTTAAAAATATTTTTTTCTAACTTCTCTTTTGTTAAAACTCTTCCCTGCTCCAAAAAGGGTTGACATTAAGCATAAAATAAATTTCTGTCTGAAAGTGAGGCAGCAGAATAGCCTTAAAAAATCCTTAGGGTATCACTTAGATTTAAATAAGCATCTGTGACCAAAGAGTCTCTTGTAATAAAGATTTCTTAATTGAGTTCCACTGAGCACATTTACTATGCTCTCAAGCTGTTCAAGTGTCTCCTTCTGTGTCTCCCTCCTCATTGCTTTGCTGATTTAATGAAATAAAAAGGCCTTTAAATTGACAAAACCATTTCTGTTTTCAGTAGAAGCAGAAAACTATACTGAGGGCTATGCGGTAATCTTTAAATTATACATTGAGCAACTGAGAAATTGGTAGGTATACCATCCCTCTGGAGATGAATACACTGAACTTCACTGCAGTTAGCTTAATATGCATGGGTAAGTTAGACAGTGTAGTTCTAACTTGATGGTTGTAGGCTGTTGGAAAATAAATTAATTTCTTCAAAAGAGTCTAAATATTTTATCATCTAGGTGACCTAAAGATACATATCAAAATCTGAAACCCGACTGCTGCATGCTCTTATTTATCAGTTCTGCTGGTAGAAGCATTAATTGGAGTCTCCTAGCTAGATAAAGGAGAAAACAAATGAACAGAGGATTGTTCACTTGGTTTACTATAAATCAGAAGGTATTTGCAAGGAAAAAAAAAAAAAAAAAAGATTCAGACAGCATTTCCTTTCTCGCTATTGTAAAAAAAGAAAAAATCATCATTGTTCATTTAAAATAATAGCTTTTACAGAATGAGTCTATTTTTTTACCTTACCGGAAGATTGCAAGAACAAAACACAATTAATGCATTTGCTGCCATTCCTGATTAAAATGAAGATTTAAAGCCCTGTATATCCTGTCTTAAACTGATTTTAAAATGTTTATTTTTCAGATATTGTCAAGAGCACAGTCATTTCAGAACAACGGTTTACAGTCTGGCGCAGTGGCTGTTCCATGGCTTTCAGAATAACAAATTATCCCTGTATATATGCAGACAAAACCTGGAAGATACTTGCTAATACAGCTCGCTAATTACAACTTCCTTCCTGCAAAAGCAGTAATTGCCATTATTGTTTTAACTTCTCATTTTCTCAAATTAAAAACTTCCCTTCTATTTTAATTCTAAACTAAGGACTAAAAAGATACCTGTAGCTGATTAATCCCTCAACTAATTAGCCCTGCATAAATATGATTGGGACAAAAAGCTGAAGGGATGCACCGGATTTATGCTCTATTGTTACACAGAAGATAATGTCATCACACGCCTGCTCTTGGGTTTATTAGCATAATAAAACTAAAGACCTTGTTGTATGGTACCCATGGCCAGCCTTTGACTTCAGACTTCAAAAAATAATCTTCATCTTTTCCTTCTCACCGAAAAAAAGATTATGCAAAAGATTATGTAAAATACCTGAGAACTTGTGCTCTACATCTGCTTAGGGAGTGCTCTGAAATCACTACTATAAATATTAAGGATATGGTGTAAACTGCATCATAACTCACCAGTTTTGAGGAAGGCCAAGTTTCAGAACTGATGCATTTGGTTCACTTCAAAAGGAGTTCAATTTCTTAAATTTGGTAAATCTCAACATTTAAAAAGCCCCCGTAATATATGGAATCCTGAAAATCAGGGTCACACTTTAATCGATAGCAAAGGCAGTTAAATAACTTATGTGCAGCAGGAAATCAACATTCCCAAAGCCAGCAACTTTCATGTACTTTGAGAAAATAAGTAAGATTTGGTTAGGAATCTGTCATCTGAGGACACCACACACCTGGAACCGCGTATGTTTTCCGGTCCATATCTGGATCTCCATGCGAATCAGTCCTTACATTACCTAGAGCAGATTCTTACAGCATGGCCATCTGTGGAGCCTGTTCCCCTCACTGCTGTTAGCTCTGCAGATGAAAAGGAGCTATTTAAGGTGAGGAAAGTGTTGGCAGCAAAACAAACCAGCTTGGTAAGAGATCGGGAGGTTTCAATCTCTTGGCAAGAAATCAAAGTTTCCTTCCTTCCTTTGTTTAAAACACTTGATCCACTATTCTCTGTACAAGGCATACGGAAAGTTCTGAGGAGATTATCCATTTCTTTATTCCTTCCCCTGCCTGGAACCAGTGTAACGTAACAGTCTTTAGAAGGACCGAGGATCACAGTACATACTCAGTTTTAGTTCTCATGGGTAGCAGATCTTGGATTAGGATCGTGAATTAATGAATTACAGAACTTTTCATCCGGCAACTGTCACCACGTTTTCGTTCACATCAAAAAGAATATAACATTTTGATTTAGCATTGAGACACACTGAAAGATGGCAAACAAAGCAAAAAATGTGAGCTGCAGAAATGAGAAAAATCACCTTCGGGGGGAATTCAGGAAAACCAGTATTTGAACATCTACCCACTGCTTGTTTTCACAGAGAGGAAGTCTCATCATGCAATGTAGTATACCAAGATGAAAGCACAAGAAACTAGTGATTCTTAGGTTGTATCAGACAAGGTATCATTTTTAATTACTTTAAGCAGCATACAAAGTACCCTTGCCGTTTAGTAGACAGCACATTTTCTCATTTCTTCCTCCACATAGGATGAAAAGATGCAGTTGTGCAATACAGATATAGAAAACAGCTGCCCATATTGCTTAAAAAAGCACTGAGAATACTGCTGCTTTTACTATTAAATAAAACCAGATGTGAGCACCAATAGATGTATAAATATCTCATCATTACACAACCTTTTCACAGCCTCTCAGAGAGTTCATCCTTTCTAATGCAATATCTTAAACTTTAATGTTTTTACGCAAGCATGCTCTGACAGCTCATTAGTTTGATGCCAGGTTCCAGATTTCAGCACTATTATTTCTCACTTTCAGTACGTTAGCGTGGGAAAGCAAAAGTTTACATACTTGCACAACATAGTGCTGGCAGCACAGCTTAGCCATCTTAATAAAATATCCAGAATTAAGTCTTTGCCTTCACTCTGGGCAACAAGATATTTAAACTGGTCTCCTTAAATCTTGCTTAGTATTAGGATGAATACTTATTTCTGTGTGGATGCTGATTAAAATAGCTTGCACCAGTTTATTTACAGACATGTACAGTAATTATATCTTCCCTTTAAAAAATATTCCTTAAACTACAGCCTAATTTTCAATATATGTTGATTTCATATTTTTCATCTTTTTGGACACCAGTTAATTGCTGACATCTCATTACATTTCAAGGTAGCTCTGTTTTTACCAACTTCATCGTAGTTTTGTGGTCAAAAATAGTCTTTTTATCTGTTTGCCGAAATGCATTGATATATCAGGTCTTCATGGGGGATGGCATAGAAGTCAGTGTGGAGGAAGGGAGGAAACAGATACCTTGAAAAGAACAAAAAGAAAAATTTCCTGTCTGTATTCATCAAATTTCTTTGCCTAATGTTTTCAAATCAGCTTCATAGTTCCTGCATAATTAGAGTAGAATAAAACAGATTTACAAGACAGATACCACATTTGAGATTACTATTCTGTCAACTGTCCTTCTGCACAAGTTCAACAGAGAGTTTCCTCCTGTTGTTCGTGATATCCTGTTGGTGTTATGTTTTGGGAATAGGATCACAATTTTCTTGGGCTTGTTTGTAAATCAGGCATCTCTCTCTCGTAAACTACAGAGGAACAGGCTAAATTGGTAATTGGTACTAGCTGTTTTTCTTTATGAACATGATGTTATTCTTACTGCTAATTACAAAAATTATCCGTACTTCTTACTATTAATTTAATTCCCTCACACAAGGAAGTGCACAGGCAGGAATGCTTTAGGGGTCTCCCTGTTTGGCAGACATTATCTCACTGGTTCCACACTCCGATCATCCCTTTCTATCAAGAAACAGCTTCACTGTCGTTTGATCTAGAGAAGCAGTTCCTAACAGTTTGACTGAACTGACTCAGTGAATCATGCAACGTGCCTTTTTCTCCGCTTTCATATGACTAAAGTCACTTCTGACTTGTACACTGGTGTCGTCAGAAGCAGGCTCAAGCTCTCAGAAGCAACCACTAAGGCAGGAGCGCTCTACACCCTCCCAAGAAGTCCAGGATATCAGAACAATTTATCTCTTTGTAGTTCCACCAATGTATTTCTGTGGACCGACACGTAACGAAGCACTGCAGACTAGCAGTTAAAAGGAAGCTTTCACCCCTGTTGAAAAGGTGTTCAGTCACAACAGTATGTATTACAGGAGGAACGTTTGCAGACAGGATTAACTAATCTCTTCTTACTTGCAATAGACCTTTTACCCCAGTGACTGAAAAGTCACGAGACCTGTCTAGCACATCCCATGTCATGCTTGCACGAAGTCTTGCAAAGCAAACAGGACCGAACATTCCTCTACAATAGCTGTTTTCTTAAACACTTACCCCACTATTGTTAACTGAACTACAAGTTATGACAACTGATACATCCATAGTCATCCCTTTGGCATTCTTTATAAAAACATGAATCACAGAAACATTCATGATGAGGAACTCCCATCACAAGGACATGTATATGGTGTGTCATTCAGCCTTGCTGTATCTTTCCACTCTGTAAAATGTAACTGTCAGAACAACTTGGTTGAATCACAGAGGCCAACATGTAGGTTTGGTAAAGGACTCTGATAAAACACATGCCAAAATTAATTAGTTATGTTTAGCTTCAAGTGATGCTTGCATACAGGAAAAAAGCGAACATTTTTTCTTCATTAGTCATTCTACCAAATATTGCAGTAACACCACATCGGTGTACCTTAATCAGAGAACAAAACACTAGGAAGCAACTGGCATACTAACAAAGCTCAGACACTGAAAAGCATGGATAAAGAGCATAAACAGGATAAAATAACTGCTAAACAGATTGTACTTGCACTTGTCAACAGGAAAGGGAGGAATAAGCCACTGCAGCTGCCCCAAAGTTGTCAAAGGAAAAGGAATAGAATATAGCCAGAAGCCCTTTCTAACAAACTCACAGTTTTTTCCCATGTTTCTCCCCCTCAAAGTCTTTCACCACTTGGAGTAACACTTGACTGAAATGGTGTCGACAGCTATTCTGTACGGCACCTTTCGTCTGTCCAAGCTACAGAATTAAGTTTCCCTGAAAGTTTAAGTGGCTTCATCCAGAACTGTGCCAGCCTTCTGGAGGTGCCAGGAGAAGGTACAGATGTGGGATAAATGTAAGAACAATACACTATGTAACACAAAGAAATTAACTCGAGAGATTGGTGTGAATGGCGTCACCAGCTACAGATGTCACCAAGATCTATTTTCCCATGGATGTAGTTACTACATTGTAAGAGACACAGTGACAGCCCCTAAGTTCTTGCTCTTCCTCTTTTCCAGGCAAGAGATGCCTGAAAGACTTCTACTCCCTTATGAACACTGAGTACTTATTCACGCTTTTGCAGATGCAGAGGGCTTCCTGGTAGGAATTTTATACTAGCTCTGCTTAGGTTCAGACTTATATAAATGAAAATAAAAAATCCACAAAACCAAACAATAATTTCCTAATAAACATTAAACTTTCGGTCTAGTTTTAATTTTAAAATTAACTACTCTACTTAGAATTACTTGCTGTAATAATGCAATGCCTAGTTATATAGTTATATGCTTAATTGAGTTTGTTTTCACTTTCTGTCCATGCATCCCCTAGTGTGTCTACAAAGCTCCCTAAGGCTATCATACTGCAATGCTTCCCTGGGCCACAGTGACCACAGCTGACCTTTACCCATAACATTCCAAGTGACAGGTTTCATACTATAAAAGAAGCCAGCAATTTCTGCTATCCATAGATTTCAAAACTCATGTGTTTATCACTTGGGAAAAACGTATGCTTTGCTTTTAGCAGAAGTCCCAGAACTGGTAAGATTTTCAGCGCTTCTGTAGTGCTATGAGCCATAGTTGCTAAGATCTTAATTTAAATGCTGTTACAGAGAAAAAACACTGTGCATAATTAAAATATTTTTTTACAATTCATTACTGCCTAAATAGGTTAAAGGAATTTAAATATTTTGGTATTAGAAATCAAGTGATAGCATATTTCAGTTGGAAGGGACCTATTACGGTTACCTAGTCCAACTGCCTGACCATTTCAGGGCTGACCAGAAGTTAAAGGCAATTATTAAGGGCACTGTCCAAATGCCTCTTCAACACTTGACAGGCTTGGGGCATCGACCACCTCTCTAGGAAGCCTGTTCCCTTCCTTGAATCTGGCTGGAGGTCCACCTAAGCTGAAGGCTTCTGTCCCTGGTGTAAAAGTAGCAATTTATACTTTCTAAGGTAAGTGACACGAGCATACTTATCTTAATCATAGATGTGAATATTCAGATTGGAAAAATGTTACATATATATCATTAAAAGCTGTAAAAGCAACAATATTTTAAATACAGTATTACGGGCACTTTCTTTCCAACAAACAACGCTGATATTAAAAGTATATAAAACCATGCATCACTTTATAGCTACATCGCACAATTACAGGCCATCTGGTCTAACTAGAGATCTCACTTTAGTTCCATTTTGCTTTCTGTATTGACATTTGTTATAGTTGAAGAAATGACTGTCTCGAGTATTCTGTTTGCTAAGAGGCTCTTAACTTCACGTAAAGTTGCCTTCCCTAATACAGATGCTACTTGGATAGCCTGGAAGTTGCACACAGGTTCCAATTACTAAATCTATTACATTCTGGAATAGAGATAACTACTTGCTGCCACACAAGGTGCTTGTTGACTAAATGAACCTTTGCCATGATGCAGCTGGAGGTACACAGCTAGAGTTTTATTGCCACTGATAAATAATCTCTGTGAACAATGATTTCATTCGATTAAAACTAAACCTTTTGTCTCTTTGTGCTCAGTGAAATTGGTGGGGTAAGGGTAAAAGGGACGGTGTCAAAGAAAATTTGGTCTTGAGATACAACTGAAAGCTTTTCCTTTTATACCCTCCTCAGTGCCAGCAGCCTTTCTTCAGTGTTGTCCAGGATACTTTAAATGATGCTCTTATAAGAACAGATTTCAAGCCATTACAAATACTCAGATTTCAGCCTTCTTCCATTAAAATTATCAAGTAGTTCTAACAGCAGTACTAAGTCAAAGAGGACAGGAAAGACAGGGCTGTAAGTACAATCACTGCAGAGTGGCCAGGGCACTCAGTACCCTTTCACAGATGGCATTTAATGCAACAGAGTTCACAATTTACTTTTATAGATTAGATTAAAACTTGCATGCACCTTATCTGCCTGAAAAAGAGGCAGGCAAGTGAGACGCCACAAAGCTGGCAAAGGAGGAAAAAGAGAGACAGCTAGAAGAAAAAAACAGCAGTCTCATATTACGTAATTTTCTTTTGCCACAAGAACTTAAGTGTCCCACAACCACAAGGTTATTTTCCTCCTACAACTTCACCCCTCATTTTCTATCCTAAACACACAATGACTTGGTCAATACACTTGCCCCGGGACCTGATCTTGCACACTTGCATATACATTCAAGTTTACTCACATAAGAAGCACCACTGTCTGCAGTAAAATAATCCATCAAACACGTAAATCTTTTAGGATCACTGGCTCTGTTTTGTTAAGGTGAAGCAGGATGTTAAAATAACTTTGTTCCTGAAAGTGTAACAAGGAACTTTACAGTGACAGGAAGAAAAGAATGAAGCATTTCCCGGAATCCTTAAAAGAAAATGAAATTTTTAAAATACACACTGAAAATGCTAACAGAAATAATCTTTGCTCTGCTTTACCATAGTGCAAACAGTTGTCCACATTCTGAAATAGAGAATTTTAGAAAATTAGAAAGAATCATTTCAAACACATTCTTCTCTGTCATACACTGTGCCAAACTGTGCATTATCAGACTTCGTGATGTGCTTCTTTGAATGATTCATGGACCACTTAACATTACAGTATCTCGCTGATACACATCCTGCTGGGATTTATTGACATTGTAACATTTCTAAAACTATATAACCTGATGTTATGCATGCGTCAAGTCATGAATTCACAGATCTCAGTATTGTAATACATGTTGAAAGACCCAGATTTGTAACACCTGGTATCACAGGGGATATACAATTCTAACACGACATTAAATCCTGGTCCTTCCTATACATAACCTCTTTCCATATGGGAACATGGATATCCTGAAAAATGAGTTATGCACAAGAAAACCTACAATCATTTCAAAGTACTGCTTTATGCCTTGGAGGAGGATTTGTGAAATGGCATTTCTATGAATTTGAGGTGTACCAATTCAGGATAAAAGTTTGACGCCACTAGCACCAACAGGTTTCTCACAGCTGTAGTAAGAGAGGTGGGGGACGGTGGTTTTCTGTGTTTGTTGTTGTTTTAGCACATACATAGTAAAGTTTTCTGTCTGAGTTTCTTAAATCTATTAGCCTAATATATTCTAAATATATTACAAATATATTAGACCACTCTGTGAGAGCTTTATACAGATGGGAGCAATGAGAAATACAATCACTGGATGTCAGCAGTAGAAGCATTCTCCTAAATCTGTGCCAGAACCACACGACTCTCCTCTCAACCTCCTCTGCTTTTCCCAGTCTTTCAGGATCATCCTTCTCAATAAAAGCCCAAGTCAGAATTCAGCTTATAATGTTTTGAACCAGAGACAGAAAGTCTCGCCTCAAAAGGCAGCCAATTATATGCTCATAATTCATGAACAGAATTATCCACTAATCCTAACTAACGCTGTTCTTCAAAATTTTCACTTGAAAATTAAGTATATAAAGCACTGGAAAAGCAAATTTAAAAGGAAAAAAAGGAACAATTATTTTTCTATGTAGAACAACACAATGTACTACCAATGTATTACTTAGCTGTGACTAAATCACTTAAGAGTATTTCAAACTACAGATTTTTAATTTTGGGACAAGGTATTAAGATTATAAATAAATACTAAAGCTATGTGTTGCATGACAGACCTGACTATAGAAGACATCGTATCTATTCGTTTTCCTCTTTTAAAACAGATGTGCAAATTCAATCCCAGTGTCTAGATAAAAGAAGTCTTTCAGTTCAGTAGAAGGTTTGCTCTACGAAAAATAGGAAATGAAGTATTAGCAGCCTCCAGGACTCCAAGCAATAGAGCAGTTTCAATTTCCACTTGAGTCAATGGAAATTATGGACAGACAGATGACAGTAAACAGCAGGCAGAATCAGTTTTGAAAGTTGTAGCCAACAACTACCACCTATTTTCTTACATAGAAAATCAGCACAGTGCATCTCATCAGTAACATATTTAAGCAGTAGCAAGTACTTGCAGAAATGTTTCCAAATAATTCAATTTAGGTTTTCATAAAATTGAAAAATAAAACACAAAAATTTACATGATAACCAATGAACGTTTGAAGACAGTGCCAACGTGCACATATTACCTTTCCATCATTGCAGCACTTAGTAGTATAATGCATTTTTGCAACTACTGAATTAAAATCTATGTTGCACTGAAATAAATGTCTTGTAAAAAGTCAGTTACAAATTGGTCTATTTGCAGCTTAATTTATCACCAAAATACAGAAAAATTATCAGGAAACCCGATAAAAATTTATAATTGATTGTAATAAAGAACCTGTATTTAATTATAAACACATTTTCTTTGCATATGGTAATACCACTTAAAAGTATACACTTAATAAATAAATGCTTTATTCAGTTAAATTGGTGCAATTCTTCACTCAGTTAAAATTAACTTTAAAAACAGTTTGAACCTGTCAGTCCTATTTCCTAGCGATATGCAGAGCCTTCTTTTACATTTTATGACAATTTGAACAGATGACAATCATACCATCCAGAAACTAACAGAAATTAAGAGAACAACAGACTGGCTAACTGGTAAGATTCCAAGTTTGACATGGTATATGATCTGCACTGCCTAATTGAGAATATTACTTGAAAATTAAAAATCTTTCCTGAAAACTGTAGAACAAAGAGGAAATGTTAGTAGAAACAACAAGCAAATAGGAAGAAAACCAACAAATCATTGTATTCAAAATGGTAGTCAGTCATTTTCAAAAGGTGTTGCCTCTTCACTCTATTACTGCTTTTGGTATTACAGCATTTCTATCATTCTAAGTTTGTTAGAGATATATGGTTCTTCATCTTGATATATCTCAAATAAAACAAAAAAATCGTTTCCTTTGTCAGAGCAAAGGAAAATAACATAGTCTATACAGCTGGTGGTCCTACATAGCCTGTCAACGTCATATTACACTGATTGGTTCTCCTTAAAGAGATGCACTGAGTTTCTGAAAGTGTCAGAATATGGAAAGTTCTGAGTGCTTTCTACTCCTTTTGTTAATGATGTGGTATTTACAACAACAAACAAACTCCTGACTTAGCTTCACCTCCATTTGCATAACCCCTGGACTCTACTCTGTTAGGATCATTCAGTTCTTCAAACAGTCCTGTTTCAATAATTTCTTCCTGCCAGGCTATAGGGACAGCACCCGTCGCAAACTTTTTGAAGAACTTCTTATCTTTGTCGTCAAACTCAATTCCTCGTACTTCAGAGAAGTCAGCAATGTCTGCAACATCTTTGGCATAGACAACTGACGGATCTGGCACAAATGGAGGGTCAATAAGGTTTGCCTCTAGCCTGTGGAAATTGATTGTTTTGAAGAAATTATGTTTTCTTGGGTCATCATCTGCATTTCTGCAATAAAGCAAAGGTTTGTTTGTCAGTACAATGTTTTGCTCTCAGATTGATACAGGTGTGTCTGTGTTGTGTACGTGACCGTATTTTAAAGTAAGGAGATGACAGATAGCTAGATCTCATGCAACATAACTCCTTTTTTTTTTTTTTTCCCCCCATAATCAAAGAATGCTGCATTGCACAATAGAAGCTGAGAAACAGAAAACATCCTGATCCCATTATTCATTACGCTGCCTCTCAGGGTAAATCAATCCGGGCAAGGTGCCATGCAAGAGCTGCAGTGCCGCTTCTGGCAGCGGGCTGAGATACCATAGCCAAAGATACACCTTAACCAGAACAGAAGACACAGCAGGATGGGGACGGGGAGTATCAGACTTACTCTCCGACAATGAAAGTCCAGTGGTTGGCTCTATATTAAAGAGGGTAAGAATGTCTAAAGTTCTAAGAAAGTCTCGAGTTTATTAAACTCTAGATTGCGGTACACTGGGTTAATACACCTAGGGACTGACTGAGGAACAAGAGTCTGAACGGGAAACCGGTGACATGACATTTCTTCTTGGGTTTATCTTAATTCAAAGCAGTTATGCATTTACTTCATAAAACTCAGTTATGTCACTCTAATAAACACTCCCAGTTTTAGTGAGTCTGTTCAAATTAACTCCTCTTATAAATGAACAAAGATTTTAAGCAAGAGATGCACAGATTATGACATTAGTAAAAGTATGTGTGCCACTGTCACAAACACAATCCTTTACTAATATTAAAACCCAATAATAAAATCCAGAAAGGTCTAAAATAATTGTAACTACGTATTTTAAGTACACATTATCAAAACCAACTGCAGACCTCAGGGAGAACTTTTGCTGTAAAAGAAACAGTGAATTGTTTCATTGCAGACCCATAGAGAGCCTCCTAGGATATTCTAATGATCAGAATAGTCCAAGCCTCAAACACATGCTTGTTAAAGCACAACCAAGGACCACTGCTTTTGAACTGCACCCCTAGCATCAAGGCATGCCAAGTTTGGGTTCCGAATTCTAGTGAAAGGAGGAACAGGGAGGATTACTGTGTTTTCTACACTTTGGTGAGGGTTGTTTTGTTTTTTAGATATATTTTTGGATGCACTGGTTTTGAAAATGGTAACACAGGAAAACCAAATTTGTCTGTTTCTTGGCCTCAGAAAACAGTACTTGCTAACATGTTCTTTTTTTCTTTTCCAACTTTCTTACATCATATACTGGGCAAAGGGCAAGTCCTTACGTATTTCTAAACCATATTCTACGAACCAAATGTAATGCAAACCTTTGACGAGTCTCTTTTATCTTTGCCAATCTGTAGAAGTACCATATAGAAGCAGATTTGTGTGACTATAGAAAAATCTTCATTTTTTAAGACCTTAAACCATCTATGTGGAACAGGCTCTTCCAGCTCGCCCCTACTGACAGTTCCTCCAACACTGTCCTGCCATGCTTCCAGCCTGCCATGGTGCTATCTGGCACACCCAAGATGAAACTACCAGCTGCCCTTTTCAGCTCCCTTGTTAGAAAAATCTTAATTTTGCATCTCTGCTGCCTGTTCTTCTGAGCAGGTCGCCACCAGCCACTAACCACTGTACATCACCGTGACCAGGGTGCTAAATCACATCCTGAATAATGATAGATGCTGCCATTTGGGCATGGGCAATGAAAAAAATACATTTCCAATTGAAAAAAGCCATATGAATACAATTATGAGTGCACAGATTAAGCCAACAGGGATCATGACCTCTGCATATACATAATCTTGCAAAATCATCTCCTAACTTAACTAGTTAGTGATAACCAAGTACTTGAGCAGCCCTTGAGCCTGATGTGATTCATTTACATTCACTGCTAGTTTGAAGTACATTTGAGTTGCTGTTCAAATTAACTTGTGTTCCAGGATGCCAACAGTCCTACTGCACTCACAAAAATTTCACTTCATTTTGCTTTTCCTTTTTGTAATATAAACCAAAAAACACTAGAAGCTGGTGAAGGTCCAGAATGGATTGCTGCAGTGTTTCTTCTCCTCATGTATTTTCTGACATCACCAAAACCATAAAAAGTTTAAAGACATAAAGCTACAGGAACGCCATCTACTGGAACCAACTGAGGCATCTTCCAACTAGCTGGAGATGAACTTGAGCTCCTCCTGTGTGAACTGCACATTTACATAACCTAAATAGAAAGAGCAAAAGAAGTCATCTGAACTCTGTCAATTTTGTATTTCTCCATTTAAAAAATTAAAAAAAAATAAAATATCACTTTACAGATTTGGGATTTCAGATGTCAATCCCAAAAAGCTTGAGTTGAAAACAAGGGTTACATCCTTCCTGAGTTAGCCAGTGACATTGAGTCTTCAACAAAAGAGCATTTTAAAAGGGCAGGTGTACAAAGTAAAGGTGTCCTTGAGCAGCTTTAACTTATGCAACAGGCACTTATATAGATAACCCAAGGTCTTGTTGTCCTTTGTAGAATTACAGCGCTAATCTTTACGTAAGGATGAGCTGTCCTGAATAGTATCGCCCTGTTTAAGACGTACATGTAGGCTTTTATTTTGTATTGTGCCCAGGCAAGGTACACATCCTATCATTCTCCTCTTCTAAGTATGGCATGTAAAGAGAAAGAATATCTTAAATAGCAGAAAATGAAAAATAATCTGTGCAATTACCTTTCTGTGTACATCTCTCCCATTGCTAAGAAATAATGTAACAGTAAGCAGACAGAATGATTGTAAATTATTCCCTTGGCAAAGGGAATGTGGTTACAGTAAAGTCAAGTCTGTTGCTGGTTTTGCTTCATACTTGCTGAATGAACCTGACCACTCAGAATATTTAAATTTCATTTTCCCCTACTCTGAATTTTGTTTATTTCACAAAATGCTGGAAGACTAAACATCTGCAAAGCATGATGTCTTGTAGATTAGAATGCTCTAAATGTTTGTTATTAAATTTGTTTTTAAAATAAGCTTTTTAAATGTATTAAAAATAATACAGATTTTGTATCAAACATACTCTATGCACTGTTGAAAATACCATTTTTTTTTTCCTGCAGCCTTGCACAGTTGTTGGGAAAACTCATCAAGCACAAAGACTAGTTGTCTTCATTTAGCACTGGAATAATAAGAATATGTATATTAATGATGTATTACCTTTCACTGAGGTTAATTCTTTCAGGCAAATGTGTGACTAATATTTTGCAAAACTGTTCCGTGTTGTTATGAAATACAATTTTAGAAGACTATCTGTGCATTTTCATTTAATCCCTGTGTCTATTCCACCTTTAGATTGGAAAAGCACCTCATATGATATATGATACATCAATATGATTGTATTCATTGGTGATTCAAATCATAGTGTATTCTAAAGACAGGTACTATGTGTTTCCTATTCATTTTTTACATTTTAATTCTGTTTCTTTTATTTTGTCTATATTACATATGTATATCCCCAATCTGCCTCATTAGAAACGCACTAAATGATTTTATATATACACACACATATCAGAGATATCACAAGTTAAATATTACAATATCTAGCTTTCCATTTTTCTTCTTATTGAACAGCTACTTGAAATTGCTAAGTCAGGGACACATCCGTCAGTCTTCGTCAACCCAAAGCCACCTCGTAAGTACCACAAAATGTTTTGCTTCATAAGAATTTGTGCCCAGTATTCTTTTCTTCCCTTTTCTCCCCCTGGAAGACCAGAACCTCTACAACATTTTGTTAAAGCACTTGAGTAAAACAGAGGGGTTAAGGTCTCTTCAGGAAGAAGCCAATGACGCAGCCTTGCAAGTTAGATATCTGCAGGGAAGAGAAGCCACATTGCAGATCTGGATTTTTGCCCACATCATTCCAGTAAGTGATACAGCCTAAGATTCTGCATTCAGTCTGCATTAGCATAGACACAGGTATCTGCTTGAACATCCTTTACCTTTAGGAAAGAAAATGCATGAGAAATGGGCTGCTCCTTTCTCCCAAAACTATATGGAGTCTAACCTCACACAACGCCAAGAAGGGAACTCCTGTGAGTAGTCTGGGGTGAGGATGGACAATCACAGTACTGCAACAAAATTCCTTATTTCTACATTATCTTCAAAACTTTCCACCTCTCTCTTCCTAGAAGTGAAAGGGAAAATTCAGTACTCTGTGGAAAGTGAAGATCTAACCTCATTTTGTGTAATATTTAAAATAATGATATTGTTTGCAGCTTTAACCTGGCTTTTGCTGCATTTGAGAAATAAGACATACCTGCTTCCTAAACGATTCTCTGGTTTCTTAGCCAAAAACAGTCGGCAAATATCTTTCGTTTCCTCTGTAAAGTTGGCATGTTCAAATTTCACCTCGTCTTCCAGAGTTCTTCTTTTAACCTCATCTTTACCGACCTTTTCTTTGAAATCCTTGAATGGCGTTCGCCCAGCAATCATCTCATAAATACTACACCCCATTGCAAACCAGTCCACAGGATAGCCGTACTCTTCATCCTTCAGGATTTCCGGAGCCATGTAACCATTTGTCCCAGCCTATTGCAAACATACAGACAGATTTACTACAGAACGTCAGAAATGAAATGCATACAATTTAACAGGCTTGTCTATAATTCTTCCAAAATATTAGTAATACAATTGATATATTCTGTGAAACTCCATACAATTGGTATTTTATCTAGAAACTGAGGTAAAACTTGGGTTTAGCACATGGACTGTATCTGTCTTTAAACAGCATAAGGGAAAAGTGTCTTAAATATGCTTTTCAAAGTTGAAATTTCTGTGCAATTTCTACCTAAAAGTGGTTTCTTTTTCAATTAATGTTTAGCTTGCTCTCTTCTTCCATATTTTCCCATTTTTTTTCCCCTGTTGAAGATAGTGTTAGCTTTGTCCTGGAAACACAACTAGCAATCATTTTGAAAAGATTTTTTAAAAAAGACAAAAATCAGACAAACAATCACCAATTCCCTCCCTGTTCAGTGGTTATAACTGGTTCAACACAGGGGTCTGCTGTCAACGAGAAAACTCAGCAAGCTGGGAGCTGAGCCACAAGAGAAGGGTCTTGCCCACAGTCCCTGTTGGTTTCTGGAAGGAAGTACTACCATCAAGCGCCAAGAAAAACTCTTAAAACCATTTTAAGAAAGTAAACTCACAAAAATTATAATTAGTAAATTCCACGCATTCAGGTGAAAGAACGAGTTCTTACTTCCTAACTGAAAAAAGCTCTCTGAATAAAGACTACTACAATAGACAGCATAGCATCGTACAGTATACGGCGCTAATGGACGCTTCTCCAAGAGAAGAAGGGACCACTCAGAGAGAGGAATCCGCCTGCTTCCTTCCCAGGCCAGGCCTGGCCCGTTCCCCTTGGGGGACCGACTGCTCAGCGTTCAGATTAGCTCCTGCTGCCTCTCGCTCTCTCAGGAGCCGGTTCACCTGGGAGGGCAGCCTCTCCCTGCGCTTTCTGCTGCACTGCCGCACGCCTGAGGATGCGAGATGTCAACTGAAGCAGCATTCCCTCAGCTGACCCAACATTGCCTGCTGCATCTCATGCTGTATCTTTTATATATTTACCAGATTCAGCTAAGTGCTAACTACGTCAGAAGTTCCTTGAACCTCTTTTATATAGTCTCAAAATGCTGGGACTGATGTATTAGTAGTATTACAATGTAAAAAGAAAAAGCATGTTTGTACAAAATCCCACTAAAGGTTATTCAAGATGGTCATTACGACTGCTACTGGAACACAAGTCGGGACAGAGATTCACTCCAAAGCAAAACGGTTAGAAAAAGGTAACTAAAGCTAAAGCTCATTTGGGCAAATTATATTTGTAAGAACCACCGCTCAACAGATGAATTTTACTTTATGGGGTTTGGATAACCCCTCAAATTTTTGCAACTTTAGGCACATCTTTTTCTGAGTCAGCTCTCCTTATAAACTCATGCCACTACATACACTACTGTAAACAACGTGTGCAAGAGGGAATATCTTAGCATCCATTACAACATAAGCCTAATAGACAGAGAAAGAAATCCCGTTTATTTTCTCTCTTTGTAGTTTTTTGTTTGGGGTTTGTTTTTTTTTTTTGGTGGTTTTGTTGGTTTTTTGTTTGGTTTTTTTTTGTTTGTTTGTTTGTTTTTTTACTTTTAGGCAAAATCCTCCACTTGGTTGAAAAACATAAATGAAGCAGCTGACATCACTCCACAGGTAATTTGTACTGTTTGCATTGAATTTCTCTAAGTAAAAGTTAATGTTGACAGATACCCTGACAGTATTACATTTTTATACACAATTACTGCTCTATTCAGAAAGAGGGACAAGTGCACAAATACAGACCATAGAACCCAGATCCATCTGGCCTCAGAAGATATAAAACCTGGAAGGGAGAGTGAGAGTTGAGAGCAGTAAAGCAAGTCTGGTACAAAAGGCAGCACACAGAGCTCACTGCAGGTTAGTGATCACAGACACTAAACAGGCTTTTGGAATATTTTTTGTCTTTTTCTTTCTTTCTTCCTTCTGGGAAGCAATAAACATTCTTA
Organism: Falco cherrug; assembly: GCF_023634085.1. Classification (NCBI taxonomy): domain Eukaryota; kingdom Metazoa; phylum Chordata; class Aves; order Falconiformes; family Falconidae; genus Falco; species Falco cherrug. The sequence continues at coordinate 16,514,154 of NC_073707.1, read as the reverse complement.
TTTTTAGTGAGATAAGGCTGGGGCACTAATGCCTTGAAGAACTGATGAGTCATATCATCATCAAAATGTACCCTGACAGCAGAGTACAGTCCTTCTGATAAGAATTACTTTGCTGCAACTTAGCATCATCATACAGGAACTTAATAAATCTGACATGGAAAAGTCAGAATTCTGTGATCATAAATGTGTTCCAAAGCAGCTTCTTTCAGACTGCATGACTTTCCTTCCACCTGTGTTCTTTCTTCCATAACTGTTTTTTCAAAAGAAATAGTTGCCAAGTAACTTCAGCCTCTTCCATGTGCATCTTCCACATAACCTTCAGTAAGTCACACCTGGTACCCATGTTTCTCAAGAACAGAGAAAGCAAGACCATAATCGCAGACCAAAAAGACTGCAGGACCACAACTTAACAGAAAATAGAGGAGGACTGACAACAGCTTCCCTTCAGACTGAAGTGAAAGACTCTGGATGGAGTTAATGCAAATAAGAACTTAACTTCAAAATTCTAAATCAGCAGCACTGAAATCTTTTGAGCTGTTATCAAGCTGTTCCAGCTCAATCTGAGAGAAGTCTAGAAACATATATTGTTCTTCTGATAGGCCAAACCATTCCAATTCAGAATTTCATGACAGACACTTTTCTCATGGAATTTCATCAAAACATGAATCTGATCTTAAAATAAATCTCTCCCAATACTGAAGATTTCCTACGGTTCATAATGAACAACAGGCTGAGAAGCAGAAATGTAAAAACACCCAAGACTCAAAACAAGACTTAAACTTGACCATTTCATATCAGAAATAAACACAATTCACAAGTAGTCAGCAGTGATGTTTAAGGGTGAAGAAACACGAATGAGCACAGGGAAGAAACACATAAATCTCTGCAACCTTTAATAAAACAGGAATTTGAAGAAAGGGAGAAAAGAGTTTAAATTCTAGTCTCTTCAGCCTATTTCTACGTATGTGCAGCTTTGGCAAACTCATTTGGAAGGAAGACGTCAAGCCATAAGTGTTTGCTGTATTAGGGAACACAAAAAAAGGAATTATTCAGCCTCTGGTACTAGAAGAACATACATCTTTCAAATGAAGATTTAATTCTGTCTTTGGGGAGTAGATGGCATTACAGCAAAGCTAAAACCCATCATCCCTGCAGTAATCATTATGGGGAACAAGACGTCAAATATCAGATCATCTTGCAAGGAAAAGAGACCCTGTGGCAACATGAAAGGCAGCCTCAATGACTCAGGAGAGGTTTATTTAAGCAGGTAAAACAGAAGGTTAGTGAAGGGATTTTTAAACTGTACAACTCTCACTAGCCGTAGTGAGATTTGAGCTGCCAAAAAAATAGCGTATTAGGTGGGAAATGTATCCAGTGAGTCCCACAGCAGAAGTGAATCAGAATAATGAGTTAAGTTACTCTCAGCAGGCCAAGGAGTGAGTAAATACACCGTAAAATATGAAAAGGAAAAATAAAAGATAGAAAGCAAAGGAATTAAGATACCACAAAAAAAGATAAATGCATTATTTTTGAGATGGGGTCTGTTTTCCATGGGCTAGTATTGAATATTTAATTGTTAGAATTATCCAACCATGCCTCAGAATGGATACCTCCAAGTATGGGTTACTAGTATGTCTATCACAAAAAAAAATAATAATTAAGTTTGTATGATTTTGTAGCTGTTTTCATTCAACACAAGTAAATTCAGAAGTTCTGTATTAACTGAAAATCACTTCTGCTTACTAGATCTTATTTTACATTAATAAATTTCACTCTTTTAATGGAAACAGGGCAAATAGAAAACCACACACACTCACGAAGTTTAATTCCATTGTTGTCAAGTCTACACTACTAGGACATGCATTGGGTTTTGACTGAGACTAAGACCAAGCACATGATTTTCTTTTTTTCTGTAGGGTTCCTGATAGGACCAAGAACCATTTGAACATGTATTGACTGCTCAAGTGATATTATAGATACAGATAAAGACATGGAATTACTCCTTCACTGACCTGGAAGCGTCTAATGGGACATCACAAAGGAGCCAAATAATGTTAACATTCCTCTTCACAGAAGGCAGAAATCATATGCCACTGCAGAGGGACACAATTTTTTGAAGTGTAGTTAAGTGCAACACTAGCAATCTTTTGCCTGCTCTCCATCTAATACTGAGTTTTGCAATGATGTGCAGGATGCCTTACTTCAATATGCTGTTTGAAATATACAAAGTCATTAAATTTCAGTCAGTTAAATTTTAATTTACTTGCTTTTGAAAAGGGGCAACAGATCTACTTGTCCCTTAATGTCTCTATTTTGAGAACAACCCAAACCACAATTTTTCAATAATGCTCTAAAATGTAATGACCAAATGTTGTCCTTGGATGCATTAGGGAAGAAGTTCCGTAAAGTGGAATTGTTGGTTTGAGTGTGGTTTGACAGGACATAGTAGAACTGACTCATCTGGAAGGATACAAGCATTTCTTTTGTGAAATGTGATCCTGCATAAATTTTTAAAAGGTCATACAATTATAATCTTTCAATAATACAAGATGTGATCCTGAGAAGCACTAAGTGCGCTCAGTTCCCAGTACAGTCAACGGGTACTTGGCACACCACAGCTGCAAGCAGAGTGAGGCCCACAGTGTTACACCCATACATCCTATTCAGATGGCTGTCCCGAGGAGGGGGAAGTCCCTTGAACACTGCCATTATCCCAGCTTCTAGCAGATGCAGGGGAGAAAGAAACAGAAAACTCTGGAGCTTTCATCAGCACAGAAACAGACAAATGAGGAGAAACAGGATTTAGATCTCTCTACCTTTTCCCACAGATCTCTGCAAAACAAACTCAATTGATATCACAAACTAAACAGTAAAGCAAATCAGAATGTCTATCTTTTGTTTGCCATGGCACAAGAACTGTTGAACAGAGGAAAAAAAACAAGCTGAGTTTAGCTCCATCAGCTGTTTCCTGGGGCTCGGTTCTTCCTTCCTCCAAGGGGTGCCACTGCTTGCTTTGTTCTCTCGTCCAGCTGTTCCTCCGATCCTTCAGCAATGGCCTTAATAGACCCTGCAGGAATGCAGGAACAGACCACAGAAAACTCTTCTCTGCACACGAGCTAACGGGCCCTAGATGTAGAGAAGAACAACTGATCTGCCTCTGTCACTCACTTTACAATCTTCATTTTTCTCCCAAGAGCCACTGTGGAGCGTAATTTAAATGAGTCTCACAGAATTGCAGTTCCTCCACACTTTCTCACCACACGTTCATACTGTAACAAGAAGCCAGTGAATCATACGAACAAGCGACTCTCTTTTCAAAGACAAAATCAAATCTAATTAGGACAAAAGGCGCTCTTGATAAGGCTCCACAGAACAAAGACTTTTGGCATACTGTTAATGCTTCGCAAAGGGAAGGACCTTATGATGGGATGGCCCGTCATGTACTGATGGGCTACTGATTCAGAAGAACACAAAAAGGACTGTTCAAAGTACCAGTAAAAGATAATCAGAAAGACTGTACAGGAGCTTACGAGCTACTGAATCCCACATGCTTACACAAAATTCAAGACCAAAGTTTTTTTCATTTTCACATAGGGACATAATTGTAACAGGAAAAGCTTTCTGCCTGAAAGAAGCCCATAAAACCACCAACACAAATAAAACCACAAAAGGGAAAACACAAATTTCAGCTATATTAGAAAAAAAGAAACAAAATTGCCTCTGGTTTCAAAGTCACTAACTGGAATAGTAAAAACATCTACCATCAGTTTTTACTCCTTTAAGCTTGGCCATCAGTATTCACTGAAATCAAGGAAGTTGCAAAAATTGAACAGAAAGCCATTTCTGTGACAGTAAGGGCAGGCCGCCTCTGTGCTCACACTTAGGAAGAGAAATTGACACAGTTACAGCATGTTTTTCAGTTTAGATTCACACTATATAAAAATCCAAGGGACAAATGGTTTGAGGAAGGACAGACAGTCCAGTAACCAGGTACCAATTTTAACTTTGGACTCTGAAGCATCTCCCCGCTTTCCTCCTGTGTAACCATGCATAAAATCACTATCTTTACCTCAGATCCCTACTGGAAATAGAACTTGCCAACATCCCCACCTTGGTAAAGTGTCATCAGAAGAAGTATGCGTCCATAGACAATGAAGCAATCAGACATCATAGGAATGGAGCATACAGGACGAGCAGAACTCTTGGTACAGACTCATAACCACACAACTAGAAATCAGGGATTATCGGGGTTCTCCGGTCTTCCTGTAGTATGAATTTCCCTTTAATTCCCCTTTAAATTTCTCCTGACCGTTTCCCATCTATAATGTGGGAATAATAATACTTCGGAGATGTTTATGGTTATATTATTTAATGATCACAGAACATTCTATGAACATTACACCAAGGGAGAAAATCCTCCATCTACTTAGCTGTGTATATATTTTACGAAGCTCTTTATAATGAATGCAAACACAGTGTCATAGCACCATGTGCAGGTGGCTTTCTCACAAAGGGGACTTCAACGAGAAATCCGATGTTCAGTGCCAGTGCAACCGAAGGAACAGGACTGCAAGGTGCCCTGAGAAAGGTACGGGCCCTCCGGTGTAGGTGCTGCCCTGTAGGTTAAGCAGTGTGAATAACAAGGCCTGGATGGTTACTGTCTGTCACTGAAATCCACGTGATTTCAGGATTGTGACTAAGGTTGGAGCTACAGTTTTTACATGTAAATCCAGGGAGATGGGTACTGGCTGCATCAGACCAAGGGCCCATTATGGCCAGTTTACTGTCTGTAAATTGGCCAAAAAATGGATGCATAGCAAAAACTGTAAGAAGCCGGCGCGTACATTGATACTTCTCTAATACCTTCCTAGACTCCAACTGTTTGCAGTTCAAGAGCTTCCAGAGACAGAAATGGTTTCTCTGAACAAAGTTGTCTTCCATCAACTGTCTGCTCTCCCCCAAACCTAGAGAAGTTTTTAGGCCCTACAAGATCTTTTTCAAAAGGTTCCTGCAGCTTAACTACACGTTGTATTAAGATCCAATTCCACATATTTTAACTGAAACTACTCATCACAGTAAGTAGATTGTCCCATGTGGTCTCATAAGAACAGAAGTACTGCATTCCTTACCATCCCACAGTTTACAGTTCCTGCAATACCACTTCAAAGCTGTGAAATCAACAATTCAAAGAATTACATTGTCAGCCAAATGCTGCATTTCTTACTTAATAAAATAAAAACATCTTTGACAGTGCTGAACCAACAAGTACCTTATTAGATGATTTACCAAATAGGTAATTCCAAAATGTATGTTATTTGGTATGATAAATAACAAGCCTCAAAAGACGAAGGGACTAAACAGTAGTATTTAGCACTTAGCAATTTTTTTTGTTCGAACAGCTTAAGTAAGCTTTCTACCAGCTCTAGGAGCTTGATAAGGAATCCTACCTCTTGCTTTTTTTATACAGCATGCTATAGTGTTTATTAATCGTCAGATTAAATTGAATAAAGAACAAAGTTAAAAGTCATGCAAAGAGACCTGATGCTCAAAGAGCTCCAATGTCTTTTCCCAGACAGAAAAATGTATTTCCTGGGTGGCATGCCCTGTGTAGGAAAAGTATGTCATGGGACACATTGCATTCTCATAATTTTAGATGACTACAGTATCCTTTCTGCCATCTCCAAAACTGCAGGAGGCAAAATGATCCCACAAAAATACTTTTTGCTCCCTTCACTCTCATGATCATGGCATTCACAGTGGGTAAATTGGATTCTGTAAAGTATGTTTCAGAGATTAAAAAAATCTTAAATACCTGTCATGATAACACACTTCATAACAACTATGATTATCAAAATTTTTAAGAACAGAGGTCTAGTAGTAAAATATAATCTGTTTTACATACCATAATGCATAAGCAGAACGGTGGTTTTGAAACTGTAAAATAGCAGCAAGTCACTCTAATCCTGAGCAAATGAAGGGCTGTCATTTTTCAAAGTGCAAAGGAAGAACACATTTTTACAGAATATTATCCAATAAGAATGCCATGTGATAATGACCAAAGGTCAACTGCAGAATAGCTTGCTGAGTTATTTTTTATTTCACAAGTCTAAACCCTCCTCCAGCTTCTCAACCGCCTTGAAATTTAACTGCAAGTTTCAGGAACATCTAAATAGGTTTCCTTCTGTTTTCCTAAGAAATAGAATCTTACAATAAACAAACATACAGGAGGGCAAAAGGACATTTTGAGTAAGATTTTAACCAAAACATGTTTTTCTTATCAAAATATTATGATGTCCTTCAAATATATAAAACATAGCACAGGAAGACTGTGAAGAAGCTTGAAACCTCTGAAGATATGAATGCATTTTTATAAATACTACAAAAATATGTTTGTCTTCATTTTCACAGTTATTATGTCAATATTTAAGCTCTCTGGCTCGCATGCATCTGCACAAAAGCAATTGACTGTTTAGTTGCTTTGCACAAAAGCCATACCCTGCAAGGGCAGAAAGTTCTTCCCAAAATAAATAGCCAATACATACTGACTTGTGGAAAAAGAGAATTAAGTTCCCTGTATGTTGATATGTAGAGGATATGAGCGTACTAAGCAGAAGAACATGCTCACTTTTCTCACAACCATTCTCAGGAAATTAAGTAGTATTACTCTTTTGGATGAGGGCAGGAACATTTGACTCACATAGAAGCTGTAAGAGAAAAAGTTGCAGAGGCATCAAGAAAAATTATGATCTCCAAGTGGAGAAACTTGGGATGGAGGCTCCTCATTCCTGTCACACGTAAAAAGAACTAGCTCCAGAATCAATCAAGTGGGTACGTAACTAGACGAAACATTTTGCCTATGCAAAAGCTGTCTTTGCAGGCTCTTACTTTCTCCTTGTTGCCTATTTAACTCTACAAGATAAAGGGACTATCAACATTTAAAAGGGCATAATTTTAAGATACGATCTAGTTTATGCGTGGTATGATCAACACATCAGAACAGATGCTACAAGCACGTTTGTACAAAAAGTCATAATGCTGTTTCCTGAAGTCCTGAGTAATTATCACTGGAAAGGACTTGATTTGTTTCCAGTGCCGTCAGTAAGAACTCTGCCCGGGTAAGTGTGCCTACACACATTTCTAGGTAGATTGCACAGGTGCATGTATGTATCATAAGACGACCCCATATCACCCATGTTTGTTTCATGGAGAAAAAATACACTCTAAGGACGTTTCAATTGCCATCTACTTTTGTTTCCAAGACTGTTATTATTCAGACTTGTGCATTTAACATTTTTTGGGGTGATTTCTCTATTCTAAAGCTAGCTAGCACTTCACAAAGACAAATCAGCACACCTTAGTGAAATTACAAGTTTTCTAAACTCCATAATTATTACTGTACCAATTACTTACAACTGCCTATATGTGTTCAAAATAACATTCACACTGAAAGCCAGGTGTTTCTACTCACTGCTTCAGCAATTAAAAAGAAAGGGAGAAAACTAAGGCTGAGTATCCAACTCTTTCTAGATCTTTATAAAGAACACTGTTTCTGAGAGTAGGGTATTTTTATTTATAATAGTTACAAACAATTGGTATAAAGCACACAAATATTTCTCAAAAGCAGCACATGTAATGATAATACCTAAAGGATACCACAACTACTTCTTCAATTACTTTATGTATTAAGTAATCAGCTGCAGCATGCTTTTTCTGCAGCATAAACACATTATTCTATAAGAAGGCAACATTAAAGTCACCCATCTAAAATTCAAAAAATCTTTCCATCCACAATGAAAATAATCTTTGGCTGGTAAACAGTACAGAAACAGTTTCATAGAAATCTTCAGTGAAAACTTGGAAGATGTCTAAAACAGGAACTCATTAACTAGCTTATCATTTCTGCCCTGTGATAACCTCATCACCTAACAAGATTTACAAAACGGATTTATGGATCGTCCAGCTGATGTATGGGTGATGTGCATTTATTCATACATGAGAGTTTAGGATTTTTTTGGTGCTTCGAAAGCAGAACAGATTTATCTTTAATAGCTTGGACACTAGGAGGAGTTTACAAAACTTTCAGAATGCATCTCAAGACTGTATTTTTAGCAATCTTTGACGAAATAAATCCACAGATAAATCCATATATTATATGCTGTTCAACTCTGTATAAATAACAATGGAAGTCATCACACGCTGTTTCTACTTCATAATATATAGCAAAAAGAAGACACAAATACAAGGCAGAAAACTGCAGCTTTTTTTTGACTGTCTATGATGTATTAAGAGGCATTTTCATAGCAGCACAGCTACAGTCAAACACATGGAGACAAACATTTTTTAAGCAGCTAAGATCAGATGTCTACTCCACAGTTGTTTTCTTGGCTCCTCCTGATATATAAAGGAAGAGTTTTCTGTTTTATTTTGCTTATTCACAAGGAAGATCCACTTAACACCTGAAGAACTAGATTGATCATGAAAAGATCAGCACTCAGGAAGAAAAACCGAAATCATTGAGAAAGATTTTTAGACAGTTGTTGAAAAAAATCTTTAATTATTTTACTTTACCTTTAGCATCTATTTATTTCACACCTGCAGAAAACAATTTGAAAGAAAGCACTGTATTTTAAAAAAAGCACCATTCCGCTTCTTCATTTAAGAGTATGAGACTAAACCAGTATCTCCATACTCAGGATGAACAATCTCATAATAAAAGCAGTTTTACTGACTATAAGAATAGCTTTCACTGTAGAAATCTGTTCAGTGTGAGTAAACTGTTAAAACACAACCCAGAACACCGTATTACTTTTTCCCTCTGAAACAGTATTTCAGAAAAAAAGAAATTTCAACAGTTGCTGCTACTGATATATCTAAACTGAAAAACAAGGAATAAAATGGAAGATCAAACAACTCAAGCCCACAAACTTTCATTTGACAGCAGAAAAAATCCACCTTTTTTAATATATCAACTTACAGAAAGACCATAATAGATGCAATTTAAAAAATTATTTCTCTGCCTTACATTTAACAAATTAACTATCTTAATTCTTCATAATACATGTAAGACCAGATGAAATAGGTGACCATTAAGTGTACCAGACAGCTAAACCATGGTTTCATCTGGTACTACAGATATTGGTTAATTACTTTCAGGCAGCAGAATGACTTATGAATATGATTAAAGCAAAATTAGGCATTATTCTGATAGTGCAATAGAACAATATTTTAAGTACGATATAGAAGAGCCAGGTCATAAAAGAGGATTACGAGGTTACAAAGGCTTTAAAGTCAGAACTACTGGAGATACAAAGTTGAACATACCACAACACCCACCAAAACAGAAGGATTCTTTGCAAATGGATAAATAAATTGAAATGGAAAGCTTTTATATTCTCCCTATAATTAGTGCCTGAAGATCGTAAGCCTTAAATTGTCAGTTCAGACCATCATCCAAAATCTAGAAACAGCTTTATGATGTTAGGCACTTCACTCAGATGCACGGTACAATAGAGATTTGGCCTCAAGGAATATATTTTCTGCTTTAGCTTATGAAATTGCCCTTATAAAACTGTGTCCACAAAATGCTGCAACTGATTAAATTTTATTTAATAGATCTGTCTTGGAGCCATACATCTTTTTGGGGTGAATAAACCTCAAACCTGTAAGAATATGTTTTCTCAAGGTTGGTTTTTTGTTTTTTTTATTTAAAGCGGTAGCAGTTTGCTAGTCATACTCAAAATGCATGCTGTGATATAAAAATTCTGCTAATTTGAAGTCACAATGTTACTTTAATTAGTAAACAAAAATTAATTTAACAGCACCATTTTTATTTTATTACAGGAATCCATGCTGAAACTTAATTAAACACATTTTGTAAAGGTGTTTTTAGGTCTTCCTGTGTATGACATTACTGTAAGTAACAGTAATATCTAGCTCTTACATGTTTTTTAGTAGTAGCCGTCAAATGACTCAAATAGGGTTAGTTTATAAAAACGCAAAATAATACCGGGAATTACTCTTCATTTACCTCCCTCATAGTTACAATACAGAAAATTAAAAAGAAAAAATAATTTTTCTTCCTTCTCCTATTTCCATTTCCTGTATGAATAAAACTGCCTCTAACAGAAATTCCTTCTAACACTACAATCACGTTGTATATTATTCATTGCAGTTTTTGCTCTAATCAAAGCACTCATACAATGGCAAATAGTGCTTCTAAAAACAGAGAACAACAGAAGAAAAATCATTATAATAACTTGATGACTGTTACAGCGAGTGAGGAACAACCGCCTTGCCCTCTGCTGCTTTGAGTTTCTACCCTAATACCAACAGAAGTGGTTACACATTTCTAAATACACTCTTCCATTTCGGGGTGGTTTTTTTTTCCTTCTGCCAAACCCCACATATTACAAGTAGGAAAAACCGCCCTTGGACAAAATTATTTTTTCTGATCATAGTAACTGTATGCACCTATAACTCTCAAAAGCACAATAAGGTTTATAGCTTTGGATTCACTGATCAAAATGTCATCTTCACAAACAAAACAACATTCCCATTTCATATAAAGTTCTATTTAAATATCTGCCTTAGCTTTCCAAGAAACTGTATTTTCACATCTAAAACACACTGCAGTCTCATTTTAAAGTTATTTCCTATCTAAAAATACAACACTTTCCATATTTTCTTTCGCTGAGAACTAAACCCACTCACAATAGAAATGTTTTAGATGGCCAGGAAAAAACGTAACCTTCAAACTACAAATTACTGTATTAAATAACATCAAAAGACATGTACTTCAAGCATGACACAAAAGGTTACTAGCAGGTCCCCTCTACTGTACTGCATTTCTACAAAGTAATTTGAAAGACTTGGGAAGTTTAACATAAGGCAGTTAGAGCTGTTTATAACGTTGCTTCCTTTTCTCCATACTCTTAGTGTATTTCAGACAAATTCACTCTCTATATACATCTTTAAGCTCCAGACACCTTGGGAAAACCACACTTTTTCCATAGTTAAGCTACCTGAATACATCTTTCTTGTGTAAACCTCATGACGTTATTACAAATTTGCATTAGTTTGTGATGACCACAAGCACAGCTGAAGTGCTGCAGTCTATTTCACACAGTAAAAAAACAGTTGGTAATCCATCTCTTTCTTCCTACACATGCACACAGGCATGTACATTTGCAAGCTGACATCAAGTCTGCTACTTTTTTCAGGAATTAATTTGTGGGGACAGGAATGTGGGCAACCGTTTATTATGCAGTACAACAAACACCTGCAGTAAAATCAGTAACATCACTTAAAGAGTGATCTGGAAGAAATTTGTAGTCTTCCAGGAGCAAAACCAGAATACAAAACGAGTCATACAGTTGACTGCTGCTCATTAAAAAAACCAAGTAATTGTTTAAACCCCCTGACTATGCACTATTACTCCTAGGCACAAGGCATCTCTGTTAACCTCTCTAAAATAATTGTTCATGAGTTTATCTTAAAGCAAAACAACTGGTCAAGTCGATTCTACTGTTTCTGTGTAAGAGAAGTTATTTTATGACATATAGCATCTAGAGTTCATTAACCAAATCTTCTTACCACCTGTCTCTTAAAATGAAGTGACCACATAAGGTCTTTAGCAAAGAGCAAATCCCCGGGAATTAAGTCTTGGACTCATCATGCATTAGAAATAGAACAGCTTCCCTTCCCACTGCCCATGTTCAATGAATTTGTACTCACCCGCTGAGTGATGCTTTTCCCTTCTTTGACTTCCACTGCCAGTCCAAGATCAGACAGTCTGCAATTACCGTTATCATCCAGGAGGACATTTTCGGGTTTCATGTCCCGGTACACAATCTTGATGGAATGGAGGTGCAGAATCCCACAGGTGATCTGAGCTGAGTAATAGATGACCCTGTTAATTTCCAAACCTCTTTCTCCCACATTGTAGATGTGATACTTCAGATCCCCTCCATTCATGAGGCTCATGACAAGACACAGATGGCTTTTGCTCTCATAGGCATAAGCTAGTGTAACTATGAAAGGGCTGTTGACCTTCTCCAGGATCTCTTTCTCCAGTAGTGCCATCTTCTCTCCACCTTTCTTTTTCAACCTTTTCTTATCCAGTTTCTTGCAGGCATACATCTTGCCAGTATTTTTCACCTGGATGGCACAAACCTAGGGAAGCAAGATGCATGAGGAAAGGTAATGAAGGAATTTTACACATACAGACTGGAATACCAAGGGCAGTAATAGGCAGAAACTGGGGAATCACAGATGCCTGTTAGTAGCCACTGCTGCAAATTTCGTAGCAGAGAATATTAGCAGAAAAAATAAGGAAAAAACAAGCGTATGATCTGTTCTGCTCTGGACCAGAATACGGTGGGCCTTACGCAAAGTTCTTGAGGATACCATTAGTAGACATGCATTAGCAAAAAAAATTTACAAGGACCCACTTCCTGACCATGACAGTAAGCGGCATACGCAGCTTTCATCTGTATAGCTAAACTCTCTTCCATCTCAAAAAAAGGAAGCCTTACTCATCTTTTGGGAACAAATCCTTATCTGTGCTATTCCCTAAACTGCACCTAAGAATTATCTGGGAGTGTGTGAGCTAACACAGGCTAAGATGGTGCCAAGGAGCAGACTAATAATTAACTACATGGACAGTTATGCAAGCTTTTGTAAAGCAGCCTGCATTTTTAATGGCATAGATACAGAACATAAAAATTCTGAGTAGCTCTTCACCAACAGGCATCTGGAGCCTGTTTCACAGTATGGGTAAGAAACCCAGCCACATTTCTGGCAAATGTACAATCTGAAGGACCAAGTCTTGCAAAACTTTTCTAAAGCCATTGCCAGGTTCCTCTTTACAAATCCACCTGCTGGTCTTGAAAGGGAAGGAACAACCCACACCCTTAAACGTACAGCTCTTACCTCTCCAAAGCCGCCTTTGCCCAGCACTCGGAACTCATAGAAGTATTTCTCAGTTACCGGCTGCTTCTCAAAAACTTTCCATTGGAGGAATTTGTCATAGAAGGGGCTGGTCTGGAAGTCTTGGAAGGGCTTGCCTTTAAGGAAGAGTTTGGTTTCCTCCTTGGCCAGCTGCATGACATTCTCGTAGTCGTTTGCAGTAGCTGCCTGGCATTTGTTGGCCAAGTCAGAGCTCATGAAAGCCAGGTAGTTTTTGGAACCTGCCTTAAGAAAATTGGTGACTATATTCTCCATGGTACTGCTCTTGACATTGTCCTCTGCCAATTCCCAGTTTGACACCTCATCCAGGAAGTCCCTAGCTACCAAATGTTCTGGCACTGTCTCTAAGAAGTCTCTGAAGAATTTCTTGCCAATGGGCTGCTGCTCACAGATGCTATCATAATCAACAACAAGGGACTGTCTAACCTCACTGCATTGTTCAATCTTGGGCAGCGAGAGGCTTTTACGTCTCTTTTGCATCTCCTTGGTGTCTCCATCTCCACTCTTCCTTGCCTGCAGATAGGCTGTGTTGGCAATGAGGTTGTCAAGGCCCCCCATGTCACACATCTTGGCAAGCTCTTGGGGTGGCAGAGCCTGGTTGAGGAAAAGGGAGTAACTGGTCCAAGTGCTATGGTGTAGGTGCTAGTGGTGTGTGTGTAGGCTTCTGCAAAACACCAGAGAGACTAACTGCTTTTGCATTAAATACCTCTCAAGGATTTTCACTAAGTACCTTTAGGTATATGCACCATTTGTGGAAAGTGACTGGTAAGAGGTTTCTCTGTAAGGAGCTTTGAGTTTGCTATGTATAGCTGAGGGATGACATGCTAGGCAGCCCTTCTCACCGGCAGCACCAAATGCATGCAGTTCAGCTGGTGTTTCAGAATGGGCCCTGGTAAACTTTAAATGCGCCGAGATTGCCTCCATATGCACTGTCCCCAGCTGCTGAGAACACGCAGAGATTCCTGTCTGCAATACATGCACACTCTAAACTCAGTGGCACTCTGGCCACAGTTACTACAACAGCTTTGATTCTCCCTCACTTAACACAGAGAACACCAAGGTAGTAAGAATTAATTAAGTTAGAAGCTCTTTATAAAACCAGATGCTATCACAAATCTGCCGCACCTGAAACAGAAGTTGACAGCGACAAACATGAGACATTGAGCTTTAAATTACCACACAATTCATTATGTTGAGCATCCATCCTTCTAAAACTCAAGTTATACTCAGCATCAATGTATCTGAGCTCCACAGACACCCCATGCAAACTTTGATGCCTTATGTGGCTCTGTCTGAGCAGATTACATGCAGAGGCTAAGACCTGCTGCTGGGCTAAAAATAATGATCCCTATATACGAAACAACATGTAGTTCTGACTTCATCTCCTACCCAGAGATAAAGGAAAACCACTTCAAGTGACCGGCTAAATCCTGCCAAGACACTTCCATATGTTATTGTGGCCTCAGTTTATTTTTCCTACTGAGCTTTATAACAGTAAGTGGCAGGATGAAAAGGTGGGCACAGCGTATGGCTCAGGTGTCATCAACAAAGGGACAAAGCCGATTATAATTAAGTGAAGGCAAATTCCACCTGACTTGACTCCCTGGCTGCCTACCAGGAAGCCTGTGCCCCATGTTTTCCACAAAAGAATAAAAATCATGTGTGGCACTTACTAGGCTAAGCTCCCTTCTGTTGAGGTGTCATGTGATTTGGCCGCTAAAACTTTCTTTCAATATAAGGAAGGTATTACGGGAATGGGAAAAGTGGTTCCACAATTCTTCCAGTAGCAATGGGGTCAAGCTGTACTCTAAGGTCAAGGTCAAGTTTCCTTTTGTCTTTTTTCACTCTTAAAGCAAGCTGAAGAGCTGAATCACAAACAACAGGAGTAACAACAGGTACCTCAGACTTCCTACAATTAAGCGCTAAGCCCTTCTTGGCTGCTTTTTGTCACTCTACTACTATGTTGCATTTTGTTTTTACATGCATAATCCTGTCTGCACTGAACCCGTTTGACATATAACTCATGCTTATACTCTACAAAATCACACTAAGACATGAATGTTTTTCTAGCTGTGATTGAGAGGGTCATCCATTGCAAATTACTACACGTACATGAGAACGCAGTGTATGCTAAAGCGGAGTATCTCAAAGTCTTACTTGGTACGTTTGCTAATTCTGCCAGGGGAATGCAAGCGTGGGGCAGGAGAAGGTTACATAAACTGCTAAATAACGCAGTCAGCACAGCAAGCAAAACTGAAAAAAGTCTAAGGAAGAAGAGTGGAATCCTGCCGGTGGCTTTCCTGAAAACGGTGCCCACAGCAACATTTTCCTATATCATCCTGGGTATAGAAAGGCAAAAAAGCAGGTAATAAAATCTTTGATTTCACATCCTAAAATTCAGCAGGGTCTTTCTTACATTTAGCAAGAATGCCACCACAGCTCAAAACAACTGCAATATGAACAGCTGTGAGTTGGGACCTAAGCGCGAACTCAAACTTACACCAGCTATTGATCTATTAACGTCTAAGCAAATCAAGAAAACACCTGATGTTTATGGTATCTGCTTAAGAAAGACACATCCACAGCTCCAAAGAAATCATTCTGCTCTGTTAATTAGAATCCTTCCCGATTTCTACGGAACATAAACTTTCTCTAAAGGAATATAACTTCATAAAAAGCAAAGTGAAACAATATGATCTTTGGACACATACTCATTACCCCAGTCTTCTGAGGGAAGACTCTAGCTAGATTTGCTGAATTATCCACATCTACCCATCATTTATTTAACAGTGGAGAAAAGCAGATCGGCATTATCGACTATTAGTCGATAATGGCTATTTAAGTTAGTGTTACCTCCTCATAAAACAGTACGTTTGGGTGAGAAACAAAACTGATTTATTTTGCATGTACAAGAGGTGAACAAATGGAGGACTAAAAATGGGTACTTATTAAGAATTATGCTAATGGAGTATCTGGGTATGATTTGGAACAGAAGAAAATCCTCTGGTGTAGAGCTCATAGAAATACTGGGACTTAGGCTTATATCTTCTAAATCACAGAGAAAATATGCGGGACTTAAAATTCATTACCTTCTATTCTAGGCAAACCTCTAATTACTGGTCAACAAGATACTTACACAAATAGATATATGCAGATATCAGCTACTTCAATTTCAACATTAACCTTCCTAATACCTCATCTATGTTAACACCTGTTTGAGTCAACACTTTGGAAAACTTGCACAAATGTGATTCTCAGCTACACTTGTCATGCATGTGACATGAACTGAAAGCAGGGTGCAAATCACTTTAGTACATTCCATATTCACCTACAAAGCAAAAGCAAAATGAAGAGAGAAGTGCTCTGATGGGACTAGATGGAATTAGGTTAGAAAGTGGAACCTGGGACCAAATTCTGGCAGAGAAAATAGACTGTGGATAAGATATAGTTTAACTTTGACAGCTAAAAATTGTTTCCACATCCAACCACATTTTCTTTTGCAATCATTTTAGAAAGAATCCCTTTACACAAACAGAACTACTCCACAACACGCAATGGGCACTCCATTACTACCATTAAAATTGAAAACAAATATAGAACTGGTTAAGACAGACATCATCTGGGATAACAACAACTGATGTGATAAACCATAACAATGACACAGAGGATTTTTTTTTATCTCGCTGTATAATGAGACAAAAGCTATATTTAAAAAGCCCAAAACATTTTAAAAACAAGATTACAAGTATTAAAAAAAAAAACAAACCAAACACACAGTAAACTCTGCATGTATGCTTGATGACACTAAGACTGCCATTGGAACTACTTTATACAGTGAAGATAAACCTTTTAAAATATACTTAAACAGGATAGAAATACATCTGCTGAGAAACACATTAGTCTTAAAAATTCAAGGTAACTTTGAAGTAAACAATGATATGCACATAACATTGCCTCAATTTCACCCAGGTTTATTAACCATTTTATTAAGCCTGAATTTGTTACAAAGCAGTAATTCAACCTATTACATATATTAAAAAAAAACCACAGCATATGTTCAGATTAACAGTAATTACTATGGATATTTAGGGAAAAGACAGTGTCAGAGACAAGCACTTAAATATTCATAAGAAAAAAAATCATGATTCATATAAAAAAAATTATATATCACCGTTTTCCACAAAAATAAAACAATGCTTTCTTTCACTTCCAAAACATTCTAACCAATAAAATGATGGTAAAGAAATTTCTATTAAGTGATTTTTCATTAAATCACAATTTAACAGTTTTCCCTAGAGCTAATCAGTACCAACTTTCCTCAGGATATTTAAATTATCAGTTTTGTTTGCTTTCTATATTTGTCAGCTAACCAATGAGATTGTTTATGTCTCTAGTTAACTAATACCAAACACGTGTCTTTGTACAAAAAGTCTCTTGATTAAAAATACACGTTTTCCCGGTCTTCAAGAAAAATATAAATAAAAAAGATATTAATGTGGTTAAATTTTAATACTATGGTTGCAGAAATAATGCATAGGATATAATACAGCAACAGACAGAGATACAACAAAACAAAATTTTCTACTGTCATAAAGAAAACCTAACAGAAATGTTTAGTAGAGTGTGATGGAAAAAGCACATGGCATATGCTTTACACACTACTCATTTTAGATCAAAAAACAGAACACTTACTAAGAAACTCACCAACTGTGTTTTTGCATACAATGTTACTTAAAATGAACAATTTCTTTATCCTGACAGTAACCTATTCAGGGTATCAGACTTACAGGTAAGGCTGCCCTTTCAAATTAAATAAACTATATTTAGGGTTTAATCTGCACCATCACATTTCTATGCTCTGATACAGTTAACACTCAAATCGTAACAGATAAATTTGTTAGTGTAGTTAGTCTCTTTTTTCAGTTGTGGAAATAATCTACAATAAGACGGACCATTGCCTTCTCCTACAGCAAAGAGCATACAACAAAACCACACTGATCTTGTAGAAGATAAGCTAAGTAAATCATGCCGTGATTGACATTCCATTCTTCTGTATGAGCAAATGTCGTAAGACACACACTATTTCAACAAGTTCAACAGAAAAAAAATTTAAAAATTATCTTCCAGTGTTTTTATTTGCCTATTCTCTGGACTACCCAGTCCTGCTGGCAGAGGGGACAGCGATTATTCTGTTTCACCCACAAGGACATGCAGCAATTGTGGAACGAATGATTGCATTCTCCCCAAACCACTGAAAGAGAAGAAAGAACATGTTCCAGTCACACTCAGCTGCCCAACCAACACCTACAGCAAGGTCCAAACTATCATTCTCAGATGTTTATAACCACTGCAAGCTTTAGAGACAAAAGTGGGTCATCGTTGATTTATCCACTGAGATTGGATTATTATGGTCATTCTGATGACAGTCCTATCATTAATCCTTGTACATACTTCCCATTACAGAAACAGAAAAGCATATATTCACACCTTCTTGTATAAAGTGACACAGTTTTGTGAATGTACAAACACATTTATCATTTCTGTCCAGGAAGTAAGTGCAACTATTTAAGTTCTTCACTTCACCTTCCCCAGTCCCAAAATACAACCAATGTACTACTATCACACAAAAGGCACATCACCAAATTACCATCTGAAATACAATGTTTAAACCTAAATATATGGTATCAAGGAGGCACATTTGACACAGTATATAGCTTCAAAACATGATCTTAGACCACAAGTTATTCATAGGCTATGCTTTTTTCAACACAACAAAAAGCGCTAGCTGTTACCCATCTACTCCTGAACAGTGTTATTTACTTTGCTTTCATTCCCTTACTAGTGCACACTTTCCTTTTTGGAATACAAGGGTGATGTAAATTAATGTGGTTTTTTTTCTCTCATTATCTTAAAACAGGACACTTAACAAGCCACTTAAGACACCTGGAACAAGAAATTCCTGTTCCAATTAAAACAATCATCAAAACCAAGAGTGGATTAAGTTTGAGACAAACTTCAAAACAAAAAGAACAAGGGCATGGAAAAGCTGGTTTAAAAGTTGTTAAAGGTTTAAAGCAAAATCTTTCAGTCAATTTTTACTATTTCAAATTTAAATATATCAGAATTAAGTTAAGATTTGCTTTTACGTACATTAGTAGGCAACTGAAAATATGTTTATGTTTAAACAGCATTATTGCAAACTCAAGTGATTCCACTTTTTCAAATGAAAAGTTAATAAACAAGCAATTGCTTCCATTATGTCTGAATTAAGAGTGGGAAAAATACCACTGTCTAACCCAGATACATTTATTTCAGAACAGAGGATTTTTATCGGTATTACCATTGTGTCATCTGGCATGCATCTTGGAAGGGGGGGGAAAAAAAAAAGGCAGCCTTTTCCTACCCACTTCAAAAGTGTACATCATGTTCTCCTCAACTATGCTCAGAGTGAGAGAAACTTAAACCTCTTAGCTGCATATGTTTTAACTGCAAATTTGAAACCGTTTTGTTCTACAGGATGTCTGAAGGGGAAACTAATTTTATTAGTACTCAAAAATAAAGCATAAATTATTACTAATGTAAAAAGATGACCCAATGTAGAATGAAACACCAGTTGACTTTCGAACATTAATAAAAATCAGTGTTCCCTTAAGCTTTAAAATGCACCCTACTGAGAGAAGTTTCAACTGAAAAACAAGCGAATGAAATCACTACATACCAACACAATCTTCTTGTTTGTTTTCAGCTTGACATCTAAGACAGGCATCTAAAAGTAAACAAGAACAAGACCCAATTTGATTCTCAGGATTCCATCTTAAGAACAGGTTTGTCAGAGGAAAATATAAACTCTAAAACCAATTTGCAAAGGTAGAAATACCAAGTTTTGATGTCTAGTTCAGCCCTTAACATGAAATAACATCATCTAAATTTTAACACCGTGCACATGATAATAAAATATATATCTGAAAGAGATCAGAAGGACTATAAACTGTCCTACAAGTGTTGTTTACTTTCCATTGCTTTGGTATTTTCATAACTTCTCCTGAAAAAAAGCCTTCTCTATTTTGTAGATATTACAACCAGCAGATTTGTGCCAAGGCACTCAGGCATATTAAGACCAGAGCCAGCACAACGCCAAACCCTAATTACAGGACTTTGTTTTTCAGATGTCAGCATCTCCTTTTAAGGAAATCATTCACAACTTTGATTTTTTTAGGCTGTACATCTCTCGCCACAACACCCAGCCCCTTCTACTTTTTTATATAGTAGTTTTCCTTACTAAGTACCTGCATGTAATTTTCATGTGTCACATACAGATGTAAACATATTGGTCAATTTGATAATGTAAATTAATAAACATATTTATCATCTGTATGCACTCCAGTCTGTGGCTATAGGACTGGATGGCAGGTTCAGGACTTCCAAAGAGAAGTGACAACTTCCTGGCTTAGTACCACGCCACACACGTACAGTGGAAAAATGCCTTTTTTTCTTTGCCCCCACATGGGCTGCCGTAGACGTATGTGCAAATAGCATGCACAACAGTGTTCAACTATTATGGAAGCAAACACATCTTTATCTCCTCCAAAGAAAAGGTAATAGTTTAAACAAAAGTGACCCATGAGTAGGACCTGGCCTACATGTCACTAGTTGGACAATTATTTTCTAGAAAACAGAAACATAGTATGCTACAGGAATTTAGATTTGATTATTTTTGCCTTCTTTGCCGGATACGGCCAGTACTTGGATTCATCTGCCCAGACATTCCTCATTTTCTCAGGTAATAAAAGCCAAAAGAGGACAGAAACTGAAACAGTATCTTCCTCACTGAGATTGAAGTAAGACACGTCAATGAAGTTTCCTGTTGTCTGTTCCTATAATTTCTATCTCCGCACCACTTAAGGGCCAAGCTGCAGGGAAGATTCAGGCAAACTCTTCAGCTTGTATCATGGTACATCAAAGTAAACTGATCCAGGATCACTCAACAGGCAGGGCAGTAAGCTGGGGCAGACCAGCAGCCACTCTTAAGGCAGCTTTCCTACCCCAGCCCTAGATTTGCAGTTACAGAGAAACAACACAAAGTGCCAAGGATAGAAATCACTGCGGCCATACCAAGGTAAGCGATCCCCACTCCTGCATCATAACCCTAAAGATGTCAGTCCGAGATGTTAAGCAAATTAAGTCAGTATGGCTGCAGTCCTGCCCTTCCCAGCCAACGTCTGCATTTCTGCTTCTTTCCCTTGTACCTCTGTGATCCTTGAAGACCACATTGGTTCAAGGAGTTAAACCAGTAGAAAATTAAGCCAGGTAACGCTTCCCTCCCTTGCAAAAATCAAGCAAACTTTCAACAAGTGCCAGTTTAAGTCTGGCACAGCCTCCCACCAAAGGTTACTGCCGACGCAGTGGCTCTACAGGAGCCAGAGCAGGTCTTGGCAGGGTCAACAAGAAATTGCTAAACTCAAGTCAGTAATGATCAAGTTTCACATTCTAACAACGTGGTTTGCTCTCAAAAAACAGTTACCAGATTCTTCTGCTAGTTTTAGATGAAAAGTACTCCCTGGGTCTAGTTATGAAAAATGAGAAGTTAACTTCTTTCTTTTATATACTTTTGTAAAAGCTCTGGGTAAGATTTTGTTCATTTAAGACTGGTTGTTGGTTTTTTTTTTTTATAGTGCCCTGTTAACAGGCTAGCCTGTGAACAGGGAAATATATTCTTAAAATTATGGCTTACATGGTAGATAAAGCCAATTTCATACTTCTAGGGTGGTGTCCATTCACCATATAAAAGCAGACAATCCTCAAAACATGCTTATGCAAATGGTGAATCTCCCACTGCTTCAGTCTGGGCTGCACGTCTTTTTCTTCTAGTACATCCCTTTACCTTTTCTGTTCCACAGAACATTCTCAGTAAAAACACGCCAGAGATGACAGCATTGTGTCTCCTTTCTGTTAAGCCAAAACCCGACTGGATTTGCAGTATCACGGTGCCTGGACCTACACAAGCAAGGTGCTGCGGCAGGAATCTTGGGTCATTTGTGCTGCCAGACTGTACCAAGCCCAACTGAGAGGTCTAATGCCTAGGGTGACTCAGCACAATAGTAAAAATTGGGTATAGGTACACAGTAGAGTTTAAGGAATTTTCAAAGACCCAAAACAAATATCACATTTGTAAAAGATATCAGAAAACAGTAATCACAGTACACGCTGAGGCTGCTTTCAATCTCCAGAGTTAAAACCCAGGTAAACTAACCCCTTTTCCATAGATTTTTAAGTACGTTCATGTGTGTTAAACTGCAACAGTAATTAGAAGGCTTGGACAAGTGTTAAAGACACTCTGGATTAACCGATTTGGAAAAAGAATTTTTATATACGTCCCCAACTGCTATAAAAAAACAACACAAAAAACCAAAAACACAAATAAAAAACTAAAAAACAAAATCAAGAGAACCCCTGACCCCCACAACAGCTGCAACACATCTAGCACTCGGGCCGGTTCAGCAGCAAGGCCCTGCTTGCGGAGCCTGCCAGCCGCCGAGAAACGGGCTCCACCAAGCAGCCGCCGCCGTTACCGGGGCCGCGGGGCCCGCTGCCCGCCTCCGGGCCCTGCCACAGGCCCGGCCGCCCGACGAGCGCCGCGGCCCTGGCCCCGGCGGGGGTGGCGCAGGGGGGCTGCCCGGGGCCGGCCAGGGGAGCCGCTCCCCCGGCAGGTGCGTGCAGCCCCACGGCCCAGGCCCAGGCTCGCCCAGGGCCGCAGGGCCCCCCTCCTCCTGCTCCTGAGGAGAAGGCGCGGAGAAGGAAGAGGCGGCGCGGCGGGGGCAGCCCCCTCCCGCCGGAAACCGCGTCTCCCTCCCCGCCCGCCGTGCGAGGGGAGGGCGCGGCGGCCACCTCCGGCCCGCGAGTCGCTGCAGCGCCGGCGCCCCCTGCCCTGCGGCGCGGGCGGCGGCCATGGCGGCCGGTGGCGGCCGGGGCCTGGCGGCCGGCGCTTACCCATGACCTGCACACGGCAAATGGCGCAGGTGTCGCACTCCACATCCCAGCTCCACATGGCCACCGCGTTCCACTTCTTCAGCGAGAACATCTTGTCGGGGGCGCCCGCCTTGGAGCCCGCGGAGCCCGTGTGCGAGTGGGGGGCGCCCGGCTCGTCCCCGTCCTCCACATCGGCCATGGCGGAGGGGCGGGGAGGCGGCGCCTGGCGGGGCGGCAGCGCCACCCGGCGCCGGCAGTAGGCCTGGCCCGGCCCCGCGGCAGGCCGCAGGGGGCGCGGGGAGCCGGCGGTGGGGCCCGCCCGCCGTCGCGGTACCTCATCGCTTCGGCAGTGAGGCGGCACACACGCCCCGGGGAAGGGGCCGCAGAGGGCGGCAGCCAGCCCCTGCCCCCCAGCTGCCACTGGGGGAGCAGCGGCCCCGCGCACGGCGGCACACCAGCAGCTCTGCCCGGGGCCCCGAGACCCGGGCCACCGGGTCAGCCGGCGGCGGCAGCCGGGCCGGGCCCCGCCGCTGCGCCACCCGCTGAGCCGCTCCCCCGGCCGCCCCCCGCCCCCCGGGCCGCCAGCAGCAGCGTTATCCACCGACATGAACTTGGGACATTCCTCAGCGTTCAATCCCTGTTATTTTTGTTTTTCATTGTTCCTGTATTTCACTGTGTACACACCAGAAAAATGCCTCTTGAATTCCTCCTTCTGAAAATACCACAAATACCTTGCAGTCAAAGTTCTCAGTCTCCAGTATCTGAAAGCCAAGTCCTGTTAAGAGAGCAGTCATCCTTCATGGAAATGGTCAGTTAAATAGGGCAGCTTTGTCTGAGTGGGATAAATTGCCAAATAAATGGAGACTATCAGCTTGAATTTGCAAGGAGACAAAAAAAAAAAAGTCAGCAGAAAATAGATGTTGTGAAGCACTAGGGAACTAAAAATTTGCTAAACGGCAATTTGTGAAGTGGCTGTATTAAAATATTTACCTATACAACTACATACATCTTAAAAAAATGGAGCTTCAATGTGTGGATAAGAACAAAGCTAATTAATGTACATCATTATATTAAAAAATAATAGAAACTTGCTTTTCTTTTCTTATCTTTACCCCCCAAAAAGTATGCAAAATTGACTTTTCCAAGACAGTGCCGTCTCTTTAAGCCTAATTTAAGGTAAATTATTTTTAATTTTATTTTTTTAAAAATTTTTATTTAGAAATATATTTTATTTGTAAATGTGTAAAAACTTTAAATTATGTTGATGTTCATGTACAAATTAAACTTCAAAGAGACAATGTTCTATTTAAAGTTAGGACAAACAAATTAACTGAAGTAGTAAGAACGCAAGTTAGAAAGAGTCCACCTTTCTTTTCCTTTTCTCATGACTTACCAGTATTTCAGCTACACAAAAGCTCTCCTATCACACTGCCTAATTCATCAACTACATTCAGAGCACCCGATCGGGCCCAACAAACCATTTTCCTGCCAGCTTTAGATACATAAACATCACTTTTTTTTGTACATAGCCTAGGACATTTCTACGGAGGTATACCCCAAAACATGAACATATCCCATCAAATACCTCGAACAGGAAGGATCAACAAAAAGACGTTACAGACATGCAGGGACCATACTGGCTCACCTTAGCTTATCCACAAAGCAAAAAGCTGAAGGCAAAAGTCTCCTCTAGCCCTGAATCTGACCCTTGTGCATGCATACACACAACCTTTTAGTTTTTGATTAGTTCTTTGTGATTTATCAAGTCTCTGACCACACTGCAAAAGTCTCAGTATGTCCAGATTGGGTTTTGGTGGTTGGGCTGAACTTACACCATTAGCTTGCAAAGCCAGATGACGCCAATCACATTTATATTGCTGGTTGAGGCAAGATCTGAAGTGTGAGCCAGCTCCCACCTGTACTGTAGAAAAATCAGTGGATTCTCTATTTATTAACCCACTATTAGAACCAGAGTACTTATTTTCACTGTTCTATACTAGTACCGGTCCAGTTCTGGATCTACGTCAGACTGTGATGCTAAGCTTTAAAAACTAGACTGAGTCACTGCTTACTCACTTGAAAAATTGTTTCTCCCACTACCATTTTAAAAAGATAGTATCTGTGCTCAGCAGAAATGCTGCTGACTTGAGGTCTCAAAATATTAACTTGTTTTGCCAACTCTCCTGCAGTAACAGTTGCTGCTGGTTGTCACAGCTGGGTTACATATGATTATAAAGGCACAGGAACAGTGATGTGTAAGAATATCATAAATAAGAGTACAGAGTAAAAAAAAAAAAAGAGGTATTTTAAAGGAAATGACAGGCAGAGACAGAAATTTCATTTCTTAATCCCCTTTTGCCATTCAAAATACCATTCCATCCAGAAATGTAGTTTTTCTTATAAAAGAAAGAACTATAATTTATCTCTGTGTAATTTAGCTCTTAGATGCTAACAACAAGAAAGGAATATGCACAAAAATAATGTGAATTTTAAAATTAATTGGGGAAAAAGCATTTTTGGATAACTTGAATGTTGTGATCCCTGATCAATCCAAGATTTTCTTATTGGAGAACTAGAGAATCTTTATTTGTAGCACTCTAAATAAAGTTCCTTACCTTCAGTTACGCTGATTATAAACAATGTTAAAACTCACGCTGGTTTGATGCTCCAAACAAACTTATTTTCTGCTTGCCTAGTATAGCAGGCAACAGAATTCAAGTTGCTGAGAAGGAAAGCAGCTCCAAGTCATCCTGTGGACTGTGTATCATCTCTGAACCAATTATTGTTAGCATAGCAAACGAGTACACAGTGCCACCATCCAGCTTTGAAAGTGCTATGGAGTAATACAAAGTGTGAAGACAAATAAAAACTTTTCATATGTAATCGCACTTTTAAAACCAGGGAAGATTTTGTGCAAGATTAAGAGTGCATTTATGTATTTTTAAAGCATTTTTTATGTTTAAACAGGACACCTAGTTGGTGCCAAATTGACATTCCTTATTGTCCTACTTTCAGCTGGGATAGAGTTAATTTTCTTAGTAGCTGGTACAGTGCTGTGTTTTGGATTTAGTATGAGAACAATGTTGATAACACACTGATGTTTTAGTTGTTGCTAAGTAATGCTTACTCTAAAATCAAGGACTTTTCAATTTCCCATGCTCTACCAGTGAGGAGGCACACAAGAATCTGGGAGGGAGCACAGCCAGGACAGCTGACCCAAAGTAGCCAAAGGGATATTCTGTACCATAGCATGTCAGGCTCTGTACATAAAAAGGGGGGAGTTGGCTGGGGGCCACTGATTGCTGCTCAGGGACTGGCTGGGTACTGGTCAGCAGATGGCAAGCAATTGTATCATGCATCACTTGTTTTTTGTTAGGTCCCATCCCCCCTGCGTGTGCCCACCCCCCCACCCCCCCGAGTTTTAATACCCTTTCTCTTCCTTTTTCCTTAGAATTGTTATTTTTATTCTATTTTACTTTATTTCATTTATTACATTATTTTTAGCTCAACCCATGAGTTTTATCTTTTCCTGATTCTCCTCCCCATCCCACCTGGGCAGGGGGAGTAAGCAGCTGCACAGAACTTCGTTGCCATCTGTGGTTAAACTCATGAAGGATGTTCTCTAAATACAGAGTATTAACGAGCAGTTCAGTGCAAATTTCTCCAGCTGCGAATCACAGCTTCACCTGAATGGACTAGACTGCCCTCACTAAGGGGAGAGGATGACTAAATCCTCCTGGAATTCCAACTCTCCACATTTCCCAGGACTGCTGACAGAGTAAATCACACATTGTGGCAATGGCTTACATGCTGTGCACCTTGGCCACAAAAATTTGGCCTTTGATACTGAAGTAAAAATAGTTCAATCATATCAATACTAAAGATCTTCTGTTTCTACATTAATCAACTATCTGTTCAGAAGGACCTATCATTTACTTGGTAACACTATTAAACAACATGTGAATAAAACCTTCTGTGCTTACCTCAAGCTGATACACACTTCTCTCAATCCACACTGTCCAATTCCGAAACTGGCACAAGCCCACCATGGAAAGAACAACTGCTATTTTCATGTCGCTGAATCTCTGGTTTAGCCAGAAGCAAGAGATGTATAAACTCAGAAAACCTACCATATGTAGCTGGTCTGATACTCAAGCTACTGCAATCATTATGGTAATATAGCAGCGTGTGATGGTAACATGGACTACAGCACACACACTAAAACCCCCTGATTACTCTGTCTCCCAGTCAGACACATTACAATAAAACAAAACTGAAATTAAAAGATTTAGATGCAAAATTGCTTGTTTTACCTAAGTATGTATCTTACCAATGGGCCCCTCTCAACAGGTTCTCAACAGCTGTCAGAGAAAATTTGAAAAGATCAGTGATACAAAGTTGAAGTAACTACTTTCTAGGCATAAATTTGTCATTAACCTTGAAAATTCAGTTATTCGTAACTCATCATAGTCTTTTCTCTCTCTCTCTTTTTTTTTTTTTAAGCCGTCATGGCACATCTGAATCTAAATTACTGGGACTAGGTATAATCCACAACAGTTTAAAATTAAAACTGTTTTCATAAAACTTGAAAAGAAAATGTATGCATAATTTTCCTTTGATAATACACTGTATTCTTATACCTTTTGCATGGATGTTTAAATTTTGAATATATCTGTTCCTGAAGTAAAAAAATTCTGAAATTCAAGCACATTTAATTTATGCCTCCAGAGATTAAAAAAAAGCCTGTTGTAGTAACTAAAAAAAACATTTACACAATTTGCCTTGTTACCTCCAATTTTTCTTAGCAGGGATTAGATGGAAACGATGCAATTCTCCTTTTCAGTTCTAAGAGCTCATAAGAGCAAACTATTACTATAATTAAGTTTGGGTGATGTCAAAATTTTGTTTGGTCAAAACTTTGTCAAAAGTTTGGGTGATGTCACACATTTGCTGTACACTTTGCAAATGCAAATTATAAAACACACATTTCAATAATTTAGCAATGATAATTTTAACCTGTAACTGTTACTTGAACTTATTTGCTTCATGATGCTGTAAAGCAGTTTTTCCTGCACAGCTGGGAGATGGGCAGCAAAACAAGGGGCTCAAGTATATAGGAACTGCTCTGGATGCCTGTGGATTGAAATAAGTCAGTAAAATATCAAACATGGTCATTAAAAAAATTACAATCCCTTCTTTTAGCCTCCCCTCCTCCTCTCCTCATGAAAGAGGCCATCAGGCATAACCAGCTCCTTTGCAAAGCATGTCAGTTCAAATGAGATGCAGTTCTGAATTTATTCCAAAAGACTGGGGTATTCTTTGACAGAAGAGAGAATGCTTATGTCAAACACTGTTTTCAGTATTTGGATGAAAGAGGCGTTTTGAAAACTAGGTTTTTCAAAAAAGAAAGAAGGTAACTTTTGATTTGGTATACCCTTGGCTTGCTTTGTCTTTCTACTCCTAAAAATAAAACCTGCATTTTTACAGTGCAATGCCAGAACTTACATTAGCAGTGTAAGTTGTAGAGCAAAGATGATACAGGTACCTTTAAGTCTGTCCATATTGCTTTATAGAAAATCAAATCACAGTTTCCAAACGAATGACTATTTTATCACCTAAAGAGCTGTATAAAAAATTTCAAGCTGTTTTCGAGAAGTATTGTCCTGGCACTCTAGAACACGTGTCCCCTACAGCCACACAATGACATTAAGGAGGTCACATGTGGGAGAGTGGCATAAAGTATTACAGCTCTTTCAGTGAGCTTTCCCTATGTACTTTGACACTTTTTAACTGTAAATAAAAACCTAATTATTTCCGAATGGGCAGGGGAAGACTGCATTTGCTTATCTCATTCAGACTTTACCGAAAATGTTCCAATTTGAGTATCTAAATATAGGAACTTGAACCAAGCTCCTTTCAGCCCATCAAGTGATTGCTCAGCTAGGATTATAGCTTCTCAGCCAACTGCGTGCTATGGAATGGGAAAAAATCAAACTTGTTTGGCAACTGCAAATAGGGATGTATATAATAGTAGGTATCCAAATTTGGAATATTTTTTTATATTACACAATTTATAATAAATTAAATTTCTGCAATAGTTTCATAGTAAGGATGTAGTGTAATTCATCAAGGACTGACTCTGGATTCTGATTGCCTTCATGTCAAATAATATGCATTCAAAGCTTCAAGTATTTGACACCCAACTTACACCATTGCCATCAGAGTTTTCTTTTCACACTCCTAATCCCATTTCAAATAAATATACAGATTCATCTTCACCTTATAAAAACATCTTCATTCTCTATGTACCTTTTCAAACTCTGAATATTGCACAGACAGTAGTTTGGAAGCATGTGCAATGCCTTTCATAGATTTCCACAAATCTTTTGAAAATGGAGGTATCTGGAAATGACCTGACTTTTGTTCTTTTTTTCCTTTCTTCCTTCCTCTTACAATTTAAGAGATTTTTGTTGTTTTTTCCACAGCTTGCTTACTCTGAAACAGAATAGAATATTATTTTTACTAATAACAGAACTGTTATGGAAACGTCAATTTTATGATAATGCAAAGAACAGTTATGTAAGTACGTGTGTATCTTGGCCAGCTAATGCACGTGCAGGATTGTATTACCACACTTAACTGTTTGTTCTGTCAATAGACTTGAGTCTTAAGTACTGTGTCAATTCATCTGCCAAAGAAAAGAATTAAAGTATAGTTCTGTGCCAAAACTATACCTTAAACTCTACGTATACCTCTCTGCTGTTTTACCAGCATGAATATGCGAAACAGGGATATTAATGGCCAGGGCTACTAATACCATCGTGGTTATAGCAGAGACCTTGACAAGGGCAGACAGTGGAGCTGCAATAACGGAAGACAGCCCAGGAAATTAGCACTGTATCAGCACACTAGCTATCCCCCGTGACAAAACTACTCTAGTAGTTCTTAAGGTTTTACTGAAGCTGCCTGATGCAATTGCCAAAACAGAAAATAGACTTCAGTGTTACTATATACAGTTTCTGTGAAAGAAAAGCATGAAGCAGGCATCCAGAAACCAAAAGAGAAACCAAAATATGAATTTGGGAAACAACTGCATTTGTGGAATAAATTGCATACCACTTTTACACTGAGAGGATGCCACTGGAAGGGAGACTGGAAGGGGAGGTGGGGAATCACATAAATGTATTGCTACCCAGAGTAGCAAATGCAGTTTAACTAAATGTACATCCCTACCATATTCCCTATGTTGCCACATCGATATGTGATTTGGCATGAACTTGAAACTCCAGAAGTGAGTTCAAAGTCAGAAAAGTACCAGTAATTCAGATTCTTAAATGCATCGTGCATTAAGCAAAACAAATGGACCTCATGACACCTAATATATAGAAGGGAAATCCTTAAAGAGGCTTTAGAAAAAAACCCCACTATTGATCACTTTTGCATGGAAACCTCTCTGCTTTAATGGGCAAGCCCTGTCTCACAAGAGACTAAGTAGGTCCTGACTCTGCCGAGATGCTACAAGTCTAAACCCTTGGGACTTCTTCATTCCTCATACAACACCCCAGCTTACACACCATTCCTTCTGAAGCACAGATTTAAAGCCAGTGACACAAAAACCCCAGACTACTTTATCAAATTCTATACTAGGTTCTTGCTTGCCAGTTGTTCTACTCTGGAGTAAATCTCAGCTATTACCATTGTCCCTGGACAGTGTGGATTTTCAAGTCAGAAGCTTGTCTCATATTCCATTTATTAATTTTTTAAAAATTAACTGTGAAGACAAAATTACGCGTATTTTAACTGAGATTAGCTGTTTAAGAATGAAACTGCATTCTGAACTGAAAACTGAAAACCAAGTTACATTGTTTTGTTGTTATGAGGCAGCATACCCCCCCCTTTTGAAATATTGACACTTCCTATAGATCCATGAGGTAGTGCAGTTTGCCTTAATATTTTTGACATCCCACCAATAAATACCTGGATTCTGCCTAGTATCATGATAGACCCCATAAGCCACTGTTAGCAAATTCTGCCCTCCAATCCAAAAAAGACCCCCACAACAATCCCCACAAAAACCCCAAACGTCCCCACACACCCTCCCCCAAAAACACCAGCAAAAGATGCCACACAGAAACTTGTCTTATGGAAACTCCCTTTATCACATGTCTAAATCACTGGAAGGTATTGCATGTGTGAAATTTATCCTCTCATCATTCACACTTGCAGACATTATATCCTGTGTACCATATCACTCAACACATTTTTTGACTTTGACCCACCTTCCTACTTTTAGATTTTGGCTAAGGCAGTACCAGAATATACACATATATGATTTGAATACATACACAAATAATTAAAAAAGCCAAAAACCAAAGCCACGTGAATGTCGTACCATAACAGAATGGTGTGACAGGGGAATATTCTTGACAGGAATCTGAATCAACTGCTCAGGAAGAAGCTAGGAGAATTATTTTGGCTGTTACAGAAGTCATTGTATGTTTTGTGTTTAAAAAAATTAGATCTTTTATGGAACTCTTCCAGCAGTACTGGAACTCATCCTCGATTTTTTTCATTTGTACAGCTTGATACTTTATTTAAAATCTCACATCTAGGACTAGGATTATTTCTGTTTCAATTTTAAGATACTTGTAAAATCAATCAGGTAATCTGTAACACGTTTGGTCTAATTTATACTAGGGTAAATTAGCAAGATTAGGAGAAAAGGTGAGAGATGGAAAGGTACAGGACTAAATACAATTTGTGAGGTAAGTTATAAGCTATACTGCATCATTATCAGATTGAGAAAAGGCTTGCACGATCCTCTCAGCTCACACTGTCACCCTCTGGAGCATGATTCTACATGATTAAAATGACCAAATATTAGACAATGCATTTTGCCTGCATCTGGCACCACTTAAATACTTTTTAGTTACAGAAACTACAGGGGGAGTGCTCCTTTCTCTTGGACTTCTTAAAATTTGCATTGCTATACAATACATAGCACCTTGACATCCCCCAGCATGGAAAAAAAAAAAAGTCTGAATTGTATATACTTGCCCTTTTTTCATTAAGTACTTTAAAGGTCTATGGATGAAAGATGCAAGATAAATTTCAGGTCTAAGCATTACTGTAGATAACTTTTTTTTTTTTTTTTTGGGGGGGGGGGGGGTAGTTTCCCTCTTACTATTTCTATCTCTGTCACCTCCTTTTTGCCATCTGATGAAGGCTTGTTTCTATATCACCTAGTAACAATGTCATGATGTCCAGGAAAAGCAAAGGCTGAGCAGACTAGGCTGAGCAGGCGGTGTTAAACCCTGTGGAGCTCCCACCCCTAAGCTTCTTAGCCGGCTACCAAAGTAACCCTTCAGGAGGCACAGTTCCTGCATGCTGATTGAGGAGGAAAACACTGTGCGAACACAAGCCTGGCTGGCTTTGAAGCCTTCTGTTGTTTTATATATATATATATATATATATACACACATACATACACACACACACTCATCCCTCAAGACATCATCTTCTCTTTCTGCTCCCTGACACAGTGGAGTTTGTCACTGAAACACCAACCTGGAGTACAGCCTGGGCTATCTTGCATTTTCTGAGAAACCAGAGCCGAAATCTTCTGGAATCATTATTTCAGAGGCACCAGGTAAGAGATTTTTATCTATAAGTCTTGAATGCAAGCCATACAGTAGGTTTACTTTAGCTGTTCTATGATTCTTTCAGCTTTTTTCCCTGTGTAGGAAGAATGACCAAAAATACAGGATAAAAATGGGGAACAACATCACAACCCCTTAAAGCAAACTAAGTTGTCTGATTGGATTTTTTTAAAAAAACAATCACACAACAGATGTTTCTAAAATGAGAATAAATATTATATCTTTTTTTTGTTAAACTGTTAACTAGACTTTATATAAAACTGCCACAGCATTGGCAAAAGCAGTTATACCAAAAAAATTATGACCTCAGTTAAAAAGGCTTGGTCATACAACTTTATGGAACATTGTATTAAATAAGATTTATATATGCATCAGTTTTGTTATTTTCCATAAACATTTATTAATGTAAAGAATATTTTAGAAGCAACTCAGCTTCTAAAGGTTGTCTAATCACTTTTATTTAAAAAAAATTCTTACAAAGCGTATGCATTTCCCGAACACTGCAGCCACTGTATTTTTTAAAACCTTATTCTGATTGTAGAGCAACTGATTATCAAATTTTTGTCCCTGATTTAGTGACTTTTACAACTTCAATATTTTAAGTAATTTAGCTAAATTACAGTCATATTCCTGATCTGTATAGCTCTACTCTCAAACTCTGCATTTTTTTCTTTTCCAAACAGCTGCCTATGTTGCTCCTGAGATTCAGCAAAGTATTCCAGCAGCAGTCTCGTCACAACTGAACACTGTAACACTGATATAGTATCCTTACCGCTGTTAAAAGGATTTCTAGTTTATTTAAACTGCATAAATGATACAAACCTTGGTTACACATGCTTCTGTAACTACTTGTAAGAACCAAAATTAAATTGCATGTATTTGTCTATTCTACTGAATGTTGCTCTTATTTGTTAGTGTGAGCTGTTGCTTATTGGCCTCATTTTTATTCCACGTGCACGCTCTTTTAAAAACAATACTGAAACTGTCCTTGCCACATCTGAGTAAATGTGGCAAACTTTGTACTTTGAAATACATACAAATGAACAGAAATTAAAGATAATGCCTTGTAAACACTTAGTTTCCCATATATTATTCATTATGTTTATTGTATATATAGTCTATAGTTAAGACAATATGAAAATAAGTATATATGCTCACCTATATATACATGCTGGAAGTATGCATTTCCTTGCCAGTTACCTGCCTGTATGATGGGGGACAATGATGTAGGGAACTGTGTGAGAAACCAGCAGTTTCTCTACATCTCACTGATTTTCAAGGAATCCAGAGTCCTAGGAAGAACCTTCTAGCTACCGAGGCCTTATGCACCTATGATTGCTAGCCTAGTCCAGAACCTGAAAGTGTCATCAGCACAGAAGATACAGATCTTAAATGGGAATGCCCTTTTCATGGTTTAGAGAAAACTCATCTTAATGGAACAGTTAGAGAAAGTAGCATATTAGCAGTGAAAAGAATAATCACTCCGCTATAATCATCACAGAATTGTTAAAGAAAATATTTCATGTCCACAGAAAAAATTCCTCCTATACTTCGCATTTCATCTTGAACTTCCTCTGCTTTCTGCAAATGTATGTAGTGACCACTCAGACTGGGCCTTAATACAGCTTACCTCTGAATTAATCAGAATTAATTCCATAATGGATGTAAGGCTGCACTGGAACTCCTAACAGGAGCTTCCATACCAGCAATTAAGGACAACAGGACAGCTCTCTGTACAAGGAAACAAAAATCTCAAGAGATTAAAAACACATTTGTAAAAAAGTATCTTACAAAAAAGGCCCATAAGCACTGGCCCATAAGCTCTCCCACTAAATCAAGGAGAGCAAGTAGCAAAAAAAGTGACCAGGTTACATAAAAAGCAAGATTGAGAAAAGTAAAGACAATTTTTTTTTTTTTTTTAAGGTAATATATTTTAAATAGATCTGACAAATCACATAGCTGATACTGGTACACAGGATAGGTAATGAAAGACAAATCACTAAGCAAGAAAAAGATTAGTCACACAACACTAACATAGTATTAGATATGCTTCAATACATCAGACTAGTCGTTGCAAACATTTAAAAAAAAAGTCAAATTACTAAAGCTTCTATGCACACTGTTTTGCTAGATGATTAACTATCACTTCTCTCTCCAAACACCAATCTTAGTTAGAATGCAACAATGCTGTAGGTGGCCACACGAGATCACTTAACTTAATTTTGGGGTTTTCTCCTGTCAACTAGATTAATCTCTTTATACCCAACTCCTGTACGTCAACCCCTACATTCAGTCTTCAGATAAATGCTACCATTTAAAAAAAGCCAGGCCTCACAACACAGCAAATCTCAAGTTTGTTGTAATTTATTTGTGAGTTATTCTCAAGCAATGTTACAAAACATTTTAATGTCTTGATAAGAAAATAAAATTTAAATAAAAATACATTCAACAATACATCATCATAATACAAATCAAAACTAATGATAATTTACAATCCTAACAGAACTATTACTGAATAACATCATCTTTCTAGACTAATCAAAATGAAGGCAAATTTATTAATTATCCTACTTGTACCTAATTAAATTCTAGAACATCTACTGCATTTTAAAACATTATAAAATGAAAAATCAAATCATAATGGTCACAGATATTCAATGGCCTTTGTTTTTTTCCTAGATATTCCAGTACCAAAGCAAAAAAGTGCATATTTTTTAAAAAAAATGTTGCAAGAGTATACATTTTTTATAAATTTGACTTTGAAAACAACAGAAAAATGGCTCCAAGGAACAGACACTTCGCCACAAGGTTAATCCATATACAGCAAAACCTAACTTTGACACTCAACCACATTCAACTTGGTTTAATGGCAACTTTTTATTAATGGCTATTAATCAGACCCAGTTTACCTTGGCAAAACATATTTTTTGGCATTACCATAGTCCCTCCCCCACCCCCAACTTCAACTGTTGGCAAACAGAAGTCCCTCAGAATACATCAAATGTGTAAAAAAGGAAAAGGCAAAAATGGTTGAGGTGATTCAATGATTGTGACATCGCAGATACTAGTATGGAATCACAAATATTCTGAAATTGTTTGTCTGCTATTAAAACCAAATAATTATTCTAAGACGTTACATTCACTCCAATAGAGATTTCAGTCCTGTCTTGCCAACTTGCTTCTGTTACAAAAAGCCTCCCTACAACAGTATAGTAAGTATATAGTAATTTAAACAGCTTACAGCTTCAAGCATTATGGATTTCTATTCAATTTGTAAGTTACATTCCTAATTAGTTTGGCCAAATCATGATTGTAAAAAACCAAAACAAACAAAACCCACCAGAACCAAAAAAACCCCGCACCCACAAAAAGCATCCAACAAAACAACGAAGACCTCATAGCAAATGCTTCAAAAATAAAAGTACCACATAAAGTTATTATTAAAAATAGTATTCCAAGGAGTACCATTGTATTTAATACTGATGAAGCAAAGTTGCCACAGTAATACCTTTGCTTCTTCCTGGTTATATACATTATGTTCTTTCAGCATAAACTTAACTTCTCAGATGAAGTGAGCAAAAATTAATCTTACTGAAGTCAAGAATGCCAGTTTAAAATTGTGTTAAGTGGCAAATACGAATCCATATAACTAAACATATAAAAATATTCACTGAAGCATTGCTTAAAGACAAAACAATGTTGATCATTCAACTGATCATAACAAGCAGATACTACAAAGTATCTAAAAATAATCTGGGATAGTCCAGATATCTAAAGTGCTTTGAGTGATTATAATAGAGATTATTTATTAGATTTGTAGTCAAAAGGTGAGCTGGACCTAGGTTTCTTTTTTTTTTTTATAAAAAAAGAAAAAAATCATACATGGGATGATGTATATTAATCAGTACTTAACCACAATCTGTTCACATTTAAATTTTTCTATCTGTAGGCAAACTTATTTAAAAAGAATGTTGCTACCCTGCATTTCTTTTTAGATTAAGAAAAAATATGTACCTTAAAAAATCCTAAAGAAAATAGATAGTGGTCTAATGTCACTCCATATATTACTCACCCCAAATGTAAACAAGAGGTACAACATAAGTTCCCTGATCTCTTCTTTAGTACTTAAAAACATAACTAAAACTGCTATCTCCTGTCCAAATTAATTGCAGCATACTGCATGATTTCATAAGACTTCAGCTGTAGATAAATCAAGTCCTGACAACACCTAACACAAGGAAAAAAAAAAGTCAAATTAATTGAGTGTGAAGCTTCAGATCTTTTCCATGTCATAGTATCTTGGGATTGCTATTTCAAGATCTGTATCAGCAGGGCAGGCACTCATAGTAAACTCATGCAAGTTTGCAGTGTATGTACTGAGAGATGTAATCCAACCAACAAATGCTGTGTGGATTTTCTTCCATTAAAAAGCTTATTTGTTTACAAAGTTCTTTCCAATAAGACAACAATGGCAAAACAACATTTAGATTTATTCACACCTGCTACTTCAAGAACCTTGTACTTCCAAGTTCTTTAGCAAAACGAGAATAAACCTTAAGACCAGATTTCCAAGTCTGTATTTTTCTATTAAATATTAAATAGATTGTCAACACAACTAGCATTTATGTTCATTCTTAAATACTTTGTAAAAATGCATATAACTAATTTTCAAAAAAACAATAAACATCCAGAAACAACATAGAAACCCAAAACATCCAGAACATTTCCAGTTTCTTTTTTCATCCAAGTGTGCCAGTTTGTTTGGGTTAGGAAACTTTTCCAACAATTGGATTTTCTCTGGAAAAAATAAAATATTGTATGTAAATATTTAAGGTTCACATTTGCTTTCTAGTTCTCATCACACAATTTTAATTTACTATGCAAAACTATTTTTTGCATAAGGACCCAAAACTTTAAAAATTCTTTTATTTTCCATTCTGCTAGTAACCTTGCAGTATAGATAGCGTATCTTACACACCGTACTTCAAATTTTTTGGGACTACTGTCAAGAAACATACTTAAGAACGCAAACATTTAATTGCATAAGGAAATAGCAAGATACATACAAAATAGAAGATTACACATATTCAGAGTACTTCCCCCTTCAGCTAGGTGTCACTAGTCTGTAACTCGCATTAAAAATTAAATTTAGGCTAAATTGTGCAGGTCATTTTGTGATGGGCCTAAAGTAAGATGTTTAACTAAGCAAAAAAATCTAAATGTTTACTACATGTAACAAATAGATTTGTCTATATTTCAAATGCTAACTAGAAGATCACCCATTTAATTTCTCCTGCATAAATCTTGCCATTTGCCAATTTGAGTTAAACACTAAACTAGGCAAACCAAATCAGGGTTTGAGAATTTTTTTTTTTCCCTGATCTATCAAGCCTTATTTATGCTAAGAAATCAGAAAACTTGCTAGTGGTGTTCCATAGGTATCAGCCAGTATTGAAAAGAACTAAGAATCTGCTCTGGAACAACAACGTACTCCAAGGAACAGGCTTTAACTTCACCGGAAAAGTATTTATCATTGAGTACGCAAGTGAATTACAAACAGTAAATACACTGCATGAAAGATGTTTCTGCGGTGTTTTATCCCGCATGATATTTGAATTACTTCTCAACTGAAATTTGAGATTTTGAAAAAAATTAGAAGGCAGACAGGCAGGGATAAATTTTGTGTGCACATCAGAAGTTAAGTTGCAAGGAAACGACAGTCATTGCACCCACTTATGGGAATCTCAACAGGAACACAGATGAATCCCGCACCAGAGGAACTTGTATCTTCTAACTACTGGTAAAAGGCTTCATTGTTACAAACGATGTACGTTGTGTTCTCCATGTCTTTCTGTTGTCTAAATCCACCTTTAGCTTAATGATCTTCACCTCAACAAGCCTGGCCTTTTTCTGTGATTTATTTTTTAAAAATACACATTTATGTATGACAAAAGTACGTAGGATACTTACTCACTACCATATTTAGCACTAGATGATCTCTTCTTTCGGTACTTTTCATGCGATTCATTCAGCTTTTCTACTATATCTATTATCTGTTTCAGTGTATGAAAAGTTGCTACAGAATCTTCAATTGTGAAGTTAGAATAATCATCTGGTTCTTTCCGTGGACCTTGATACACTGCTATACTTCCGCAAGCCTCTACAAAAATTATCACAATTATCCCAATTAGAATTTCAGTAATTAACAAACAGATCTAACTCTTAGGTAAATGATGATTCTGAAATTCTGGAATGTGAAGTTACTCTAGGTTATCATAACATGGGTTAACACAAAAGCAGGAGACACTATCAGCTACGTGTATTTACAGTTCTGTGACTTATTCTCTGGAGGCTGTGTTCAGCATCTTGAGCATCCAGCCCTCTCCAGTTCACATGAACAGAAGATCAGTGCTTTCTTGCAACTCAACCATATTAAACAGAATCCACTCCATCCATACTCAGGAAAAGGACAACGACAGAAGAGCAACTGGCTACAGTTACTGTCTTGGTGTAGACTACTAAAGATAAATCATATATGCAAATTCAATTAGAAAAATGTGCATGCCTGATGTCTGCTGTAAAAAAATAAGTGAAGAATGTTTGATACCAGAGCACCAGAATGACAAAAATATATTCTGTGTCTCTATTCTCTATTATTTTCAGATTACTTGCTAAGACACCAAACTGATGTTATGGGCCTAAAGGATTAAAGCTGAAGAGTATCAAATAATAATGCAGAAGAATTATATTGAGTACCTTCCAACTTCTGTAGTTTAGACATGTTGATAGTGAAAAGTGAGTAAATTCTTTCTGTCTCTCTGTCTCCATCTATCTCAATTTGAGTATCAGCAGGAACGTCTCTAGAAGGTGAAAAAAGAGATGGTAGTCAATGGGAGTCATTCCTGAAAGGTTTGAAAACAAGTAAAAACTGATTCTGTTGCAGTGTACTTAGCAGCTTTTTAATGTCTATCATTCACAGACAGCTTCACAATTGCTACACAAAACAGCATCCATGACAAATGTTCTAAAGAAACAGGTATATACAGCTTTGAGGGCAGCGAGCACAGCAATACTAAATAGCGCTTTTAACCTTACTTTGATATTTTTGAAATATTTCTTCTCTGGACATACTGAATAATAAATTCCATTGGGAATTTTTATTAAATGACAGTTAAATACTTATTTTAAAATCTGCTATATTTGAAAGGTAACCAGAATAGAAGGAGAAGATATATTCCTAAACCAGAACAGTTAAAAAAAATCAGAAAAACAAAACCAAAAGTTATTTAGTGATGGGAATCTTTTGAACTGTTGAGAAACCTAACATAAGAATAAACTGAGGAACATGGAAGAAGTATATGTATTTTCAGAAAGTTATCTTGTAGGACTTATAATGAACTTTAGAGGAGTGAGATCTTTAGGCTGTAATTTACACAGCCTATCTAGAACAGGTTTAATTTATTTTTAAAAATATCAGAGCACTTGTTTTCAGAAATCAGCAGCTTAAAGAAAGGCATTAATGCATTACAAGAAGTTACTAATTTTCCTGACATATGTATAAAACTCAAATGATTTGTCATAATCTACATCCAAGATTATTTAGCTAATTTTCTTAGTACACTTTTAAAAGATGTGAGGCTAAAATAAAAACAGCAACTGTATAAAACAAAGCAGTGTAATTAAGGAAAGAGACCAACTTCCAGGCTGAGCCCTCTGCAGCAAGGTATTTCAATTATTTCATATAGATGACCTAGGCATGTCATATTTCTCCATTCAGCACAGCAAATGAATAAACTTAAGCTATTAAATCTATTGTTCTGCCTGGAAAGAAATCAACCATTCAGTATTTCCAGTTTACATGCTGAATCTGTTACCTTCTGCCTGACAAACAGATTTAGTAAAATCCAGTACTTTGGGCCTTATTAATAAGTCCTGTTTTTAGTAGCTTAACTTGCTAATGTTAAAAGACAAGAAAAGCCTTGCCTTTGATTTTCAAGTTCTATAGGGAATCATACATTATTTGTCCTACAAAACATATCTATTTTCATTTGAGAAGCAACTTACGCGGTGCAACGAGCACAGCCCACAGTGTTCTCTGTTGTAGCCTTGCAGCAAAGCCAGTTTCCATTCAGAAAAGCAGAAGGATGGTAAAAACTAAGCCTCTTCTGGTTGCATCTTGTTACCCGGCAAAGAGCTTCTATCCACTCACTAGCTTCTACACAGTTATTTGCTTGGATGTAGAGCGGTTTTTCTCCATGTAGTACTTGAAACATCTGTAGAAGGAACACAACATTATTCTGTTTAGTTAAAAATTCCAGTTATTGAGCAACTTTGAATATGTCAAAATAGATTGTTGAATCGCCTGGACTTTGAAAAGCCAAATTAGGAGAAAGGAAGACTTCTGAAGACTATTCACCTCTTTCATTTTACTAGACAGCCCTATTTAGGAGGAAAAAAATCCCAGAAAACAAAAACAACTCCCTTGTTCCACCTACACCATTTCCTCGTCCAAAATAGAATCCTTTAAGAAATAGAACATGATGCATTTTCTGTTCTCTTCATTCACATATCTTTAACTGTTGACCTCAGACTTTATCCTTCATACCCTGAAAGTAACAGAAGATTCCCAGAAGACTCCCTTTAGCCATCGTCAGCCTAAGTAACAGCTGTATTTTTATCACTGCCTCAGAATTCTGCATTAAAAAACAACAGAAACACTGATGTGCTACCAGTCCAGAATGAGGCTGTAAGCAGACAACTGTCTCAGCTGATTAAGGTATTGTAGGAAGTTCTCATCAAGAGGATTAAATCTAAGTTTGATAATATTACATTTTTAGTAGAGTATAATATAATACATACTTCCAATACCTTACATAAAAGTGCTTTGTAATAAGGTCACAGTAGTAATTTGGAAATGGGGTCGGGGCAGAAGTCATATCCTC
The DNA here is from genome assembly GCF_023634085.1 of Falco cherrug. NCBI lineage: Eukaryota > Metazoa > Chordata > Aves > Falconiformes > Falconidae > Falco > Falco cherrug. The sequence goes on along the minus strand of NC_073707.1, from coordinate 16,472,621 downwards.
AGTCAGAAAAGTTGGTGCAGGCATCAAAATCTCCAGGTTAAGTTCCATGTTCAGACTACTTGAAAATACTGTATACAGCTTTTTATTCCTGATCCAAAGAAGATTTTTTGCTGAAGTGTTTAGTAATAGGGTTACAGTAACTCTATAAGCTAATTATAATCCTTTATTTAAATAACACATCAAGAATTACATATAAACTATCATTTGACTCACATTTTTCTTGTTGAAGGAGCTCTCATCAAGTTTCTCAACTGCAAGGATGTTTTTGATTGGAATAGTGAAAATTGGTTCTTTATCTAAAAAAATTGTCAACAGATGCGTGAATTGATTTTTAAGAAATTGTTTTATCACCTCATTGCACTGGTACTGTAGGTTAAGTTCTCAAAATGTGCATTTTTTTAATTGAGAAAATACATGAATCAGAAGTGTTTTGTAATCAGGGCAAAGGTAACTGTAACATATATACTTCAGTATATATGCATTTTAAAAAGTGCAAATCAGATGCAAATACTTAGAAAATACTGAGAAAATAAAATTAACTGTAAAATAAATAAACTCTACCTTGCTGTTTGTGGTAGGTGAATTCTCTAGTTGTTAAACAGAACCACCGCTTCTTGAAATTCTTTTTACCAATCCGAGTCCTTCCCTGAGCTCTTTTATACATTTCTCTGTAAAGACAAAATCAAATAACAGTACAACCATTAGTTTTCTGAAGAGCTTCCAAACCCGTTTATTGAGATAGCACATTATTCATCATGCAGCAGCATAAAAACCTACTTCGTTGTAGATTACAAAAAAAATAATCTACTAGTTGTTCAAAATAGATCCTCAGGATTTCCTCCCAATATGCTGATCATGTACAGCGTTCCATAAACAGGAAAGGAGTTTGAAAAATATACAATCTAGACTCTTGTTTGTGGCAGTAAATTTGGAGTGAGTACATACGTACTCAGACCTACAACTCCAAAGTTTCCCTAAAGGGAGTAAGGTGCATCCAACTACAAGATTCTCTCCTCCCTGCTACTTTCTATATGTGAATGTACTTGGCCTCATCTGGATCATAAACTGAACATAAATGAAATCATGTTGAACATGACTCAATACAAGGGTAGATAGAAACTGTATTCAGTACACTTTTAAGTGTTGATCCACTACAGTTGCCTCCTCCATTTCTGTTCTGTTCAGTATTTTAACAAGAGGTACATTTCTTCCTTGTTTGAAATTGGATGCTTGTTTCACAGAATTATCTTTATTTGCTATGAACCTGCTCAGATAAACACAAGTATTTTTCCCCCCATACATATTGTTTGAATTAATTCATCAGGTACCCTTGATCAACATAAAACAACAGTTCATTTCTTAAAGTGATTTTCACCTCTATTTTTGTAAAAGCATTTTATTATTTACTGTTAAGTATTCCAACTCCAGGGTAATTTGCTTCTAGTTCAAAGGCAGAAGATTTAGCTGGCTGGGCTTCAACAGCATGCAAGGGAATTCTAGATTGAATTAATACATTCTTTTTTAAACACACTTTCAGAATTCTGAATAAACCATCACAGAGCACACACTGAATTGTAACAGAAATGGAGGCAGGCTTTAATAAGTTTTAAGCTGCTTTTAAGTATCTTTTCCGAAGTACTTCAACGAGTTACAAAACTTTACAGCTGCGGGTTTAAACTAATTCTGCAAACTAAGAAAGCTTTATCACAAGTTACAGATACCGTAATTTCTACAGTATGACTAACATTTTACTGAGCATTAACGAGAAAACAGTGAAGACTGTTCCGTTTTGGACAACACAGATTCAAGATGTATTTACCCTTCTTTCAGATGTACTGGCTCACTCAGACCACTGGGCTCTTTGCTTTCAGTAGATGAAACATCATCTAGGAACTTAGGGAAAAATACACAGGGAATATATACCATTCAGAAACACGGAACAACCAAAAGCTATTTTGAAAATATACATGTATAGTTTTTCCTGGAACAGAACAGTTACTTTATGCAACAGATGAAATTAAAATATATTGGAAGGACTCGGAACACTGTAGCAAGGTATATCCATAAGCCACAGAAGATTTCTTTAATTAGTTCTGAAATTGCAGATTTAATGTAGTCTGTTTCAAAAAAATTACATTTTAAAAAAATACAGATTAGCTTAGTCCACTATGTATAACTTGTGTAGATTTTTTGTGAATATTTTTTTAAAAACACCTCAAGTGGACTACCATTTTTGTTTTTCTCTCTAGTAGAAAACTGAGCAACAACACAACCTTCTAATAATTAAGACTTATCAAATACACCAACCATAAAAGAAAAAATAATCTAGTTGAAACGTACCTTTTTAACAGATTCAGTAAATTTTTCTTCTTGAAATGTTTTGAAAAACTCACACATAAACGTCTCCTTGAAACTTGACTGCAAGAAAAGGTATATTAAAATAAATAAACTTTCAAAGAATGTTATCTATGAAATGAGTAAGAATTTTAGTAGCCTTACAAGTTTGCTTTTGGTCAAACTTCCCCAACTCCCCAAAGTCTGGATGGCTTTTGATATAAGAGTTAATGTTCTAGAAGTCTGTGCATCCTAAAATAAAGAAAAAAATTCAGAGGTTACTTTCTCCACGCACACACATTTTTAAGTAAAACTTTGATTTAAAAATTAAAGTGTCACAAAAATCACAATGTAGCAATAAATCTGACATTTTCATTCCTTTTCTTCATGTGAAGAGATGTATATGCAGTTTTGTCCTCTATCTTTACTTGTGCTTTGTAAATATATTTTATAAGCTATTGCACAGTGTTTAGTATTTTACTCACTACCACTCGAATTTCGTACTAGTACTTAGAAAAATACTTTACCTGTAAAACATCTCAAACTCCTCAAATCCTGAAATTATTACTACACATCTAATGCTTTTGCACTATTCAAAACTTAACGCTTACCACTATGTACTACTGCTGGACAAACGGTAGACATTTTCATAATACAAACTGAACTTAAAACTTGGTCTTTAAGGTTTTTTCTTGATTTGTTTGCTACGTCACTGGTTGCATTGTACACAGTTATAAATACAGCCACAGAAAGGGGCCTTGCTGTTCCCGTTGAAACGTTTAACCCTCAAGTGATAAAATCCTGCAATCTTTTCACTGGACAAACTGGATAAGGTAAAAGGAATTAATCTGAGTAAGTACATTTGTTTCTTTTGAAAGCACAACAAATATTAAGTAGATTAAATAAGCTAACAAAGATACACTTCTGGAGCAGAAGATTTCATACAAATGTTACATGAAAATATTACAGGGTTTTTTTCTTCATATCCCTGTCTTTAAAGTTTGGGTTTTGTAATGAATATCTACTTGGCAATTTGAGAACAGAACATTAGGCAACCCGCTGCAACTAGCTGAGTCCAGAAATACACAGACCAAGTACTGGATAACTCTACATCCCTCATTTAAGACACAAATCAAAATACTTTTTAAGTAGTAAAAGTGACATCTGGATATTTAACTTCCACGGTGTAAAAAACAAACGCAGTTCAGGCATACGCCTTCCCAAGAACCCCATGTCACTGTCCAAAGCAAGCAGCACATTCCAAAAAAAAAAAAAAGGCAGAGTGTCTTTAATATCAATAGCTCTTTTACATCATCTGAGAACACCTCACCCTCCTAGAGACTGAAAAATCTGATGCTTAAAGAACTGCAAATGCCTTAGTTCCTCTGGTGAGGTATAAAATTGAAAACTCGACTTAAGAGACATTTAGTAATCTTATTTCCCAGTGACAGACCCACTGAAAGTAATTTACACCTTCCCAGATAAACAGATCTGACTGTCATGAATAAACCAGAACAAAGCTTCACGAAACTTACTGGATGGTGAGGTCGTAAATGAAAAGTATGAGGTGAGACTACGGCTACAGCAAAGAAACGAAGAAACACAAAGCTGCTCACTGCAGAATACTGCACATGAGGGTCATCTGCAGAGAAAAACCATGAAATGTAACATGCACTGAACTTAACAGGAAACAATGAAGACATAAAAATCCTCTGATGTTATCTTCTTAAGGAGACATGTATTTTAAAACAGAATAGAGAAACCAATGAAGTGCATGAAATGAGCAAGGTGACCGCAGTAAGAAGTGTTCTACTTATAATGGAGGGTTTCTTCCTCTGAAAATAAGTTGTTCTTGTAAAACTGGCTCATCAGCTCCACTATTAGGAATGATGAGAATATTGCATACATTTACATACAGAGTGTTGATTAGGTACAGCTGTATATACATTGACCCAAAAGAGAAAATACTCTAGCAGTTGCCTTGAAACACTAGGGCTATTTGGTTTATTTACCCATAAAGCTAAACACCGATCAACTCAAATACATTAATGCTGCACAACAAACTTAGTCAATACATATGAACAACCAACTCCAATTCTGAGTTGCATCATAAACCCATGTTGATACATAATTGTCATGAGGACTTTCTCATTTACTATTTTGCAGATATTTACAACTTTATACTGGGAAATATAATGCGATCACATTCTTATTCTGACTGACTACTTCAATCTGACCTGTCTGGGAAGTTAGCTATTCTGAAAGGACTGTCTAAATTAGATGACTTTATGGCATCAGTTCCAGTGACAAACATGGATCAGAGAAAGGCTCCAGATTATGAGAAGGATATTCTTCATTTATAGCCTATTAACACAACATTTCAGATTTTAACTGACTGTTGTATAAGAGTATTTCCGATCTACCACATTATTCCTATATTCAAACCATTCTGAAACAATTAAATTGTTCTAATATTGGTCATATTACAAATGTACTAAATATTTTACATTATCCACCCTCCTCAAAACTATCCATAAGTAGTAAAGTTATAGTAGTAAAGCTAACTTCACATATGTTATGAATGTGCTGGTAATAGTCAACAGTTGCAGTTCCTGTAGTTAAGATATAAGTACTGAATTTATTTTCAAGACTACATCTTGCTCCTTTAGAAGCAATCAACAGATAAGCTCTTCCAAATTTTACATGTATATCAACTAAATCTCTTCTGTATTACTTGTGCTTTTCTTTTGTTGTCTCATACTTTTATTAGCAACTTCTTATTTGCTGCTATCTTGCAGTGTTTCTGACCTGCTACATTTTTTTATCAGAAAACACATAGCTCCTGCTGATTGACCATAGGGCTTTACTCTGGCTTACAGACTGGCAGAAAAAACAAATACCCGATTGTCAAGGTGAGAAGGTTCAGGGCACAGCTTTGGACAAGGCAAGAATTTTAACAATCCCCATAAGTTAACTGTAGAAGGCAAGTACCACTCTGAACACCATTTTCAGAAGATTTTAGAGAACACTTACGTGGAAATCGTTTGGCAGCCAGATGCCTCAAAGAATAAAAAACATCACACATTAGGGTAGGGCAACTTATACTTGACCGCACAATTTCACGGAATACTTTGTCTACATAATAGCGTAGATTTTCCTGCAATTATGAAAAAAGGTATTTTTTCAGACCATTAACATTTGCATTTATGTTTTTTTCTGAACATAAACGTAACAGTACAATTGCTTTTATCAGAACATTGCCTGACTATTCAATTATATATTTTAGTACAGTGCATATTTGAAAAGCCTAATAATATTTGACAACAACATGTTATAAGTAAGGAGCACTTCCCATGCACACCTAGTGAATGTTAATTCAGTTTGTTGCCGCAACTATTGCCTTAAATGTCATCCTCTTAACAGGCAGGCAGCAAGCAAAACTTCAATCAAAAGTGTTAAAGCAGTCCTAATTACGTCCTTCATTAGATGCGAAGTACAAAACATCAGGAATCACAACACCCAACAAATTGGTAAGGAAGACTAATCCTGTTCAGCTTGTCCTCCCTGTCACACTTTCCACTGGACTTTTCCTTTGATGCGTTCATAACCAGGGATAAGAAAATGCAAGTTCTGTGCTTACTCAAGAATCAGACGATTATACTGCTACCACTTATTTTCCACTATACAGAGTTGCTTTTTAAAATGTTTTTGTATCAGATTGTTAAAGTTTAAATTAGGAAAAACAAATTAGGAAACTCACCATATTAATGTCTACGTTATCCCCTTCTCGTAATTTAATGGGATCTATTTCACAGGGTTTAGGAGACTCGCATATCTGAAACAAACAAAACTACAGGAGTTCAATTTTTCGGACAGAAATCATGGAAATGCACCTATTTAAAACCAGATTCTGTCCTAGATATAGCAGTAAAAACTCAAAATAGGTTCTAACTATCCATAACAGCACGCAGTAGTCATAGTCACTTTTGTGTGTGACTTTTTATATGCAGCAATTACTTCAAGCATCATGCTGATAAATTCTGCGATGTGTTACAGGCTGGAGCAACTATCATTGACTGCTTATTTTCAAGCATCTGAAACAAAAATAACAAAAAGCAGCTCCTTCCACTGAACTTCATGAATTATTGCTCAGTTTAACTTTCCTCTAGAATTCCCCCACCCGACCGATCACTACCACAAAAGAAGCTTTAAGAAGAATGGCTATCAAAGAGACTGGATGCTCCAGCGGCTAACTGCCCTGAAAGAGTTTCAAGTAGGATATCCTACCTCATCAATAACCGGTTTCAAAGTAACCTTTAGGTAGTGCTTCCCCACTATTTTCATCATTTCATCTACACAGCGAGTTGCTAACGAGTTGCCTCTGAAGACTGTGTTTGCTTCTCTGTAATAAAACAATTTATTTTATTTGAACAGGGGGAAAAAAAAAGAAGCTCAGTTACAGAACCCGATTAATACTTTATCTTGTCTTTAAATAACTATTTTTTTCACATGTTTCAGTGAGGAATTCCAGAACCTAGATACCCAGCTTACAAAAGCACTACTCAGGAACAGAAAGAGAATAAACAAGAATATTATTACAGCTATTACCAAAACGAGGAACATAAAACCATACGGAAAAGCCTAAGAAATTTTAGACAAAGGAAGTTATAATCCAGTGCTGAATGTGAGAAACAACAATTTGGGAAATTCCAAAATAATGAAACCTTGTAACTCACCAATATACAATTCTTCCTCCAGCAGTCTGGGTGAAAAAAAATATCTTAGAGCTACAATAAATAGCATGCTGCTACACTATATTGATAAACTCAGTTTGACCAAAACATATTTAATCTAGGGTTATGCTTTTAATTCATTATAGCTGTTGAAGAAAACTGAGAGCCAGCTATGCAAAGTAAACCTTTCTAATCAAAGAGATTTAGTTTAATCTTTCTTTGTTACAGTTCAATTATAATGGAAAGGAATGTGTGTACTAAAACACAGTTTAGAGAATTATTTTCCATGCGTCACCTCTTTCTACACAATTAAACTGTCTCAACTTATTTAAATCTCGAGTAGGTCAGCTTTGAAATGAACTACTCTGTGGTGACAAAATCCCTTCCACATCTCCACAGGACATGACTCGGCACCTCAGTGGCCACTACTCAGGTCTACTTCATTTTTCTCCTAACCACAGGGCTACAAATTCACAGGCCATAAGCTGCTACTTGGAAAAGCTCCTGTGCTTGCTACTTTCAAGGCATGCAGGAGGACACATACTTACAAGGCATCTTTGCAGGAAAAGAGTACCCCTCATTTAAGTCACATACTAAAGTAAACAGGCTAAGATTCTCAAGAATTTTAAAAACATTAAGTACCCATCTAATGACCAGTAAAATTTTAAGCGTGGCCAAATTATGACATTTTGAAACAAAAACTATGTTCTTAGACACAACTCTAGACTGCTAGCTTCTTATGTTTAGCTGTATACTAGCTATAAGAAAATTTATCAAATAGCACACAATCACTAACTCTGACTCCCAGCTTCAATATGATTTTAATGAATGTTTTTATGAACTAGCATTAAAAGATTAATGTATTTAGTCAGTTTTACATAATGAAAGAAATCAACATGTTCACTTATTAATATTGTATCATGAAGCCCTTCGAAACTCTTAGAGTAATTTTAAAAGGCATGACATCACTAAACATGAAATACATACTGTGTGTCCTTCAGATCTAGTTCTGCCACTGCAGCAACAAATGGAACTAGCTTATGGTGGTGTAGCAACAATCGTACAAGAGGCAGAACAGCATCATACTTGTCTCGACAAACTTCACTCAGTATGTAGGCAGCAGATGCAGAAATCGGCTGTAAGAAAGCAGAACATGAAATCATCAGCGAAGCAGTTAAATGTTCTACATGTATTTGGTAAAGGACAGATCAAATCTAACAAGACTACAGATACAGCTTCTTAGAAGAAAGTTTCAATATCTGCTGTATAATATGGCAACTGAAAGTTTCTGTTCTACAGAAATACTTAACTGAAAATTGCTACTATCTACTCTGTACTTGACATTTGAGAATCAAACTCAGCATCTACTCACGCTTCTCATTCTCCCTAAAGGGCTACACTATGGCTTCGTCACATATCCCAGGAAGAGGCAGTAAAGCAATTGCTGTACTATAGTGTCGTATATCTTTATAGGACTTCAGAAATTTAATCAGAGCACATTAAAACACAGTTCTCACACTTCTGTTGGTTGCCATTCTACAGCTGGAAATTCCAATTAAAAAAAAAACAACTGACAATATTATTTCATTTAAGTGACAAAGACAGCCGCTGACTGCCACTAGCTACACAGTCAGGTCTTCCCGACTTCCAGTGAAGTAGTATCTGAATATGGGCTAGGAAAAATTTTAGTCACAATCTGCTTCCTCTTCACTCTTCTTCTCCTGTGCCGGTACTTCACCAACACCGAAGAAAGGCTATAAAAGACCTAGGAATACAAAACCTGGTTACTAGAATCTGATTCCCATCTCAAGGTTACAGTAGCCATCTACAACACTTCCCTCTTTGTCACCATGTCCAGGTGAGAAATCCAGACACGTTGATTAACACACTGGGGAAGACAGAAGCAATTCAGAAGAAGCTGAATTAGAAATCAATTCTGAAGCAACTATTTTTGGTAAAGGTGATTATCTGCCCCTTCATGGCCAATAATGGATCAATGTCCCCTGAAAACCACTATACTCAGGGGGCCAATAGCAGCTGGGGCAACCAACGAGAAGAAAGTTTATCTCTTCCAGTCACACAGCACACTATCTCTGCTGGTTTTTCTAAAGTAAGAAGAAAATCTTGGTAGTTTGGAGCAGAAGTAAATGCTTTCTACAGGCTGCTCATCTGGCTGTGACAGAAGTAATTTGCACAATGGAACAACAAAAATTCTCTGAATTATGCATAATTCATACTGTTTTATACATAATTGCATAATTCACTAAGTTTTAATTTTAAAAGATATTTTCAACTGAAGTACCTGAACATCTGATGATTTTAGCAGCAAGTTTCTTAGGGAAGTGTAGTATTCAGATGGAAGCACACAGTCTTCAGTATAACAGATATTTAATCTAAGTGATCCCAAATCATCACTTTTAGAAGATTTGTTTCCATTTTCTCTTGGTTGAAGTAAGTACCTGAAAGCAACAGGGCAATTAAAAAGTTTTAAATGACATTTCTTTAACTTGACTAATTCTACAATAAAGTAAAGTATGGCATTTAATTACTTCAGTATTCAGAAACCGAGTCTGAAAACTGACAATAAAAGTCATATTAAAAAACTTGAGAGTAAAGTAAAAAAAGGAGCAGCATTTGATGCATCTTCAGCACATAATGAAACATGTATTTATTTCCTCATATTTTTCTGAACAGTGAAATAGGATATACTTCTTGTATCTCAACTGGGAGAGCGGAAAGTTAGAAATTATGTTCAACCTTCTCATTTTTCACCGAAGTTATATTTAGGGTGTTGGACGTTGCAGATGGAACAGCTAGCATTATCAATTCAAATGGTCTAGTCTGAAGCCAGTAAAACTATATAATCTTAACAGGCTGCATTCATGAGGAAAAAACAAAAAAAGATTAAGTGAGAAAAAAAAAATGTGCTTTTTTCCTACTCTCAATACAAAATAGATTAAACAATTCAATGGCTTTTGCTGTAGTTCAACTGTATTCCAACAGGAGGCGCAGCCCTACAAAAATTTTAGAAGCTTTTAAGTAGTGTCACAGCATAGTTTCAACATTTGCCCAACAAATGAAATCATATTTTCAAATATTCTTTTACACGCATATATATTTTTACTTCTACAATCGGAAGATCAGACTTTTTTTTTTAATTATCAGATGCATTGCCCAGGCTGGCGTGCTAATATATAGTAAAACTGATTTACAAGACCCTCTGCTTAACAGCATGACTCTTCTGTTTATTTTCCCAATATTTAATACTAGTGATACTCTTTTACCTGCTGTACTTCAGCTGTATTCAAAAACATTTTCTGTAAATTAGTAACGGTATAAAAAAAATTAGTTATTTCTTATCACAGAACTGTCTTTGATAAGCAGATCATAATTGGATATGAAGATGTTCAATACAAGGTATGCCTACGAAGTGTATTAGCAGACACAAATCTGTCTATCGGTGCTTCAAGTGAACTAGACAGGAGTCAGGTCAATTCAAAAAGCTCTATGAACACAATACACTGGTAATGAGTCCATGTTAATCTACCCTTTCTCTTTGAAGCTGTTAACAGAGGCATGTTGTTATATTGACATGGTCATATAGCTTTTGATCAGTTCACAGCACTGGCAGAGCAAGCCTGTGCCTGCAATGCACCATGTAAAAGAAAACTGACATAAACATTTCTTATGTTTAGGATCACATTCAAACACTAAGACTAAGAATCAGAGTTCAGCTTAAAACACTTCCAAGCACCTGGAGCCTGAGGTAGTGAGTATGTGGCACGCAGCCATAATGGCTCCTGGCCAAGACCTGTGTTCCATTTAGTTCCTATTTACCCACTTCCTTCCTGTGTGTTTTCTACATGGGTATGTGAAATATTTGTTCATTCTTTTCTCTGTACTGAAAGGTTCACTAAAAGCAGAACATTCTACACACTTTGAGGCATTCGAATCTGTTGTACTCATCACTTTCTGCCGCTAAGCATCTGGGACAGAAAAGGAGCTAGGGACTGGCTCCTGCTTGCAAGAACTTCAGAATGGAGGTTGCTGTTACACTTCAAGCAGAGGTCAGTCTTTCCTGAAGTTGGAAGAGTAAGGTATGAAGGGACTTCTAAACTTCTGTGCCTGCTCTCCTGAAATAACATTGGGCTGGTTTCAGAGGATACTTTCTGAAACTCCCTGGGGCGGGGGGGGGGGGCAGGCCGTATTTAATGATTACTTTTAAATAAACTCTTCACCAGTCATTCTGGAAGTCTGACTTAGGAATTTAATTACAAGTGGTGCAATTCTGAGGAGTTCCAGGTTTACCTGTTAGGCTGAAAAGCATACACAGATCACTATAACCCAGCAAGCTGGCTTTAAGAGTCACAGTCAGTCTTCCTTCACTCCCTGCGCTTCCCCCTTGCACACATGAACTATTCCGTGTGAGTGGGCAGACTGGGGGAAGAAAAGAGCTAAACGTACCCTCTGGCAAGGTTAATTTATTGAGCAGGGAAACTTTATAGAAAGACATTTTACCTAGACTAGAACAGGAAGACATATTTTAACAGATAGACTAAAACATATCTTTTGCAAGAGAAGATCTGCAAGATAGAAGCAAATTCACTGAGCCACCATTCTCACCATGCTTGAAATGATTCATTTCTTAACACCTTCACAGGAACTTTAATTTCTCCTAGAAAGATGTCTTGTACCAGGTTTCCATTATTCCATAGGTCAACCCTGAAAATAAGAGAATTGCTTATTTTTCTTTCCTCCCAGAGAGAAATAAAAATCTTCAAGTTAACAATAACTGCCTTACAGCACTAATCCACATGCATGCAGGCAGAAAATGTTAGAAATCTCACTCCATTCTAATTAAATCAAGAAGAATAAAACAAGTGGCTTATTAACCCATAAAGAACAGATAAAGAAACGAACAGTGAAAGTTAGACTTGCAGACCTTGCATCAGTAAATAAAAGTGCTATTGGCAACATATGTATTCTGAGCAGTCTCCACCCACAGAACTGTGCACATTTCCTCTCAGGTAATTCAACTGACCTTTTAAACCAATATATTTACATATACCTATCTAATTGCTAGAATTTGGCACACACTGCAATGTCACACCAACACATGCGCTTGTTTTTCAAAACAGCAGCTCATATGCTTACAACCTCAGAAGGGATCACAGACTCTAGACATGCACCTTGGTTTTTTTCTCTTACTTCTTACCTCTGACATTTCTGACAGACAGCAGTTGTTAAGAAGAACAAAAAAAAATAAAATACTAGATTTGTTGGGGCATGACTATTTTCCTAAATATATACACAATTCTAATTTAGATATTCCTATAACAGTTATTTAAACTTACCACTACATTCTTTTTCTTATGCCTATTAAGAAACACACGCTAGCCTTCAAGAGTTTTTGTCTTTCTATTATTAATATTGTGCCCAAACTAATATATATTGATGTGAGGTCCTCTTATCTCTTCATTCACAGGCACAGGAAACAAGTTTAAGCTGCTAGATACACTCTACCACTATTTACTTAAAAGAAAAAGTCTCATCTTCAGTAAGAAACACACTAAAGATTTGAGTCATTTTATATGTTAGAAGGATCTTTTCTACGAGTCTTATCAGTAGTTCTCTAGAGTTACACTAAAATAAAACTTTTTTTATTGCCTTGATCATAAACTGTTATGGTTTATTAATGATAAAATAAAATTACATTCTAGCCTACATCACTTACCTGACTTCCAGTTTCTCAATATCTTCTTCTTCCACCTGAAACTGGGACTTCTTGGTATAACTGCTGGACCTGGTTACCTGCAAATAAATTAACACACTTTTTACTGCTGTATTATGGATGTCAAAAGACAAAGAAAACCCTGCCTCTTTAGTACTGATAAATAATTACTATTCCTTTTAAAAGGGAAAATGTTCAGATCACCAAACTGCCCTTTGACAGAAAGCAGGTGAAAAATGGGTCAAGAAGGGTTCGTGGTGGAGCCCGATGAGGGCTAGCTAGTATCTAAGGGAATTACAGTGTAGATCTATTACAAAAAAAACACCAAAAAACAAGAAGTATGACATGAAAGTGACAAGAATTTATTTGGTTTCAGCATGAGCCCCAAGAAAACATTAAAGTTAGTTCTGAGATATTTAAGGAAACAAGAAGTCCACTCTTCTTTCGCTAATTATACCACAATTATAACCTCTTATTTAAATTTTCCTCATTTCTTGACTGACTGCATTCTCAGTTTAACTCCAATAAATCATAACTCAAAGTTACCAGAGCAGTTTGGATCACATTTTTTATCCTAGTATCTTTATTTCCTAAGAAACTACACTCAGTATCTTGAGCAGGTCAACTGAAACTCATGCCATATGTTGATACTCTAAACGTTAAGTATAGAACAGTTTCTCACTGAAGTCCCGCAACAGGACCAGGGTCTGTATAAACACAGAAAATTATAATACACTTGAGACACATGTAATAGACTAATTCCAGCTCTCAGCTGAACAGTATAGTATGCTTACTTGCAAATAACAGATGAAAATTCAAACTTGTAATATGGTTATTGTAGGGTAACTCATGCAGAACTGAAATAAAATCCTAAATAACGAAAGAAGTTAACTTTTTAAAATAATAATATTAGCCTTTACTGGGTATTATCACTACATTGTTTTATTAAAGAAATAAGCTGGGGGGTGGGGTGGGTGGCTGTTAGCTCAATGTTCAGGAAAATATTTAAATCTAATTCCATAGGGTATGTTACAATTCCCTCAGAACTCCTGATGGCAACAGATGCTATATAAAATGATTTAAGATAACAAATTACCTTCACATACATGCTTGTGAAGGAGAATGCTATTGTCTGGCCGCCCCCATTAATCTAAGTACATCATTCACTTACATTTGAGAGGCTAGTAAAAGCTCTTCAATTTGCTTGAAAAGAGCTTTCTATGTTAGGTACTGCTATGCAGCTTGCTTAAAAATATTTGAAGGGTTGCATAAAATAGATTAACAGGCAGAATACTACACAAAAAGTTACCTCAAAATAAAATTTTTCGTTAAACTGCGGATTGCTTGTTTTCTTCTTTACTTTGGTCTTCTTTTGGTCATTCCTGTTCCAATGTGGTAAAATTTTTACCATAGACAACTTAAAACACACAATTATAAAGACATTCTATTGTCAAGAAGGACCCATGCATTTAAGTTAAAACATTTTTTGTCATTTTAGAGACCAATTTGAGCAATGAAGAAAATTTTCAAATAAAATAAGTTCATCTTCACAAAATGGTTTGACGAGTTAAAATTCCAAGGTAGTCACGCATCTGTCCAGCTCAAAGTTTCTACTTCATTTCACAAACGAGTATAACTTACTCATATCAAGTAAAACTTATCAACAATTTCTAAAGCATTTCAAAAGTAAGTCTGTGACAATTTCTTTACCACTGCTTGCAATTTACAAGCAGAGTTTTCCTCACCTTGTTCAACTTTTCCCACCCTCTTTTGTTGGGCAAGTACCCACTACTTTGTTATAGACAGAGGCTTACACCAAGCCACTGAATATTTTCTTTGGAAACAATCGCTGCTACTACTAGATGCTAAACAGCATAGGGTCAAACAAAACAATTGCTCCCCACTCCCTTGTGTTTTATATAGATAATTTGTTTTTATTTTTATAAATTTTTCCCATTTTATAAAAGAATACAGTCTTATTTAGTTAATTACGGGCTATAGAAACACTTTCTAAAAGAAACAAACATAAGACATGGGGGGAAAAGAGATGAGGGAGAAGAAAAAGTGTCCTAGACATCAACTAACTGTTTTTCAGGCACTGGCCATATAAATATTCCAGTCATGGCACATGAGCCACACGCATAAGATCGGAAAGTCTTAACCAGGAACTTCGGTCAGATTTGCACATATATTCCCATAATAACAGGGCTGATATTTTGTCAGACCAACATTCACCCAGTTCCATCTGTATTACAGATCTGAAACAGAAATTATATCTCAATTTACCTTCTTTGGCAATCAGCACCATGACTTCTAGATATAATGGCCAAATCCCCCTAGTCCTCTTCAAAAATTCCAACCCATCAAAACAAAACAAAAAACACCCACCAGAAAGTGCAACACAAACCTAAAAAAATGTGATCATGTATTACCAAGAATGAAAAAATGCCCCATTCACTCAGAGCTTACTCAGGGACAATAATTCTGAGGTCTTTAAAACATGCAAGTTTGCTAGAAGACATTCTGGTACTATGCTCACAGTGACAATTCTTCAGTACCAGAGAAAGCAGACGGGCTTCGGTTTGTTGTTGCAAAAAATAAACAACTGAAACCTAGCTTGCTTTAGACGCTGTTGGGCAGGACCCTGCAGACAGTGAATGTGTGGCATATAGAGTTTTTCCTAAATGAAAAATCCCAACATTTACTCGGGATTACTGATCCAAAAAATGAGGTATTTAAACTGTGTGGACTTTGAATGTAGCATCCTGAAGGTGCTGGCACTAGAATGGTTTCACCAGAGCCTCTACCCTCTTGCTTCCTCCCAACTGCTGAATATTTAGTGTAATGAAGCTTATGCATTAATAAAAACATGGAACAGAGGAAGGCGAGTGAGCAATTGACTGTATCATCCCATGTGGGAATTTTACAAAAATGAACAGGAAGTGCAGTGCAGGTATCAAGAGTCCAGCACAAAACCTGAGAACAAAGAAAGAACTGAGTGACAAGTGGTTCTTGACTAGTGCAGGTCGTTCAGACAGACCAAACACCTTCACAATCTTGAAAGTATGTTAAGGAAGGGGAGAGTACAGGAACAATGAAAGATACGATGTGCACAGAAAGCATTTTAAGATTATTCTAAAGATTTTGCTTAAAACCTATGACTGACTTTTCCAGTTTAAGATCACAGTATTTTGAATTAATTAATTTCATACTAAAATGTTACCTGGAAGGCCCCACAAGAGACACTGTTGCATAAGGATCACAATTCTGTCCATTTATAAGAGGCAACCCATGGCATTCCTTTATGCTACGAAGAAAAGACAATCAGTAGATCAGTGAAGCAATTATCTTTGGCTTTAAAAAAAAATAACCCCCAAACCATCCTTTCTTTTTTAAAAGTTTCTTTAAGTCCTGCTGTATTACACACTGATATATATATTGATCCAACATAGTATATGTACATGAACTAGATCATAACTACAGATCTCTGGATGGTATACAAGGTAGTAGTCAAGCATACAGCCAGACCTGGGGGGCTCAGCGAGAACAAAATTCTTGGAAGTGCTTCAATAAAAGATATTCCAGTATCACACACACACAGTAAAATCTTATTTTGTAAGAGCAGAATGACCTGCCATGTTACGATAAACTGCAGACTTCATTAACTTATAAATTTGATTTCTCAAGGCCCACAAAAAGCTATTTGGCCTCATCCACATGGCAGCAACTACATTTGGAAGGCGTTAAAATGGGCTCAAATATTTTGTTTTGGCTAAACTACATTCTGAGTTGAGTAGGCTGAGAAAAGCAAAGTCATATCCTGAAATATTATTTAAAATAAGCATCCAAACCTCTTAGCATATAGTCCTAGCATCAGTTTACCTTGGAAGTTGTGTTTAAAGTTTATTTTCAAACTTCTTTTTTCACAACAGTGCACAATCAGGGTTAAACAGCCCTTTTAAAAATACTGTTTTCTTCCATAATTCCTACAGTAAGTTGTAAGGTGGTGTTTAACAGGTATATAGGCACACTGTTCACCAATCCTGATGCAAAAGGGACAGGCTGGTTAGGAAATAATGATCATGGGGGCAGGCACGTTTTCTGGACCTTTTCCGAATCTTTCTGAATCACTGCTGCAGCAACACTACTAGGAACAGAGCTGGCTCAGCAAGCTGACTAACCTTCAGACGCTGCCCACATATGAGCATTAACTAGAAATACATAAAAGTAAAGCAAAACAGTTTGTAAATTTACAGCACGAACTAAACTTTCTAGCAAAATTATGCTCTGATGTGGCTATGCACACTGTAGTATTTATTAATTCCAGAAACATTCAGCAGATTACAAATTTTCATAAGACACAAATGAGATTCAAATCTTATATTCCCGTTCTTTAAAATAATCTACTTTTAAATAACCTATCACAGGAATTTAACTAAATTAATGCACGTAAGTTTTCGTTGCTATAATTAGGCAGTTTGAATAAAATCCAAAACCTCCATAACTTAAGGAGAAAATACACTTTTCTGCTCTAAGTTCACATAAATAATCAAGTAAATGTTCTAATACTATAATGTGGAATATTAGGTTGCACAGATTGTGTCACATAGCAGCAACAGTAGCTACACACTGTTGTTAAGCAAATGCTTTCTGTACAGTAGAAAAAAAATGTTAAAGAATAACAGGAGTTGCAAACTCAAACACAAGCAGGAAAACAACAGACAGTAACACTCCTGTGCTGCTCAGAACTCCACCCTCCTTGGAGTATGCTCAATTATAAACCAGATGGTATTTCCCCCCCGAAAAGTCCCTTTGTCTTAGCCAGTTCAGGGAACATTTAGTGCTGAACCACTGCACAATCATTTGTTATTTTTCTTCCCGTTTTCAAACACGTGGCCTTCAGCATTTCAATAATTTTTGAATCACAATGAGCTTTACAGTGATTTCAAACCCACCCTTTAAATGGGTCCTTGAAACATTCAGTTGTTTCATAAGCATTAATTGATTCCTCCTCCAACACACACGTGACAGAGTGGTGACAAAATTAAACTGTCTAGACTTTTCAGTCATTCTGGGGTATCTGACTTGAGACAGCTAGAATCTGATTCTGTCAGAGTATCAGGCATTTTGTAGCACTTAACAGTGTCTTTGCAGCTCCGAGGTTTTTGGTGTCAGGTGTGACTTGAGTGTACCTGTAGGTTAGCCTCAGCTTGAATCTCATAGAAAATTTGTAGCACATGGATCCAGTTAAACTTATCTGCATATAATTCAACTATTCTGCAAAGAACAACACAATTCCTCTTCCTACAGCCTGTATCAAGCTCACCAAGCTCCTGGATTTCTCCAGCAAACAGATCCAAGTCCTACAGAAAGTAGTTCCTCTCCATATATACAAAGTTTCTCACCCCTTTCCTGATCACTGTATGAATAACCTGCATACTTGACATAACGATCCTTCAGGAAAATGTATATTACCACCACAACAAAAACTCATCACAATGCCCTAGTTCTGGTTACAGAAACAGCTTGTTCTGGCCTCCCCCATCTTTTCCCAGCTTGACCAAAAGGTACACAAACCAAAAGGAAGGCTTGTTTGTGATTTCCTTAAAGTTGAAAAACATTTTACTGACAACTAAACAGCCCTGCAGGAGCACTAGAATCTCTGGATTCATCAGACATATCTGTCACTTCAAGCTTATTTCATGCACCACTCTGCCTCCCTGTGTAGGCAGCTCCAGAATTCCCTTTTCATCTCCTGCCCAAGTCCCCGTCCTGTTGTCAGCACGTAAGGTGTACCTAGCTCAGCCAGCCTACCCTGTTCCAACATCTCAAAAAAGCAAACAATACACCAGAGTGCCCCTGACCATCAACTCCTGAAAGTCCCAAATCTTTCCTTTTCAGACCCAGACGACTCAAGAATTTGTTCCAAATTTATCTCACCTCCTCCCTTTCCATCTCTCACTCTAAGCTTGCCAGTCATAACTATTCCTTAACTCTCCAGTTACTGCCTGGAGTCTGCTTTAGACATTATTTGGCAGCACAGATGAATCAACTGAACTGCACCAAAATGGTGGATCCTCCTCCTCCTCTTACGCTCCTGCCTTGCATCTATCACCTATGGTGATTCTATTTGTAACCTTACAGAAAACTATTTAGGTTTTGAGCCAGTTTTCAGTCAGTTTGGCAACCTGCACTAGCCTAGTCAGGCAGATCACCTCACAAGCTCCAAAGGCCATGCAAGGCAAGTAGCCATTAAGGGCAGGAAGCCATTAAATCAACTCAGTGCTATCAAACTGGATTGTTACTCCCCAGGGACTGAATACCCAAGACTGAATTACTGCAGGCAGTTTTAAGGTACTAAACAAATAGTCTCTAGTAAACACATTCAAAATTTTTTGAAGATGTTTGAATTGGCTCCATTAGAGTTGACTTCACGGAAGTGGAAAAGCACAACCCCAACAAGTTTACCTGCTAGCAAGTCTCACAGGAATACTTCCCTTTCCCTAAGGATCAGGCAAAGTGCTAGGACTGCAGCCTTCTACAACAGGAAAAAACAAACACTGGCCACCAACACTTTGACCAGTCAAAAAACCCAGAAAACAACACTAAGCATATATTCATATTAATTTGGGTTGTCAAAATAGATTTCCACCATATGGTAAACATTTCAACTTTGACATCTGGTTTCACCTCTCTAGGCTAGCACGAGTAATTTTCATTAAAAAGGCATAAATAAATAGAGTTTGAAGCTGGCGGGAACTTAAAAGCCTTTTATTTCACATTTTAAACTACTACATCTTTACATAAAGTCTAAGCAGTAGATGTACAGTGTAAGAGATCTTTCAGTTTACATTAACTCTTGTTTCACATCTGTAGTTTGTTCTGCAAGAGGAGTTTCACACAGGAAATATGAGCCTTTCAGATACAACTGGCACATATTCAGTTAATAAGATGGGAATAAATCCTTAAAAAGATATAGCCCACAATAAACCCCCTCAATGACTGAGGGACTCTACCGCCACAATTCAAATCAACTGAATGTCCTCCAAGTGCAGAAACTAAATAAACAGCCGCAGCCATCAGGATTGGTACACTTCATAAAAATTACGTTCTTTGGAACTACTTCATACAAGCAGATAAAGTATCAACAGGACAGTAACAAACTGTCAGGTCAATCTAAGACAGTACAGTGTATAATTTATATAGAAAAGAGGGGAAAAAAGCAAAATCTAGCTGTAATAAGCCACTTCTGTACTTTCAAGTATTCACATTCTAAATACGTAAAAGTGTTTACTTCAGAGATGAAGTCATGTTAAATACAGAGAAGGCAAGTACTACCACCCAGTAGCCTAATTTGGCAAGAAACCATTCAACTATCTGTTTCATCAGCAGCAAACATGCAAACAACGGTCACGCAAACTTGTTTTTACAGACTCCCAGAAAAAAGAACTGCAACCATGTATTTTTGAAATGTGCTATTATACATGCCATTGTGGGTTTTTTTAAAAAAAAAACAAAAACAAACAAAAAAAAAGAGCCCACATTGAGTCAGCAGTTAATCTATTGCATTATCTTTTTCCCCTCCTCATTCACACATGTTCATTTCAGAACAGGAAACAGCTAGTACTGAAGACAAAACAAAATTTTAATTCAGAAATGGTCTGTGAGCATATCTGCATGAAATGTAACAGCACGTTTCTAATTAATGCAAAAATCAGGGCTTAGCCCACTGTAAGTGATCTCCAAGATAGCCCTTCACCAAAGGAAGCTTAACTTTACGCTTGTATTTCAAAAAAGGTGTAAGGGCTTCATTGATATAAGAGAAGCAATTACAAGCCTTAATTTTACTTTCTCCAGGGAAAAAAAAAATTTAGTATCATGTTTTTACAACTCTATAAAAACTGAAAGCCCTAGCTGGCTTCAGAAAGTCCCACCTTAAGACAATTAGCCACCACCCCCCACCCCCCCACCCCCCCATCAAATAACACCAGATCAGTCAGTTGTGGTGTATCTTGTACATGACCATGTTTTGTTGACTTGAGCAAAAGAAGGAAACCTCCAGTTTTTTAAAAAGTGAGGGTTGGTTTGGGGTTTTTGGGGGTTTTTTTTGTTGTTTTTTTTTTTACTGTTGTCCAAAGCTTTGCTGATACAAAGTTTGCAATATATTACTATTTATCCTTCACCAAGCTCACTTCCCTTGCATAAGCTTGGGGAACACAGCCCTAATAACATTGAAATAAATAAAAATTATTAAAAACAAATCCAGAAGGGGACGAGCAGGGGAATAGAGGACAAAAAGAAACACTCCTGGTTTCATTATACAACAACTGACTGTCCTGTTGTCACATGCAACAACACTTCTCCTTCTAAAAAAAAAAATAATTAAAAAAAATCCTGTGTTCTTTTCCCAACAACTTCTTGTTTGGAAAAGTTGGTTTTACTATGTGTACCCGCATGAGAAATGACGCCTTCCTCTCTCCCACATCAGCTGTAAGAGGCTAACACCATCATCAGCTCTCTATCGTCCCAACCCTTAACTTACAAAAATTGCTTCCTATTGGATTTGCCTTCAGTTTTCAAATCAATCCTCATCATAAAACCTATTTAGAAGACTAGCAAAAAAAATGCTTCTACAACCATGTCTACAAAACCAAAATAATATGAATCCATCCCCTAGTCAAGTCTAATCCTATTGCTTTGGTTCAGCCACAAACAAAAAGGTAACGGGGGACTCCAGATAATGCTCAGAATCACAGCCCTTGAACTACTTGCTGTTGTGTGCCTAACATTATTTTTAATCTTGTGTTGTGGACATTATAGCTATTATTTTTCATCTTTGTAGAACTTATGCACAGAATGCAACACAAGGATCTAGAATTCTCTTACTCTACAAAAAATTTAACTGGCAAAAGTTTAGAAGCTTCCCTGTCTCGTTACTTTGAGACACCATTAATTTGGGCATGAAGCAAACTACAGCTCGTTATCGTAGCCTGTATTTTAAGAATTAATTTTTCCACACTTTTTTCCTTTAGCCAGCACTTTCAGTTTTGGTTCAAGAGGCAGGGACAGAAATGTACATATATGCCCACTCTTTGTCTTTTTTTACTCAATCACAGCTCTGCTACTTCCTATTTTTCAGCTTTGTTAGAGGAGTTACTAATAATACGATGACTGCTCAGGGCCTGGCGACTGATAAAACACAGCAGTAAGTGCATCACTTGCTAATCGTCCTTAGAAATTTACAAAAAAAGACTTTCAAAGTTTACATTTCTATTAATTTTCTATTTATTAATTATCTATTAATTTCTATTTACATTTTCTATTAAAGGACCTCACATAAATTTTCTATAAGTTCCTCATGATTTAAGATCAAAGGGGTCTCAAAAATGCCCTTACATCCATTTCTGTAATTATCCAGTGAGATTTCCCAGTTCTTATACTCACATGTACATCCAGAAATATATTTAACCAATTAATATAGGTCTATCAGCATGTGTGATAAAATACTACTAAACATTTTTAGTTTAAGGAACTCCAGTGCATTTCATAATCTCAGATGAAGACCAAAGCATTGATGTAATACGGCAGTGTTTAACACACAAAGCTCGCCCACATGTCAGTGAGTGGGTAAGTACAGCAACCACGCGAGAACCCTGGCTTCCTTTTGATCATTTATCTCCGTCACAGAGATCCTAAGAGAGCGCACAGTGAGTAAACCACTTCCTACTCAAAACTGCCATCTGCAACAGTTAACTTTCTAAAGCAACCTTTCTTCATCATATGAAAAATCCGAACACGTTTTAAAAATAAAAAAAAAAATTAACTCACACTAAAGTGCATGGATATATAAAGTATTTTAAAAAATGACATGTATCAGAAAGTTAAGGTGGAAATAAAAAACCAAGTCATAAAGTTCCAGCCAGCTTTTGGCGGTGAATAGTCCACAGGGAAAAAGCTATTCTAGTTCTGCCTTGCACTGCAGGAGGAATGGAAAAGTAAGAGCAGCCAGACCCCCAATTAACCAAGCTGCCATCCACTATACCAACAGCAACACATTCAGAATTATCTTTAAGTTATAAATATACATTGATGTACAGCAAGTTTTCCTATCTTACCTGAACTATCAACCTACAATAGCCACTAAACCATTACCGGTTTCACTGGCTTAGTTCTATCACAGAACTAGCTTCCCTTTTCATATCAAGTAACAAAAAAGCAAAGAGATTATTTTACCAGGTCTTGTTCCAACTAAACTACTCACCGTGGTTAGATAGCCGACTAAGAATGTATTATAAACTTCATAATGAAAATCACATTAGCAAAATCGACAGATTGTAATGGTCTCCCCCTCCTCCCTGAGGCTGAGCTGAACATGAAGTCGCCAAGACAAACGGAAGACCACACACCATTTCCTCCCCTCAGTTTCACAATACAACCCATTCTTTCATGCTAAATTCTCAGAGAAGTTAAAAATCAACCCAAACAGCACAAAAAACCCTCACTCAAATATGTTCATGAACAACGCTGAAAAGCAAAACAAAGACTTACTACCCTTTGAGGTTTTAATCTTAATTTTCTCTTAGTCTTTATAACCCCCTTGTCTGTACCCTTTTCTTCACGTTTCCTATCCCATAACCCATTAAGAGACAAGCGCAGAAAAATCTTTACTTCTTTCTGAAGCACTACAATTAAAAAACTGCAGTAAGGCTGGCTTGTTCTCCTGAAACTTACTCATGTTGAGAATGTAAAGAAGTCACAAGAGAATGCCATCAATCTCACTGAGTGAGTCTCTGCAAGTCACTGGTTTCTACTGGTCTCTTCAATGAAAGCAAACAGTCTCCCAGAGACAGGTAACATGAAAGGCTGTTGGGCTTCTTCCAAAGGATAGGATTAGTTTCTAGGAAGACCCATATCTTCTAGTATGTCCTTATCAGACAAACTTTTTGAGAGAGTCAAAACATTTTTGTGTATCTCTTTTTGCATTAGCTTCTTCTCAATTTCTGGCCTTAAATGCATTGCTTAGTAAGGAATAAAAAGAAACATAACTACCAATACATACTGAACTTTGGTCTTCTGTGACTAATGCATGTAACCTGTACGCTCAGACTCCCAAAGCCATCACATAGGGATATTATTAAACACAGCTCTAAGAGCAACAACACAACGGTACAAACTGGTTAGTATCTTCCAACATGCCTCATGCTGTGCTTTTTCCTTAACATTGGTGAAATTTGTTGGGTTTTAATTAACATATAGTAAACACTTACTCTTTCTATGAGGCTATTTGACATACTGTAATGTCTTTATACTTTGGAGTCAAAACTGTCTCGGTAATAAAAATTCATTAAGTTGCTGCTAAGAAGTTTTACTGAAATGTGGCAGTTATGCTGCTTCAGAACAGCAACCCCTGAACTTTGTTTTTCTATAAACAGTCCTTATCATGGTTAACCATGAGAAAGTAATTCTGAAGCAAAACTAGAAGTGGATTTTCATATACCAAACCAAAATATTATTACTGAAAAAGTTTCACACCATTTCCAACACCCACCAGCAACTCAATTCTGTCAGTCTCAGCAGTACTGCAAGTTTGTGGCTGTCAGGCTGCAGTGAGCTTTCCTAGGTTCCTCACCAGACCCAACTCAAATGGAATTACAAGACACTGAACTAATGATACCAGATAGCCATGCTGAGTCCTAATAAAAGTGACTGCTTTGGGAGCAGAGATAAGCAGTTGTGAAAAACTTCTGCAGAGTTCCCCAAGCCATACCCTCAGCAAGGCAGGCCCCAAGGAAAGTCATATAAAACCAAAAAATATTATTGGTACCAGGATGTGCAGACATTTCGTATTGAGAGACAAATTACTTAATGGTCTAACAAACAACTAAGTATTCAAGGATTCAAGGATTAATGTAATTTCTTACTGTACTACTAGTTGCTGGCACACAGACCCATTATCTGTTATCAGTTCGTTCAGTTTTAATTCAAGGTGAACTTTTCCCTGGAAAAAAGAAAAAAAAAAGAGAAAAAAACATTTTTAAAAGCCTTTACTTTAGAAGTAGCAATTAGAACAACAATATAGTTTAAAATTAGAAGCTATTTAAGGTAATTCCAATATATCCACTTCAACCAAATATCTAAAGCACGTATCTTGCAATTACAGTAGGATGAATGCATTTGAACTTCCAGAAAAAATGTTAAGAGAGAACCATGATCCTCAACTGCAGACAGCACATGAATTGGTTAAGTCTCCACAGATTTAACACACACATAAAAAATATTCTTTTCAGAATGAGGAAGTACCAAGAGCAAAAGTCCCTCTCAGCATTTTTGTCCTAAGCATGGGACAAAACCTTGAAGAAACAGACAATGAATTTATGAGCATTTCAGGAGAAAGTTCTAAAATTACCTGGGACTCTGAAGGCAGTTTGGCATATTTAGAGAAGTAGAATAGTATGCAGTAGCCTAACCAGCAACATTTAATATCCCACTGTGAAATCCTGTCCATCACACCACACTGAAGATGACTTAGCAATATATTATGCATCCCAGTACAGCTTTCAACTACCTCACGAGTGTCTGCCCGTATACTGTTGGAACAGTAAACACAACCTGAAAAGGTGGCAATATCTGCCAAACCGGGCTTCCTCCTTGTCTTTTTCTGACATGGTAAGATGTGTTAAGAAAAAAAATCCATAAATGATGGCAAAGTGTGGATTAACTTCAGAACCCAGCAAGAGCCAACCTACTTAACTCTCACAATAAAAGGCTCCAGAAGCTCCAAACCATGACATGCAACTTTCTTGGGAGGACCAAAATTTGGTACAACCACCTCACTCCAAACATCTAGTGCCTAAACAACACTGCTACTCCTTTCAATGCCTGACTATTCATGCTGGCTTTCGCCTCTAAGATATCCACGCACTGACAGTGTCTTGCCTCTAAACCACGTTCTTAGTATTCTTGGAATCTGTCCATTTGAAAAATGGAACATCAGATGACACTGGTTTGTCCACAGTTATGATTCTTTGGGAAGGGACCTGGAAGAGAATTTTTAAGTGTGGCAAAGAAAGCAAGCTGCAATCTGAACTGCAGTTTTGCTGTACAATACTAAAATGGAAGTTAAACCCTTAGCTGACCTTGCACACATTTCTACAGCACTTATGTTTTGACATAAAACTGAAATGTTTTTATTGTAAATCCCCTGGGGCAAGGGCTGTGTTTCTCTCTCTGTACGTCACATGGGAGGAGAAATGAAGTTCTTCTATAAGGAAGTTTTAAATGTAACTACTTCGGGATGCCTGCCAAGTGTTTTGCTAACTTACCACATGGATTGAAACGCAGGTACATTAAGAAAATATTTGTCAAGCAGAGAAACTCAATTACATAAATAGATTTACAGGATAAAAACAGAATACTGAGAAGCAAGCCCAGAGCCTTACAAGGCAGTTTTTGAGTGACAAATGAAACAACCATCTTAGTAATATCTATTTGTAATAGCTCACTTAACTAGTTGTAGGAGGCAGATCTTGTGAATGGCCTAAACATCTTCCTTTTGCTTTAAAAAAAAATCCCAAAACCAAACATACATCATGTGTTCAACACTGATCAGTAGGAGTAAAACAACAAATCTACTGCTCCTGGGAAGTATCTGTAGATGTAGTTTGTTCAAAACTCAGCATCATGATGGCTACAGTAACATGACTCTAAGAAAGTACTTCCCTGGCATGTATGGAGAGTTTTGGGTACATTTTTGTTGTTTTGTTTGTTGAGAGCAGTGCAATGGTTGCCTGAAGTGGCTGATCCACAGATCTATATCAGAGCTTTTGACATTATGTGCAACCAGGTTTTAAATGCGGTTTTAGAGATTGGTTTTAGTTCAGAACATGAAGAGAAATCAGCCATTCTTATAGAATAAGCAAGCAACACACTTCATATGAACAGACTTTTCATCTGTAGATCTCAGGTTTGTTCAAAGGCAGGTAGGTACCATTTTAACCAATTTACAAATGGATTAACAATTTTCAGGTAACTGAATAGAGGAAGATGGAGCGGTTGATCACATGGTGAAGATTCACATAGTAACAGAGGAGCCAAAACAAGAGCATCCAAATCGCCAACCTAAACTTCTGAACTACAGAAACAATTTAGTTAGTTTTGTTTTTAAGAACTGGTCTGCATTTTAACACTGTATAACTCACAGCTCCAATATTTTAATCTTTTCTACACAATGAAATGTTACAAGTACTTATAATAAATGCAAGTTTTCTAGTTTAGTAAAGCTCTTAAGTGGAAACTGGGCTTGCAACTGTCTTATAAATACTTATGCCAACAGGTGCTCATATACTGTGCTCACCAGAATCACACTACTAATTGTACCACAAAGTTACTTTTGACAGTTTTCTTCATAAAAACTTCTCTCCTTTAAATTCGAGTATTCTTTCATCTGAAGCATAGCCTACACTTGAGGAAGGTATTGAGGGTGGTGGTGGGGTTTAAACAGAGCTAGAAATGCTAACAGCTATTTTCCAGCTCCTCTCCCAACATCAGAAACTCTAGATTAAAGTATTTCTCTTGAACTCTGCCCTCTTCCTTCCACTTCCCCTAACTCATTGCAACAAATGTTGCAACTGAACTATTGGATTTGTAAGAATCATCTTTATGCAATACACACTATGTTAACATCTAAGTAGAAGGAAAAAAAACCTAAGCCAAAGTTAGAGAACTTTAACCAAAACACCAAAATAACCCAGGTTATCCACTCAGAACCATCTTTGGTAAACTGAAGTCCTTGCAGCATATGGAAAGTAAAACTCTGCAATACTCCCCAAATTTACAAAATATTCCCACCACCTGAATTGTTAATTGCGTGCTTACTACAAAGAAAGTCTCTACATAACAGATACAGGTTCTATCAGCATCCATCAGCTTTTTTCCAGCTTTCCCATTCTACATTAGAGCAAACATGCATCATATTTCTGAAGCGTACTACGTCTTACTGCCTACCAGACTGAGCTCATATCACTATGGGATGGCCAACAGTTCCATGGTATATGCATTCAATTCCAATAATGCTGTGAGGTTTACTTTACCTAGACCTTTCTTCTTTCCTAGGGTTGGAGATCTGAGCCACTAAGAATCTACAAGGTGGCTTGAGGCTCCATCTCCATTTTTTTCTGAATTTGTACACTCTACATGAATATCTGGAAAATCTATTAGGAGTACATTATTTCAATGATAAATCCTATCAATTTTAAGGAAGGGAACAGTGAGTGTTAAAGTTACTGTCAAAAACCTTGTGTGTAAAAGTTTTTGACTTTATCAATGTATTTCACAAGCATAGATCAGGACACTACAAAATGTTTCTTGCTACAAATAACAAAGATCAAGGACACATTTAACAATTATGACCTTGTTTCAAACCACGTAAGTGAAGATTTAAGAAGAAAGAAAAAGGGGGGAGGCAAGCAATCCTAACAATTTTACTAGCATGCTGAGGCTATCTGTATTCTAGAAAATGTGAAGATTTTTCTACATAAATGTAACAAGCTCGCACCAGCTGCAGTTAAACATGGTCTGTTCCACTCAACTCTTCAAATGCTACTTCATATATATTTGCTTAGTATTCCCACATTCCTGTACGCTTTTCAAGAACTACAGGAGAAAGGGAAAAGTTTTAAGAAACAAAATTATTATCCATTCATAATATTGTAACCAGCAGCAAAACAAAAAACCCAGCTAAGATCTAAACATAAAGCAAATGCTTTCCAAAAACCAAAGTTTTGGGGTTTGGTTTGGTTTTTTTGGTTGTTGTTGTTTTGTTGTTTGTTTGTTTTGTTTTTTTTAAACACACTGTCAGTGGCTGGGGAGAGGCCACTCTCCTCCCATATACACTTGAAAGAAAATATCCATCACCCTTCTTTCATTCACATTAACTCAAGCACATGCTGCTTTTACTCTGCCTAACTTTTAATCACCTCCACTTCAGGTTACCTGTTTGTAGAGAGCCATAGAATCAGAACCAAAAATGACTGGTCTACAGCTTCTGTATGAGCAGTGGATTGTGACCCTAGAGAAGTCCTAAATTTATTAAAGTAAGGTGGTTTTAAAAAAATGACTTTTCTGTTTATTTCCCCACTGCCCCAGTTCAGTTTTGGTTTGTAGGAACTGGCAAGTATAATTCTTGGTAATTCCACAAAAGACAAAAATGTTACATTTAATGGACTTTTAAGGCCCTCTAGGAACTACCAAATTTACTGATGAACTCAAATGTCTTCCAGTAATACTTTAATTTGTCCTACAAAGGTAGAGCTGAGAATTTCCCCTACAGGCTATAAGAACTGATGAATTGTAAAGAAAAAAATGCTTATTAGTAAAGACAATGACAGTTAGTGCCAAAGCACTTATGACTTTGTATGGATTTTGTACATCTACAAGCTGTATACCACAATACACAATATGCACCTCCACCGCTAATGTACCTGGATATACAGGTTGCTCATTATACCAAAGTTAGCCTGTATGAAAAATAGATGACTAGTACAAAGAAACTACCATTTTCTTGAAACAAATGAAGATTTAAGAAAAAAAAAAAATCCACCTCGAAAAAACCCCAACCATGCAAACTGCAACATGTCCCACATATAGCCAAGGATTGCAAAATACTTCTAAGCCATTTTATTGCCTTGTATCCATTGTAAGTTCTAGAAACCACTCACACTGAGGGAACTAGAGGAAAAAAAATGTCAACCACATGTACAGTGTCACACAGAAGAGCATATCCGAGAGCAATTTTTTCCCCAAAAAACCATTACCCAGCTTTATAAACCTTTGTGCACTTTTTCTGCACATATACCATGTGAAAGCCTGCTATTTTCAGCCATGTCCCAACAAGAACCTTTGGAATCTCCTAGGAATACATTTCAGTATGGTATGCCACATCCAAACCAACAAGATTACAGCCAAATCTGGCAGAGGGGAACTGGTCTCAGTTCTGCTCTGCAAGTTTCATGGAAAAAGGACACAGGACAGAGGAGAAACCTACCCAAACGCCCTAACTCAAGCAAAGATTAACATGAGGAGCACACACCTTAGCAGAAAAGGTCATCCTTTAAAAGAAGCATCATGCAACAGAGTGTTTTATAGATGTCCCAGCCATGGAAAAGTATCAGTAAGGGTTCATTACCAATATGTAAGGAATTGTTTAATGCTATTAATGGAACATTTTAATTGAGTTTTCATACTTACTCGGGTAGTATCATGACAAAAATTAATCTTTTATTCAATACATTTTTATGACGGAGAAAAAAAATATGTAGCAAGCATGACAGTATTTAAGTCAAAGCAGAAACTGCATTTCAGTTTCTATCTGGAAAGGACTTTCCAGAATATTTAGAGTGATTAGATGAAAGAATCAGAAGAATGAGACAACTTGCAGATAGACTAGAGATGATCTGTGGGTCCTTTGCAACTGAACTATTCTATTATATTCCATCCTAACTGAATGAGGACCAATTTCCAACAGGTACAGAGAAAGTGGTATTCAGATGTTTTGAAAATCTGTCTTCATGTAAAGCAACCACAGGTCCTCCTATATAACCAACAGCTGCAGGCTAAACTTACAGCTCATAGATGATTAATCCTGGAACATACTGTGACTTTTTTTGGGAATTCTGTGCACATTCACCTCTTGTAAAAATATACAGGATTCTCCCTACCCAGAGGGATTTCCAGGTTACTAGAAAAACACAAACACTGCCAAGTCCAAGAATTTTGCCCTCAGGCAAATCTGAAAAAAACTATTAAAACCTAATAAATTGTTTATCACAGTAACAAGGCTAAGAGATTCTCAAGAAGACTGTTCTGTTTTTTCTCAAACCAAAAAAAGATTTGCTAGAACTTCTACAGCCACCTCATCTTTATGTATTACTATAACAATCCTGTCAGAAGAACTTGAACCACAGTCCAAAATACAACTCTGAAGTGCAAGTTCTTTGATACTGAATGCAGAAAGTATTTCAAAATAAGATAAATGAGCACAGCACAAGTACCTCTAGTTTTGGAGACTTGAACCATTTCATGCCATATAATCAGTTCTCTCAGATATACCAAAACCGACTCAAAAAAATAAAAATTATTCAGTAGTTTCCTAAATCGTTCACCTCTCAAGTACATAGCTCCCCTTGCAAAGATTTTAGACACTAAACCACCGTTAAGGTATTTCTGTAACAGTTGCTTTAAGTCTTCTGCTAGTTTTAAGTATCATCAGAAACAATACAGCTAGTTTAGAGGCATAGAATATGCATTATTCTCTAATCAAGCTGAAAGACTCAGCTGTCTCACAAGACTTAGACAACGCTAACCTCCATCTGCTACAGTTCAGTGTAAACTTCTACTA
Organism: Falco cherrug; assembly: GCF_023634085.1. NCBI lineage: Eukaryota > Metazoa > Chordata > Aves > Falconiformes > Falconidae > Falco > Falco cherrug. The sequence goes on along the minus strand of NC_073707.1, from coordinate 16,441,429 downwards.
TTACACACACTTATCTATATTTAATTTAAAAATGCAAATTTGCTATTTAATAGTTACCTGAACCTCTGAATTAGAATCGACAGGTTGAAGCATAAACCAGTTCTCTTTTCCTGTGTAGTTGCATAAATCTTCTTTTTTGATTGACACCTTTCCTGGGGGAGGGGGCAGGGAGAAATAAGCATAAATATAACTTTCATCTGAATAGGACAAATATTTAAATAGATTTGAAGTTTGATTTTTGTTTAAACTTTTATGATGCTATATGAAAAGCTTATGGAAACAAAGCACATTAAGCATGAGTAAAGCAGAAAAATAGTTCATATAAAGCCAAATTAAGTTAATGACAATGTGTTAACTTGGATATCCTAAAAACAAGATTAGGTAAAATAAAGAACACACTTGTGGTTGGAAATAACATAATAAAGATTTGAGAGAACAGTGATGGTGTTGAAGAAGGTTTAAATAGGGAACTGAAGGTAGGTGCCTTTTACTCGTCTCACTGCTGTTTGGAAAGTTGCTGTTATACCAAATTATCTGGCATCCTGGTGCAAATTATTTCCTTCCTCAATTCTAGTCATGTGAAGGCTTCTTCCACAGCAGGCTGACTGTTAGAGCTTTACAACAACTATATCCAAGTAGCAGCTACAATAGAGCCATTATTAATGGGGGGTGGGGGGGGGTGCACGGGAAATCCACTTCCTGTAATTTTTCACCTAAGCTACATAAATTGCTACAAAATGCTTTACAAGTAACAGGTTGCACCGAGACAAAAATGTAATCTATACTGTCAAGAATTATTCCACCGTTGCAGTTACTGTGGAATTATTCCACAAAATTCTTGACAGACCTACAGGTAGTAACAATTATTCAAATATTCCAGTAGAACAGAAGCAGAGAAAAATCAAACAGAAATTAAAAAAATGTACGAAGATTATAATTATAAGACTATAAAATGTCCTATTAGTCTAAAAAATAAACACATTTTAGTATAATAGAATAAAGCAAGGAAACAAAATCCTGCTTCTCAGAATTTAAAGGAACATTTAGTTTAAGTGCACTGTATACTGCATTTTGAAAAACGCATCACTGTAATAACTGTATCCTCAATATTACAGAGAAGGATACTGGAAATAACCAAATGTTATGCCAGATGTAGACAGTAACCCAGAACTTACCTATACGCAGATCTTTTTGTAACACACTTTTATCATAAATGTAGAAGGACAGCCACTGGAATGTTCTGGGAATCTCAAAGTAAAACTCTTCCCCAAAATAAGGGCTGAAAAGAAAGACTGACAGTTAAGACAGAAAAATGCTTTATGTAATTTTTATGTAAGACAAACATTGAAATACTACATTTTTACTGCAGTCCCAGGTCGTGGCCTTTAGCATTACACTTGTCTATCATCAAAGCCATCCACAACCATTTCATTACAGGAACATACAACAACACTGCAAGTTAAAACTTCATGAGAATGCCTTGCATATGTTCAAAAAAAGGAAAAAAAAATATCAGAGTACACACACAGGAAGTGCTGTCTCCTCTACAATTTCAACTCTATTTTTCTGTTTTGAAATTTTCCTAGCTGATTCTCTAACCACCCCATATGACTTCCTGAGACACAAGTTTTATGGTTTTCTTTTTTCATTCAGTACAAGATTAAATTATATTAAAATACAATTTATTAATTACTTCACTAACTGATATTTGTTTAGCTAACTTCCATGTCAAATTTGATGCTCAAAGATTCAGACCTGTAGAAAGAAACCGTAAGTATTAGCAACTATAAAACAGAACAGTGAGAGAAATGTTAACGTCAAATATGCACATTATCCCACATACTGAAATGGCCTCCACATTTCTCCATCTCATCAAGTCCAATATAATGTTTACAGTTCACCCTACTTAACCGCCATTGGCACAGCCCACCATGTAAAAAAAGACTCCGGGCTCCTCTGTGTTAGACATGGTTCACACAATGTGTTGGTTGGTATCTTCACTCAAGGAACTTTATACTTTCATTAAACTTAATGAGTACTTACTGATGCAATCATAGCCGGTAGTCAGAAGGCTGGATTTCAAAAGACGGAACAAAACCACAGCATTATGTGTGTCGCTGCAAGTTGTAAATTCTGAAAATCAAGCGTATCCACCAAGAAAACCTCCATGCTATTTTGTAACTACTGGATTCTTAAAGACTTAAAATACTTTCAATTACAATGTATTAACATCACCAGGGAAAAGTGTTTAGCTTCATGAAACTGATTCTAGCCTCTACTTCTTTCTACAGACAAACTACCAAACTCAGAAACAAAGCAGGGGGTGTTTCTGAGAGGTGCCTGTGTGCATCCCAGTTAAGTACCTGACACTCTATGGTCACAATACTTTATCAAACTAACACAAATATGCTTATATTTGGAACAATCAGTTCATACCACTACCTACCTAAAAAGATACCAGGAAGAATAGGGTGTCATCCCCTACCCTCTTCCCTCCAAAATAATTACAAAAAAACCACCAAATGCTGAAGGATCAATAGCTCTTTAAATAAGCTAAAAAGTGAAAGATCTGATGGCTAACTTAAAAAGTGGGAAAGAACAGAGGTGAAAAATCTGGTGTTCCAAATTTCTAGAATTGATTTTTAAAAACAAGAGCTTTAACTGCAGGAACCCATTGAGTAACTTCACCAGTGAAAATGTTCCTTTCGTTCAAACACAGACCTTGTACCACAGGCTTCAAAGTAGACAAATCAGTATTAGCCTCTGCACGACACCGAGAAATAATACAAGAATTCTCATTTGAAAAATTTGCTTGTGGGTTTTCAGCTCCCCACTTTTTAATTTTTTTTTTTTTTTCCCTAATTTCAAAGCCAACAAATCTGGCTTTGATTTTGAGGGCTAGGTCCTTCTTGTCAGCACCACTGCTAAAGGTATAAATTCATGAGAACTACCTTTAGCAGCAATGCAGCCCTAAGCTGCCTAAATGTCCTTACTACCGTAGGTGCTGCTCATTTTAATTGGACTGACACAGTAACTCAGACCAAAAAAAGATGAAACACAGGCTTATTTTAAACTTAGGTCAATTCAGTGATATGGTTCCCGTGACAGCTATACATACAATAGTTGCACCAGTACAAAAGAGATATTACAGCAGAAAGAGCTAACAGTGGGCGAACAAGCTGGCACTGGTATCGAGGCAAAGTCTGTTAACTCAGCTTCAGTTGGACATCTTAAGAGGAGCACTAGACTACAACATACATCAACCACTGCGTGCCACTAAGTGTCAAGTCCCTGTTCTTGCTGAATCTATAGTACTCCATGCATCCAGTCATAATCAGACAATTAGCCTGGGATGGAATCTATTAGCATAGACTTCCAAAAACCTATTTGGCAGCCATATCCTACAGCTAAAGAAAGGAAACTTCACAGGTATATCCCACTACCTCAAAAGAATAATCAGCCACCAACAGTCATTATTTAGACCTCAACATTACTGAAGTCTCAGATTTGGCAAGAGCGAGCAGGTCAATAGTATGAGCATAAATAGAAGGTGCTGTTTTATTCCTGTTGATACATTTTTCCTCACCTAGGTTAACACCACTGCCTTATGAATTAATAAATGCTTATTCTTTAGCAAATTATGAGGCACAGAGAAAATCTAAGGCAAATACAAAGGATTATTAACAAAATTCTTAAATTCTTAGGTGGACACAGAACTGGCTGAAGGGGTATAATATGTTATAGCAAAGAGGAATAATTAAAATTGAGAACTTACTCAACCTGTTCTTCAAGGATTCAGTCAGTTTAGTACTTTCATTTGTGACTTTGATGCAAGAACTTTAAAGACTGTGATGGATACAAAATTAGAAGATCGTGCTAATTCAAGGGAAGACCAGACTGCCATACAGGAAGAACTGGATTACAGTAATACAGAAGATGTAATTTAAGTATGTGACATACTCCTTTGCTCTTCCCTTCTTTGTTACATTAAACTGGCAGTTCTATGATGGAAACTGACCAATGCCCCTAGATCTGTCATTTGATAAAAGCAACAGTTACATCAACAAAAGTATTATTTTTTGCTATAACCTTACATTCAAAAAAAGTTCTATTTGAAAAAAGAAACTTCATTTAAATTTAAAAAAATGCAGCATACACATGCCACAACCCCTCCCTTCCCCAATTCCTCATATTTGACCATAGATACTTGAGGAAGCTGATAGATGTTCTTTAAACTTTCCAAAGGAAAAAAAATTTCTTTCTTCAGAACCCACAGAAATCCCACACCATGTCAGGAACTATTTCCTGAGTCATTAGTCAAAATACCCTTCTTTCACTTCAGCATTAATTCATGTTTTACTAACTTTGAGAATCATTTGCTTTACATCTGCACTCAAACAACAGTCCCAGTGCTAGTGGAAGCCCAAATCTATTGCCACATTTTAGAAATACATTTCTTCATTAGTTTTCAGTCACTGTAGTCAAAGATCATTTTAATTCTAGTGATAATTACTTCCTTTAACGAGTGGATACTTGTAAATGTAAAATACTATTTACATTACAGCTAGTGTATGTTTGCAACCCAGAATACAATGACAAAATCAGACTGTGAATTACATTTGTAAGAAACAGCAAGCAAATAATTTAAAAAAAAAAAAACAATTAAATTTGAAGTTGTATTTATGTTAGAATTATACTGTACTACACCTTACTGGAAAGCAATTTATAAAGCTTCCAGACTAACAAGAGATCAGAGCTTTCATCTTCCCTTCCAGTCCTCTAGGTTAGCACAGTATTCTAGTGTAACACAGTAATAAGCAGCAAGATGGTATAATTAAGTTTCCGGAACAAGTGTCAGCATTTGTAACTGCATACACACTAGTAATCAAGTGTAAGCATCCAATTCTGGTTGCTGCTAATAGAGGACGACTTATTACATTTCATCAGTTTGTATGGAATCCTACTCATGCTGTGAATCTGACTTCACACAGCCGTAATTCAGAAGATTAAGAGTTTCCTATACAGTCGGAGACATAAAGGCACCTATGGGCAAAGAGTGATTCAGAACACTGATTTTTAACGCCTAATAAAATGTTTTCAACTTAGAAAGATTTATTTCCTATCACCTGAAAAATTCTCAATTCAAGGGGAGGTTTGTGTTACTCAAGGACACGCCCCACCCCAATATCAGTTTTGTTATAGCACGATTTTTCTTCCTTTTCTCTGTAAAGTACTAGTGGCATTGTTTTCATTTAATCAAGTTTCAGGTAAAACTTCAGTACCATTTGAAAAAATTTTGATGGACTTCAGGAAATTCATTTTATCAAACATTCTACTATTCAATTAATATTTCTTTTATTATCAGGTGAATTAAGTATAAAAATTTAACTATTCTTAAACAGAACATAGTCATAATGTCTGCATAAAGATTAAATGTAACAGGTCTTGTTTCTAAGCATAGTAGGAACTTTTAGGGTTTCAGTTATTAACATGTCCAAAAACAGACAGTAAAATCTTTCCTTTTAAAATATATGCTGCGTTCCCTTATACCCATCAAATTACTGTCTATTTGAAGGGGAAATTTTAAGTTTCTGCTTTATCATAATATTCTTCCCTGAAGGATTACTGAGTTGAGTCTGTTTCGGTAATGCATCTCAACTGCAGTCAGTTAAATTCTGAAAAATTCCTGGCTCTGACTACAGCAGTTACAGATCAGGAGTATGGGCAAAATATTTGTTCCTGATTGCATGTATGCAGTATTTGCTTTTCATGCAGAAGCATAAGAGAGCTTTAAAACAAGGTTTTGAGAAAGTTAAATTCCCTGTTTATATCTGCCATATGAGCAGCATACTGTTCCTCACCTGGATACATCTAAAGAGACAGCTCAAAAAACACATACTAGCAATAAAACTGGAAACAACAAGATTTAAGAAAACTTTCAGGAGCTTGAACAAGCTTTCTGAGTTTTCAGAGAAATGTTTAACATCTCCTCCAGCTAACTGAAACTGTCACTGATATTCTGAACAATGCAGCTGCAAGGATGCCTCAGTATGGGTTATCAAGTGAACTCTATAAGAGTTTTGAGACATCAAAGCACCTAAGACTCCTGCAGCTATGTTATCATGACTTTTTTGATTGTTTTTAATGCTCTGACACAGTAGCAGAATCTACAGCTAAGTGTCACTCCAGGATGGCTGCAAGCCATTCTCTGTGAGTACTGGTTCTAGTTCCCAAAACAAGAATTTCAGAAGAGAATGAGGCCTATTCAGGGGGACAACCCACAGCACACAAAGCTCTTACACATGGAAAAGTTCCGGTTCTCTCATTCTGGATACAGGTTTTGCAAAACACTCAAAGCAGAATTCTACCAGTACAGACCAATTGCATGTCAGAAGTAGAAAATGACATGGAGAGCAAGCATCAAGCAGATTTCTTTCCCTTGATAACAACCTGGCAAGGAAAAGAATGTTATGCTGCCCAATGGAACAGAATAAAGTAATAGTGAAATATGTTTTAGCATGCTCTGTTTTAAAAGCACCGTATTACTCACAAGACTCAATGTTGTCTTCTTTCAACTACTCTCACAATTTACACATTGCTGTAATGCTTCTGAGCAGTTGCCACAAGCCAGCTCTCATTTTAAAGAGGTACAAGCAAAAGCACGTGCACATTGATACATATCTTGTTTTTATTCTGAACTGAGGCAGTCTTGCTTATCATCTCTATTTAAAAATTAAGCTTACCTTAAAGATTTTTCAACTACCTGTGTACGAAAAACTTCTTCTTGGTCCAAGTTTATGGTACAGAAAAAGTCTCTCATTTTGTTGGGTACTAAGTGTTTGGCATCATCTGTGAACAAAAAAATGACTGTAAATACTAAGGTTGAAAAACCCACAAAACATTAGGCACAAGAATTTTACATTTTAATCTGCGTCCAAAATTTACTTTTCCATTCAGTTTGCATGCATTTACATACTCATTTTCAATTCCTAAGATCCAACAGTGTACAGGAATTGCCACATCCAGCTTCACCCAGAATGCGAGTCGATGGGAAGAGGACAGCACCCTGACTCACCACACCACTTCCTGCAGCACCTGCACTTTCCCTTGAGAGGTCTCACCTCGGGCTTGACCCTGGGCAGCCTGCTAAATCTGAGCAGCTTACAGCCTGAGTTGATACAGCATTAGGTCATAAGATCAAGACACGATCTGGTTGAGCTCATTTGGTATTTTCTCCACAAATATTATGGCTAAATGAAACTGATCAGTATGAACTTACCCATCAAATCTTTATTTAATTTTCCACTATGAACAGCTGATTTTGACTGATGTATTTTCAAAGGTTCAGCTGTGAGTACTGTTCATTTTTTCCTAACTGTCTGGTCTAGTAGAAAGGGGAAAAAAACCTACTGACTAAACGCAACATGGCTAAGAACAAGTAGAAAAGGAAGTTTCTGATGAGACAGGATGATTGACACCACAGGAATACCAAGATTTGCTGGGTATTCTGTCTAGGCTACTGCAGTAACACACACTGGACATCAGGCAGCCCTTTTTGGAAATGGGTACTTTTAAGTAGCTACAGCTAAAATCAGTTCCCAATGCTCAAATTGGAAAACTCTTCCAAAACCTGAGTGCAACAGACCTGTATTTATTTATAGCAACACTATCCTTTAGCTTTAACAGTTATTTCCTCCTGGATGTTTCCTTCCCCTCTGAATGTCTTTGAAGACAACAAACAGACCCTTTTCACCTTTTATTCTGCTGAAAGAAACAAGACAAGCTTTACTCTAGTGTGAGAGGCTCTGAATCAGCAAGCAGCTTCTGTCCCTGTTCCAATTTAATTATCTTCAACACAGGCAACCAGAATTGTATTCTGCATTAGGTCTTACCCAGGACCTTTTACAGCAGCCTTCATCCTCACCTGCTACCAGAAATACCTCTCCCAATAAAATGTGGAATCAACATTATCTAGACTTCATATAAAAAATTTTAAAAAGTAATAGGATGAAAACTACATGAAAGTATTGAGTTTTAATTATTTATCACGTCTGAATAACATATCACCTCCACTTGCGAAGACCACAGCTTGAAATCAGATTTGAAGTGTCATACATATATTTATTTTTTAAAACTGCAGATATGAAGCACGGTGGAGTAACCTTTATGGTCTATACTGTTAAAGACTTAAAATCAGAATTTTTTTTTTTTCTCTCCCTGCACTTTTGTGTGTGTGTGTGTGCGTGTGTTAAATAGACTATAACAGTCTTGGAAGTTAAAAGAATTCAGGCCCAGCATTGGAAAGGCTACCACAACTGTATCTGAGCAGCAAACATGCCATTTTAACAGAGACTGAACTTCGTGTGTGATGTTTTCCAAGTCAGGGATATGTATACTGATAGAAAGCGTGAACAGACACTTAACTAACTTCCGCAGTTACAGCTTGTGCTCTCAGAAGCATCAATGAGCTTTTCATCAACTTGGGTGTGGGAGAGGAGGAAGTACACATATTATTTTTAAACACCACAGTTAATGTTGACTGATTGAGAGACATGAACAGAACCAGTTTTTAATGCCACTAGACTCCAAAAAGAGACTAAACTCAAAATCATCCTTAAGAACAACTAAGGAAAACATCAATGACTGAACCTTAAAGAAAAAAGCAACTATTTTATTAAAACATATGAAAGAAAATACTAAAATAAATTCATGAGGCTAGCAATATCCAGAGCTTCTGATACCATATTTTGTAATTAATAAGCATGAACTTTGTGTCAATTGACCTGATAAGATTTTTTTTGTTAATACTCTAGCTTCACCATGCTATTTTTGCATAAAAAATACTTAATCAGCACTGTAAATGTAACGTACAGTGGACTTTTAAAAGAAGTTACATTTATTATAATTTCATGTTTTCTTAAAAGTAAAATTTAAGTATTTCTACGTAATTCACAACTGTTATGTCTACTGTACTGCAGCCTTTCATTAAATACTAACTTTCTATCCAAGGGAATGTAAGAAATAGAAATTTTGAGTGAGATAACCTTTATTTTGTAGCCCAAGTTTAGCTTTAAGGCACAGGCAAGTATATTGAGGTTTTTTTGGAGGCAAGGGGGATGATTCTCAGTTCCGAGTTAAAAATAACCTCGGAGTACTTGTCAGGTGAAGTACAGAGCGTGAGATTTCACATCTTTTCAAACACCTCTTTATATGTGTGATTGTGGGAGATTTTTTGGCCATATAGTGGTCCAGCTCCTCCAAGAAGCTTATTTTCTTTAAGGGGGAGGGGTGGTGTGTGTGGTGGGGTAGGGCAGTGAGAGCACAAGTCTTTGATTGATTCCATTAAGTCTTACTTTTTTCCTCAAAAACCGAAGGCTATAACGATTACATAAAACTCAGGTATGAACAACACCACCGGGTATCTGCTTCAATGTTAAGATTTTAAGTGCATTCATCAAGTGCGCAGCTCTGAGTTCTGAAGACTGCACATCTTTCACTGTTCAAAGGACGCATAGGAAAAAACTTAAGAAGTCACAGAAGCATACTGAAGAAATGTACACCAGTGTCCTCCAAGGATTTGTTGAGAAAGTGTAGGTAGCACGAATGGTTAGTCAGAAACATCAAGAAAAATCATTCTGGGGAGAAGAGAGAAATTAAACCAATTCTAGATTTAACTGGGGAACTGCCTTTCAAGCCTCTTCACAGAGGCTGTCATTAAAACTACACAGTACAATACTTAAACTTGCAGTTCAAATGGTGAAGCGTGCATGTGATTAAACAGCAGCAATAACACACTTTTTTATTTTGTATTGACCATATGAATATACCAGTTTTAGTCAATGGACTAACATGAACCAGAAATTATTTTCACAAGACACATTTTTGTAGCCTAATTCAATACGGAAGCCATGAAATGCATCACTAAAATAATAAACATCAGCCTTTTTATCTTGAAAAGATGAAAGTTCACAATTGCTATTAGTTACTTGACTTTTAAATTAACTGACTTTATTGCCACTTAGCTACTTTGGGAAAACAGCAAGAAGTAATACTATTTTGTTTTTTTAAAAAAAAAACACTTTGAATTTTAAAATATTTAGAAAATATTATTTAGGATCTCTATATAAATACCTAGTAAAACCTCACTTCAAAGTATGATTAGCTCAAACCTAAACAAAAGCGAAAAGCTGCAATGCTAATAAAGACTCAAAGCAACAGGAAATCAGGTGTACAACACTTAAAAATTCACTCTTCACATTAATGTTATGAGCAATGGAGCAACCTACCGAATTCAAAAGTTCTGTCAAACTCCCTTGCCTGCACATCATTTGTTAAATTTAGACACTACCTGCAAACATCAAGTTACAGCTCGTTCACTGTTAACAGTGCATCAGAAACTAAGCAAAAGCAGGAGGTGGGATAGATAAATGCTATTCACACCATCCTCTGTCTAGTTAAAGTGTGCAATTAGCATACATCCTCTGACAGGGACCTGGAACAAAGAAATTTTTAGAATACGCTTATGCACACAACTGCAAAGTATGCGCTTCATAGAACTAAACATATTATATAGCAACAATTAAATACACTCCAGGAGTGCAGCAGAATCCAAGACAACCACACAGTGTTAACAACTAAGTGCAAGAAGTTTGAAAAATAATGCATCCTGAATTTTGTCAAATAAGCTCTGGGAGACGACAGAGACATTTTCCAAGTGCTCCACTAAGACAGATTTCAGTAAACACACCAAAATCAAAGCAACTAAAATCACTTATGACCTAAAAAGGTACTACTATATGTCATAAAATGAAAACAGAAGCTAGTTATACAGCTTAAAACACTACGCTATGATATGCCTAAAATGACATGATATCCATGCACCTTTGTAAAGTGCTTTTGTCATCACTATGACACATGAAAGAGCCACCAATATAAAAGAGTTGTCACAAAGCTTAAAAGATATTCAGCGGATTTCTGATGGAAACCTGCTGAAGTGTAATACCACATTTTCAAACACCATTACAGGGTCTTGAACTGGTAAGACCAGTTCATCTTGCCTCTTAACTTGAAAACCGGAGGCAGGAAACTGAAAACGTTGGTATACTAACAAAACAGAGAATACCAGGAACTGCAAATGTGGTCCTACTCTGTTTTTTCACTGCTAGTATGTAATAGTTACTTAAGCCACCTTTAAGTATGTGCCTCAATTCTAAGTCTGTCGTGATGATTTGTATAACATCACTAACTTTAGATTTTACCATCTACTTGTGTATTGTAAAACAATACAACTAACAGTGCAGATGGTGTTTTCTAGACATGAAGAATGACACAGAACTGACATTACCTCATTACAACTACCATGCTCCCTCACGCAACACAAAATGAGTCAGTGTCAAGTCTTGTAGTAGTTTAAATGCCAACAAAGCTTAGGCACAGAAGAAATGTAACGTGTTTCTTAGGCGTGGAATACAAGGCCTTGTTACAGAACATGAACTTTCCAAAATGAGGTCTGCTACTGCTAATCCCTCCAGATCAAGAGGAATTACATTATTACATTTGTTTATTATTGTTCCTTCAGAGGGGTTTCCCCGAAAACCCATCAGTAACATACTAGCAAGCAAAAATAAAACAATATTTGCTGTGCAAAGAAGCCAAAAGAGCATCTAGGGATTAGAGGGTTCGCTAACTCCCACAGCGCATGTAACTCATACCTGGGGTTTTTTGTTTGTTTTGGTTTTGTTTGTTTTACACAGTGGTTTTGTTTGTTTGTTTTACACCCCTGTTTTATTTGAAGAAACAAGCAGGTTTCAAGACACATCCTTTATTACAGCTATTACTTCCACTAATTTTCCAAATGGTCTCCTACAGTTCTTACAGGTCCACCTTTGACAATCAGCTTTTTATGTATTCCCTAGGAAGCAGGTCATAGTCATCAGCTTACTATCACTTTTGCCAAGTAATTGAACATTCAAAGATAGGATACAACTGCAGGCTCAATCCAGAACATCTAAATAGGACGATAAAACTAGTTTCAACATAAGTCTCAAGACATTTTGATTTTTTTATTTAATGCCTAATGGAAAACATTTGTCAGGTTCAAGTATTAAAAACCATAAAACTCCTTGAATGCTGTGGTTGTCCAGTGTTGAGAAAAACCTTATGAACAAAGTAGAGGAAGCAGAATGGTGTCAATAAGTCAGCTTCAGTAACTAATGTCTTAGCTCTAAAACTAACGGTATTCTTTTTTAAAGACAAGCTGACGTGTTATTCCTGTGATAATTGCTAACAACGTAAGTGCGTGTTCAGCCTCGTCTACCCAACAGGCAATCACTATCACTAACACACTGGAGCGACAGTACCTCCAGCTACACTTCATGCAGTTTCCTATTTTGGTGACCTAGTCTTCTATTTACTCAAGACGTATCCAGGTCTACGCTGCATGATCATATTTAAGTAAACACGACTCCATCCCTCCACCAAACCTAAGCCCTCAAAAGATTTTCACAACCGTTTCTCCATCCCGCCACCACGTGCAACTCAACTTCTCTCCCTCCATTCTCAAAGAAGCCGATCAACTGCGTGAGAAAGGAAATAAACGGGTTGCATCTGAATTGTATGAATGTGTTTTGATACCCCTCCAGGAAGCCGCCGCGCATCCTGTTTCTCCCACTCGCTTTGAAGCCCTCCCGAGCCCCACCGCACTCTGCCTTCCTTCCCGGCCCCTCCTCCCCAGCTCATCCTCTGGTTTCCCACGTTACCGAATACAGAGGTATTTTTAGTCAGCACTTCCTAACGACCAAAATAAAGTCACCGGCCTCACTCCCTGCCTCCCCCTCACTCGCACACACGCTACACACAAAGAAACAGAACATTAATGACCGTTTCCAGAACGGCCCTCTACCACCGACTTCCTGCACACCAATAATTTCGCAATTGCTGCCTGACAAACAGACTGCGATGCCCGAGGGCCGGGGGGGGGAACGGGACACACACGCATTTCTGCTCGCCCGCTGACTCAAGGAAACCCTCGGAGCAACGGCCGCTGCCCGGCGGCCCCGCGCAGCCCCCGGCCCCGCCAACACGTGCTGCCCGCGCCCGCCACAAAGCCCCTTCCCGGCGCCGCCGCAGCGCGGCCCGCGCCCCCACGGGGCTCTGCCGGCCCGGCCCGCGGGGCACCGCCGTGAGAAGCTGCTGCTGCCGCCTCAGCCCCGCCGCTCCGCCTCAGCGGCCGCCGCGCCAGCGCCCGCCCGCCCCGGGGAAGGAAAGGGAGCGGCGGCGGCCCGTGCCGCGGAGCCGGGACAGGAGCGGGCACCTGAGCGCGGCGGACCCGGCCCGGTCGCCCAGTTCGGCCCAGCCCCCACCGCGGCCCGCTGCGCCGCACTTACAGATCTTCCCTCGGAGGTTCTGCAGCACCCGCACCTCGTCGCCGCCGTCCCCGGCCGCCATCGCCGCCGCCTGCGCAGTGCAGCGCGCCGCGGGGGGAAGGGAGCGGCCCGGCCCCGCCACACGCCCGCCAGCCACCCCGCGCCACCGCTCCGCCCTCGCTGGCCGCCGCCCTCGGGGGGCACCACAGACCAAAGCGGGGCGGGGGGCGGCGGGGCGCATGCGCGCTGGGGCCGCCTCCCAGCAGGCCCTTGCACGGCGGGCCCGCCCCTGTGCGGCGGCCGGCAGCGGCAGGCCCGGCCCGGCGGGCCCGGGGCCAGGGGGTCGCGGAGTTCCGCCTGCGCCCCGCGGGTGCCCGGTGGCCTCGGCCGCAGCCCGCCCTGAGTGCGCTGTGCATCTGTGTGCCTCTTACGGGGGCCGCGGGGCTCTGGCTGCCAGGCGCGTTAAACGCCGCTGTTGGCCACGTTCAGACTCCTCGCGTTACAGGGCTGAAGCGAGTGACGAGGCCGGTTGCTTTGATCCCCGGTGTGCCGAACCCCGTCCCTGTGAAAAGCACGCGATGGCTTCTGGTGAATGCTCTCTGCTGTCGCTTGTTGCCGTTTGCCTGTGGGGCCACATAAGAGGTGCCATAAAACGAGCAGGAGATGGCCAGGAGATGGCCGAGTTCCCGGCGCGGCCTGAAGCAGCAGGTGTAGTGCTGCCTGCCAGCCCCAGGGAGCCATGCCCGCCTCGCTGCAGAGAAGGTGCTGGCGCAGCAGCAGCCCTGCCCGCCTGCAGCACGAATCCAAGCACCTTTGCTTGGTTCACATGGTTCACACCAGTACTTCTTGAAGATACACATCCTAACGCGAAACTCTCTGGGGTCGTGCTTACACCCAGAGGTCACCCCAGCCCTGCATGGGTGGTGGGTGTCTGTCTTAGGCCTGCGGAATGTACCCTGCCATGTGGCGTGCCCACCGCCTGCTCCGGGCGCCCCGGCCTCCAGACAGTCTGGTGGAAGCCTTCAGCGACTGACATATCCTAAAACTGAGGTGGTTCAGCGGGCTAGAGCAGTTGTAGAAGGCAGTAAAGGACTAGAATTCTTCACTTTATGCCTAGAAAGCCCTCTTCTTCTGATAAAGCGAAGGGAAGCTTGGAAAGATTCAGGCCAGCATCTGTCATCTGTCTTGTAACTGAAGTCCTCCCCTGTGGTACTCTGACCATTTTTTATTTCTGCACAAATCTTGCCATTATTATTATAATACGGCATCAAGCCATACAATCTGACAGACAGACACCGCTGTGCCTCATTCCTTGGTGGCTCTCCCTGCATCCAGCTTCTCCCCTGCTGCTCCTTCGACAGCGTGAGGCTCCTTCCTCATCCCCATGCTCCACATCGTGGTTGGGGGAGGACAGGTATACGTGTTTAAAGGGGGTGGTGCGGAGTAAGCTGCTTCATCACACAGTAACGGGTGCGTTTGTATGCATGCAAACCCCAAATCTGCACAAAGACACGTGTTTGCATAAGATGAATTTTAACCTGTTAGGAATGAGAGATTCCTCTACAGTACGAATTGAGGATTTGATTATCTGCAGTTGGCTGTCTAGGTTGGCTGCCCTGTCTGACCAGTAGTGGCTGGTGAACCAAGGCTAACCCAGGCAGAGATGTGTGCTTAAATCATGGGTTGCAACACTGTAAAAGTTAGATCATGTGACTAGTTCTTCCATACTCTCAAAAGTTATGATTATAGTTGGAGTTTACTGTTTAACTTAGCATCAACTTCCTTCGAAGCATAGACCTCCCATTGACATCAAGGCAACTTTTGAGTTTTACTGTTGTCCGATTCCTAACACTCCATTTTTTTAAAACAACTTCCTTATTTTAATCTAACATACTATATTCAGAACAATTGCATAATATTAATTTTTCGCCTCTCTTAAAGTTACATTTTAGGAGCACCCGTGTGACAAGTAGGTCTGTTCAGCAAAGGGCACAATTAAGACAACACTAATGTGCTAAATTACAAACTTAGGGGAAAGATTTCTTCGTTTTACAATGAGGATGTGAGAGGATCTTTGCTCTTGTGAGATAACCTTTTATGTCAGCCAAGGTGTGGAATTGTCAGTGATAATTGCTATATTAAGGAATTTCAGAACAAATAGAAGTGAAGATGATAAACTCTGGGATGATATTTTAATTAGCATCTGAAATATAGACAGATCTATTTGTTATGTGTAGTAAACATTTAGATTTTTTTGCTTAGTTAAACATCTTACTTTAGGCCCATCCCAAAATGACCTGCACAATTTAGCCTAAATTTAATTTTTAATGCGAGTTACAGACTAGTGACACCTAGCTGAAGGGGGAAGTACTCTGAATATGTGTAATCTTCTATTTTGTATGTATCTTGCTATTTCCTTATGCAATTAAATGTTTGCATTCTTAAGTATGTTTCTTGACAGTAGTCCCAAAAAATTTGAAGTACGGTGTGTAAAATACGCTATCTATACTGCAAGGTTACTAGCAGAATGGAAAATAAAAGAATTTTTAAAGTTTCAAGTCCTCATGAAAACACGTTTAAGATGTTTGAAGTTATTAAATGCAGTTCACCTGCTTTCCAAGTCCTTTAAAATACTGAGCAGGCAGAGTCTGTTCACCTCAGCATTGCATTCACCCTTGATAGTACAATGCCAGGAGATACCATCACTTCCCTTGAGCTGTGGCGTGTTCTTGATTCACTGTTTTGACCTTAACGAAGGGAACGTTTGGTAACAGTGTTGCTTAATCTTCTAACGAAGTAATTATTAGAAGATACGTATCTGTGGATCTTACAGATTATGTAAGTATTAATGTAACTTAAAAAATGGAGAGACTTACAGAAAAATAGGAAGATGTTATTTTAATTAAGCAAAAACAGAGTTATAATCACTCTTTCTAAAAATAAAATTAGACTCTTTATCAATCCTTAACATCTGCATTTAATATTTTTTTCTGAACAAAAATACAGATGCGATTATGTAGCAAATTACAGTCTTTGACAACGTATAGTATTTACCTTCTCTTACACTTACTTTAATTCTAATTTGGTCATTAATACTTGACTCATTACTGCAACGTGTTACTTGTAGTAAAAGTGCCACAATTGAACTATAAACATGACATTGCCATCTTAAAACTGCTTTGCTATAAACTGTAAAGAATATACAGAGTTACAAAGTCATTGTGTTTTTATCAAAATATACAAACCCCCCCAAACCTAACACAAGCTATCAATATTTTTCTTATGAACTATACAGTTATATAAAATACTTGTAAAATTATCTTTATATTTATAAATATTCTACCTTATTTGCTTTGGTCTATAATTATCATCATACAAGTCCACTTATAAGATATCTTTGTGTACTTTCTTTGAAACATCATTGTACTTTCCTGCTTATTCCTCTGTTAACCTTACTTAAATGGAACCAAAGCTGCCATGAAACCAAAATTTCTCAAGGGGTTCATAGCATTCACCAATGATAGAATAAGTAAGTGGACTATATTATTACTTCAATCAATACTGCATTAACATTTCAATTGTATTTTTATTGTACCCAAGCTATAGTTTCTTTTAAAATATTCAAGACGAAGTAAGTAAACAAACTGTGTACCATATATGCCCATAGAATGAAGTTGAGGATCACTGACCTTTGTCCTGACTTGATTTTTTTAACGCTTCACAGAGATGAACAAACATGACTAATTGGAAATGCAGAGACAGTACAACAGAGCCCTATGATACAAATTTCAACTTGTAGACATACCACCTCTTTTGACTTTTTAAAGATCGCTGAATCTCAGTTAAAATTAATCATATTCTCACAAAATAAGTGTAGTATTTTGGCGATGTCTTTCAGAAGCCTATTCTCCCAAATCTTAGCTAACTGTGAAGCCATAAGGCTCACCGTAACCCTTCAGCGTGGCAGGATGAGGGAGGCAGAAAGGCCAACACTCCTTCCTCCAGCAACCTGTTCCAGGCACCTCTCTGCTATGGGCCCACTATGCTGGGCACATACGCACTACGCTGCGACACAGCTTGCCTGGGTCCAGACGCTGGCATGGTTAGGGGGATCACTCATGAAGGGCCATATGAAGGTTAGATGTGTTTAAGGCATGGGAATGACGGGGAACCCCCAAAACCGGCCCTACCCCTGTTTATACATAGGGATTGCCTCAGGGATACATACAGAAGCAACAATCGGAGTATTTACTTACTCCCCAAAATCAAAGTATTTATGGGGAGTTGCTCTGTCATTTGCTGTCCAGGGATTATTCCAGGATGAGGAGGAAGACTACCTAATAATCTCCTCTTCTTCTTCTAAGAAGAATTGTATTTCTAAAAGACAGGATTTGCAGACCCAGCAGGAAGTGGACATTTATATACAGGATTTCTTTAAGCTAGGATGTTTGCTGAGAAACATTTTTTTTTAGACAAATGCACCTGAATAGCTCTACCAGGCCATTGACATTGGGATTTATGCAGTTTGGAAGACTGGCTACTGTGAGTTCCACTGAATCTTTATTAAATGTCTCAGAGATACCATAAATCTGGAATACTTTCCACACAAGCACTCAGACTTAACGGTTATTATGGTAACTACAAAACTGAACATGGAAAGGAAAGAGGGGTTTAAACTCCTGAATATGTTTTTTAAATGTTGAGTTACAGAAAAGCACACCAGAACTCAACTGTACTTCAGCATACCCAAGTTCATGAAACATTTCCCATCTTCACTTTTGAATACACTAGATTACACTTTGTTTATAAACACATTATTTTTTGTGAAAGAATGCAATATATGGTTTCTGCAGCAAATATTCCTTCTACAGAGTACACTGCGAACCTACATATTTATTTTGCCTAGAACAATTCTGACTCAAAAACAGCACTATAAAATAGTTCAGTGACTAGTTTCCTGTAATGCTAAGTAGAAGGGTTTGGGTTGGTCATATTATTTTTTTTCTTTCTCCCTCTCAGTATGTTAGAAGTCTATTGTGGCAAAAGTATTTTGGGTCTTTCAATAAAGTTTGTATTATTGCAAATACTAGTTTTCTTGTTATTTTTCCTTTTTTTTTTTTTTTTTTGTTTTGTTTTGCATATATTGACACATGTTTAGGTGAAGACAGTTGATCTCAGCAAATGATACTAATTTCAGTGGAGACATTTCCCCATTCAATGCATCTGTATTTTCTCCAACATATAGTTTTGGATTTTTCTTCTTTTACACAACTGTCACTCACAGTATAACTTCTGGAGTTACATTTTGTATATTTTTTACTTCACTTCCTTCTGAGCCAAGGAAATGTGGATTTTCCAAAAGTTTAGTGCTTTCACTGCAAAACTGTTCTTTTCTGTCTTGTGAACCAGGACTTTTGAATAGATGTTTCTTCTGGTGCATTCCCAGAGCTGCTGCTGTCTTGCAAATTTTGGGGCATTGAAAGCA
The DNA here is from genome assembly GCF_023634085.1 of Falco cherrug. Lineage (NCBI taxonomy): Eukaryota > Metazoa > Chordata > Aves > Falconiformes > Falconidae > Falco > Falco cherrug. The sequence continues at coordinate 16,422,580 of NC_073707.1, read as the reverse complement.
AGCGTATCCTTTTCCATTGTGCTCACGTACATGCCTTTGCTCGTGGTTCCTTTTGGTAGAAAGATACAAGAAGCTCTGAAAGCAGAACTGACAGTGGTAGCGTTTTTCTCCAGTATGAATTCTTTCATGTATTTTGAGCGTTTCATTTAAAGTGAATGCCTTATTACAGTACTGGCAGACAAAGTCTTTAACACCCAGGTGAATACGTTCATGTTTCTGTAGATTTCCAGGAACTGAAAAACATTTACCACAGGTTTTGCAAGTGTAGGGCTTTTCCCCAGTGTGACACCTCATATGCATTTTTAAAGTGGATGGACTTTGAAATTGTTTTTGGCATAATTCACAAATGTAAGGCTTTGAAGTTGCTACATGCCAGTGTACATGTTCTTGAATTTCTGCAGTGGAAGACTGATCTCTTTCACAGAGCTCACAATGAAGACTGGGCATTTCTGCATTCTCTTCTTGACCAATCACTTTTTCCTCAGGGGTATTTCTGAGCGCATATTCTCGACTGCATGTGTTGTGGCTTTCCATAATGGTGTTCTTGCTTCCATGCTTTTTCCTCCATTTGGTCTTTTTCATTTTTCTTAGCTGTTTGGATTTCTTTTTTGGTTTGTAATTATAATAGGGTCTCCAGGGTTTATCACTGGAGTCCTGGTCACTTACATCATCGCACATTTCTGTCAGTTCCAGGCATTCTGAACTATAGAGCCTAGATGGGCTTCTTTCTTTTACCTCCATTTCTGATTCCTCAATTAGATTGTCCTGTTTGGACTCATGTTTAGATTTTCGCCCCCTTTTACAAAACAGCTTAGATCCCAATATGTGTCTTTTTACAATAGCCTCATTACCAATTTTTACAGTTATTTGACAAAGAGGTGCAACATTGCTATCAGTAGATGTTCCAGGTAAGGCAGGCTTTGCAATGTATGTTTCAGTTTTACTCGATTCTTGGACGGTATTTGTTGTTTTGCTAGATGAACCTCCAGATCCTGTGACATGCTGCATATCCTCAGTTGCTTCTGCTCTGTTGTACAGCAGTGTTTTCTTTTTCTCTTTAACAGGTTTTGACTTTGTAATGCACTTTCCGTTATTATCTGACCCGTATTTACAATCATCACTTACAGACTGACTAGGTAGATTATTTGAAGATTCTGTCTTATTGTTTTCTACAGAAGTGACTGTTTTACCGTGCATTATTACCGATGAAACTCTGCTACTGTGCATTATAACAGAGGGTGCAGAACTGCTGTAACTGATGACAGAGGTTGAATTTTCATTCACATTCGATAAAGACGCAACTGAGGAATCACACTCCTGAGAACCAGAGTCATTTGCAGCAGTAGAAACTCTTTTTTCAGCTGTAAAAAAGTCTCTTTGCAGGTCAGAATTTAAGATACCTACTCCCCAAGAGGAAGAATTCTGAGTATTTGTGGAAGATGCTGTATCGTTACATGCAGATGTATCCAAGGCTAGAGTTCTGTCATTTGCTATTATATTACGTTGAAAATTCAGTGGTGGTAGCTCAGAGCTAAGAGAACTCTGAACGAAACAGTTAGTAGAAGCAGTTTCATTAACCTGGCTACCTGTTTGAACACTTTCGTATGAAGAATTTCGGTAGGACTTATAAGGTAGTCGCCTGCATTTCATAGGTAAAAGTCGATAAAGTTTGTATGGGTACATACTTGGTTTTAAGCCTCCATTGGCTGTTTTTTTATTTACTGAGAGACGATGGTCAATTGCATGGAAAGACTTCTGATGATTTTTTAGTATATAGTAAGTCATAAAAGTCTCCAGACAGAAAATGCACTGATACCGTCTTTCTCCAGTGTGCCAGATCTCATGTCTGGTGCGATACTCAGCTAATGCAAATACTTTATTGCAGTAGTGACAAGGATACGTTCTTCTCCATGAATGCACATTTGCATGTCTTCGAAGGCTAGATAATGTTACATAACTACGCTTGCAAACGATGCAAGTGTATAGTATCTGCCCATCAACGACTTTAACCAAATGATCTGTTTCTGGTAAAGTGCAGTTTGCATTAGAATAATCAGTGATGCTGTTTTCAGACAACAGAGGCTCTGCGTTTGTGTATGAACTTCCATTCCTTCCTTCTGTAGCAGTATAGTTATCTGCAAAATTTTGTTCATTTCCATTGTGAACCGATAAGCTACTTGGTCTCACACAGACCTGTTCATGACTTTCCAGTATATTTAGATTTGCAAATTGTTTGCTGCAGTATTTACATATGAAAGTTTCCTGACGCTCTGAATGGAGCTGGAGATGAGTACTAAGTAACGCCCTGTCACTGAATGATTTTGCACAACAGTTACAGTTGTAAACAGGTGGAACAACAGTTGCCACAGATCCAGAGGCATTAGCAGAACTGTTGTCCTCTTCTCTGGATAAATGCAAGTCTCCTGCTTTATTTTGAGGTTTTGGAAAAGAAGTATTTGCCTGATCAGTAACTGCTTCATGTGGGGCTTCTGTAGTGGTCGCTGTAGAGGCTGGTACTTTTGCTATAGCCAAACCAGTACTCTGGGGCTTAAAGGCTGTTTTAGGAGTATTACTTACTTGTTTTCCTGGGTGAATGAGTGGTGTGGCTTGAAGATTTTCATAGTGGTCTTCAGCCATCTTGTATGAAGGGCTGCTGTCCTGTTCAAGAAAAGGTGTTCCTTGGAAAGTATCTCCCCCAGAAGAAACAGCATAGGAGTGTTCAGCCAGCGTACTGGCTGGCTCAGCATCTTTGCAAACCTCACTTCTGTCAAGGCTGATGCTGGGAGCTTGTATTGTCTCAGACACCTTTTTAAAGCTCGCCCTCAAATCAAGTGGAGAAAATAAACTGTTTTCAGTTTCAAAAATCGAGAATGCATTTGTAATTCGTGGTCCATTTGTCACAGCGGAGTCTTCATGTCTCTTTTCATGTTTTTCCTCTTTGACAGTCCCTTTTTCATTAATACAGTATGCATAGGGGCAGGGGGAACTTGAAAAATTAATATCTGTAAGATCTTCTAGAAATGATATTCCCAGTTTTTTCCCTGCTGCTGCAAGGTCCGTTACAGTCTCCTGCCTCTTAACAACTACTGTGGAACTGTAGATGTAATTCAGTATTTCTGTAAACACTTCAGCTTTGAGATCATCTAACTCCAGTACATGGCCTGAAATACAAATAGTACGACTCCAAAAAATGTTTTTGAAGTAAAGACTTGAAGCTGCCAGCACATTACTGTGGGCTTTAAATTTGGTATCTTCCACAATTATGGTGACATCACATAAAATACCCCGAATGCGCTGTTCATTTAAAATGGAAAGTACAGTGTCACTGTGGAAGTCGTCTTTGAGATCCTTTGAATGGGACATGACTGTCATCTATAAGAAGAAAAAAGAAAAGGAATGTAAATATATTTAGAAGGCATTTTTCACCCAGTTCAGTAACAGATCAGTTTTAGTTCTATATTTATTTTATATATATCCTTAATTTATTAACTTTCAATTTTTAAGAATGAGTACAATTTTGTCCTAGTATTTCAATTGAAGTCATCTTGGGTTAAGTTGTGCCAACAATGCTGAAGGTAATCTATGTACGTACAAATCAAGGATGCAGGAACACCTGTAGCTCCTCAGCAGGAGGCAGAGGATCTTCTCTGTCCCCACGTGGGTCTGTCACCCACCCTGTGTCTTTCCTTGGGGATCGCAGCCGCCAGCTTTCTGTTGTGCCAGTGGGTGCATCTGCTCAGGTTCACACTGAATGATTCACAGAACCCTTGAGGGAATTCCCCCAGCCTGTGGTTGAGGTATTTGGTAGACAAGATGGGGAAGGCTGAATTGCTGTGGTTCTGTGGATATTGAGGACTTTGTTTTCAGGGGCAGTTTGTCAGACAACGACTTCACAACACAACTGCATTTGATCCCCTTATTAAGCTGATAGCTAAAACAGGATCAGAGATCCCATGCAATAAACTTCCAGTTACAGGATAAGGCATTATAAACAAATTAATGCAAAATAAACGCAAATTTGTAAACAATAGCATAGTACATCTAACACGGTTTACGTTAACAGAATGTTACTTTTTAAGTAGTGATTACATTTTATTTAAGAGTTTACACTTTAAAATGACTGAAAATTTGTAACTGAATTTAAAAATTCAATGCATAAAACGAGTAATAGAATGGTTTTTCTTCAGCTATGGTTTAGATTTAACATGTTTGCAGTTTGTAATATGATAGTGTGTTCTTAATTTCTACCAAATAATAAGACATAATTGCAATAGTAAGTAACATTAAATAACTGCCAATTTATAATAATGAGGTTTAATGCTAACAAAAATGTTTAGATGAGACAGGCTGTTACTGTATTAATATATTGGTTTTATTTAATTGCATTAAAAGATGCAAAATATGAAAGTGGATTGAAAAAATGGATTAATTCGACAGTATGTACCTGGAGAAAATCTCCAACTTAACCAGGTGATTTTTTTCTTTTTGTTCAAATTCCTATCTGTACCATATAATGACGTCTGTTTCTTTTTTTTTTTTCCATCTCTGAGCAGTGTTTTCAACTACTACTGCCCATTTCTGATTTCAAGTCATGAAGAAATAGTTGTCCTACTGGCACTTACCAATCACACCACTGTAAAAGAAAAACCTGCATATTTATTAAAGACCTTTTTCTTTCAACTTGTGGAATCAAAATGCTTATTAAAGAAAATTACCAGCCACAGATATTTTGTAAGATAGATTAAAATAGTACCACACTGTAGCACTACAAGTTAGTGATACCTCCTAAACATTCCATCTACTGCTCCAAACAAACATTAATGTTGAAAATTTTTATAATGACCTTTACCCTCAAATAGTTTACATTAAAAATGCCAATATATTTATTAAGAGGGGTTTGATCCAAATGGTGAAATAAAGGTTTGACCCATATTCAGCAAACAGAAATAGCTGTTTAGAACACAGTGGCTTTCTCACCTGAGCTATTCAGAATCCTTTCTTGAAAACGGGGTCTTTATCACAACCTAAGTAATATGGGACATACACCCTTGCTCTAGCTTATCTAGTTACACTTTGGATGCTTCATCAAAAATCCAGCAGCTACTTCACTGCAAATCAATTTATAAAAATAAAAATAACGTTACTGTGAAGATAAACACAAAGTACTATGAAAAAGATCATAAATCTGGTACATTATAGATGAAATTTGGAAATAAAATTTGTACCTTGCAGCATGGCCACTGTTTCTATGAGGAAGGTATTGTCTATGCAAAAGGCCAAAGCCTCTAATACTAATACAGTTTAATGGCTGAGCATTTTCAATGCACAGAATTCAGAAAACACAAAATTGTGATTCACAAAAAATACCTCTGATGCTTATATATGCCACAGATGTCAAGAAATTAATTCATCAGTATAACTGTGACAGAAATGTAGGCATGTATTTAATTTTTTATTATCTGGTCACTCACTGCAGCTGTAAATTTGGATGCATTGTTTTGTGCCTTTAAATCTTAAAATCATAGTTTAATCATGTGGTTATTTATTACACTTATTCAGCTTAAAATAAGAGATACTTATTCATTTAGAATGATAACCTGAAATTCACAATAGTAAGGTATGGTTATCTGCTCTGGTTCGGTATCTGAAACCCCATATATAATTGTAGATAGTATTCTTTCATTAGAAGACTTGATATGCTACAAACTGACAAGAACACTTTTCTTCAAGCAAGCAGCCACTAGCCCATAATTGATTCTTTTTTCTCATTGACAATGTCTGAGATTGCATCTGACTTGCTCATGTGATACGGTATTAGAAACCAACTGTTAGACATCAAAAACATTTCACAACAGGAGCTATTGATGGAGTTATTTCCCGAGTATAGGAAATAAATTATGTCAACTACCTCCCAGTGAACTGCCCCATAGGAACTTGCCTGTGTTTTTTCTGTTTGGTTTTGTTCTGTTTATTGGAGACAGCTGGTTTTAGTTCACAGGCCCATCATCTGACATACTGTTTGCTAAATGTATCAGACTGCTACTTCTACACTAAGAGGCATTTATAAGCAAGGCCCACAAACCCAAGTGTTTTTAGTAGTAGTCTTTTTATTTAACTAGTTATTTCAAAATTTATCCTCCTAAGGAGAAAAGTGAGTATTTTCAATTTCTACTTGCATGTATGTAGACTGCCAGTTTTTGTAGTCCTGGGTATTTTGGTATGTTAGCAGAACACTAAATTGGTTCCTTGTGTAAAGACAGAGGAAACTATAATTTGCTATTTGGACTTTTTTTTTTTTCCTGTCAGCTAAACCCTCTGCTATATATCTCATTGGAAAGTTATACAGAAAAATTCCCGAACAAATTGATTTTCAGAGTTAACACACTTTGCTTCTTTGTCTCAGCCTATGCATTCCTCAAATAGTCCATTTACTCATGTGTGTAATCAATTCTCTACTGCCTTTTATTTTAGCTGTCTTGCTTCTTGCATTTGTGAAAAACATGTCTTGAATGCTATAAAATCAGAATGCTCTACCTAGCACATACATACATGGCTTATCAGAATGCTCTACCTAGCACATACCTACATGGAATATTTTAGGAATATTTTACATTCCATTTGCAGTTTCATTTACTGTCCATTTGCAAAAGGAAAACCTGCTCTTCCAAGGGAGCTCTACTGAGACCGATACACAGAGATCAAACTTTGATGTATTAATGTATTAGTAGCATTATTAAAAATTTTCAATTAAAAACACTGGAAAGTCCATTTGGAATGTTACTATTTTTCTGTATGATTTTCATTATAGAATTATGGAAGAAATTCTAGTATTATTTATAAATGTTGCCCAAAACATATGTAAATACCATTTGACCTACTGAAGGTCAACAAAACTCTTCAGCCTACTAAACCATCCTTTTTGACACAAATACGTGTACTAATTTGACTATATTGATCTCTATCCATACATAAATAATTTCTTAGGAATATGAGTAGGTAGTATAACTTAATAGTCTTAACAGTCTTTGTTGCCCCCATAGATAAATATAACTTCTGAACAGCAGAATTTCTGATTGGGAGTTACTATTTGCAGATTTCCTGCAAAAACTGTAACAGACTTAACCAGCTACTAAAAGTTGTTAAATCACTTTGAGAAATAAGATTTAAATATTCATCTGAAACTTAAGTGTAGGTTAATTAAACTATAATGTTACCTTTTCTGACATCAACAGAATAGCGCCTCAACAGTTGCAAGTGAAAAAAAGTAATATTAAAAGTTAATGGAAAGATCAGAGATCGATACATCCTAACACAAGTTTGACTACTTACGCCTCACAGGTGACACTGCTAATGATAAGTATTATAGCAATCAGCTCTACGTGGACACTGCAGAGGGAAGAAGCTACTGTTAATTTTTACATTAATATTACTTTGAAGTAAGCAAAGAGATCACATTTTAATGTTAATATTACTTTGAAGTAAGCAAAGAGATCACAACAAGTTTTACTGGCCGATGAATACCAAATATAATAAACACAACTTTTTTTTTACTACCAGAAAGAACTGTTGCAACCTAGGAATACCGTTTTTAACTTTTGCTAAAATTTTGAAATCCACTGTCAGACAAGTGTTCCCCATTACACATGAGAACAGACTCTTTCATTCCACTTGGGTTGCCTAAATTTGAAAGACAAGCTAGTGGCATAAACAAAAAAAAACCCCAAACCCACACACATCAGGGACAATTGCTAGTCGCCAGGCAAAATAAAAAACAGCTAGATACTTGATAAACTGTAGAACAGTTCTCCCTCTGTTTTCTTATTCCACGCATTTCTACCGCAATTTTAAAGATGCGTATGTTTCCTGGTACTTACCAACATGACACTATGGAAACATGTTTCACTCCATAATTTTCTTATATTGTTTCATTCTGGTCCGTTAACATACTTTGAAGGCTACCCCTGTTTTGGTTTTGGCCTGTTTCCGTGACTGAGAAGGAACATTCATCTGTATCTAACTCCCCTGAAGGACACTGATCTGTTCTAAAGCAGAAACAGAGCTAGGCGTCGCAAACACACAAAACAAAACCCAAACAAAACCAAGAACACGCATACCTTGCTGCCTCCAGCTCTACTATCCTGATCCTTGGCCACCTGGAAGCCTACTGCCTGATCATCACCTTTATGATAGTGGCTCAGTTTTTCACGGAATCACTTCACCAGTCCCACCTGTGCAGTATGGCCACGCGCAGCTGCCTCGACCAGGGTCCCCCTTCAGTCTCCTTGCAACCTCAGGCACACAGGGAAGTTTTAATGATGTCTAATGATGTTTAGTAGCTTGCAGTAGCATGTAGGTTAGTGCTCCAGTCTACATAACTACACGTTATTTCTACAAGCACATTTGTATTTTTTTCTCTTTTAGACTCCTGCTGCTTGTGTCCTTCCCTGTTAATGCAGATTTGTTATAGCCTTCATAGGTGTTTAAGACTTCAAATACTTTCAGCCTCACACCGTTTCCTCTAACTTTTCATCTGGACAGCTGGAGGGGGCCGGGATTTGGCGCAAGGATGGGATGTTTGCATTAGCAGGTCTCTGAGGGCGGCGGACGAAGCTGCCTGTCAGCCTTGTAATACTTCCCCCCCCCCCCCTCCGTTAGCATCCCTAACTCTTCCTCTCCCTTCCTACCTTACGCCTCCTACGATCCTTTCCCATCGCATGGAAAACAACTTTAAAACCGTAGCAGCGCTCAGAGTAGGCTTATGCTTTTTATTAAGCTGTGTTTCTCGTCTGGAAAACCAGAGCGAGTCCTGTCTCTCTGTCACAGGGCACTCTAGCTGGTCTGGCCCTAAAAATAATTCTAATCCCCCCCAACAAACCAACCAACCAACCCACCCACCCAAATGCCCATTCCTCGCTGGATGTCCGATTCTGATACCCCAAATTTCAGCCTTTGGCCTCCACCCGCTGTGGGAGCGCCGGCTGTGGGTACTGCTGCCGGGCCGCAGGAGCGGGAGAGGCGCGGGAGGGCAGCGGGAACGGGAGGGCAGCGGCAGCAGGAGCGGGAGGGCCGCGGCAGCGGGACGGCAGCCGCCGGGCCGCGGGAGCGGGAGGGCCGCGGGAGCGGGAGGGCGCCGCCGCCCTTCGCCCACACGGGGGGGCTGGACGCGCGCGCTGGCAGCCCCGTCCCCTCCCCGCAGCCCCGGGCGGCACGCAGCTGTTGCGGCTGCAGGCAAGGCGGGCGGCGGCTGCCGCAGAGCCCCAACGCGAGCGCCCCGTAATCCCGCATAAAATCTAAGCTCCCCATGCGGCACGTTAGCGACAGCACGCCCGTCTGTCTGAGCACGGGGCTGCGCCAGACATCAAAGGCATGGCACCCCGTCAGCTGCCGATAACCCCTCGAAGACGCTTCCTGTTTATGGGTGAAACCCGTGCGCTGGGCGAGAGCGAGCCTGCAACCGAGGCAGCCATGCCCGCCACCCTGCAAAATGACTTCTCGGCAGTAACACAAACGCTTACGCAACGTTACGCTCGCACGTAGAACAACTCACTGGTCTTGAGCTACCTGGCGGTTTAAACCATGCCTGTGGCGTTCTCGCTAGCAGGGAGGCGGCCGGCGGCAGCAGTTCAGCGGGACGGCGCGCTGGGGACGCGGGCGGACGTGACAGGTGCCATCTTCCCGGCGGCGCGCGGCCCGCGGGACCCGGCAGCCCCGCGGCAGCGCGCGGCCCGCTGACGGCGGGCGGACGGCGCGGCCGCCATTTTGCCTCGGTAATCCCTCGCAGCCGGATTTGCCCGTGGCTTGTCAGGGGCAGGCCGATTCCGGCGCCCCGGCTTCCCTGCTTCGTTTACGAAGTGCTACGTTATTCTCCGTGTGTTTATTTTATAGCAAATGCTTTGCGCTTAATTAACCCAGCCAGCTGGGATATTTAGCGTATCGGCCAAGCTGTTTACATGCAAGGACTGTAAATTTAGGAAGATGAGGAAATCCCGCGTTCCCCTATATCCAGCCCCTTGCTCCATGGCCATCGATGCCGTTTTGGCCAAACCGTTTAGAATTCCTCTTAAGCCTAACAAAGGATTCTGACTGCCTTACTCTCTCCTTCAAAGCCCTTCTCACCAGAAGAAAGGGAAAGCATTTAGAAATAGCTCTGCATAACTTCTGCAACTTCCCAATAAAAGGGAGAGATTATACTTCCTTGGGGGGGGGGGAAGTCCAAACTAAATTAATTTGGTTGCTGAAGTATACCCACATTTACCTTACTTTCCTTATCTAATTAGATTAGTTATCTTTTTTTTTTAAGCATATATAGAAACACAATTGTGAGGATATTTGTTTTAAGCACTAGTCTTAGTCTCGAATTTTGATTTCTTCAGATTATTCACTGCCTCAGGAAACAAGTGCAGCAATACCATTAGTGCTTATGAAGCACTAACAAATGCTTACCTAGATAAAGAAGTAGCTCGATTTCATGTAGCCAGACGCTCCAATATATTTGGTAGTCTTCCTACATATTCTCTCCCTCCCTCCCTCTGCCTCTTACTAAGTAGTCAGCAAAACCTGTTTTCCCAGTACTTGGAATCATGAAGCTTAGAGAAAACCTGATCTTTGAGACAGGTAGAAAACATTGTTAGAAAAATGGACAATTTGCTTTTCTCATAAAGCTTGCTTGAAAATAATAATTTTGCCCGAGGCTAACCTGTGTTTATGTTTAACAAGCTATTGTGTATAACATTTTACTGGGCCGTTAACTATGTTTTCAAATCTTAAGCCTATGCATTAGAACCACTGAGTAGCAGGGACTGATTCATTTTAGACAAAAATAAAAAAATCCAGAAATGAACTATTTCATCATGGTCACCCCTGTATGGGCCTGGAAGTTAGAACTTTGCTGGAGCCCCTTCATGATAAATAATGCTTATCCTCTGAGGGAACGGTTTGATTTCAATATAAGATAGACAACCTGTTACAAGGAGGGCAGGTCTTATTTTCCAACATTCTGTCTTGGAACTGTCGTATGCTTTCTTGGTCGTTTAAAAGATACAGGAAGAAATCTGTTCTTGTCAGGTAATTGTCATCATTTCAGTGGCTGATCTATACATCCCTCTTCTTTCACCATTTTACACAATCCGTATAAAAAGATCATCTTGGAAATACTGAACAGCTCAGTGGAGAGCTTAATTACTGCTTCTATATCACTGGAATTATAAATTAAGTTCACATACTCAAGCAATTATTATCTTTTTAGCTTAGGGCTCCCTGCTACCAAAACATGGTTTCTTTCATCTCATGGCAAACTGAGCTGTTCTTATCAGTAGCTGTTTACCAACAGCTATGGGAGATGGAACAAACAGTTGAAGAACACAGCAGTATTGATTGCAAAAGCAAAGCGCATGCCAAAGTTTTCACAACCTTCTTTTTTATCTCAGCCTACATAACTGAGAAGCAAAGTTTCATACTCACATGTAGGTTACTTTTAATCTTGGACTTTGTCTATTGCTGATTTACTTTTGTTTCTTTATTACTATTTTAGGTGCATATATACTTATTAATATGTATTAATGAAGATGTCTGACACAGGTGCCATAGGAAATATTTGTGACAAATGTGTTGTCAGTAACAATACAGTAGTAGGAATTAAATTAAACCTGTTGTAATCCTTTAAAAGAAAGAAACGCGCTACTGAACAATAAATAAAGCCTATTTTTAGATAATGTGAAAAAAATTTAAAGAACAGTAGGTTATGAATTCCCCCTAAATCTTAATTAAAACTGATTATTTTAAATTGTTTTGAAAATCAGAGGCATAACCATCATTTGTATAGAGGATACCCCCAATTTAGAGACATTTATTTATTTGTACTTGGCCATTTGAGGCTCTGGCAGTCTACTACATTGTCTATAGATATTACAATTTGGAGAAAATGGACTCTTTCTTTCTTCCTCTTTTTTTTTTTTTTTTAATTGATAGGGTGTTTTCTAAAGCAACTTCAGCTCATCCACTGAAAAAAGAATCACCTTTTCTGTGACTAGTACTGTAATTGAAGGTACTAATTTCCATATATATATATATACACACACACACACACACACACAGAGTCCCATCAGCTCCTTGTGTATTAAAAATATTCTTCAGAGTAAGAAATTCTTCATAAGGCCACCTTGGCTGCACCCAAGATTGTACATTCTTATTATAACGTTCTGTGTAAAACTGACTGCATGCAAAGAAAATGGAGGATCTGGTGCTGCAGTCCCACCTATGTGAACAGACTACGCTGATATTTGTGGGCAGTCGGACAAGTGTTATCTGCATCTGCAGTCCTGATTTCAGGGTATAAGCCACAATACAAATTACATACATTAAAAACAGCAATCTTCTGTGTAGCTAGTGTATGTGTATCAATTCCCATTAAATATATAAATGATTGCATGTAACATCACACAAATATTATGTAATTTTTAAATAGAAGTCCAAGTCGTTTATATTTCTTACATGGTAAAATTGCAAATATAGATAAATTTGTCAGCAAACTTTTACTTTTTTAAAATGTATAAAACAGTTCTGAGGTTACTGAAATGGTAGTGTTTAGTTGCTTTGCTGAAGTCTGATAATCTCACTTCTGCAACTCATGGCATGTGGTTTTCTTTCCTTAAGGGTATTTCAAACTGCCTAGGGAAAAAAAAATGTTCCAATGTTCCTCTCTAGTCAAGCAGTTTCAGTTTTTAAACAACAGCAGGAAACAACATATATAGCATTACCAGCTCTTGCAAATTCCTCATGAGTGACAGCATTTTGGCCAGGGCTTGACTGGTTTCCTTCTCAGTGCCTAGAGCCTGCCAGCCTATCCATGACAAAAACACTTGGATGGCCTTTCTTCTTCATTGCTCTCACTGCCGAGGTCAAAGCAGACAGTGATGCTGCTGAGGTGGAAAACACAGCTCCTCTTCACCCCTAAGGCAGACCAGCACTGCACTCAGAAGTGGGTACAAGAAGGACCCAGAAGCCCAAAGAGGCTTCACTCTCTTCTCTCTTACGTGAGCAAGGGAAAGAATTCCTTTGTGCAACCTGGCTTGAGCATCAAATGGAGGGAGAGGAAGGGAGGAGCACAGTTATGGAGACCTGCAGCTGCCTGCACCTGCAAGTCTGGCTGAGAGGAGAGGAGCCTGGCAGAACTCAAATCTGGCTCTCAAACTGTGCGAGTGGTGCATGTGCACCAAAGAAACTCTTTCTGTAAGATACTGCCTTCCTCCAGTTTAGGCGTGGCCTAGTCTGAGTTCCATTAACACTAACAGAACATATACAACCAATTTTTAAAGGTATAACTATACCTTTGTCTCTCCACCAGTCTAAAAAAGAAAATGAAGCAACAATAACTTGACATAAATCTAAATTCTTCTTTCGCACAAAATGTAAACGCCTATTGTACTGCTACAAAGAATCAGCTGACTTTACATCTTGCTACCTCTGAACAATCTCAGTATTATTTTCCATTTAAGTCTTTCATTTTTTTAATGTGCTGCTGACAAGCCACTTTCTAGCCTCCTACACTTCTGGGACATAGCACAGTCCTTAGCTAGCACAGATCAATTGCAATCATGAAGCTGTGTTTACAGACAGAGTGACAACAACAGACATTTTTTCTGTTGTTGACTTGTCAAATGTAGTAATTTATATATTTGAGAAGTAGCAAGTTAAACAATTTTTGTTCATTTTGGACAATTACTGTGTGGTAGTCTGTTGCCCATTTAGTTATGAAAAAGACAAAATAAAAGGAGTCAAACTCAGCCTTTCATTTTCCAGTTTTCAGAGGAAACATCCTTTAAATATCTGAACCAACATGCACAAGAGGAGCAGCCAAGCTGCGTGCTCAGGGGCCACTGTTATTCTCAGTCAGGCATGCTGGGGGCCCGGTCAATGCAGCCATTCTTGTCCTTTACTACAGCTGATGTAGCAAATAAAAAAAAAGTTAGAGGTAAACCCCTTCGCCTGGAAACACCTGACGTAGTTGGTCTGCTCTATGGCTGGGCATAGCCATTTTGAAAGCTAAAATTGGTCTTCAAGCTGTTAGCTGGCCACCACTGATCTCCAATATTCCTTAAAATATTGCAATATATATTTATGGTTTTGCTGTTATATTGGTCAACTTTAGCATGCCAAAACCAATGCGCAAGTGATAGCTATTACTGTGAACCATCACTTTAGTGTGGCCATTTATTACAATAACTTATTAGACACTCAGTAACTTTGGCTGTATGCTCTTAAATATTCTTACGCTTTATTTTGTGCTGATGTAAGTGTCCCAGCCCAAGCCCTACTCCTCCTCTTCCATCCTGCTGCACATTTCCAACTTAAAAGCTATAGCAGGGCCTCTGCTTATGCAATGGAGGAGGAGGAGGACTCTGGCAGAAGCAGGTATCAGCTGGCAGTAAAAAGAAAATCTTGATGGCTCCAGCTCTGGTTTGTGCTGCATGCTCTGCTACCAATGTGAATTGCCCCAGGCGCAAATCCTAGCCTGACAGTGAGTTCAGCTTAGATGGGGAGCAAAAAATAATAATGAAATAATAATAACAGTAATAATAATGGTTGACTTGCATCTCCCCAGTTTCTCAAACCCTTATCTCCTCAAAAGTCTTAATAGTATTGTAGCAGATGATGGTATACAGCAGCATTGTTTATGGTTCAGGATCATGAAAAGATTCATGTGATAGTGTTCAAACTATCTGGAATTAATACTAGATTCTGGTACACTTGACTCTTGAGAGTTATGGAAATGTTTAACATTGGCAAGATAATCATTACTTGCTAAACCTCATTATTAATGTATGAAGCCTTCTCTCTTATTGCACACTCCAAAAAAGTCAATGGGAATCTTTTCATTGATTTCAAGGGATTTTTAATTAGGCTACTGGTCACATAAACAACTTCTCAGATTACCCCAACTAAATTTAAGATCAGAAATTGCAGATTTCCATTTCTCCTGTCTTTTAATGACCAGCATTTTAGACTTATTCTTAAAGACATATCATCTTGGTACAACAGTTAACCTGAAGGGTTGTATACACTTTTCATTTGATGTAGAAAGGAATACTTTAAGAAGAAAGGCCAAAAATATCCTGTATGTAAACTTGCTGAAGACAGTAAACAGATTTGTTAAAACTGATCTTATATACTTGAGCTTCTTTTAAATACAGATTATAAGCCAAAATAGTACTATACAGATATTTACACAGGAAGCGTGAGTAGTGCCTAAATGCTACATCCACATCATATTCTCAAAGTCATGAACAACTGCCATTTTGACTACTTCTACAGCTCCCACGCACACACCCCTTTTCCTGTTGTTGACTGTTAGAAGATGACACTTGGTCGTACCTCCTTGCCTGGATACACTGGATAGAATGAGAGTGCTACAAGCAACACCAGTTTCATTTTTATTTAGTGGCTTTAGTTTGTCGCTGTGTAAAACAGCATAATCATACTTGCTTCTGAATACTAGTACAAGATTCAAATTTAGAACACCTGAGCATTTCCAAAAGACACCGTAAACATTCCACCCATATTTTGCTGTCTTAAGGCAGTGCTATTAAGTATTCAGAATCCTGGAAAAAGGTTTCAATATTGCAGACCAAGCCTACCATGCCAATTTTGTCCAGTTACTGCAAGTGCAATTTAAAGCGCAGTAAAAAAAAAGAAAAAAAACCAAACCACAAGAGATATTTCCATTGAAAACATGAGGTTCTTAGGTTAAAACCTTGGAGTATTAAGAATCCACATTGGGCTATGCCGAGAAATCTTTTTATATGGTGATTTTTAAGATGCATGCATTATTGTGAGCACATGATATGTAAATGCATTGGGCGGCTTAATAAGCATTCACTGACACACATCTGCAGCTTTGCTAACGTACCTTTTATTCGTATGTGGTTACCAAGGAAACAGGTTATGGCCCAGTATTCTACCTAAAATACACCGAGTAAACGTTCTATGACAATTTACTTGAAATAGGGACAACTTAGGTTTTGTAGTGCATTGCTTCTTAAGTCCAGGTAACCTGAATTTAATTTTAACATTCCGCTGAATACTTTAATCTACCAATGGCATCTTATTGTCTCTGAAAATCTATTACCTTTTCCTACATCACGCAACATAGTGTGTTAAAAGTAAACTTAAGTACAGAAAACATTTTGAGATATTCTAGGAATTGAAGAGGGATTTTTAGTTTCAGTTTTGTTTTGTTTTTTACATTTGATTCCTTATCTTACATTCTGCCTGGTAGCCTTAATTACTTATTTCGACTTAGAGATACCACAGCATTAGTGACTGTGATGCAACAAACTGTTTCCTACAGAAATTTGTGCGAATAGTGCCACTGAAATCAATGCAAGTACTCCCTTTTTATAATGCAAATTATACGCTATGATACAACCACGTTCAAAATTAATTAATCAGGTTTTCACTGATTCTTTCCTTCAATAACATACATATCTCAAATCTAAAGCACAGATACCAGACATTTTTAGCCATGATGATTATTGCACATTCACAGTAAGAAAAAAGGAAATTGGTAATATTTGAAAAAAGCAATGCAAAACGTGAAACTTTTATTTTGAAATATCCTGATTATTTATCACAGTACTATACTTGAATTTACAGACTGCTTTTTTGCCGTTCGCAATGCAAGAGGTTTTTTGCTACCCCTGATTACAATCATAGATAAAGGCAGAGATTGGATGAACTATGCTTAATCAAAACAACAATGTTAGAAATGGGCATTGGCACTAAGGGAGTTCCTTTACCTTTACTGTATGGCACAGATTTGTAACGAACACTAGTGACTGGGATCCAGAGTTAACATTCTGGCAAGCTCAGGGGGGTTTGCTTGCCTGCCAATATGTACGGTTTGTACAGATCACTGAAGGCTATAACAACCTGTTTCAAAGACCTATTCTGCCTGATTTTGTTTGTCCAACCTCTATGGCAATAAAAACCCAGTGGGAGCTGGAAAAATCCAACAATATTGACATGAGAATAGAGCAATGCAGCACCATAACAAGAACAACTCTTAAATTACTATTAAAAAGGTAGAACTAAAAAAAAGGTTAACTGAAAAGTAGTGCAGTGGCTTTAAAGTGTTAAATATTTTAGCACTGTTTCTATGTGAGTTTTAAAGAGATTTCAGCTTGCTATAATCACCCCATAAACTTACCCACCTAAAATCAGGTTGTCCTTCTGTTAGAGCCTTTTAAAAGTGGTATCGACAGGTATTTTCGGCAAAACCATCTCAGTAATTTTGTGAACTCTGTGGCTACTGTGTATCAGCCTGCAAAGGGGAAAATCCAAATTTAATGACTAAATTATTAGACAAGTACTGTTTTCCATACACATCGTATAATTCATCAGATTTTTTCCCAGACTGCTATAGGACTCCAAATCTACTTCTGGGAGGCTTACAACACACCAGCAATAAACCAGTATGGTTAACCGAACTGTTGAATACTGCTTCTGCCTGCATTGTTTTATTATGGTTTAGCCTGTGTAGTGCAAACTGGACATGATATTTCATAATACATCCTAGACAGAAATGTAAGGATGTTTTCAGGTTTAAAATAATTTTTCATTGGGGTCACTGGAAAAATTAAACTAAAAACAACCCTTGGCTCTACTTCCCTTCCCTCATCTCAACTATATCCAAATTATTCCTCAAATATTTACCTAATAAGACATCAGATAGCAGAACCTTCACAGCTTCTTCAGTCTCGTCCTGAGTTTCACAAGGTAAACTCAGTGGAAAACAAGTGTATTTTAAGATTAGCTTCACAGTTTGCCAGTTTAGAAAACAAATATGGTACAGGGAGAAACAATCATCATTACTAGTCAACTCCCTTGACTCCACCTAAACTGCTGAAACCAATTACAAGTTATTCTTTATCTTAAAAGCCTCCATGTGTTTTTGTAGTCTTTCAAAAGGCCTTTTCTTTTTCCTGTTTTCATTTTGCCACTTTTCTTTTGGTTTCTTTTGTCACAAATATTATCACAGTATCAGTGATAGTGACTCTTGTTCTCTGGAATACATTTCCTGTATCTCTCTGCTTAAATGATATTCATCGTTGTCAAACATCCTGATTTTATGTTATTATGTATCAAACATCCTAATAAGGTTATCATGTAATAGTGTAAAAAATATTCAGAATAGGCCTTTGTTTTAAAGATATTAAACAAAATTAAATTGTTCCATAGACCAACTGCAAAATCTTATGGATAAAGCCTTATGACTCAGCTGATTGGCATTTATATAGCAGCAATTAAGAATACATAGATCCATCTTCCATTTGCAAATACACTATATACTTTTATAAATACCAGTATACAGGATCCATTTCTTTGGCTTTAAAAGGTAAGAAAGTGAGCTATTTTTTTTTGTTTTAACTGAGTATTTTTTTAGTATATATTGATTTGAATAAGTATTCTATAGCTCACATCTGTGCATAAAAAAGGCCAAAATGAAATAAAATTGGTGTTACTTAAAATACCAATAAAGTTGTATTCACAAATGATTGTGAAATACTATGGTGAATGGGAAGCTTAAACATCACATTTAAAGGAATCCGGTGGTAAAAAGATCGTATCAAAGCTAAAGAACTCCCACATTTGTTAATACTAGAATTCAAATGTAATATTATACATAATAAAGCCCTTTTAAAACATAATAAAGCAATTCACGTGAGAAAGTACAATAGGCACTAGATGCCCCAAAAGGTCTCTACTACCAGAGTCTGTCTAATGGTCTGACAAATGTTATCTGAACACAGGTAGTTTCACACTGAGAGAGCTGCAGTTTCAAATCAAAATGAAATTTAGAGGCAGAAGAAACCATATTCAGAAAGGTCATGGAAAAGTAGGATGCTGTCTGAATGAATGATTTTTAGTTTGATTTCACTTTTACTGATGCTTTGTGTGGATCTTCTGTTAGGTAAAAATGGAATTTGCATGTATGAAAGAACACATTTCTGTTATAAAAGGGAGGACTCGGTATCAAAAATCAGACTTCTGTTATAAAACTGATTAAAAAAAAAAAACAAACCCCCAAGCTCCCCTAACAATAACATTTGCAGGCTGTGCTGGAGGTGTGAAAAACTGCACCTGCTCCTGTGTGCCCCCATTAGCCCCCTTAGCCAAGGGGAATAAAACGGATGAAGTTTACACGAGATTTCTTGTGGTACCTCTGGCTATGACATTCTGACACTCTGCATTAGCTACATAGAACTACCGTTAAAACACATTAAAACCCACGTATCATAGTAAAACTGGAAACAGTTTGCTAATTACTCGACTCCTCCTTAATAAATAAATCAGTTTCTTTAGCTAGAAGAAATTACTGTTCACAGGCTGCCAGTCAGTTTTTCCAGACTCATGAAAGCACTTGAGTTCAGTCATATTAATTACAAGAGGACTTGCACCCCCTAACAAAAGAGAAAATTTGCAAATGGATTTAAAACAACCATAGCAAAGCATGCTCATGTAACGCAGCTCCACTCTTTTTTTTTTTTAATGCCTTGAGTGGGTACATTTGAACACAAAGGCGTAATAAAAACAGTTTATCGCTAAGTGCCCCATTTTTTCTAAAGATAAATAGCAGCAGCAATAAATAGATTGCTTCTACATAGTGTTTGCTCAGCAACTTCCTTTAAAAATAACCACAGAAGAAATAAACAAAGAAATGCAATTTCGATAGCTGCATGTAATGGCGCACTCCATATTAACATTTCAGACAGGAAAATAATCAGAAGCAAGCTACTGGAGATAAATCAAATTAGAAAAAAATGCAAACATTAATATGTCACTTGAGAGATGCTGTTTATTACGTTTTCAGTTCTGCTTCTTTAGGTGGAACAGGGGAATACTGCACTGCATCAAATTAATCTCATAATTATGAATCAAATGGTTGTATTATCATTATTAAGCATAGGCCTATCAAGACAGATGACACGTCATATTCCTGAACAGTTATACTCTGTTTATTTGGTATGCACTGAACTGACATATTTAGAAATAAATGAGAATTAGTTTGATGTTACTGACAGTGTCAAGGCTATTATTGATAATTGGCTGTGCTTCTAAATACCTCCTCTGCATTAATTTTCAGTGCTGGATCCTCATCCACACGAAATATACTTAGTCATTTTAAATTCAAGGACATGAAAGGAAAATGGCTACCCTGCTGCAAAAGTCTCATTGCAGTAGTGAGAATTTCTCGAGTCCTGTACAAAGGAGTTTCAGAAGGAGATACACTACGTTATAAGCTCAGTGGAGACATTTAGTAATATCTGACTCTGTGTAAGCAGTTACTTGTGGTACACGTAAGATTTGACTTTATTGATGCTGTTAAAAATGTTAGCTAAAGAGAGAAATAAGGAATTAGAGTACTTAAATTTTATAGAATCTGTAAGGTTTGCAAATTGCCGCAGACCACAAGTGAGCTTCTTTTGTAAAGGCTTGTTTAAGATCTGACAGAAGTTCTTTTCCAGTATGCTTAAACACAGTTCCTTACCTGACCTTC
Organism: Falco cherrug; assembly: GCF_023634085.1. Lineage (NCBI taxonomy): Eukaryota > Metazoa > Chordata > Aves > Falconiformes > Falconidae > Falco > Falco cherrug. The sequence continues at coordinate 16,402,026 of NC_073707.1, read as the reverse complement.
AGCATGGGTCCGCTATTTAAAGAAAGGTTTATTAGCATTACTGTGGCTGAATTCAGCAAAGGTGAAAGAAGGTTTAAAAATACTTCTGATTCTCTGCATTTCTCAGCTGCTAAATATTTCAGTGATACTTTTATACTGTGATAATGTAACTACCACTTTATATACACACAGTACAAACCTTGACCTACGTGCAAGACTAGGCTAAATTAAAAAAAGAACCCGGGGTATGTTTCTGGAAACAACCAGTGCTAAACAGGGATAAAACAGTTTTTTGTTGTGTACAGCTTTGTAAACATGGCATCGTTTAAGAAATGATAGCCGCATGGAAACATAAAATGAGATCAGATTCTAGTTTAGAACTGAAAGGAAACAACTGCAGAATTTCCATTTGCACTGTGATATTGCTATTAAAGAGAATAACATCTTTCTACATCTCTACCAGTGCACCTTTTAAAAGGATTTGGTTGCCAAGGAAACTGGTTCTGGCCCAGTATTAATCTGAAACAAATATATTACAAAAGTTGGTGTAAGTAATACAATACTCATAATTCTTTTCATTCTTAATACTCAAATTCAGGGTTTTGTACCTAATGCTGTTAAGTTTTTATTTCATAACCTTTTTTGTGTGAAGTAAAACACACTCCAGTGAAATGATACTCAATTTAAGCTGGTAGGGCCATCTATAGCAATCTCTCTCTTTAAAGTCCTTCTACCTCAAAATAAAAAGAAATACTGCAGGTTTATGTTTGTAGCTAATACTGAAAATACAAGCCTTAAAGCATATTAATCTTTATTTAAGATTTCGCACAAAACGCAAACCCGCTTACTACAGAATTTAAGTATTTTTCATTTTTCTTATCTACCTCAATTTTTATTTTTGCATTTTAACTGCAAGCTTAGTAATGCTTGTAGTCAGCTTTAAAATGTAATTGAATCAATAGGGTTTTCAAAAATTCTTTTGTTGCATAAGCGTTGCCACGCCCTTAGTACATATGATTATTTTAACAGACATGATTGCTCTACTTTCACATCAGATTTTTAAAAAACAGATAAGAAAAATTGTCTTGCCAATATGTGAAACCGACAACTTAATATTAGGTTGCTTCCATGAACAGTTGAATACATTTTTTAAACTGAATGCTACATTCCAAAGCCCATTTCATGTTCTTGCAACACTGACCAAGAAATCAGTAAAACATGCAAATCTCAACCTACCTGCATGTACCACTTAGAGCAGTGTTAGCATGGCAATGCACCCAGCCATTTTTATGTAAAGCGATGGAGATAAGTTCTATTCTTGGTCTTCTTGATAATATTTTAGAAGCAGTTGTCAAAAATCAGATGGGAAGCAGCTTGAATAGACCGTGATCAGGAGAACCGAGTTTATCAATAGGGAAAGCAGGAGTGGGGAAAAAAAAAACGTCCTCATCCAAGGTTTTCCGAAACTGCAACACAAGGTAGTTGTTTTTTTTTTCTCCTCCTCAGAGGGTTCAAAGCTTGAAGCTGACCACTGCAAAGGCCACTTGTCACATTTACTGAAAATCAGCCTATTGATATCACAGCTGAAAATATAAACTCGACAACCAAAGCCCATTGCACAACGTGGACTGCGTAAGAGTTAAAAATAGATTCGACGTGCCTCCTACCTGCATAATAAATATGTAAGTTTCAAGTGCTTTAATTCGATATTCACATTAATTAACAATACAATATACATTATTTAAACTACAGTAAACGCAAGAAGAAAAAGGGTGACACCATCTGGAAGCACAGTTTGCTTTTTTTTTCCCCCCCCCTTTCCAAGGGCTAATAATGTAGTTTGAATGTGATGACAAGCTAACAGCTCACCACATTGCAAATGAAAAAAGAATTCTTAAGGTGATGCTCAAATATCTAAGCCTGTAATGAAGCACAAACCAGTCTTCACTACTGCATGACATGGCACACAGACCATTTACATACTCACATTTGAGATACTAGGCACAGTATAATGAATTCAATACACAGCATGCACACAGCACAAGCAACGTTAATCCTGCCTGCCATTTTAAGCTTGCAGGAGTAAGATACATACTGCAGCACAGCTCTGGTAAGGGAGGAGGCAAGGGACAGCTCACCTTAAATGCAGTATCTGATTAATGTTGTAAGTGACATTGCGTATCAGCTACAGAGTCTTGGTTCAACTGGGTGGGAGGGAACAAAGAAAATTGTCATCAACTGGTGATGCAAGATGAGCTCCCGTCACTAACACTGTTAGCAAACTCCAAATTCTACAATGATACAGTAGTAGCATTTCAAACTCTTATCAAAATCTGCCTGTGCAATGGCTGAGTCCGCCTGCCGAGGAAACAAAACAATCTTCTTGCTTATTGGAGAAACGCTGGGTTGACTACAGTAACATCCTCTTGATGCAGAAAGATTTCACGTCGCACGTATTAAATCCTGGATGCATTTGCTGTGCTTCCCTAATTTTTAAGTCTCAGAATCAAAAAACAAAATAAAAAGAAAATGATATCAAAAATAGCATAACTAAAGGTCTAATGTTCATACAAAGAAAACATTTCTTTTTCTTTCCTTTCTGGTTTCTCTCTTTTACAGTCCATCAAAATCCTGAGCAGTATTGACAAACCACACGAGCACAGGGTCTGACTGCATGATCAGCTGTCTGTGTCTACGCTACACCCTGTTAACCACAAGCAGTGTTAGAGCTAAATATATCTGCAATGCAGAAACAGTAGGTGCTATGTGGTATACAATTCTGATTAATTATAAGATACTTTTCTATCCTCAGATATAATAAATAGAAGAAAATTTGGTGCTGATCTCTGTCGAGCACAGTATCTGTCAGACTTACAGAACATAAAAGCTATCCTAAGTATACTGACCTAGATAGCACTAAGAAGACTTAAGCAGCGTACAAGCATACTCACTGTCAAAGCAAGGAAAACGAAACAATGATTGTCTAATCAAACTGAAAGCAACAACTCACTACCACAGTATGAATTCCAAAATGCTACGTACAGTATATGCACATCTCATGTTATTGGAAGATGCAAAGCTCCTTTGTTTTTTTTTCTCGGAGGCTTTTCTTAGCTACGGTTGCACAATGACATTCTGACATCATGGAGGTCAATGCAGATACTAAAGTGCTGTCATCGTTAAGAAAAAAATCATTTTGAAATATTAAACCACAGCTGCAAAAATAATAATAATAATTAAAAATTTCACATCACCTACTTAACATCTTTCTGTTACCTTCTGAGATTAATAGCATGCACATTGTTCAGCCGCATACATTAAATTGGTATCACCCTCTGCTGAGACTGCAAGAGTAATTGGGGGAATTAAATTTTTATAAATGGTAAAAAAGGCTTATTTTCTGGAAAACTTCAAAAGGCAATAAAATATTTTGCATATATAATGAAAAATATACAGAGAAAAAAGCATTAAAAACTGCTAATCTGATCTTTTTAAAAATGCCTAATAAGCAAAACTGATTTTATTTTCGTTGTCACTGTGTCTCCAAAGGGAGAATGAAAGAACTATGCCACAGTTTAGTATAACCTGAATTACCTTCCCAGAAGGCTAAAACATCAGGTGAGGTAAAACAAACCGTAAGATCTACCTGTTTAGAGAGCAGGATCCCACACGCTCTTTCAGTCACTTCTCACAGCTTCCTATCTCTCTACCTGAAAATACCGCAAGCTGATACCCGACTCATGAATAGAATTCAGAAAATTAACCTGTTAGCTCTGAAAATATTTCAATGAAAGATTTCTTTAGGTAAATACTGTTTACCATATCTATAAGTGAATAGGTTTCTGGTCAACTGCTGAAATAAATAGATCCTTGTGAGGCCAGATTTGTACAGAGAAGCGCTATCTTTCATTCAACCTGTCAATACAACTGAGAAAGAAAGCAGCCAAATTTTCAGCCACATATTCTTTCTCCAGGAACCTGTGTACCCTATGATTTTTTTTCTAAAAGAGCACCTGTTTTTAAAAGTGAAAACTAATGCCAAGTATTGTGTTAAATCAGAAAATGTTGCACAGCAACAGCTAGACTGCTGTATGTACGTATTCACTTAATCTGAAAAACAGACCAATCAAATTTTGCTTTTTTGCCTCTTCTTCCTTTTTTAATGATTAAATAGGTATCTATTTTTTGTAAAAATTGAGGTTTTTATTTGGGAAGTTATTTGGCATTTTGTTCCCTTTCGTTCTTAAAGGCTGGGAATGAGATGATCCTAACAAGTCAGTGCTTTAAAATATTCAGAATCCCCTTCCATAAATAGCACATCTGTCACACAGAAAGGGATCCCAGCCAGCAGAAAGGCAGACCAGACCAGCAAAAACAACTGCTACTGCAATACACGATTACAAAATAAGTTAGAATTTTAGCAACGCTGTATTTGGATTTTTTTGGTTTGTTTTGAGCTTTTAAAACTAAGAGCTGTCTGATTATAAACACGCCACCGTATATCAACTTTACATCAAGAATGTTAAATGCAGATTAATTGGGAGGGATTTTTAACATTCATCTCTTAGGCAAATGTATATATCAAGATACTAATGCCCTGTTTAAAACCATGGCAAAGCTTTTACAGATTTCAAGAAATAGCAGTCTGTTAGGTTTATGAGGAAGCATGATACTACAATTTCAGAGCCAAAGGTTTCTTTAAAGACAATGATTTTCAGCAAAAGACAGATTTCAGCGGAGGCTCGCAACAAATGTATCTGTTCCTGCATTCTTGAGGTCAGCATTCTCATTTTCCCAGGGAAGTACTATTCTGGGAGAGACACAGCAAGGTGTTTGGGGTTTAGGAAATACTAAAAGCCTGCTGGCAGTGAACACAGTAGAGGAATAAACACCTCGCAGTGAACAGGGGAGTAAGCTTGCCTAAATCTTCATGCATACCTCCTGCTTTAATGGGCCATTTTCAGTGCTTAGTTATAATTTTCCAGGCATAGAGTTGCGAGGATTTTACTTCAGACTCGACGTAATTTCAGTTCAGAAAACAGATTCTAAGCCCTTCTACAGCTGCACGACACGTGGCACGGTAAGAAAATTTTTAAAAAATGCCCTTGTAGGTTGCACAAAGTAGGCCCAAATTTTCATGGTAGAGATGTATTCCTATCATATGTTATTTCTCAGTCAGAAACTTGGGGTTTAAGCTGTAATCTGATTTGAACCAAAACTGTTGTAGGCCCCAGGCAGTGGCTCTCTTGATTCTTGACTTCAGAATTCCTGCCCCTGCTGGGTCAGGACTATCTCAGCCCATGAGCTTGTGTCAGTTCTTTATTCAATCAGCTTAAAGTGAGGCTATTTCAGGTATCCTCTCTGGATCTCACAGGCCATTTGTGCTCTAACCTTTCCCACTTTCAAGCTTCCTACTTGTAAACATGCTTCCTCTTCCTCTATTTATCACCACTCGAGGGCAACATCTAATCTCTCCTCCACATACTATAGCTTATCAAAACTGGTGAGGAATGAGGAATCCCGGCGTCACTTTGTATTGCAGCCTCCACCTTGTGGTATATGGTTTCTTTAGAGGCAAAGTCCTAGTCCTCCAAACGGATCATTTGAAGAGCAGAAGCAAAGGGTGATAGGGTGTGGAAAGAAAGATTCACATAAAGGCCCTAAAACTGTACTGCTGAAAATATTGCCATGTCATCCTAAGAAGGAAATACACGGGGGCAGTCTGGTAGACTGGGAACTCTGCCAACGACTGGCCTTGTAGCAGTAAATATCTGGAAGAGGACTAGCAGACTTTGAGAACAAAGTGCAAACACTTTCAGTTTTATATGCATCAGCTCACTTCCGTCTTTATTCAGCGCAGGCCCAAGCTAGACCAAGTGAATAAATTGACCCTCTAGCTATAGAGGACACACTGGATGTGGGAGATATGCTTAATAATATGTAAATGAATGAACAGACATACGTACACTTGGGTTCATTTCCACCTCGGTACGTAGTGGTTTGAGGTTTTTTAATTGTTTGTCAAATAAACAAGCAACGTACAGAAAACAAAGGATAGAATCAATCCCAGCCCTCAAGAAACTGTAGTCAACTGTTCTGTGATACCACCCCTGCAAAGCAATGACAAGGGGACATGAAGCACAGCTGGGAATCCAGGGTGGGTGTTTCCAAAAGTGCATACCAGAATCGGCTACAGCCTTTCAACAAACCTGCTCTTGGAATGACTGTTTCAGCCTCTGAATTTAGCTGCATCAATTATATTTGTCTGTTCATTCCACATGTGCCATTGCAAAAAAAACATATTGTTGATGAATATTCAGTTTAAAATTAGGTTTTTTGGAAAAGAAAGAACACACCCTTGATCATGAACTAAATTCTCTGACTTAACACTCACATACAGGAAAGCATCTGAATACCCAGACATTCAGGCTAGCAATGAATTTGCCTGTCAGACGCCTTCTATCCAAAATCCTACTGCTTACTAAAAGACTTAGAAGATACTTTTTGCAGTATGGAAGCCTCAACAAGTTGTTGTTGGGCTGTAGAAAACAAGGTGGAGGGAAAGGAGGAAATGGACTGATGATAGAACCTAAACAGCTTGCCTTTCTAGACCCAAAGTACTTTTATACCTAACCCAGCTAACATGCCCTGGACTTCCATTTGTGTACACATGTAGCTCAAGTTGCCCCAAGGAGACAGACTAAATCAGCTGAGGGCTGATAGTTTCCCTAAGCTTTGCCACAATTCCTTCTGTGTCTCTGTATGGCTAAACAAATTCTTCCATTATTTGCTGAGACATAAAACCATTGTTCTTAGTTATTCCTATACATGATTTACACGCCTTCATTCTTAATTGCCACACTCACATAAACAGGCCATCAAAAATCATATTTAAGTGGCCTGAGATGCAAGTTCAAACTCCTGCTGTTCCTGCTAGATGGGGATGCTTTTCAGCACTACTGAATTAAAAGCGGAGCAGCTTTTAAAGGCCATTCCTGTATTAAAAGGCAAATACCAGTATTCTACAAAATACACAGCATTGTATCAGCGTTATGAATCAGCATTATGGAAAAGCATGGGCTTACCTAAACTGATCACAGACAAGTCATGTATTAAGATATATTGAGGTGCTGTACGTGCTTTTTTCTGTGAAATACTTCTAACAGCCACTTACAGTCTAGTATTCTATAAACTATAAAATCTTTAACGATTAGAACACCTGGGATTCACTGTAAACAAATGGCAAAGAGAATTTCTTTAAGAACTGTAAATCTATCCATAGAATCTGAAGACACTGATGCCTTTATAGATATTTGCACTCACCTTTACAGGTTGTATTTCCGTATTTTCTGTGTAACATGACACTCAAATTAGTTAGCAATAGCAAGTGGCTTTGTCTTGCTTTTTCTCTGAATAGTGCTTTAATTACTGATGAGCATGGTCTCTCCCTCTAATTGTACCTCCTAAGGCCCTATTTGCTTTCTAACTGCTGCCAGACACTATGCTAAAGGTTTCAAGTTTCTGTATCCTATCACTCCTGGCTAATTTATGTGATTAGTGAATTTAGGTATTGTATTTTTACTCCCTTACCCATTTTAGTTTTCTCTGTGCTAAATGGCACAATTTCCTTGACACCCATATCTACATTTTTCCTGTGCTTCCCTTGTGTTGATCAGCACTTCCATGTTCACATCACCTGTTTCTTTTCCTCCCGTTTTAAGGGGCAGACTTTTTATTTAGAGAGTAACAGACCCAAAGATTAGATATGGAGAGAGGCTTCGCTTAGTCTTATAAAACCCTGGCGAGAGGTACAGACGTTTTAGCCAAATCATTCTCATTAATACTAGACAGTAGACAGTAGACAGGAGGGCAATAAGAATTAGATTGAAAAAAAGGAAGTTTCTCAGAACAGTCAACATAAAATCTATTCATTGCAAAAGCAATTTCAGCCATTTTACATCTTCAAATCAGCAGAAAATTTCCTTTTATAAACTCCTGATTAAAACAACTTTTGAAACCTATGACTTTAAGCAGGTTCAGTTTTGTGGACATGGCCGCTCTCAATTATTGATTTTTTTTCCACAAAGTTTGAGTAGGGACTGTTCAGCTATTTTGAAGAACAGACAGAGTGAAAATAACACACATTTCTTGTTACTTAAAATAGTAAGGAATTTATTTTGAATAATAAAAGTACCAGAACAAGCAGGGGTGGGAAGCTGAAGTATGTCAGCAGAAGAGGTAATATTTTGGAAGTTCCAAGAAAACTGTTTAGCATTTGATAAAATCAAATGTTACATACTAGGACAGGGAAATCTCACTTCCTAAAAGCCATGTGTATAGATGACTGTCTCACAGCTCCAAACAGTCTAACAAATGTAAAACCAAAGCAACAAAAATTCCCTTTCAAGCTTGCTTGCTCAAGCTCAGCTTGAGTGTAGGCTGCTCTTTGAGGCCAGCAGATCTGCTCAAACCATTTCTCCCAACCAGTCCAACTGTGACGCTTGTTCCTTTGTTGTTCATCTGCTCCTGACAAGTAGGAGGGGAGTTCTAAGCCTTCGTCTTCCGACTGTTAACCTGGCATATGTAACCAAAACCCATTAACTATGAACCCCAGACCACTGATCTTTTCCTTCAATGGTATAGATTGAGATTTGTCTACTACCACTCTCTTACACTGCCGTCATTTCCACGGTTAAGGACTATTTATATTCCCAAAGAGAGAGGTACCTCATATTAAGAAAGCTGTTCTACAGATCGCAGCTCTCTAAAGTCTGAACCCGTTCAGCCAGGACTGAGGTCAATGTAAATGAGGCCCTCTTTAAAGAGCTTTCAGTTCTAGATCACTTTTGAAATCACATCATTTCTCTTCGCACAAACCCTGCAGCTCTTCCACGTTTCAGAACTGAAACTGTTCTGATGGTATGAACGAGTCAAGAAAAGAAATGGACACACTAACAGAAAGTTATATCCCATTAAGTCCTTAATGTCAGGGAATTTTTAGGACTAAAGCTAGTGAGCAATGGTAGTGCTTTAAGAGTGCAGTTGTACAAAAGGCTCTATTAACAATAATAATACACTTTTACAGCATGTTTTATCCAACAATCTCAGAGATCATTACAAACATTAATTGAGCCTAACTATAGCCTGTGACAAATTAGCATTATTATGTTAATTTTATGGATGGAAAGAGAAAAAGACAGAGAAAGGTTAAGTGAACAGTTCTGTTCAGGAACAGAACTCAGAACCATGTGCACAAGTGGGTTATCCAAACGAAGAAGAATTGTTGTTAGACAAGTGGAAGTGGGATGTCAGATATGAACATTATGAAAGGCTTCCAAAACCATGATATAACTACTCTGAGGAAATGCTCACCAGATAAGGAAATAGCATTGCTGTGGACTAACAGCAGGCTAAGTTTCTTTCATTTGTTCTTTTTTGTAGTTCTCACTGGACCTTTGCAGGATGGTTTGTAAGCACCAAGAACTTCTTACTGGTTGTGTTGCTTTACTCAGGTGCCAGTCTAAAAGTGGAGGGTATTTTAAATCATGGTCATTAGGCCTGAATCAATCATCTGTCTTAATCGTGTTATTTATGACATTAAAGAAGCAGACATCGTGGCTGCATCCAAGCAGATTCCCCGGATCCCAGACAGACCTGGTGTGATCACAGTAAACCCCCTACCTTGGCGATCTTTCAGCCAGACTTCCACAAACACTTGTGGCTGAAGCTGTGTCAGTCACTCTTCTTGATATAGGGTACTTGTTCCTGCCCCAAGTAAAATCCATGCCTTGTTTTCTTCAAAAGCCACCTTCATTACTTTGGTTTGTTCTGGTTCACTGCCTTGCTGCACACACAACTGCTGGCACAAGGAAGAGGGGTGGGAACAAGTACCTGTGGTTGGGCAAGAAGCAGGAATGCTTCTTTTGGGAAGCAGCTCCTGGAAGAACTAACATCATCTTCATTGTTACTTCCACCTCTTAACACAGTCTTGTAATTAGTTTAGACTGGTAGGAGCCAGTCAGAGACCACACTGCTACCAGTGCCAGGTCCTTGTCAGGGAGAAGTGTCACAAGTGAGTGGTTTACGCCACTTAAAGAATCACCATCAACAGTATTAGCAAAATAGCTTCAATATGAATTTGTGGGAGTATGACTTCACAAACTCTGATGCCAAGGTTCACTCTATTACTTACTACATAGATTAATCACACAAAGAAGAATCAAAATTAAGCTGCAATGATTTGCACAGAGACTAAAGGCATAACAGGGTAAGAGAGACCCTTCCGTCAAGTCACGAGGCTCAGAGTGGAGCCCCTTGCTTGCTAAATGCTGCGCAGAGTTTAGGTGCAGCCAAATCCAGTCCTACTCTCAGACTTGGCCAACACTTTAGATCTGAAGGATGTCTACAGTTTATCCACAGTTTAAGGCTGATCATGGGATTTTAGCAGCAAAAATTAGTCGATGACTAATTTATCCTGTACAAATGGATCAATAGGACTTAATACAATCACAACAGTAACTGAATTACGGACCTGAGATGGTCACATTCATTCTACACTTGTTATGTGGTACCTAAATCAATTCCCGCACACATGCACAAAGACACAGATCTATATATGCATATAGACATATAAAGGCATACCTGTTAAAAGAGCCTCCCTTGTGTTCAGTGAAACATTCACATCTGATGCCTTGGCATTTCTCAATGGGCAACGGGCTGAGCCTCGAGGAGTGTGGGTGTCAGTCCAGGCTCCGGTGCCAGCTTTCCAGGAGTGATGCTCCTCCAAACTTGGCAACCTGGGGAGGCTGCGAGCTGTGGGAGGCATCCTGCTCCGAGGGAGATGCTGCTCACAGCAGAGCTCACAAGGGCTTCACTTAGGACTGTTGTTTATAGGATCGGGGATGACTGGCTTTAGTCAACAGTGAATTTCCATCCTGGCCACAATCCTAGTCAGTAATTACTGGAATTTTCAGAATTCCAGTGCCAGTGGTACCATACCACTCAGGTTCAGATAAGGAGTGTTCCAAGGCTGTCAGGGGATGTTATGATTCAGATAAGGGATGTTTCTGGTACCGTCGGTGCCGTTCCCCACCTCAGCCACGCAGGAGCTGCTGGTACAGTCAAGGGATGCTCAGCTGCCCAGCTCATTGCACAGAGGCCCAGCGGGGATTCCTGAGGTCGTGGAGTGGCCCAGGGGAGGTGGTGATGCATCACCACAGGCAGCCAGGGCTGGCTGCTCCACAGGGGACAGGGAGATCTGTCACAACATGCAGAGAAGTCTCGCCAGGCACCTATTGGCCTAAAATAAGGGAGCAGCGCAGGCTCGGGGTAGCAGCCAGGGTCAAAGCAGGTCATCAGGCCAGTTCACAGCAATGAGGCAGATCCAAGGTCAGGCTGAGAAGTCAGTCTGCAGGTCAGGGTCAGGCACAGCCCTGTCACTGCCAGGCAGGTCTGTGGTGCCCAAGCAGGGCTGGGATCCAGCTAGGAGGCCAGTCTACCAGCCAGGATGAGGCCCAGCCTTACGATCACCGGGCAGAACCATAGCAACAGGAGAGCCAGTTCAGGCTGGGAGGTCAGTCCACAGGTCTGACAGTTCACAACCACCCAGGTCTTATAGGCAGGCACAGGTATAGCTGTAGCAGGAGTATGTACACCTGAGCCTAAATACAGCTCCTGGGCCCATGGTCAGAGGGCGGGGGAAGGCCGTAGGTGAGACCAGTAAAGGCTTATTAGTGCCTCCTGGGTCCTTGCAGTCCTTACTCTTTCCCGTGTCCTGTGCCTCCCACCCTCCTTATGCTAGCTTTAGTGCTTGTGAAGCCACATGTTGAGTCAGACCAGCTTGCTTCAACCAAAAACTCACCTTCTTTTGCTGAGGTTATTTCTGGTTATATTAGTGAGCTTATCCATCTCACCACACTGCTGTATGGACACTAGAACCAGGGCTATGGAGGCAGCTGGAGCATGTGGCTTGGCATTGAGAAGCAGTGGATGGTGGCAGATGTGGTGGCTATGTGGTCAGAGCAGGGTCTATGCCACTTCTGAAACTACACCCAGAGTTTTCTGGAATAGCTCGGATATGGATTTTCATACTGCAATTACCTCCTAATTTCAGAGCAGGTATATTGCAAGTGTCACTGCTCACAGGCATCATTATAGAATAGATTCTATAAATTAAGTTTATGTTTCAATTTATGTAGTCTGCTGGATGATCTACAGGCAGCTGGACTAGATGACTGTTGTAGGTCCCTTCCAACTGGAATATGCTATGCTATTGTACAGACACAGCTGCAGATGTACTTACATTTGCCTAAAAATGCTAGAGGACACTCATTGTCTCAAAGAGCATAGTCTGGAGAAGAAACATTAAAGGAGAACCAGGCACGAGGAAGAAGAAAGGGAAAAGGAAACAATGTTTCGGTTTTTTTTTTAAATCAGAGCTTGGTTTTTCTTTCCACACCCTGTGTAATAATCCAGCAATGGAATGCAAATTAACATTCATGTTTTTTTACACAATAGCCTTTGTGTTCCAAACCACACTGACAAAGCAGAACAATCCAAGCAAAACATGCTCACAAAATCTTTTGCCAACAATGTGCTAACCAGTTTGGTTGGAAACATCTAACGCTGCGAATGAATCTGTTTTGTAAAATCATTTAAGTTCAACTTCTCTTTACTCAGTGAGAATCTATTTCCTTCTTTCTCAAGCTGAATTTCAATCTGTTACATCACTGCAAATTCAGTGAAGTCAATATGGTCCTACTATAAGTGCTACTGAAGCTCTAGGTCTAGGAAGCCAGGCTGAACATATACCTGTATGGGCGTAACTTGATTGCCAGGATCTCTGTTATCAATGAAAAATGCACTGAAAAAACACACTGCTTTGCTGTCAAAGACCTCACTGCTCACTGTGCTTGTGAATGCAGAGCATGAGATGTATCACCAAAACCTATCACCTTTTGATCTGAAGACACAGAAAGAATACTCATGATATACATGATGCCAGCTTTGTTTCAGAGTTGAAACACTAAAAAGTAAATATATATATAAAAACATGCTTTTCCCTGAAATATCTATAATTTGGAAGACCAATTCCATGACTGCAGTTACTGCCAGCAAATGTCAGCTCCTGCGGAAAACATATTTGCTGGTCTATTAAACTGCTGTCTAGCCTCCACCCTATTTAGACCCAAGGACTGTTTTCAATCAGCATCTAAATCTCCTAAGTTAGCTCTGCATGTGGGCAAAACCACTCTGAGCGCACTTCCTGGCACTACTGTTAAAAACCTCTACAGGACAGTAGAGTATTTGTAGTGAAGGCAAGCTCAAAGGTGCACTCCAAGGTGTTTCCAGCTACATTCTCCAAAAGGGTAACCCATCGACAGACTGGGTTCTGGATCACTCTGACATCTTCTGTATAAATCAGCAGAAGATATCCTCTCCATTACAATGGAGAAGATGTGAATATCATAGGCAGCAATAACTACCATAACCCGCTGAAGGGAAAAGGATCAGAACGAGGACAATCGGTCACAGCCTGTTCTTCCTACGTGGTCTATAGCTGTCAGCCATGTCGAGCCTGCAGTCGCTCACCGCGGGAAAGCGGGATGGCTGCTTCCGCTCTCTGAGCTTCTCTGCTGCTATAAAATGGACAGACGTCCAGACAGATGCAGGGGAAGAGCAGGGATAAAATAGCAGAAGCATAAAACCACCACAAAGCAAAAGCAGAAATTTCAGAGCTCTCATATGGGATAAAGGGAAAGTCAGAAATTAGTTACATCCCTCATTAGCTTTCGCCTGCTTGACAAAAATTCCACTGGCATTACCCCTTACTTTCATTAGGAGAAGCTCTATCGGAAAAAAGGATTTGATGCTCCTGGAATGTTTAGCATCTTGTTAAATTTAACTTGCCAAGCATATTTTTTGAAAGGGTCTGTGGCTGCCTTAGATTGTGGTCTATAATCACCTTACTAATGATTAAATAGGCAAAAAATCTGACATTACCTAAACATTTATCAACTGGGATTTAATTTAACTGTAAACTCTGCCTTTAAAAGATACTGAAATTACTACGGTTATAACAGCCACCATAAATCTGCACTGGTGACTGATCTTAAGACCATCTGTCCCTATGGCTATAACCCCAAAGAAACCATAGAAAGGGAAAACTGAGAACTGCTTCATGGTATTTAGGACATAAAAGACTCTTTGCCAGGGCAACAAGCGCTTGTGAACGTGACACTCTGAAGAGAGACCCCCTCCATTACTCTACTTGTGTTACCAAAATTCTGTAGAGATGAGAGTTTCCACCACTATTCAGGTTTCAATCTGCGGTTATACTAAATCTGGTACTTTATTTGCAATGCAGTTAAGTGATACTCAGAACAGAGTGCTTCATACTGTATTACTCCAGTCTTCAGACAGCACTTTTTTCCATCTATCGGCTTGGACTTTCCCCACCTCCCTGTAGCAGGACTCTTCTCACCTTCTCTTTCCTCTCCTGTCTTAACACTGTGCATAACAGGATGAAACAATAAAACCAGCAGGATTTCAGTTTACTCACGGTAAAAAAGAACACAAGTAATTAAACCCCACATCTTTGTTGTTTTATTTTCTAGTATTTATCCGACAAGATTTTTAACTTCCATTGCTAATATAGACCTATGGTATCATAATATAGTTTGTTTTCATCTTTTCCCATAGCATTCCAGTGATGCTGAAATGTGTACCTCTCTGGAAGACACGGTTAATAGGTATGAATGTATGCTTCAGAGTTCCCATGTTGTTTCTGACATCCTGTGACGTTTCCTTCACTGAACTCCAGGTTTAAACAAGCACTCGGGAAAGTGCAGACCCACGGGAGTCTGAAGGCTCCACAGAGCAGCGCAGCCCATGGCCCCGTGGGGTGGCTGTGCCAGAGCACTAGTGAGCGGCACCAGGCTGCACTAGCCTCCAAGCAGGGCTCAGCTTACACACTCATCTCAGGCCATTTCCCCGCCCCCACCCCCCCCCTTCAAGTCATTATCTGGATAGCATTTTCTCTTTTTACGCTACACTGAGGCAGGAAACTTGTTTCCTCATCATACCTTAAATTCAGGGCTCATCCCAAGTGGCCAAGTAGAGCTCATTATCAGCTGGCTTTAGTTTTCAGTTCTTACGCAAATTGTGCCGTACTTATGATGATATTAAGCTGAAATAAATGCCAAGCTGAAAACAGTTTATCTGCTGCCTGATCAACGGAAGAAATTGGCAAGAGGTTGGGCTCCTACTTCCTTTTTTTTTTTTTTTTTTGTACTTTAGGTTTCTGTGGAGAACCTCATTGGTTCATCTAAACTCACTGCTAAATAAGCAGCTGTCGTCTTCTCTTTTTCATCTGCTTGTTAGATCTGCAAAAGAAAGATCACATACACAAGGCCACTGCTTTCAGATTTAAATGTCACAAGTTAAGCTTATAAATATGTAGTGAATCATGCAGTAATGCAGCAGTTACTGAAATTTTAGCCTGAAGTACAGCATAACTTTTTTTTCCTCTTCCCAGCATAATGGGATAGGATTCTGGAATCCTATTTTTAGGAGGAATATTAGCTTTTATTTTAAAATTTGTTTAAGTAATTTTAGTTTCACAGGTGTATATCAAAGGTAAAAGCAAGCATACCCTAAAAGGTTAAACGTTAAAAGGCAAGTGAACACCAGATCCACTTTCTTTTAGCTTTATAGTCATTTGAAAGCTGACAATTCATTTTCAGGTGTACGTGCTCATAAATGGGTCTCTAGTGGTTGGCAATGCCAGAAAAATTTTCAACAAAAAATAAGTCTAGTTTTTCAAATTTCTATGTCTAGATAGCATCTCTAACAATAAAACCCCCAAAATTTTACTAGCTTTACCTTACTCCACAAGGCAATCTCTATACTTTTCAGGGGATACAGTCAATGTGCAGAAGCAAGAGGTAAAAAATAGGCATGTCCTTCCCTCAAGTACAGCAGCTTCAGAGGTCCTGCAAGAACAATGTATCAGACTTGTTAAATCAACTAATTGCTTTAAAACAGTAAATAAATAAAAAGGATGCATATTCCTTATTGTTAAATATTTCAGAATTCAACAGTAAACGGGACAAATTCACAAAAAAGATAGTTGATTAAAATCTTAAAATATTTAATTCTTCTAAATATAATGACTAAAGACAAAATAGTGTACATATTGTCAAATATTAAAAACAATTCTGATATTTGATTCTGGAAGTTGATTTTGCATTTGGAAAGGCTGCGATCCCAGCTTTCTTAATTGCTTTTATTTTCCTGTCTAACAATAGTTACCAGCAGCTGGATTCCACTGTATTCTCTATAATCATCACTCTCACTATAGCCCAGTGAAAGCAGGCTTTTAGTTCTTTCAAAATAATCCCGGGTTTAGATCTCCTTTAGCAAACCTGTAGTATTTTCACACGCCAACTGATACTCGGTCTTCTGCTTGATCTTGTTTCACAGTAAGCTTCATATAGTGTGGCCATAATATTGAGGATATTCAAATTGTTCTAGTCAAACATTTTGTGACTTCCTTTAAGTTCCAGCCAGTGCCATAAAAATACTTTGTGCAGGAGTATCCAAGTCTTTCTTTGTTTTACAGTGCTGATGATTGTACTTTCTTAGAAGGTAGAAGAGCTACAGTTTTACACCTAGGATCAGTCACCTAACTCAGTAAACAGCTACTATGTGATTACTGTTAGCCATGTGCTAAGTGCACCAAGCCCTTGCCTGTTGAATAGCTCGGTTTGCAGCTTTTTCCTCTCACTAACCATAAACCACGGGTTGAAGGCATAGTACAAACAGCAAAACAGGAAAGTCTGATAAATGTAGAATAGTATTATCAAGGTGTCTTCCAACAGCTGTTATCAGAAGTAGCAAAAGATGTAAACTCATTTGCAGTCCATGAATAATGATAGTTTTTCTGGCCTTTTTATTTGAGCTATTTAAATGGCCAGCCTGTTTACCTTCTCTGCAGAAGAGGCAACAGCTAATTACAACAATGATTACAAGAACTACAATTGAAATAATTCCAGCTGTTCTGACAGAAGTAGCTCCAAGCACAGTTGGCCAAGGAGGTTCTGTTTGAAAATATCTTCTGGTCTTTCTTTTATGCCTTCTATTAGTAACAGGGAAATAGCTTTAACATTTGTTACAATCCAAGCACAAATGATGACTTGCTGTGCACCAGCGGCCAACATCACAAAGGCCAGCACACACGGTAAGCCACTAGTTAAGTGCCATCAAAGTAAAAGCTCTTTGCTGCAGCACTGTTAAATCTAGCTGGCTGCAACAAGGCTTTTACCACCCCATACCAGGTTAGCACTGTCTGTGCCATTTCTTTATCCTCACCAGGCCAATGCACACTGCTCCCCAACCAACCACCTCTCCCACCGTCAGTGCTATTTAACTACTTAGGGGGAACAAGCTACAGCTGCACATCGTTCACATCAATCAACCCACCGGCCCTGAAGCAAGCCCACAACTGCATATTATCAATGTTAATTAACCCACTGCCTTCATTCTTCTACAGTTCTTCTACCACTTGCTCCTTGTACTCCAAAGATTATCCTGATTGCAAATTATGGAGTTCTCACATCAAGTACTTGAGCTGTATAACAGCACCAAGAGCACAGAAGAGGGAACAACCCAGGAGATGATAGTGTAGGAGGAAATACTGAATTTCTTTCTTCCTTTGAAAGCATTTTGAAACTATCTTTGGTATTAGGAACCTAGTAACAAAAATGAAATCAACTGTATGGAGGGGTGTTTTTTACTATTTTTTCAATATGTAGTGGTACTGAGCATTTTCCTTTTGATGAATTACTGAGCATGGTTCATGATCTTTAAAGCCATCTCCCAGGTCCTGTAAAAAAAAACAAAAAACCCACACAACAAAAACCCCAAAGGTATCATAATTTGTACAGTGAGCTTGATTCCCCACAACCACAGTCACAATTAACAGCTATTCACAGTAAGAGAGCTTTTCTGCACACATTTGTTAGCGGATTTTACTGTAAGCTTTACACGTAATATATTGGTTTTCATGGTTGGAAGAATATCACACCAGGACCTGTAAAGCACATCCTTAACTGTCTCCTTTTGATGGCCATTTAGCAGAAAGATGAATATAGAGAGTATGGAAATTAAAAGTACCCTAATCATAAAAAGCACCATTTTTGATAGCTAAATTGGTTCATTTGACGCTATTTCACAAGGCAAAGCAAGGAACAAAGAGAATAAGCTCCTCACTGAGCTTTTTTGATGGTCCCTCAATTGGCAGATGGGTAGTGAAGGGAAATAAACTTGCAACACAATAACCAAAATGGCTAAAGTATTTCAGCCACCAAAACCATGACTCTAGAATGTTTCACCAGTACAAGATTTACTAGAAAAATAAGGTACATTCATGATAGTACCTATCTGGCACTTAGAATGACATAATCTGCTCTGAGTATTTGCTTTCAAATATCCAAATAGATGACAGTTCTGAACAGTATTTGAGATAAAACTTTAGTCAGCAGGATATTATTTTCCATTTAAAGACAAGTTGGCTTTGCCAATTGTCACTAGCAATTGGCTTTACTTACCAAGTGAAAAAAGCCCCACATATTACAAATACATAAATATAAATGTTACATGCACAAAGTCTTTGAAACTATTCTGTTGTAAGCGTGCATCCTCCACTGAAGTTTAGCTGTCTCAGTGTCCTCTATTTCTGATATTTCAGTGCCTCCCCAACCTCTAATATTTTCTTAATTAATTTTATTTAAATGCAGTCTCTTTTAAATGCAATCTTAAATGCTGGGTTTCCTTGAGATAACTTGGACTTTATTTTGTGGCTTTTTCAAGCATCTTTAATAGGTGCTCCATACATTTAACCAAAGTATGCATTACTGAAAGGCTGAGTACTTGAAAACAGTGACAATCTCAAAAAAAGATAGTTCAGATGGAAGGAGGATACTGTAAATTATCTAAGTAGTCTCAGCTTTTTCCGTGTGACCATCAGTTAAGAAAGTATGTGCGTACACAAAGACTACAGTTTAAGCATTTCCAAAGCAGTTAGGTAATTTCAGAGCGTAAGTCCTGTTTTCAAAAGCCATGCAATGACTTTGATGCAGTCTTTCATTTTTTTCATGGCTCGTTGTTGCTCAACTGCTAGCCACAGGCTTGCTACAGACCAGCAGGTTTCCACACCAATACGGCTGCTTCTGAGATCACAGCGGCCTAATTTTTACTACAACAAAGACCAGGCTGTGGTTGGCTGTTAGGTAACAGTAAGCCCTACAGTCTCTGACTTGACCAAACTGTATAGCTAGATTTTACATAATTCACCTACAATTACCTTCTTCAAGAATACTTCTGCATACAGACAGCGTATGGATGGGGCATAGCCAGCATCTCCTTACCGAGTCTGCTTGGTTCAAGGAAGTGACACAGTCTCCACAGATAGATGCAGCATTTGAGCACGGGGAGAAGGGACAAACATGCTTTAAAACAATCTACACGTGCTGCAAAAACTTTTTAGGAAAACACAGAGTGTAGGAAGTTTATTTTGAGGAACGTATCAGACAGACTTTGCATGTGTACTTGCTTTTTACAAAAAGAGAAAACATTAACATTTTTTCTTTTATTAAGCAAAAGGGAAAGCAGTGGCCAGTGATTCCTGCTTCCCTCAGAGGGAGCAGAGCCATGCCTTCCTGTTAGCCTGTTAAGACCAATGCATCACTTCAGAGTTATGGCTCCAAAGCTTCAAACGACTCCACACCGGCCACCTCCTGTTCTTGCTGGGGCTCTGGGCAGTTGTACGGCTTCAGTTCAACAGTGTCAATACTGGCATCTGGAGCTATTTTTAAAATGCCCTGCATTGTCACAAATCAGCCTTCTGGGCTCCTAGTATAATCTGTTTAGCAAGTGGAGCGTTTAGCTACTTCAGCCGTAACTATATATAAATACATCTATACACACAGTAGGCACTCTGTCTTCCATTTATTGCATAGAAGGATGAACTCATTGAAAGTATGCATTACATAAGCAGAAAACTGCTATTGTTTTTGCTAGAATATGCAGAATAGACACACTAAAATTAAACCACCATCTCCTGTGGTTGCCAGGGGCCCTAGAAAGTCAACTTTATATGTGCATAAATAACTGTCGTGGTTCAGCCCCAGCCAGCAACTAAGCCCCACACAGCCACTTCCTCGCTTCCCCCCAGTGGGATGGGGGAGAGAATCAGAAGGGTAAAAGGGAGAAAACTTCCACATGCTACATGTTCTTATACTACCCATATGGCCATAGAGTATTTTCACCTATCATAAATATGTCACTCTTTGCAAAAGCGGGGTGTTTTTTTTTTTGTTGTTTAAAAAATGCAAGATTAAATGCACGATCTGGGATGGCAGAGCCTTTGACACAGCATATCAGAGTTTCCCTGGGATTTTAACTGGAAACTGGAGAGTTGAGGCACTGGGACGGAAAGAAGATTTTGTTTGCATCTGTCACAAAGGAAATCACTGTCTATGGCTCTTATTTAGATCGGACTGGCTTTACACTAGTGGGACTATATTAGCTTAATCATAATTACGTGAGGGTAAAGAAATACTGAAACAAAGCTCCACAGGTTTCACTTGTCCCACTGAGGAAAGAGGATTTTTGAGATGCTGAAGTTTTAAGCCACCTTTGAACTGTCCTCATTTAGTAGACTATTCAACTACCAAAACTAACCCAAGAGCAGCATTAGGATCATCCTGGCAGACACTGAGAAACAGATTAATTTAGCAGTTTCTCTAACATTTCACAGGCTTCACCACAACAGTTCCGGAACATCTTGTAAGGTCTAGGTAGCATATCACTCAACGCCACACCGATACCTTTCTAAGATATTCTAGGAATATTTCTCTTTTTCTAGGAAATTTTCTGTAGCCCTCTGCCATAGTTGAAGGCGTTTCCTGGTATAGAATAAAAGTCTTCATCTTGCAGATTTTCCAATATTACAAAAGCTTAAAAAGCATTAACACTGAATTTGATAGGAAATGAAACATGTTTGTGCATCAGCAATGTTTATACATGAAGCTAAAGCTTCATTTTAAAAGCATCACAGATTTCATTTGGAGTTTTTAATTAGATTATCTATAGAAGTAAAGCTCTTCCATTTTTGGGACTTAAGCAAAATAATAAAACCATGATACATGTTAGTTGTATTATTCCAGGCACCACTAATGGGCATTACACTGATAAATATGTTAGGAAAGTTTTAAAGGAAATTAAAATGAGATTACCCCTCTAACCTATTTTATACTATCTTTTATAATCGCTACGTCTATTGACTTTCAAAACTCCATACTAATTTTGACTAAACGTGCTTGCAAATTTTTCATAATCTGAATAACTGAAAATCTGAAAGTGATGTTTGGTCGCTGTAGAAATAAAAAGATTTCTAACACCTATATATTTGGCTGCTGAAGTGGTCTGGTAAAGCAAATCAAAAAGAATATGCTCTCAACAGAAGGGCACTCCACCCTCTCAAGAAGGGCAGGCCTATCTGACGTGCGGGAAACAGTATTCACTAACTGCTTAGCCGGTTCTCATGGCGAAGTGTCCACACCTGAGGACACCAAGCGATCCTTCCTGCAGGCAGTGGCGCTGCTACGTGATGAGGAGGTCCCCTTTCAGCAGGGGCAGCAGCTGTGACAGCCCTGACCCCACACTGCCTGCTGGCAGTCCAGAGGGGACTTCGCCTACACAAAAACAGGCAGCTACAGGGTGTCTCACCTTTCAACCACTCCTCATCCTGACAGCCCCATCATATCTGACAGGCCCATAGAGATGTGTTAGGCAACTCAGGGTGTTTTAAAAGGCACTGGAAATAACAACAAAACCTCCATAGTTTTGATCCAAATTTTGGTTCCAAGCTTTGGAATGACAATAGCCTTTCCCCCAAAGTGCACGTCTACGAAAGTCCTGAAAAGTTAGCTGGAGCATGCCTTGCTTTGTTCATGTTCTCTACCAGCTGCAAGTGTCCAATGTAGAAAACAGCAGCAAGCAGCGGTATCTGCACCAGAATATTTTGCGTAATGACAAGGGCACTGAGTAAAACATGTCTGCCGTCTTCTCTGACTTGCCCTTGAAAGCTCCTCCTTTGCCCTAGCCGCCACAGATTTGCAGACAGGATTTCCTTTTGCTGGTTCCTCACGCTGAGCTTACCTTGTGGCTACCTCCATGCACGTAAGTATATGCTGACTCTGACTTACATTACTACAACGCACTATGTTTTGTTGGTATTTCTCAGACAGGGCTTGTGACTTGAAAGGGGCTGCAGCACGCTTTCAGCAAGATGCCAGTGCACTTGCCAGCTTTGGGCTCTTTTTGGATATAATTATATGGAATTGGGGTCATAACATTATTCTGGTTGATGGAACAGATGGAGCACATCTGAGAAGCAGGTTGATTGCTATTTCTGAGGAAAAAAACCTGCTAGGCAATATGCTGCTTATTACCACAACGAGTAGTACAGCCATTATGAGTATTCCACCTATCAATATCAAAAGGTAAGGGCAGAGAGGATGGGGGCCCTACATCTGTCAAGTTATCGTCCAGCTGAAGATTATCGGGATACTGTTACTCCAAGCTGTCCTCTGGGCAACAGTGAGCAAAGACTGCAAAACCGTAAAGAGAACTGCAACAACACAAAGCCTTCTTTCAGCTAACATCCTACAAGAAGCCGCTAGCAACATTAAATTAGCAATGAGAAGCAACAAGGCGCACGTGCGATGGGTATACGCCGAGGCAGCGAGCAGGCCTTTCCACAGCACAGTGCGTTTGGGGTGCGCTGCGGCTGAGGTTTGCTAGGTGCACTGCGAGCTCAGCAAGTGCAGTTTGCACCTCCTTGTGCCAGAAACTGAATGAGTCAGATCCTCAAAGCTTCAATTTTAGCTTTGCTTCTGCCTCCTCATTGTTCTGACTCATGCGATGTTATCATAGCCAGCCAAGTACGGTAAAAACCAGCTGCATAGCCTCTAGGTTAGAGCACAGCCAGGCTCATGCTGGTGTCAAAGCTAAAAAACACCCACGGATTTCAGTGGCGCAGCTGCAGGCCACTCCGGCAAACTGTAAGTGAAGTTGTTATTAACTGCATGGAGAAACGCATAAACCAAGACACATTTAACAACACAACACACTGCTCTGCTATCAAGGCATGTCAGTTTTCAGGTGTCACACTTGAAACGTCTTAAAGAGGCCTGAAGTTCAGAAGGAACTAAGCAGGTGTATGGTAAGACTTCTAAAATGCTAAAAAACTAATAACCCCCCAAAACAAGAGACCTAAAACTTGAAATGCAAATCTAGCTCTCTAAACATAAAGAAAAAAAAAAGCATATAAATACTCTGTATCATTTAGGCACCAGATGTGTGCATTGCAGGATGAGTGCCGTACGGGTTAGCTTGTCACGGACTTGGTCCTGTGTAACAGGCAGGGATGAAACCTGTGTCTTTCACGCGACTCCAGCTAAAGACTTCCCAGCAATTTTCATAGTCAGTATACACATTTACAGAACTCAGGCTTCTTTCCAATTTATTCCATTATTTACTATAAATAAAATATTTCAGAAAACATTTTTTATCAATGGGTAGGCCTTTTTTCCCCCCTCTGTTTATAAATGGACTTAAATAAATGGTGAATGAAACTGAGGGTGGAATTAGTTAAAATAATTTAACATTTGGAAGATTTAGTAACCGTTTTCTTTCCCTGGGAGTGAAACCATGACTTGGCCATCGGGCGATGGCTGTTCCCCCTTCTGATCCTGTGTAAGTCCACACCTGGCTCTGACAAATGATACTGTGAGAACAGTCACCTAAAACTGCCTGGCGCGCTCTGGCAGAATCAGGCCAAGGGACTCGATGCTAACTCTGCAGAAGGCAAGGAAGGTTTGCAGTTGGCTGCTGACCGAGGAAGATTAGATTCAGTTTTGTAAGACTTCTGTAACCATGGAAAAGGAAGACGTCATCATTTAGTAGTCTTACTAGTTAGTCCACAGCATTTTTTTCTCAAAAAGTAAGGGTGAGATCAGTGGTGAGGCCCAGAAGCTTCTCTGTGTCCCCAGAAGAACTGCAAGGAGAAAGACAAGGGTAATTTAACTTTGACACAAAGGTCAGCCGTATACTTTCTGTACTATATACTCTCAGGATGCTGCATCTGGCAGCAAGGAACCCTCCTTTTCTAACGGACATCAGATGTTATTTCAATAAACACTGAAACCATGGATAGCTTTCTGAGCCTGATGTGAACACCAGGGATTCTGAAATTGACTGCACACCATTTGTGATGCCCTTGGAGGCCCAGGACAATCGGCTGTACCCATCTATGAAGCACTACCCGCTTTTTGGGTCAAAGAGTCATCAAAATGGGATCAGAGGACGAGATCATTATTCCAGTCTTCTTAGCAGTCTGCTGAGTGTGTCTCTCGGCCACTCTGTGACATCAATGCATTGTTTGTGAAACAATACGATGTTTATAACGATCTGCACAGCACATTAAACTGTGCATACTGAAGATACTCACCAAGCAGCTGTTATTGAGTGCAACAAACTTTTCTAAAATTCCAAGAATATAGACTAATTATTTGTTGAAACATAACCCTCCTCCTACAACGGCCTTACATCGCCTACCAACACTGCGATGAATTGGCAACAGCATAAGTAAATCAATGTAGGAATTAAAATATATTGTTGGTCTGATGTGCTACATTTGAAGTGGCAATGTTTTCAGATGGATTTTGGCTAGCAATAAAAACCAGCATGCCGTTACCGAAGAGTTCAGCACGTTCAGAAACCGTAAGGTGCCTGCCTGCAGCGTGACCCGCGGTCCCTGCGCGGATGTAAGTGCCATTATTCCCGACCCCCCCCGAAGCGCCTGGTACGCCACAGCCGCCTGTCACCCCCCCAGCGAGCTGCTGCCCCGAGCCCTGGCAACACCAGGCTGAAGATGCGCCGGTTCTACCGCCACGGAAGATGGCAGCGCCACGGGAAGCCCCGCAGCGACCCGGCCGTGCGGCACCGCCCGCCCCGCAGTGCCGCAGCGGGACGGGCACAGCGCCCCCTGGCGGCGGCGGGGAGCGGCGGGGGGCGCCCACCCGCGGGGCAGCGGCGCGGGGGCAGAGGAAGCGGGGCAGGAGCCGTGTGCTTCTCAGGGACGGGGCGCTGCTGTGGGGCCTGTTCATTCCAGGAAGCCTCGTTCATACTAATGACAGCTCCTCGTTACAGTCTCATCGCATTTCTGTTCAGAAATGAATTTAAAACCTTTTTTTTTGTTGCGCGGGGAGCTGCCAGGGTATGCGGGGTATTCAGCGATGCAATGGGCTGAACGCAGCGCGTGCCTTTTGGAAGGCAGTCCTGAGAAGGGGGCTGCGATAAAGACAGTGCACCTGGAAAGACTAACCGGATGAAATCAGCATCACCTCAGAGTTAGGAATGCATTAACTGCATGGAAAACCATTTCAGACCATGAACAAAAAATGCGTCCAAAATGAAGCTTATAAAGGTTATTTAAATTTTTATAATTAATAATTAATATAAAATTAATAAACAGTCATTTCCTTTCTTAATACATAAAAAATAAAGTTGCATTAAAACCGTATTTGCACTCCTTATTAAT
The DNA here is from genome assembly GCF_023634085.1 of Falco cherrug. NCBI lineage: Eukaryota > Metazoa > Chordata > Aves > Falconiformes > Falconidae > Falco > Falco cherrug. Next base: position 16,376,381 of record NC_073707.1, on the reverse strand, counting down.
GCAACTCCTCAGGTGACCAACTGATGTAAATTAGACAACATTTAATAGTTTTTCTTTTCTTTCTTTTTCATGTTTTGTGTTTGCTGCCACTTCAGCTGTAGCTGTTGCAGCAGCAGAAAGGGCATCTCCAAACATCTGCCAGGGCCTTTGGCAACTGCCGACCACCGCAGCCCCAGGCTCCGCTTTGAAACCAGGGACAAGTTAACAACTAACTCTGAATGCCCCACGTGCCGACATGCTGTCTCCCCCACCCCTCAAATAATTATCTTTATTAGCACTAAAGGGAAAGGAATACAGCATCTGGGAAAGCATAACCAACAAATCCAGGCTGGTGCGTGTGACGACATGCTACGTTCTCCTGGCCAGCAATCTGTTCCTTCTCTCCCCCCGTTTGAAAATACGGACAGTGAGCACACAGATGTCCCTTTCACACTTAGCTCCTCTGTTTTTTGTTCTCTGTCACCCTCCCTAAAACACTGCACAAACTAACCAAGCCGTAAATAGTTTGTCAAATCCTAGAGCCTGGGATGCGTTGGCACCAGCCTCTCTCTGTCGGCAATGGAATTGCAGAGCTGCTGCCGCAGCCACAGAAGAACTGTCTCTTGCATCCCTCTGTCCCCCCGTTAGCTCTCTTCTTCACGCTGGAGGAGATTTTCAAGCACAGATAGCCAGGAGGCCATACTGGCATTTCTGAAAAGCATTCCACCGTCTCTTCTGTGTCATGTCTTAGTGCCCTGTTTCACCCCACTCCTTCGGTTTCTGGGCTACTTAAAGCAATTACAACTCAAGTGACTCACCGCACCGCAGCCCTTGGGGTCACTCCCCTGCACAAGAAAATGAAAGCCTTCCCTCCTTGCTAAGAGGTCCAGCTTCTGCTGGTGCTTGAGTGAGATGGTGGCAAACCAGAACTGTCACCGAACACTTCATCTTAAGTAGCTCTGCTACCCTTTGGTGACTTGGTGAGAACAACAAATACACAAACTCAAAATTTAGTTTGAACCAAAATGCTCACAGTGAAACCCTCAGTGCAAGGTAGTGACTTGCAGGTGGAGAAAGCCCGTCTCCCTAAAAGCTGAAGGCTGAAGTTACCTACATGCACATCCTCTTCCAGATTCCCTTGGACCGACAGCTTCTCCACCCACCTGTATGAAGTTTTGTGTGGCAACAAGGAAGGGAAAGAAAAGTTCTAACAGAGAAAGTGAGATAATAAAAACACAAAATAGGAAAATATGCTAAAAAGAATCTCAGCAGCTGAATAAGAAAACAAACTCTCCACTGAAACCACTTACAGGAATCTAGCCAAGAAACAATTGTCTTGTTTTATTTTGGGAATTAGAAGTGGAGTATTTATACACACATCTTGTTTAATCAGTAATACATAAGAAGTATTTTCTACTACCCTAATTATGGATTTAGTCCTGTAAATCATTACCTACAGAAGCAGTTTGCACTTACGATGAATACTATGTGCTTGAAAGATGTTTATGCTGTTCTTTAAAAATTTGTTTATTAGGAGATCCAACTAAACCAGTAGATTGTAACATCTAATTTTGAAAAAGAGATGGACACACGCTGCATCTGAGTATTGTAGCAGCCTCCTCCTTCTCTTCAGGTGAGCACCACAAATGCTTACAACATTTGGATTAAAATAAAAAGTTTAACATTTAGGCACACGCTTTCTAAACTGAGGACCAATATGGCAAATGCCAACACGCAAGCTGCTCCTATGCTCAACATTAAGCACGCTGTATTTTCCTTTTGAGATTGAAGTTATTTTTAATCTTAGCTGCTGGGTCCTTATTGTTATTTTAAAACATGTCTGTATATCTGTCAGTATTTACACACATAAATATTTTACAATTTGTATCATCAAGGATCACTTTAAAAACGGTACAATTGCAGGAAAATATTAATATGAAAATATATCTTATTAAACTCCTAGTCATATAAAATTTACGTCAGACATTAAACAGAAATTATGATGTATTACTTGTTCAGTAACGGTCTCAACCTCTGACACTGTTAGTTGATGGTTTACGCACGCAAAAATGGAAAGAAAACTATTTTATTATCCTCCACTAGAGGGAGAGAGAGCATCTTTTGTTGCTAGGCAGATTCTGAAAACAATTTCATGCTACATCATTTAAAGCAATAATGTCACATTTGGAAGAAAAAAAAAAGAACAATTTAGTCCATTATATTGCCAAACACGAAGTAATTTCCAAAATACTAAAGCCCTGAAATCTAAAATTTCATTGCTGCTAGGTTACTTTCTACACTCATTAGGACTGCACAATGAACACAAATAATTTAATTTCATATGAATGGGCAACCACGGTTCAATTAATTTTATTTTTACTTCTATTTACTACACAACATTGATTTTTTTTAAACATGGATGTTAACATATTAAAAAAATACCCCTAAAATAAACAACAAAAGTAGCAGAAATAGGAATACTGAAAAACAGTTACAAATGTGACAATGAAACAAAATTACTTATATTGTACTTTCTATCCTGTATGGAATGGGAAGCGTTCTTACAGGTGCTGCATGGTTTTCACCCTTGCGTAGAAATCATATCGTAATTCCTTCCACATAACAGGGCACCCTCTATCTCAGAAGCTCAGAGAAGCCTTACCGCCCCAAAGACCATTTGACAGGAGCTGCTCGGAATTTGTGGATGTTTCCTTTCCATCTAAACCCCCTCGTGATCTAGACCACCATACCCACACAAATGATCGAGCACTTTTAGTACTACAGGCTCTCCGTCCTGCTGGTTTACAGTTTGTCATATGGTAAGAAAACAAGCACCACTACTGATCTCTGCGCCCCACATGGCACGTGGGACCTGCTCGGGCCCACCAAAGCCTGAATCACTTGGTCTGGCTTTAGACACTACTGAACAAGACCAAGTTTCTGATGCATGTAATGTCCTTTGGAAAGTGGGCACAGGATGCCCACTACCTGTAGGGCTACCATGGATGGCATGTAATCAAAGGTTGAAATGCTGGCTTCATCTAGAGCTCACTGGAGAAATGCACTGCAGAAAGGGCAAGAAGAAACGTTGTGGGAGGGGTTCGTATGTAGATGAGCATAGCGATAATGTAGCACTGAAAGTGTAACTGACCTTGAAAAGCTGCAAATATTTCTCTATATACTAATATGGACAAACTGAGCACAAGGTAACAGTTGTTTAGTGCTCTTACTGCTGTCCAAGGAAGCCCTGTTTGCTGCTCAAGAATGAAAATTTCACAAGGAAACATAACCCAGGCCTTAATATAAGTTTTTAATTTCATTTTGAAGGTTGCAAAATGCTCACAAATAGAAGAAACATAAATATATTTCTCTTCTGCACTGCTTTTTATACTTATTTAAATATTCTGAAGAAGCTGGGGCAGTTTAATAAAGACTGAAAAATGGTAGTTTAAGGATTACATTCCTTTCCCCTATCTCTGTTTAGGGAAAACTGTGGTCACTGAAACTATGAGTGCTACATAGAGACTGAAAAAAATGTCAACAAAACCACCAAGTGACATCAGAACAGCTACTGAGAAGGAAGGAAGGACAGGTGGACCGCATCTTGGACACGCAATGTCAGCTTTTGTACAAACAGTTCTGGCTGAACTCTCACAGTGATCTCTGTCGCAGGATCTCTGGGTTTTGTTGGCTTAGTGCAGATCAGCCACACTCTGGCTCTCCAAAATGGCCCGTGCAGCTTCGGGGAGAGCGGCAGCAGCCAAGTCCAGGCACAGTGCAAATACCCTGGCAGCTGCCTGCAGTCTGGTAATACCTGGGTTGAGTACTGATGTGGATGACTTTAGGAGATTTGACCCACTAATTGCACAATGTAATTTAGCTGTGAACTGAATAACTTATCTGCTGTAACTCGGCTAAAATATTTACAGCTCTCATTCCAGTGGAGGACAGCGTATGTCTCTTCTCCCGTCTCTAATCATTGTTTACTTGCTCTGTTCTCAGGAATCATATTATTGCAGTTGTCGTGTTTAAAAAAATACCTTTTCTGAAAACATACTGCTTTGGAATTTTATACACATCAAGTTATTAACATTTTAATGTTAGTATTTCATAAAAGCTATGATATTTCATGAACTGTTTATTAAAAAATGCAATATTTTGGCAGTGGTGCTACAGAGAATGGAAAGAGAAATGGAAAAGAAACTCACACAGTTCAAATCCATCTCAGACAAACTCAAAAGTTTACAAGCACAAATATTGTTTTATATAATATTTTCAAAATGTTTCCAGATCAGATTTTTTAACCTAAGTGCCTGTCAAGACAAGCATAAAGCAAATTACAGAGTAAAGCTACCAATATATTTAAAACACTAAGCTTAATCTGCTGTAAAAACAAATGTATTGGTTTAGACAAGACATTGGGAAAACATTTACTTCGTACCCACCGGGGGTAAAATATTTCAAGGGTGAAAATTTAAAATGATACTACACACAGATTAATACCGTGATTTGAATGTCACAGACCGAAGGACTAAACCCTGGTGCCACTGAAATCAATAGTTGTGATTTATATTAACTAGTTGAGTGCTAATTTGACCTTACTGGCATTTGCAGGTAACTTGGTATATTTGCAACAGATGCAACCCATGAGCAAGTAACACACTTCTCACGGAATGCTCCGAGATTCCTTACCCGCACAGGTCTGACCCTGAGGAAGTGACTTTAGCACAACCGTGAGTCCCGTCAGAAGGCCCCTCGGTTCTTTCTCCTAGTACGGTACTTCTGGTGTTTAACCAGCTGCAACCACACCCTTACGCTCACACGTTTTAAACCAGAAAAGCAAGCTACCACCATGGGCAAAACACCTTAGTGTTACAATGGCCCTTTTTTTGATAAGGTAGTTTACCCTCTCAATATGCAACTCGGATTGCTAATGTACAAGGCTGAAATTAAATAATGCTGCCAAAAGGGACTGGTTTGTCACATCTTCCTTTGTTTTGTGAGCAAGTGCCATTTCTCCTGTGCTGTGACTTTCTGAAGCAAGGAAGTAACTATAAGGAGTCGCAGATTGTCCATTTTCCCATTGGCTTCTTCATCTACAACCTGGAACCCCAGGTTTGCTGCTGCTGCTGACCCTGAAAGACTTAAAAGTATGTGGGTGGCAGCCGTTCAGTTCCGAAGCAGAAGCTCTGTACATACCCCTGCCTATCCAATGTACCTGGCAGCTCTCTAGGTTTCTGCTCCAGCTCAATGGCCTTTTCCCACTCATCTTCCCCCTGGAAGTCGCAGGAAGAACCTGGCCCCAGCCCCTCGTGCAGATATTCAGGTTTGCTGGAGGAATCTCTAACGTGAATCTTGACAAGGCACGGTGCCACAGCACTCTGAGGCAGGATTGTTAAACTCTTCAGCATCCCCATCTGCTGAGGACCATTCTTTTGTCCTTTTAGCCTCCAGGAAACCTTCACAACTCTCACAGGATACACAGCATAATAGGTTTTTGGACATGATGTCCCTGAAGGATCTACAAAATGTGGAAAGGACTTCCCAATCCCTCCCATATCTGTAGCTGTGACAATGCATCAGCTCTTGGAGAGGGAAGAAAGAGAAAAGACAAGTAGTTATTGTCCAAATGGAAAAGTCCATGTCAGCAATGACAAACATGTTGCTTTTTCTTCCACTTTCGAATTCCATTCCCATGGACTGTCCTCAGTCACATGTGGACACCCAATTCCAATTGGGTGAAATTGGAAAACAGCAAGTTCATTCATTCTTTCCCATTTGGATAAGACTACCAGGGGAGGAGGTGGGGGAATTGCTGAAAATGTTCGTACTTGCTTGGAGTATTCTGTGAGGATGTCGTTTTGTGGTAAATCCACCAAAGATACCAAGGATTCTCTTCAGAAAGGCAGTGGGAAAAACCTGAAAAATAGGCATTATTTCTGTTTGGCAGTCTGGAGTTGCCAGAATGAAGAGGAACCACAAGCTTTTATGGTGCCATACGAAAGCTGTACTACTGTACAATCTTTATGCCAAATTAAAATATTAAGTTTGGCTTGTTTTCCTTTTTTCCTTTTTTTAACTCAGAACCAATGTAACATGCCCTTCTAAATATAGAGAATTCTTCAGTAACCCGAAGAGTTTACTGAAAGAAAGAGGAGGAGAAACCTTTAAATACCATAAATTATCTTTCTTTTTAGCAATACCTGTGTAGCAAGAATTGACCAGGTTATTTGGTGATACTTTGCACCGATTAATAGTTCAGGGATCAAACAAAACCGGGAGCAAGATGCTTTTTCTGTTCTGTATCTTGACGTGGCAGCAACCAAGCTGTTGCTTCAAATCTTTATTTCCTTATCAATCACTGCAGTACTACCAGTTCATGGGAAGTAGAGTGGCGACTTAATGAGAGCTTTAGGGAGGGCAGTAATCAGCACTGCAGCAATAGTAGAGGAAAAGTGCTGGGAAGCTAAATCAGCACTTCATATTTTCATCGATACACATTTTCAGGAGGCTGAGCAGTCTGTAAGCTCTCCAGCACAGCTGCCATTTTGAGTGATGGGCATTAAGCAAGTGGCTAAAGCCAAGCGGAGGAAAAATCTGAGGAGTATGGTCTTCATGAATGAACTGCTAGATGCATTGAAACTGGATGGATTGCTGGGCTTGAAGGGTAATAATCAATAGGTCAATGTTTAGTTGGTGGCCAGTGCAATCAGAACACTCTGGGGTCAATACTGGGGCTAGTATTGTTCATTACTTTCATTGTAACTTGGATGATGACACAGGATGCACCTGCAGAAGATTTTCAGACAACAATAACTTAGAAGGGGTGGTTCTCAAACTCAATAGTGGAGCCACAGTTGAGAGGACTTTGAGAAACTTAAAAATTGGCTCAACAGAAACCTCATGAAGTTTAACAAGGAGTACAAAGTCATGCACATGGGGTTGGACAGTGCCAGGCACCAGTGCAGGCTGCTGGAGCAGCAGCCCAGCTGAAAAGCATGTGGCTGTCACAGTGGACACTAAGCTGAATATGAACCAACAGGGTGTTTTCATGGTGAATAAAGTGAACCACAGACTGAGCTACATTAGGAAGGCAGCACCGACACATGATGAACAGAAATTATTATCCGTCCTTGTTCAGTACTAGTGAGTCCGCACCTGGGGTAACGTGTCCTGTTTTGGTTTGCTGTGATTGTGCATGGGTGGTGCTGCACGGGAGCGTACTGCCCAGAAAGGCTATCGAGTCTTTATCCTTGAAGGCTTTCAAGGGCAGGTTAGGCAAAGTCGTGGCTGACCTGAAATACCACAGGTCACAGTCCTGCTTCCAGTGGAAGGCTGGACTGGGTGGACTCCAGAGATCCCTTCCAACCACCACTTCTATGACTGTATAAGTCTAGGGCAACCTAGCGGTCCCCAGATAGTAAACAAAATTGAATTACCAATTCCTTCTACTCCAGTTTTCCTCCCTCTCTCCCTCCCTCTGTTCCTCTTTCCCTTTCAGTTATATTACGACTAATAATTGCCATCATGGTTAACGGACAACTAAATGGACTGCTTGCCATCCAACCATTTTATACAGTTATGATTTCTAAGGGACCAGGGTCTGTCAGACTTTGTTTACACTTTATTTTACTGGATCAAGCACCTTAGGCATCTTTGGTAAAAGCATCCAACTTTTTCTGATACCACTGAATTGTCCTTCCCATTCTAAAAAAATGGACTTTTTTCCTTACTGGACACCACTTATACCCTTGCTGCTAGACCTGCACAATTTAATGATTAAAATTCAATTAGACCCATGCATACTCATCTTCCCAAAGACAGCATAAATCCAAGATTTCAGTCCAGAACCACAATGACATATGAACCAGAACTGCTGAAGCAGTATGACACAGCTAAGTGAACTCTCCATCACATCAGACTGTAAAAACAGAATCTCTGTTAGCACAAGGATTTAAGCACACAGTTGGCGTCTCGATGCTAGAGGGAGCATGGGTTAACAGCCAGTCAAACAAATATTTTTGTGACTGGTCACCCCACAATCCCAGTAGATCTGCTTCTGCGGTAGGTGTAATAAAGTATGAAAGTACGCTAGCATGTTAGATGATTCACAAATCAAAATGTACGTGTCTCAAACTTGGGTAATAACACTAGCCAATAATCACCAGATTTCAAGTGTCAAGTCCCTAGCATTAAGCCTTTTAAGAAACCAGACTCCAGCCAAAAAGCTAACGCTGAAGTTAAAATCTGGGATATGAATGCCCACACAATGTTGAGCAAGGTATTGTAAAACACAAAGTAATCGGGGAACACGTGTACTTCAGAATGACACACATCTGCAGTGCAAAACCATGATCTCTTAAAACCGGAGATCTGGTTTTATGAAGAAGTAAATGAATCCAATCTCGAGACTACAATGCAATTACAAGATTGTCCTGGTTTTGGCTGGGATACAGCTAATTTTCTTCCTAGTAGCTGGTACAGTGCTGTGGTTTTGGATTTAGTATGAGAATAATGTTGATAACACACTGATGTTTTAGTTGTTGCCAAGTAGTGCTTACCCTAAGTCAAGGACTTCGCAGTTTCCCATGCTCTGCCAACAAGGAAGTGCACAAGAAGCCAGGACAGAGCATAACCAGGACAGCTGGCTCAAACTAGCCAAAAGGATATTCCATACCATAGAATGCCATGCCCAGTATACAAACTGGAGGGGGGGGGCGTTGGCTGAGGCCACCGATCGCTGCCAGGGACTGACTGGACATCGGCCAGCAGGTGGTGAGTGATTGTATTGTGCATCACCTGTCTTTCTTGGGTTCATTTTCTCTCTTGCTTTTTTATTGTCTCCCTTTACATTACATCATCATCATTGGTATTAGTATTAGTATTAGTAGTTCAGTTATTAAACTGTTCTTATCTCAGCCTGCTGTTTTCCCCAATTCTCCCCATCCCAGTGGCTGCATGGTACTTAGTTGCTAGCTGGGGTTAAACCATGGCAAAGATTTATGTAAAGGCTGAAGCCATAGCAATAGCCCAGTCTCCCACACTCTTGCACCAAAACCAGATAAAAGTGTTTCATATCAATATATTTGATGTGCTAGATATATAAAGGAACAGAACATTAAACTTCTATGAAAAAATATATGAGATCTGCATGTGTAAACAGCACATAAGCCTGAAAGTATGGTCAAATAAAATGTATTAAAAAATATTAAACCCCCCAAATATGTGTTTCTAAAACCCCCAAACCAATTCCCCTTCAACAGATTCTGAACCACCATGTTATGCACACAGGCAGTGTATATAACACCATTAAAACATTCCTGTTGGTCTCTCATTTCATTTTCTTTCAGTCTACTTCTTACATCTTCTTGAACGGCCTGTATTTACGCAACTCGGTGCGCTGCTGTAGGACACCAGCATTCTCGGATGATCAAAGTGTACAGTGGCGTGCCATCACTTTAGCCTGGGTAAGTAAATCCACTGCAAATAGTCAAAGCGATGCGGTGCAGAATGCATCTCATTAATGTCAGATTATTCATAAAGATGCAACCCAGGTCTGGATACTGCTTTGAAAAAGTGTATTTCTGCAACTCATTTCTTCTGCTAAGGGAGGCATGTTTTTGAAGCTCATTTATTGCACCAGTAAGTTACTACACAATGAAGCTTTCAAACTTCATTCTCAGGGTGGCTTGGCTACGTGAACTCAGCCAGCCCCCCTGAAGTAAACATAATGCAACGACCATTAAAATCTTGATGCCGGCTGGTTTTATTGGATTATATCCTCCAGCTCTCCCAGATGTGAATTTCCGGCGATAACCTGTGCAGCAATAAACTTCATTCAGCCACAAGAGTGTGCATGTGAGAGGATTGCCAATCTCCTCCGCCAAACCAGAATCAGCCGGTATCGCAGGAATGAAAGAGCGTGGAGATTTGAAATCGCAGGGAATGGCGACAAGGCGGTGCAGAAGACGAGCTGCCTGGGGGGCCAGGGGCCCGACACCGCTGCCGCACTCCTGCAGAAAATAAGCCCCGGGGCGGCGAGCCGGGGCGAGGCTGAGCGGGGCCGGGCGCAGGTGGGCACCGGAGCCTGCGGCAGCTCTCGGGGCGCGGAGCGACGCCGCGGGCTGGGCTGACGGCGGGGGCTCGGTGCCGCGGCGGGCATGAGCGGCGGCGCCCGCTGCGGTGAGTAGCTCGGAGGAGCCGGGAGCCGCCGCACGGCACCGGCAGCGGCAGCGGCAGCGGTGCGGGCAGGGCAGGGCAGGGCAGCGCGCAGCAGCCGCCCGCCTGCAGCAGAGGCGGCCCGGGCCGGTGCCGTGCGGCGCGGCCGCGGGGCTGCCCGGGGGTGGCGGGGCTGCCCGTGGGCGGCCGGGCCTCTCCGTGCGGCTGCGGGCGGGGGGCGCCGCCGCAGCGGCGGGGTAACTAGCGGTCATCCTTTGTGCTCCGCCGGGCGGGCGGCGCCTGCAGCCGCGCCGGCCCCCAACGCCGCCCCGCCGCCCGGCCCCGCCGCCGCCGCAGCCCCTGCGGGCAGGGGGCGGCTGCGCCAGAGCCCCGGGGCCGGAGCCCCGAGCCCCGGCCCCCGGCCCTGCGCCGCGGCGAGCGCTGCCCCGGCGGCGGTCCGGGGCGCGGGGGGTGGCAGCCGTCCCCGCCCCAGCGGCGCGTCGCATAGGTGCGCTTAACCTCGGTGCTGGGGGAGGCGCAACGCGCAAAGCTCCCAAATTTGTTGGTGGTGGTGCGGCGGGAGTGCATCCCCTGCCTTCGGGCGGCTCCTGTAGCAGCCTGCAACCTACGGCAGGTTGTAGGCACGGCGCCCGGTGCAAGCGGCTCGGCACCGAGGGGAGGGGAACGCTCACCCCCGCGCCTGCTGCCGGCCGGCTCGGGCGGGGGTCGGAGCGGGGCTCCCGCGGGGCCCAAGGGCAGCACCCGGAGCCTGGCGGTGGAACTGCCGCCGGCTGCAGGCAGGCTTGTGACCCTTGGAGTTGCGCTGTAAAAGTTGAATTTCCCTGGTTTTCTTTTCCTTGCTGGGGATGCACAGTTAGGCGCTGTGGCTCTGGGCTGCAGGAGGGGCTGGTACCCACATCTCCAGTGAAGTCACTGACAACTGAAGTGCTGAGCGGCTTAAGACTACCAAAACTTAAGAGACCCCAAATAAACTATGCTTTTAACAATATTTTTCATTTCTGTATGTCTTCAAAAGACAATTATATGTGGCACGTCTACTGGGAATACTGTGAAGCAAAACTTATTACTATTTATAATGCATTTACGCGTTACTGATTGGAAGTGCCTTTAAAGTATGATTTTGCTCTATACTTGTTAACACTGAGGCAGTCAGGTACTGATCTACAGTACCTGATTTACCCAAGTGTCTGTAAATTATTAATGATATGAATTTTTTATATTAAGATCAGATGTTTTTTGATGATCCAGTTCAACTGCAAGCTAGAGAGCCATATCTCCACTGATGGCACAGGGAACTTGGGTGTTTGGCTGCTAGCTTTGGTCTTACTACAGCACCTGCATTTGTCCCTAAAATAGCTCATGAGTCAGGTTTTCAGAAAAGCTCAGCACCTTTGTGGGCACTAACGTCTGGGCCAGTTTTCTAAGAGCTCTGCATACTGTGTGTGCATGCAATATTAAAAGATTTTCTGAAAAAAATCTAGTCCTTCTCCAGCTGGCCAAACAAGAATCCAGATTCTCCTGCTTTTAAATGCATTCCCTTGTGAGGGGCTTTATTCAAACGCCGGCACTGAGTGGGTTTTCACTACCTTGCTCGTTGGGGAAACACGGCTGGCTTCACAAATGAGCTGCCATCATTGTCATTGCAGTTTCTCTAGCCCCTTGGGCTTCTCTGCTGTCCGCGATAGTGTTCTGGGCAGTGCTGTGGGGTGGGAAGAAGGCTGAGGGCAGGTAAGTGCATTTCTCCTGGGTGCGATATGGGTGCGATACGCCACGGGGTGATGAGGCAATAGCGGGGAGAGGATCCAGACAGCAAGGCCCTTGCTCTATCTGGAGCCTGAGAGTTTGTGCAGTCATTGGAGATTACCTTCCCTGCTTTTGAGTGTGTTCACTCTGAACTTGTGACGTTAGTGGAAAGTTAATGGTATAAAAGTAATAATGTGCAAGAATCCAGTTCAAAGGGAAAATATATACATTTTCTGAAGATTTGTGGGGGTTGATGCCAGCACGACACTAACTTGTACCTATTCAAGTCTAAGCCCATTCTGTCAGTAAGATTGCAAAGATGAGCATCATACCTTTGCTTCTCAATGTCAACTATTTTTGCTTTAAATAATTTTAAATATATAAAAGACGTATCTATTTCCTGTCCAAAGAAAAGTGTTGCATCCAGTATCAGTATTCAGGTGGACACAAAGCCAGTCAAGAGCATGAAAGAGAAAGGTGAGGCTCCACATTTAATCCTGACTCTGAATCTTCAGTTACATAATTTTTTATTCCATTATCTAAGATGTACTGTAATAGCCATCATACATTTTCACTAATCTTATACAGAGCATGTTTAGCAGCTTGCAATTTTTCTTCATTCTGCTGCTTCTCATTATTTCCCATTAGCATGATTATTCATTATCTTTATTACATTCATGCATTTAGTATTTTTCTCGCTTGTGAGTGGGCTGAATCCTCAGTAGTCACATAAACTACATCAGTGGGGGATCTAGCTCCAGGTACATTAATAGGAAAGAGCTGAGATGCCATCTTTAAGACCTACCTTCTGCAGAGCAAGAGCAAAGTGTAATTTTAACTAAGGCTGTCCCAGGCTGTCCTCTTAAGTTCAGAAAAAAAGTCTGCACCACCGCCTGGCTCTGACTTGTTCCCCTGCTACCCCTCCTGCCTCAAACACCCTGCAGGACCTCTAGAAAGACCTCTAAGCATAATCCCCTTTTCTCTCTGCCTCTTGACTGGCAAAGAAAAAGCCAGTAAGTCATTTCAGTATATGTTCCCACTGGCACCCAGGTGTGGACTCATCAGCTGGTCCCAGTTTACCTGCTTGTGTGGCAAGTATTAGTGCGCAGTTCTTGTTCTTCCTCACTGTGTCACCAGTGCCTTCAATGGCCAAGTTAGGGCTATGACAACTGGGTCCATAAAGGGTATCCATCTATGACAAACTTGATACTATATTCTGCATTCACTGCCAGTTTTCAGTAGTGAGGAGCTAGCCCTGAGGCACACCTTCTGAGGGCTCACAGAATACATAAGGAGCTTTTTAAAACAATTTTTGATAAAATTCTTCTTTCCTTTGATTGTTGTGAAGCTGATGGCTCTTTTTATTTTCTGGAGAAGAAAAGAAGACAAAAAATTACCATCTCTGGTAATTTGTATCATTACATTTCTAGTCTCCATGGAAACCTATGTGGTGCTCCACCGTTGGGTAACATTTCAATATGTTGCAGCAGAAATCAGATGGAGGGAAGACTGGGTTCTGCACCTTGCCTGTTAATCAATTAAAAATGGCTTTAAAGTTATTTTCACATTGTGTTGCAATCTTCACTTAGAGTAACAATAGAAAAAATCGCAGCAATCAAATTAAGCTATTATGTCCTGATCCTGCGTATACCTATGCACGTAACTCTGCCACTCGGTTTGATTCTGATAGGCATTGACATTAGTTTGGAAGAATTCTTTGGTTTTAGTAGGATTGTATAGATTAATAGTATGGAGACTGAAAACATAATAGCAAACTGTTTGTCAAGTTCACTGTAATAAAAAGCTTGCCAGAGAGGTAGTAACAATCCCCTTGTTGTAATTTGTGTAAGCAAAGCATTTTGAAAACCAAGAACCTTAAATCTTTATCTTTCTCTGTCTTCACTCTTTTTCTTCCACTGCTAAGGAAAAAATATATCCAAAACTGGTTTCCTCTGAAAGGATATGGTAACTTCATCTACCTGCCTCTTCAGGATTTCCTTTTTTTATTCCAAGCTTTATCAACTTGAAAACAAAGGCACGTAATCTTACTGGGACAGCAGAAGGTGATACAGACAAGGAATATACAGAGAGAGACCAGTCTTTTTTTTGTGACCACAGTGAACCCATGAAGAGTAAGTGCTCTCAGCCACCTAAAAGTAAGTTAAAGTGTACAGTAATGGAAATAATGCAGCCTACTGTCAACCTGTAAATACCCCTGCACAGACAGCCATGATATTAAGGTACACAAAGAAATTTTTCTAAGCATTTTACATTTGCACAATGAAACCCCAGTATGCACTTTACAACTGCACTAAACCACAGTGGTGAAATATGGTAGTGATTTATGCTGTTCACTATAACCAAACTACAAAATCTGATCATTCTTTATGTATTTTGAAGGTATTTACTGCATTTGTTTCAGAATACTGTGGAGAAAATGTATGCTAGTCGAGAAGATATTGGATATGATTTTGGAGATGACTCAAAAGTTGGAAGTAAGCCAATTAAGCCTAATCCAAACATCGATGGAGGATGGGCTTGGATGATTGTACTTTCCTCTTTCCTTGTGCACATACTTATCATGGGGTCCCAGATGGCCCTTGGAATACTCAACATGGAATGGCTTGAAGAGTTTAATCAAAGTCGTGGCTTAACAGCATGGGTTAGCTCCCTCAGCATGGGCATTACACTTATTGTTGGTATGTTCCAGCATAATTTATTTCAAAACTACATAGATTTTTAGAATATGTTTGCCATTCATCCCTCAAGTATTTTCTTACAGTTTTCCATTTTATTAGCAGGGCTGCCCAAGTTCTCCTGAGTTGCCTTTTTAAGGTCACAAGGACATATTTTACAAGTTAGAGGGAGAGAGGGAACAACAGGGAAGATGATAGAGAAGACAATTACTCCAGGAGACAGCATGAGCAGGAAAGGATGACTGTGACTTCAAGGTCTCACTAGAATTAAGAAAACACATGATCTGTGAAGCTTGTGGTCCTCCCCGTACTCTATCTGGGAGGAGAAAATGTTGAATTTAGACAGTTTATATTTCAGTTTGGCAGCTGAACAAAAAATTATTTTTTAAGTTGTGTTTGGATCAACCCAAAATAATATCTGGAGGGGTATGTTTGTGTGTATATGTGTATATGTGTATGTATCTCTCCCTAAATTAAGATTGAAGAAGTTGTGTTTAGGTCTGCCTAAAATACTCCACTGAAAACAAAATAAAATGTTTGCTTTCTCGTTACTTGTGAAAAAGGCTTGCCCACACACATCATTGATATTGGGAATAACGGTTTCAGTTTCTTTTTTTAAACTATCCCTTCTTTGTGGGGAAACCTTGATTTTAGGTTCTGCTGGTATTTGGTCAGCTGGTTGAATTTTTCTTTCCACAATTTTGAGCAGTAATAGGGAAAATAAACTGAATAGCATGAGTAGCCTGACGTTTAATGTTTTGTTTAAAATGTTAAGACTCTTCATGTGAATAACTATTAAAGAGTACAGAGAATTAAATGAATAATTTCATCATTTTTTTCATATATTTTAACAGGTCCTTTCATTGGTTTATTCATCAGCATGTGTGGGTGCCGCAAGACAGCTATGATTGGAGGGATAATGAATGCCCTAGGTTGGATACTGAGTGCCTATGCCTCCAATGTGCACTACCTCTTCCTTACATTTGGAGTGACAGCTGGTAAGAGCTGTACTAAGGTTTGAAAGTTTTTTTCAGTTACTTTTGATTGCTTTGAAGGTTATCTGGGTGAGTAAAGAGGGAAGTTAGACTGTAAAGTTATTCCAGCTTCTCTTACACACTCTTTGCAGCCTGTTACCTTTTGAGAATACTTATTTATTTACTCAGTGGATTGGGCCCAATAACTTCTGTTGTCATGTAAATCTGCCATGTTGAAGATGGTATTTTTATCAGTTTCTCCCAGGTGAATGTATTAGAGGACATTTTTAATTGGAAGAATTAGTGTAATCCAAACTTTAACAGTGGAATTTAAAGACGTCGAAACACTGTTGAATTATATATCTAGCTAACTCCTCTCTAACGCAGGAAGAAACAGTAAGTGTTCTCTACAGGAGTTGCTCCATATTAATAAAATACCAGATTATGATAACTATGTACTGCTTCAAAACCCATTTTAAAGGGTGTTGGGAGTTGCTAGTGGTAGGTAGCTAAGCCACACACAGCTGCTTTCTTACTGTCCTGCAGTGTCATGGGGGAGAGAATCAGAAAGGTAAAAGTGAGATAAAAACAGTTAAATAGGTAAAGCAAAAGCTGCATGCACAAGCAAAGCAAAATAAGGAATTAATTTGCTATTTCCCATGGGCAGGCAGATGTTTAGCCATTTTCAGTAAAGCAGGGCTTCATCATGTGTAACCGTTACTTGAGAAGACAAATGCCACAGCTCTGAATGTCTTCCCTTCCTCCTTCTTTCCCCCAGTTTTATTGCTGAGCATGACATCATACGGTATGGGATGTCCCTTTGGTCAGTTGGGGTCACCTGTCACACTGTATCCCCTCTCAGCTTCTTCTGCACCCCCAGCCAACTCACTGGCTGGGCCATGTGAGAAACAGAAGAGGCCTTGATGCTGTGCAAGCACTGTCTAGAAGCAGCTAAAACATGCCTGTGTTATCAGCGGTGTTCGGGTCACAGGTCTAAAACACAGCACACATGAGCTACTATGAAGAAAATTAACTCGATCCTAGCCTCAGTTAGGACCATGCACATAGCTGTATTTCATATATATTTCAGTTTCTAATGAAGGATATTCAGATTACAGCAACAACCACTAATAAATAGCAACTATTTTTGCCACATTTTTTTACAATCAAAATCACTGAAAGAAGTAATATATTCTCATTTTTATTGGAATTAGGTCTCTAGAAAGCATTTTGACATGTGTAAGGGCCCGATCAAAATATGAAAAGGCATGGGTGTTCAGGCATCTTTCTTGAAAACCAACAGATCCCTTGTGCCTGAATGCTCAGTTTCTAGCAAAATGTGGCTTCTTTGTGAAAAAAATTAGTTACTTCAAGAAAGTTATGTAGAAGAACCCAGTATTCTCTACTTAAAGCACTACTTCAATTTATTCACTGTTCGTTTCTGGAAAGAGATACTGTTAATAGATATGAAACAAATGTTCAAGCGATCCAAGTAAGAAATACGAAATTTGGCCTTTAATTATTATGAGCAACACTGAGCAATTCAAGGGGCTTTGAAATATTATTCAGTCCACGGATAACAAGGCCAGTTATGTTTGCAAATGAAGCATGGTATCTGTTATAGGTGACAGAAGCATTACGAAAAAAATGAATTGTTTGCAATACTAATAATAGCTTCAGTACCCTCCATTCCCTCAAACTATTCTTTCACAGAGTTTCATAGAAATCTGCAGAATTTCTGTACATGATGTTTTTTTCTAGCTCTCTGTGTGGAAAAACATTGATCACTGAAAAGCAAGGATCACTGTGATGGCTCTTTGTACCACCATACCACAGATTTCAGTAATGTTGTAAATTCCTGAACAAAAACAATAATTACAGGCAGGGTTCTGTCTTTTTTGGAATTTCTGTTCCATATATATATATTAAATATAATCAAGCAGACAGGAATCCCCACACTCTCTCAGCCCTTGCTGCTTTTCAGAAAAGAACATACACAAAATACCAGACAAAAAGGCAGAGATTATACAGAGAATTTAAAGAGGGGTGAAAACCACATTTTCAGAAAAAAATCTGAGGCAGATTTCTGCATGAGGTGGAGAAGTGAGATGTTGCCAGAGTAATTCTGGTCAGAAAACCAGTGTAGCGATGCCTGAGATGTTTTTTCCATCTCCATGAGACTCCATTCCCCATCCCCTTGCCCGCCATCCCCTTGCTCGCCAACCCCACACTCCTGATCTTCTCACTCACCCATCATTTCAGTCCCTGTCCACTCCCATCCCCTCGCTCATGGTCACCTCACTCACCATCACCTCAGGGAAGTTGTTTTCATGTTCTCATGGCTGCTAGATGTTCACTTAACAGCGGCCACCTCCTGCTGTGACCACCTGTGAGCCTGCACACAGTGCTTGTGGGCTCACTTATGGCTCCGGGGCTCCCCGTGAGTGACTGCCGTGTCAGATGCCCTCACATGGGATGTCCCCAGGATCCCCACCTTGCCCCTGGCCGTGGCCACCCCGCCGCCTCAGCTCCCATCCCCAACGTGCGCCCCGCCTCAGCATGGTTCCCCTGCCCCAGCTCCCTGCAGCCTTGTCCCCTCACCTCCTGGGGGACAGCTCAGGCCCAGCTGTGCAAGCTCTGCACCCTGCAGCAGCCATGGCAAGGCAGGGGACCCTTCTCCCCACTCACCTGGCCAGGGGAGCCCTGGGGTGGGCGCCTGTAGCTGCTGGAGTCCCTGCGGGCCTGGCTGCGGGGGTGACGGCTCTGTGAGGGAAAGGAGTGGAGAGGCCTGTGGCCCTGACGTGCCTGTGAAGGTGCTGTGCCTTTCACGAGTTAACTACCTTCTGTGTTAATTCCGCAGAATGAGAAGATAAGCTAAAATACAGAAAACTTCTTTATTTCTTGGGATGCGCAGGCGGGGGCCGTGAGCACTTCATGCAAGCGGGAGCGTGGGCTGCTCCCTCACAGCGGCGAGGCAGGCTGGGCTGAGGCAGGCGGTCGGCTGGGGGGCCGAGAGATGGCCTTGGTGTTTGTGGCTGCCGCTGGGGAGGGAGACCTTGTGCAAAATAAAAACCTGGTCAGGTATTTGTGTAGCAAAGAAATAAATATTTCTAACAGACAAAACAGGTCGGTTCTGACCACTACACTGCCGTGGTGCTGAGGTGCTTTTTTCAGGCTTTGCTGGAAGAACTACTCTTTCTCTGGTCTAGCTGTAGCTAGATCGTGCTGCACCTGCATACGGCTGTGTTATCAGCTATTTAGGAAAACTTAAGCCCCAAACGCTTTTCTAAAGTACAATCACAGTGAATTTTGAAGCATCTTCTGGATACACCTCTTCCAGTCCAAATCCCCTCTGTCAGGAATTCGTTGTGAGAAAAAATGGGCAACTGTTACCTTTAATGGTGTGTTTGCACAAGTCTTAACGCTTTCTGCTTGAAACAGGTACCATTAATACCCTGGGGTTTAACTACAGCTGAGGGATTTTCTACAGAACTATAGAGATGTTCCTCTTTAAGAATATGCCTGTGCAGCTACTGTGTGGCCCTCCCTGGACTTCCCTGGAGTGCCCAAAGAGAAACCTGGAAGCCACCCAAGGTCCCACCACCCAGCTAACCTACCCTGTGCTGACTCCTGAAACGTGTTGCTGGTGAACTCAGCCAAAAGCAATAAGATATGCCCACTAAGCAATTTCTGGTCACTGATACAATCAGATGCAAGTATTATAAATGCAGATATTTCAAAACAGAGTTTGTTTTATGTTTGTCCTCATATTAGCTGTCACTGATTTATCATGGGATGTTTGGGACTTTCCAGCAGTACCATGCTAAACTGAGGTAAAGGTTTTATCTTCCATGTATTTCAGTTTTCCCAGCAGTTAAACAGCAGTATTGTATTCTCACAGGAATGAGGATTGCAAATTTTGGAAAATACTGCAAGACAGAAATGAAACCTAACATGAGAATTAAATATTTATTCTCAGTTTTACCATTATGCTCATGCAAAAGTTAGGGATAAAACTGATATGTTTTTCACACTTTTTATGTTGTTGGCAAATGTGCAGATTGATTTCGGTTTTTGTTTTCATAGGCGCTGGAAGTGGCATGGTTTATCTGCCTGCGGTGGTCATGGTAGGGCAGTATTTTCAGAAGAGAAGAGCACTTGCGCAAGGACTCAGTACCACGGGAACAGGGTTTGGAGCCTTCCTAATGACTGCCTTACTGAAGTACCTCTGCATCGAATTTGGGTGGAGGAATGCCATGTTCATCCAGGGTGCCATCTCTCTGAACCTTTGTGTCTGTGGGGCGCTTATGAGACCACTCTCTCCCAAAGACATGGTTAGCGAAAAATATGGTGTGAGAAGTAACAGTGAAGATAATCAGGCAAAAGCTCTGTCCCGTTCTGCAGAGACTATAAAATCCAATGGAGTCCTCAGTGAAGAACCAGAAAAAAAAGAAGAGGCAACAAATGAAGAAGTGCTTGACAGTGTTCAGCACATAGAAATTGGAGGTAAATCTGGAAGTGGAAGGAGTATGTATGGACTGCGCATTCTTAAGACAGTGAGCCAGCTGACGGTTACAGTCAGGAAGGGCTTTGCAATATGGTACTCCAGCTACTTTGGAGCTGCATCACTGTTTACCAATAGAGTATTTGTGGCCTTTATAATTTGGGCTTTGTTTGCCTATAGCAGCTTTGTCATTCCCTTTATTCATCTTCCAGAAATAGTCAAGCAGTATAACTTATCTAGTCAGAACAATGTATTTCCTTTGACATCCATTATAGCCATTGTTCATATTTTTGGTAAAGTGATCCTTGGAATCATTTCTGATCTCCCGTGCATCAGCACGTGGAATGTCTTCCTCATGGCTAACTTTACGCTGGTCACCTGCATTCTTACTTTGCCACTAATGCAAACATACATTAGCCTGGCTGTGGTTTGTGCTCTAATAGGATTTTCTAGTGGCTATTTTTCTCTAATGCCTGTTGTGACTGAAGATTTGGTTGGAACTAAACACCTTGCAAATGCCTATGGCATCATCATTTGTGCCAACGGAATATCTGCATTGTTTGGACCACCCTTTGCAGGTAAAAAGTTCAAATTGCTAACCAACAGATGTTTGTATAAAAACTGTGTGACTTGTTATATTATTATGCTTTCTTACGTTATAAGCATGTGTAAGTAACAAAATTACAGCTGCTCCAGAATGGACCATAACATCCAGCTTCACATTAATCGATTTACAATTTATAGATCACATCCACTGGGTACCAGCTCACTATTCACACACTACAAATTACAATCCTTGCAAAGAATGCCAAAGCTATTACAATCTATCTTTCGAATGGTATGTTTCCTTAAAATACAATCATACGCTTTTTTAAAATGAGAAGGGTTTAACCTATTTTTATGTGTTTTGTGTAGTATATGCACACTATTGAGTGAGCCAACAGGATTTATAAGAAAGCTTATTCAGTACCCTTTGAAAAGCAGCACCATATATTCTTTTAGCACCTCTCAGTCGGTGCTGAATATGTCTTTGTATTTGGGTCATTAGTAACAAAGCAAACAGGATGCAATTAGTTGATGTAAAAAAGGGTACAGATCTTGAGGTTACATTGCAATGCAACCAGCATACCATGAGGGAATTTTGCTATTTTGCGTTCTCAAACCTTTCTGGAGTAACTTTAATGTATTTTTGCAAAGGAATTAAGGTTGGAATGAGAGTCACTGCAGAACTGAGATTATATCTCTTGGAAAGGCTTTTATCAATATGAGGCTCTTCGAGAAAGCTACTGAGAATGTGTTTGCTTGCAAAAGACACAGCATTTGAACTAGCCTGCAGTATCGGGCATTTTACAAATAGTAGGGTGGAAGAACTAATTGGTTTGGGATTTCAAAATGTCTGTTTTAAAGCCAGACCTATGATAACTTGTTTGAAAAATGTACAGTTTTAGAGAGAAAGTTGCTTGGCTTCTGAGGATGGCACATAGCTAGAGTCCCATTTTAAGACTTCCATAATACTTAAATGAGGGGACAGGTTTTGCACTGGTTTTGGTGAATGAACAAGAGATTTTGTTAATAAATTTCCATTTGTAGCATCCAGAGGAGGAGACAGTCACCACCTTTTTTTTTTTTTTTTTTTCCACAAAACATCTATGGATTTGACTGAAATGTCACGGGAGAAATGTGCAGCATTTTTCATATTTTCCCATGCAATGCACCTTGTTGTCAACCTTTGTAACAAACATGTTTTGTCCTTATTTTGCAGGTTGGATCTATGACATCACACAGAAATACGATTTTTCTTTTTACATATCTGGCTTACTGTACATGGTGGGAATATTATTTTTACTTATACAACCTTGTATTCAAAAGAAACAACCAAGTGAAAAATCTACGGAAGAAGCACAAGGATAGAACAAATTCCAGAAATTTTTTTACAGATTTTTTTTTTTTTCATGTTTCTATTGTATGACAGTATGAAGCTGTTTTTCTTATGGAACCAACCACACTGAGCTGTACTTAAGTGAAAAGCAATTATGCTCCAAAATGCTAATAAATTATTAGAAATACGCTTTTAAAATGAGTGAAGATCTTTTACTTTAGAACTAACAAATGCAGCAATTAAAAGCACCCTGCTAGTCTTTTAGAATTGGAATAATGCTAGGAGCCTTTATCCTTGCTTCTCTTCTAACTTGTCACCACTACCCATTGGTGAAACTCCATTGACTGCAGTGCAGTTGTTCCAGATTTATACTAGTTCTACAAGAGAATTTGATCAGTATACGAATGATTTATAAAAGGCCTTCCTACTATGTATTTGGTCTGAAAAAAGGTTAGTTACTGAGTATGCTAAAATGATTGTACTGTTGAGATGCTAGTACAATAATTTGATTAATTCAGTGTATTAAAATAACTATTTCTGTGATGCAAAACTAAAGAAAAGTTCTAAGATTTTTCTGAAACTACTCTCTACATAAAGGATTTTTTTAGTTTATTTTTTAAAAGTATCAACTGCATAAGGCAGCCATCCTCAATACATAGGCTAACATTACAAATGCTGTGACACTGAATGCACCTGAAGTAAGACTAACATAAAACCAGAAACAGGCAACATACGGAAAATATTACTGTTATTCACAGGCTGGAAAATGTTTCCAGAAATGGTCTGAAGCTTCTGGCTGCTTCACCTGATTAGAGGTATTGTAGAACTTTGTAACATTGCCATTGACTCCCTGCATAGGACTTGTTTGTCAAGTAAACAGTACTAAAGAAATGAGTTGGCCAATTAGAAAATTGGCCAAATAGAGTTTTAGAAAGAACTGGACTACAGCACAGTACATCTTGTTACACTTAATTTAGTAATAAAAACTGTCACATAATGAGCAGTCGTGTTGCTGCTTATAATGTACGCCATGGACTATTTAAGACTGGTCACATTTGAGATACTTATTCACTAGAGAATTAGATAATTCAGAGCATGGAAGAACTAAAGACCATTCAAAATATTCAAATAAATTTTCTTAAACAATGCTAAGTGCCTGGTAATCAATGCAGAATGTTTTGTATGGTATACAAGACATAACTTTTTCAGCCTTGAAAGGCAAGTCTGATGGTAATTTTCCTATCAAATAAAAGTCACTATAGGTTTTTTCCTGCTAGCTTTATGAAAGTTTTGTCATGACGGATCAGGTTCTTAGTTTAATACTGATACAGGCTGCTGAAATTCTTTAAAAAAAATTAATACTATTCAGTTATATTGAGTAAATACTGGGAAACAGTTCAGCATGCAATGATATCATTATACAGATATTTTTTATAGCCGCAGGGTTGGTTAAAAAAAAGTTCTGAACTGCAACTCTTAGTGTTCTATAATGCAATTCACCAGCTTCTTAGTTTCGCACTTCTACAACTGTTGGCAGCAACATACTTTAAAATAGATCACTGAAATAAGCCAAGTTAAAAAAGAAAACCTTAAGAAAACCCCAAACTACTTTAAGATTTAGATTATTTCATTCATATAGGATAGTTATGTATGGCTTTTAAAATTCATATTAAAACAACTGAGGTGGCAGGGAACTGCAACACACGGTGTGAACATGCAGTCAGTAATTTCTTAAAATCAGCTTTTGTTTTGGAGAAAACGTTCATGTAAACTACACTTTCACATCAGTTCTTTTGTTACAGGTTTAACGTCTTTTTAGTGTGAGTGCTGCTGCTAGCTTATTTTAACTGAGCTGTCTTTTATTGGTGAAACATATATATATATATCTTGAAAGGATGATTTCCCTCAATTTCCTTTTTTTCTTTTTGAAAGATATATATCCTTTACTTGTTCTTTTTTTTAAAATCAACTTTATTTGTACATTAATGAATAATATGTTGTTCACTTATCTGCAATATGTCTTTCTATAGAAGTCCTTACTGGGCCATATGATGGGAATAAACGTACATTACCCAACATTTCACTTTCTGTTCATTTACAAATTAAGTTCATTTTTTTCAAGCTTAAAAATGAAGGTTCTCCTTCAAAACGATTGTGCTTACTTCTTGTAACAGAAGGGACAGGTACATGGTTGATCGAGGAGAAGGAATGGTGGGCTGACAAAATTGAGTTGAATTATGATTTTAAATTAATATTCACTGAGTCCATATTGGCTAGCATGGGTTCTAGTTTCCTAATCTGAAACTGCCTAAATCTATTCTGAGAGCACAAGCTAAGAAAAAAATTAATTGGTGGTAGACTGACAGATATGAGAAAAGAGGGTCTGTTACTAGCTCTGCTCACATACTGTAGTTCTTAAAATCATGTCTCTAAAGCAAAATTACATTTTATAGTGTTTAACTACACAGAACAGAAATATTATGAATACAGTATTTTATGCACATCATGAAATCTGTATTTGTCCTAAAAGGTCCTAAAAGGAAAGTTACAAAGAGGGCAGAATATACTTAAGTGTTTATTCTATCTAAAGATCTACAATCACCAAATGCTTCAAGAATATTAGTATATAGTTGTAGAACAAAATATTCTTGATCTCAATTAGCAAACATTTTCTTTATAAGGCAGTATTTTAATTCTTAAAACAGAATGATATAAGAACCCTGTATTAATAGTTTTTACTCAGTTTATAAAATTCAAGTTTAACACTTGGCACGTTAAAAAAATTGCAAACCTAACACACTTTTCAAATAATACACTATTATATCCAAACTGCAATCACTGCTTTTAATACTCGGGTCTTAAGGCTAGTCAATGGCATATGATGTATTAATCAACTGGTACTTTCAGAGTAATAATATTTGGCCTCTTAATCACTGAAGTTTATTGTTGGAGCAACTCAGTCATGTCAGTAAGAACTGCCTTCATCTTACAACACTTCAGTAACCATTGTTACAGTCTCATAAGATAGTCAAATATACAACTCAAACAATGGAAATCGGTTTGTTTCAAAACATCAGCAACATCAAGGAGAAATTGTGCCCATATACCATTCTGCCTCAAACATGATTTTGATGGATTGTTGAAGACAAGGATGATCATTTGATCCACACCCTCAGTCACCAAAGAAGTTTCTTCCTGGTGACAACATTATTATTTGCTTGAAGTTTAGATTATTTTAAATATTGTAACACACATCAAACTCTGGAACCAGCTACATAAACACTGCAAGTTTACCGTGGTGGACAGCAAGAACCTCAGCATTCATCAGCAAATTTTGTAGTAAGAAATAATAGATGGTTTTCTATATAGGTAAAAATGACAACGCCACAGCATCAGATATAAGACATGGAGCATGTATAGCATGTATACAAAGCAAAGTCAGAACGAAGACGTACAAAGAAGCCACAACCTCTTCTATTGCTAGTAACTATGCTGA
This sequence comes from Falco cherrug, assembly GCF_023634085.1. Lineage (NCBI taxonomy): Eukaryota > Metazoa > Chordata > Aves > Falconiformes > Falconidae > Falco > Falco cherrug. Next base: position 16,350,931 of record NC_073707.1, on the reverse strand, counting down.
ATATAAGAGAATTTCAGGATGCCCAATATATTAACATTGTGTTATTTACATGCTGCTCCTAGTAAGACACACTTTGTTTTTCCTCTTTCAATCCTTAAAATAATTTGCTTTCCGTAGTAAAGAAGAAAAGAAGAAAAGTCCCTATGTCTGACCTGAAAACTACAACAACCGCTTCAATGAAAAATGCATCTTTATTCAGTTAGTTTTTTGTTCTGAGGATCTCGTTTCTGTGTCCTCCTTTGGAGCTGCAGCTGTACCTAGTCTGTTTGTGAAAAAAAAAAAAAAATTGTTTCCAGCCCATTTCCTGTGCAAGTTCTTTCATTTCAGGTGTAGTTGTGTCACACAAGTTCTCCACAATATTTTGTCATAGGACATGACTGTCACATATCTAGTTGTAAAAGAAACTAGAGGCTTAAAATCATAATTTGGCTTACTCATTGCTGATTATTTTACTACACAAAATGTATTTAGACAACACAGACGCCTTGAATGAAGGTCACTTGCAGCGCAAGCTGCCCACCTATCTCGAAAAATGCAATATTAGTTAAAACTCACAACGACATAAACAGAAGTTTTGCCCAGTGTTGCCACTGCAAGGTATCACATGTTCTGTGAAAAATTGGAGAAGCTTCTTTTGGTATGATATCAAATGCCTTTCTGCTGCACTAAAAGCAGCTGTAATGCCACATACTCTCTTGCTATGCGACTCATACAGCCCCACTGAAATCAATGACACTGTGTAAGATTACGCCAAAGAACTTGTCAGGATGTAGAAAATGCATCACAAATACAAATCTGTTTTTAAGGTAAGTAAAAGCAGAAAATTGCCTTTGGACTTACATCAGAAATACAATTTTAGGAAGGTTTCAGAAGCACTGTAAGGATTAAGCCCATTTCTCAGGAGATGCTTCTCTTTCAGAAAGACTCCATAAACAGAATCAGGTGCAAATACTGCATTATAAACAGGAAGAAAAAAAATTATTTATTAATGACAGAACCACCACAAGAAAAGAAATCAGTTAAGAACATACTTGGTGTCATTGTATATTATCTGGCCATTCACTGCAAGTTACACCAGAGTGCAGTAACACTGATTCTTCCCCCCAAAGGTTCCGCTTTTCTAGGTTTGTAATTGCAGGGACCTAAGTGGAGTTGTACTAGATTATTCCAGTGCAAGTGGCTGGTACATTTGTCACAGTAGTAACAGAAATAGAAAAGCAAAAGTCCTGGTGTAACTCCTGTCACACACTGCTGATATAGCTGGATACCTTAAAGTATTTAATACACCGAGTGCAGCAAAGCTGTATGAGGGCATGTGCAGTCCTATTTTTGTTGTTCTTGAATTGTGAGAGTAAATACTGCAGGCACACACAACATGCTAGCATATTTTAGAAAAGAAAAAAAAAAAAAGCAGGGATTATTGGGACAAAATTGCTGTAGAAATCCTGAAATGAAAATATGCATTTTTAGTTTTCTTTAGTATTCTGCTTGTGCTCTGCCTCTCACCATTCGGTTCCTATGAAAAATGGACACCATTAAGTTAAAAATGGTGGAGACTGGTTTTTCGCATCATACGTTTGCATTTCCGGAGACAGTGTTCCATAAAAAAATCCAAAACCCAGAAAGAAGACAGATAGTAACTGTCACTATTCGGTTTCTTTCCGTGCCAATGGCTTCCGAATCGCGGCCGGGAGCGGGGCCGGCAGCCGGGCTCCTGCCTCCCCCTGCCGGCAGCGGCCCCGCCAGCGGCGCTTCGGCGGCTCCAGCTGCGCCCGTTTGTGCAAAACCTACGTGTGCAAAGTAAACTACACGCACCCTAGCCTGAGCTGGTGCTGGGAGACATCGCAATCCAGCAGTTTGCTGAAAAAGTATTGGGGAAACTCACGCTGTGCTCGAAAGGTGGTGTCCCCAGTGGAGCTTCTTTACAATACTTCAAAATAGCACCTAGTGAAAATCTAAAATACTTTGAAACTCATATTGGAAGCATCTGCATGTTCTGGAGAGCAGGATTTATGCTCAGAACTACAGAGAAATGCCACGCTTTGGGTACAAAATGAAGATACTTGCCTAGTTCAGCCTGCGAGGATGCATTGCATCGGACATACAGAGCCTTTCACACTCTACTTTTCAGTCCTGAGTGCAGAGCCTGTTCTATTTCTCCCTATTTGGAAATCTGAATATGCTATTTTAAAATTCCACAGACAGCAGCATTCCAGCCTAAACATAAATTAGTCTGGAAATGAAAATCCGTAGTGTTTGGGGAAATTTCTAATTCCTTAAAAGTACTGCTGAAATGACAGAAAGAGATCACAGCATTACTAGTTGTAACAGGTTGTGCCAGAATCTTACCTTTATTATTATGCAACTCAATTCTTTCTAGAATTTCCTTAAATCCAAGAATATCCAAGGCTTTGTGTTAAACTAATGAAAAGTTTACTGCCCTCCTCAGTAGCTCATCCTACTCCACTCACATTCTGCAAGTGACAGATAGATTCCAAATATACTAATAAATAATTTCCTGACCTTGCTTCTACCAGTTCTCTTCCCCTCCTTTAGTTGCTTTTATTCTCTCATCTTCTACTGTTGTTTCCCAGTCACAATAGCAACTGTTTTATCTTCAGACTGAAATAAAGCCCAGAACTCGGCAAGCTTATCTACTTCCATCTGCCCTTCATCTCTAAATTCATGACATGCTCTATTTTCCTATCTCACCATATTCTCCTGTGCTTTCTTTGCAATTCTCCTATTTCTTGGGCTCTCTTGAACTCACTCTTGGTAAAGCATCTATAATGTCTTTGTAGGCACACCACAGGAACAGCAGTATAGCCATGTCCTCTTGCACGGTCAGCAGTCTTCCACAGAACTTTCCTTGAAATCTTGGGCCATATAGCCTCAAAATAATAGAAACCCTGTGAGTAATCTCTTCCTTACACAATCTGGAGATGTACTCTGTACCAGAGACATGTCCTGTTCTCCAAACTGAAAGGTTAATCTATCTCTCCGAAGTCTGTCTGAGGGTATCTAGCTGTCACATCAGGCTCAAGATGACTAAAGCTGTTTTTATCTTCCTCCTAAGGTCTCACCACTGCTTATATTTTCAGTAATCTTACAAGCCATAACTTGACAGGCTTCATTCTAGGCTCCTACAGCACCCCTAAGGATAAGAATCAAGTTACTTTCTCTTTAATATGCTTCTCTTCCTATTTTTCGTGAGCTAAACCCCTTTTCCCCCTGCCACCCAAGTTACTGCAGCAGCCTTTTCTCAGGCTGTGACTCAAACAGAAAATGTAATTTTGAGGTATTCAGACCCACAAAAATAAGCTTCCTAGATTACAACTCTGAACCTATTATCTTCCCATCCCTCCAATTAACTGACCCTGCACAGACCAGGAAGTTGGAAGATGACCTCTCAAAGGCTTTTCCAACACAGCCTACGTTACCCTGTGACTACTCTTTCTGTACCAACAGATTGGCCCTCATTCTCCTGGGACTTCCAGGTCTCCTTCCCTATTTGTTACCCCTCACTCAGCATGTGAGGCTACCCTTAGCTGACACCAGGCAACAGTGGCAACTTCCGTTTTTCAGTCTTTAAATTCAACACATTCATACTATTTCCCATACTTTCCTGACAGCTGGAAAGAGCTTCCAAGCAAGCAAGAATAATGTCATCTCTTTCTTCTTCTATGTTTCTTAAAGTTCCTTGCTGCAAGGCCTACAAAAATCTTGAAGAAAAAAATCTCTTTCCTTGCACTCCTGTCTTTTGTTGAAGACTTGAAAAGTAAGCCTCCTAGGAATGGCAGTGATTTTTTGTTTGTTAATGAGCCTAGCATAAGGGCATCCTTGTCCGCCGTTGAAGTTTCTAGACACTGCAATAATATAAATCATAATGCAGAGCATAGGCTTTACATTTCAAATACTTAACCCTGGCAGTAGTGCATAGCACCCAACCATGGATTACAATGGAATTATCTGCATCATTGTGTTTATTATATGAAACAAAAGTTTGCACGATAAGTACAGCTTAACAGCCTTTCTAAGATTTAGTTTTTATTCCAGCCATTCAGTTTGTATATAAATTATTAATTTATTGTCTCAAACTTTAAGAAAAGCAGACAGATTGATGATTATGTTGAGTTGACTGAAACCCAACATGACGCACAGCAAAGCCAACAATTTAAAAATAATTTACAAATTATTATTTTTTTTAAATTATTATTACCGTTTCAAACCTGCGTGAAACTTGAGAAAGCCTGGCAGTATCTTCAAGCTCCAGAAAGGAAATGATGTACAGGAGCAATGGGACAGGAAGCTGTTTCAGGAAGTCATAGTTACCTCGGCACAGATTGAGGACATGTTCCAGAACTTTGGCACCAAACACTATAGCAATCTGAACTGTGATAAAAAAGACCAAACCAACAACAAAAAAAAAACCAACCACCCAACAACCAAACCCAAGGGACAACAGATTTTAAAAGCCTGAAATTTCTTCCCAATAATCCCACGTTATTCAGATACATCTTAAAAAAAATATCAGAAACATCAGTTGTGTTCTTTTAGTATTTTCTAGAGAAAATAACATCTAACTTATATTAAACATTAGTAAGATGTAGTATTTCAAATAATCTTTAATGTTGCTAGTGACATCAAGGAAGCCTGTGCAGTAAAACAAGGCTTTAGTTAAAAAAAAGTATAAATTGTCTAGTATACAGAATACTCCTGTCTTGGCTGAGGAACATTAAAACAGCTGCACCGCTAAACTGAAACTTGTCCAGATCCGTTTTGTCTGCTTTTCTCCATACATACATGTTTTTGTTCACATAAAGACTGTGCTATTTACTCAGGAGAAGGTTAGTAAAACAACCGAAAAAAGTACTTCAGTTGTATCATTTGGGGGAAATAATGATGGCTCTCACATTAAGAGTCCTTGCAGTTCTGCTTGGTATCTTAGGTAGGTTACACCTAAACAACTAAAATGAAACTGAAGACAGTTACCTTCTAGAGTGACAGGACATTTTTGACTCACTCTGTGATCCAACGCCAAATTCTTTTTCTATAGATCTGCTGCTTAGTGAGCTACTCCCCATCTTGCATTCACAGAGTCAGTTATTTCTGCTTCAGTATCAAACTTGTTTGCCTTTTGAATTTAACACTGTTTCTTCAGATCATTTATCTACTTTATCAAATTGCTTTTATTCAAGTACTAGTTCATTATACAACAGGATCCTGGATTCAATTTGCTAGACTTCCAATGAATTAGTGATAAATTTTGGAGCTGCATGTTGTTTCTTAAGATCTGATGACATGAATGCAGTCATCCAGATTTGTAAAGGATGACTTTTTTTTTTTCTTTTCATACAGAGACACAGGGATCAAAATTTAAATTTAAAGCTCAATTACTATTTTTTCGCATTATTAAATTATTCTAATGCATCCACAGTAGTTTTTGTTGTTGTTTCGGGGATGTTTTGGTTTGTTTTTTTTTAACCAACTGAAGTCTATCTTCTCATGTATGTTCAAGTCATAAAAGGAGAGGGAAACAGAATGATGGAAGTTGAAACTATACTGACTATAGACAGTAAGTGCATCCAATTTTGATGCAGCAATTTCCCTCCCAAAATATTTTGTATTATTTCAAGCTTATGTGAATACATTTGAAAAAGCTTTCCAAGTTACAAGATTTCACTGTTAAGATGTTAAGACTTTTTTTGTTCTCTTTTTGTTCAATATATATTCCTAAGGTAGTTATGTAGAAGGAAGCTATCACCTTAACTTCCTTCATGTCTTTCAGTAGATGGCCCAATACTGTTCAAGCTTTCTTTTCTGTTGCTATGTTGTATTGCAAGCACAGTTGGCTGTTGGTTCTCATCTGCTTTTTTGCTTTCCAAGCAGTCCTATATAGTCAGCAATTTTCCTCAAACTCCTTATGCAAGTACAAAAATGATCTACACACTCAACTAAAAATTGTCCAGTTGATCTAATTCAAGCTGATACATAAGAATGATCCAAATCTTTGGATACTAGGAATGACAATGTTTATAGTGTGTATCTATTACATGTTGAATGATTAAGCAGGCTACCACATGAGTATCTGCTGCTCACTCAGTTTTTCATGAAAATTATTTATTTCTAGAAAGCATGTGACCTGGTTTGGCTAGTTAAAAAAAAACAACAACAAAACCAACAAACAAACAAACTTGGCTGTATTTATCTTGCTTTATAAATGTGTCTGCAGCTATTGAAATTGTGAAAGTACATGGAACTTCAGATTTTCTGTGAAATTTTCATCCTATGAGTGCTGGATACTGCTTGATGCCTTGTTCTATTTGTTCACTCATCCAAAAATGTAAGTGGAACTCTCTTCTCTTGCCCTATGCTATCATCAATTAATTTTCCATCTTTGCAAAACCATAATGAAAATCTAGCCATAGACAAAAATCTTACTCCTCCCTCTTGGCTCTACTGAGATTATGAAAAGACTGTCCAAAGAGAAAAGATTTCAGAACAAACGCAGATGCTTACAGCTGTACAGTAGTTAATATAAATTTACTAAAATGTTAATGTTTATTATAAAGTGTTTACTTCTTCAGTTTTCTATTGGATGAGCCAAATGCCTGTGTGGGATATTGATAAAAAGTTTCATTTACAGGGGGACTATTCTTCCTATGCCCATCAGAAATAATATAAGCACTTTTTTTTTTTTTTTAACAATTTTTCTCCAAAAATCTCCAACCATGTGAAAACATGCAAAATCTTAGGAATGAGAAATAGGAGATAACAACAGGAACACTTCACAACAGATAAACATTTTGCTGGTAGGAGTGTACCAAATATTTAGCAGAAAACCATGGGTCTAGTGAGGAGTGTTTTACTTGAACCCTCATTTGGCAAAAAAATCAGTAAGGATAGCTACAATATTGTTCCAGTATATATATCTATGGAGAATTATGGAACAAACAAATAATCTGTGAATACTTAGGAGAACAGCAGCAAAGCTCCCCTTAACAGGAGGTGAGAAGGAGGTCTAAAAACATCTGATTGTGTGGAACAGCAAGAGCTCTAGACAGAAATATCATCAATATTACAATACAATTTCTCACAAACATAGTAAATTATATTCATAATACTTAGCGTTTTTTCTGAAAATAAAATAATTTTGTATTAAAATTTTACTAAAACACAGAGGGAAAAACCCATGTAAGATTTTAAAGATCATTTTAAAGAAGGATGAAATTACTAAATGTTAGGAAAGAACGGCAACTGTGGCTTTCAATACTTCCTATGGGATAGGAAACCTCCGAACCACCAATAACACTTTTCAAGAAAAGTCAGTCATATCTTACCTGTAAATTACTGAAAACACCCAGGATTACAGTAGAAAACTGCACATTAACAATAATTTAACTATATGAATCTACCCAACTAATATAAAATGGATGTTTTATTGTGACATGATATTAATACCAAATGTCACAGGAAAATCTTACAGTATAAGCAATGAAGAAAAAAACCAAGCTGAAATCCTCACCAAAATATATTCACATATGAAATCCACATTTAGGAGGTAAATTAAAAAAATTAAAATTTGAAAATAAACCCACTAAAACCTACTGCTAAAATTCAGCTATAAATTCTATGTAATTCTTGGCAAAAAAAGTATAGCAGACTAATTCTTTGAAAGCTAACGTTTATAAAAATTGATAACTAATTTTGTCAAATTGAAGCGTGGTGCAACTCTTTGCCTCAACTAATGGAGCAATTATAAAACACCTATTGCAAAAAAAGCACATTTAAAGACTCCTTGAGCACTAGAGCCAAATCAAACAGGCAGTCCATTTTCTATTGGTTCATGATACATTCATTCCCTTTCTAGTCAAAGCAAGTTGGAATTCAAGATTTGTTTTGTTACCAATTTGAGTGCCAATTTAACGTTTTTCCATGGTTTGTGCATATATCCAGTCATTTGAGCTCAGTGTGCAGTCTTTCCATCAATGGAGGACTAAGAGCAGCCACTTGCAGTCTCCCTACCCAGCTGCCTAATTTCAATCAAACTCACTTGAAATGGGTCACTTGCAAAAGTTACAAGGTGGATCAGAAACACAAACCTAAACATAGAAATGCAGACCCCATTAACTCACGAGTGCTACAAATTTCTTCATTGCGCTGTAGGAAATGTTGGATTTTAAAAAGCAAAGCACAGGAAATGCATGTTGGTCTTATTTCAGACCCTAAATGAAGATACACTAAAATTTACTCTTGAAAACAGGTATATTCTCTTGAGCAAGGTTTTACCGTCTCCCCTAGCACCAGAGATTCATATACTTCTTGGGAAAGCAGTCATCCTCAGCCTAGATGTAAAATAAGATGATTTCTACTAAACGGTGTTGATAAGGAAAGCAGAACGTCATTTGGAAATTATATCTTTCAAACTCAACATAAAAATAGGATAAAGATGAAGTCACATCTGTAACTGATTTTTTTTTATGTCCGTACATTATCAGAACACAAGAGCAGCTTATTAAAAAAAATAAATCTCACCAACATAAGGTGTTTGAGTGCTACTTAGTCTCTTGGGCTACAAAAGCCTCAGATCTCAATCCAGTCCCTGAAGGTGTAGTTACGAAGTTCTCCATTTTCAGACCAGGTCATAGCTCAGGCTTCAGCTATTTGCTGCAGTTGCTGAATTAATGTGTCTTGGGCTTAGTATTTTAGGAGACTGTTTCCTCTGTGAGCCATGACATCTCTTAAAATTAATCCATTACTGAGAACCAAGTAGATGCAGAGCAATAACTACATGGGACACGTAGTCCCATGGAACTTTGGCAAAAAGCGTAATTATTTCAGATGTTCTCAGTGGCCTCTCTATCAGGAACAGGTTGGACTGCCTTTCTTTCTCTGGCGGTGTGCTCCTAAAGTCATGTTGCACTTGTATAATCCTGAGTACCTGTTGCACTTCGTGTCACTTATGTTAAATCAGATTAGGAATCCAGGTGGCTCATGACATGGCTGGAAAAACAAATGTGCTGGCACAGAGCATTATAAGGACTGAGTTATTAGCAATGAAACTGTTGCTTTCTGGCCAATTTTTGTTGCCAATACCTCTGTCATTGTCTCATAATGAAACTATCAATGTTGCTGGGATTTATCCTGTATTTATCTTTACTGTCATGTCTCTTTTGTTTTTCCAGTATCCATACATTATTTTATATTAATAAATTAATATGAAAAAGCCTGTTAGCCAAAGCAATCACATCCTTCATGGAAGTTATTGCAGATCAATATTTCTAGATTATTCCATTATATCCACAGCAAATTTGCTATTATTATTGTCAAACTTACTATGAAGAGATTAATCATCCAAAAAAATCCTCCTGGGATTCTTTAATTTTTCCAGGTCTCAATTCATGAAATTCATTCCTGAGTGAGATTTTCCACCACCTGAAAATTACCTACTGTTGAAGAAGAAGAAAAAAAGGAAGAAGAAATTAATATCAAGTACCATGAGATAAATACATTGCTAAGATTCAGGACTCCAGTTGTGTAAATATTGCTACATTCCCAAAACAAAGTTATCGTAAGAGATAAACCACAGTTACCTTACCAGCAGCCCTACAACATGCTTCAAAGGACAATAAACGTCCCATAATGCACCTAGACAAGTGTGAAATGTTTCTACATACAAAGAAATTGCTCCCAACCCATGCGTGCAAATTGTTCGTAAAAATTAAAACATATTTAATGACATCTCAACTTGCAAAACTATAAACATGCTCTTTTTGTTTTTCATTTACTTGCAGAAACACAATTCATCAGGCATTAAATTACCTGGTTAGGTAGAAATACCCATTTAACTACTCAGGCATTCAAAAGGGTCAGTATTAGAAGTTAAACTGTCATTTTAACATTTTGTTAAAATCAAAATAGGACAGTTCAAAGCTCAGCATTTAGGCTGTCTGAAAACTCTGGAAAAAGCTCTCCAGAAGTACACATTCTATTCACATTTTTAGAGTTAGAAAAAGAAAAGAAAGCCTGCGTTACAAAGCACACAACTGAGACAAAAGATTAATACGAATAGTAAATGATGTAGCTACGAAATGATGGAAAACAAGTGGCCCTGGCTATCAGTAATTTTCCCAGAGTTCTCTTAAAACCTTACATATATTCTTGAACAGTGTGTCAGCTTATCTTTTGTTTTGTTGCTGTCACAGCTGGGTCTACAGCAGAGGAAAGTCGTGATCATGTCTCTTCTTTCACACAAGCTGTTAGCAAAGATCACACTCCGCGCCAAAAGCAGGATTCGGTTGCTGTTGTAGGCAAGGTTAAAAAAAAATATCTTGTAATCTTACTAATATTAATCCGGTTTACTTCCTTCCATTTCACTGAGAACAGTGAGGATTTTACGTTGTTACAGTATGGGTGGATTCCTGAGCGATAAAACAGACAAATGACAATATTAGCGAGGTGTACATTTATAAGCACACACACACGTGTATACAAAACATACACCCTCAAATAAACCTTTACAAAATAAAACTGGAATAAATACCAGCATTACTGCAAAATCTTCAAGGAGATAATGAAGATGTTTTTAAAGCTATGATCTGTATACCTAAATATCCTTAACTGATCGCTTGAAGCTATCAGCTTGAAGCAGCATCAGCTAATGTTTCCTAAGAGTTTGTAAACTTAACTTCAATTTCCAAGCCATGAAAACTGCCAGCTTACCTGCTTCCTTGCTGTTCCAAGTCCCTGTTGGTGTAGACGTAATTTTACTTATTAAAAAGCACTCCTTCAGTCATAGCTTTTTCTACTCTTATTCTAACATAGCCACATATAATTGAGAAGCTGATACTATAGTAAAGTTTTTCATGCAGTTGCAGCTACATCCATCCACACTACAGCTTTGACTGCATAAGTAATAAAGGAAATTTTGAATAGGACAATAGAAATCTTTAGACTTAGACAGAGCTATGATCACTTTGCAAGTGGATGAAGTTTAGGCTTCTAGGTCACTTCAAAAAAAAAATGCAAAATAGGTACTTTAAAATTTTACTCACTTTTCACCATGAAGAGGCAACCATGCATTATATCTAAACTATGGAACCAAGTAGCACCAACAATGCACAGGTATTTGCAAAAGAACTGAAAAAAACCCCCAAAAACACCACACATGGGCAATTGTTTCATGTAAGGCTACTAATGGCATGTTATGATTAACTTAAAAGCAAGAATGCAGATCTTGTGGAACTGAAGAACATGTTAAGTCTCCTTTTGTCCCTACTGCCTCCAAAACCAGTTAGATTCCTGGCAATGAAAAGATATCCTTTGTTTAAATAAATATTCCCACTGTGCCTTCATACAGCATAACAAACAACATACAGGTATTTCACAACATGATGTGAAACAGTTAACAAAAATCAGTAGTTCCAGATACGACATATAACAAATATTACCCAATATTCATACCATGATCTTGGCACAGTTACATAGTAACATTTTTCCTAATAATTTCCCCACTGCCTCTGCACAAAGGGAAGTGGCAGTCACTCTCACATTTAAGTTACTTCATGATGGCTACACAAAAATCTTGCAAAAATTAAGAAGCTCTTTCATATCCATTACTTGCAGTAAGATTTTTGTAGCAGGACCCAAGCCCCAATCAGAGAGGCATCTTTTGCCAGTTTTATGAAATTCCATCAGCATCTTGGTCTGCGAACACTGAGTTTTCTCTTTTGTGGCCTACTACTTGATTTTTCAGAGCCTCATTATCATGTCATATGGAGCTTTTTGTCAAGTATAGTCACGTGAGGACACTTACCTGAAAATCCAAACATTTGCCCAATCATACTTCTGTAATATGTATGGATATAAGGTAAATGCTCAGCTAGCTATTTCAGCCCTTTGTAAACATAAGAACATGGAAAAGAGCCAGCAGAGGATGAGAACGGGTGGCCTACTGTACACCATCATTACCTCACAGCATTTAGCTTGACCTAGAGTGTAAAAAGAATTCACCATCCATCAAGTAGAAGTTATTTCCAGCTTCCCTTTGCCAAGCAAGAGTGAGATTTAAAAAACAAAACCCAAACAAACTCCGTAATGTATGTTTTTAAGTATGCCTTACTTTGGAGATTTTTGGGTTGCTGTAATAAACGTCAGAGCTGAAAAGCAGTTGTAGTCATTTACTGCTATTGAATAGGCACATCTTCAAGCAACAACAGAAAGACAGCTTAATTTTATAATAGGCTTTAAGATCATAAATATGAATAGCTTAATAGAAGACAAAATGCTCCACAACTACTGTTAAAATATTTATCAAAACACTTTATCTAAAATAAAAAAAAAATACTGTTTGTACTAAATTATTAGCTCCACAACACACAACTTCACCGGTACTATCCCGAAAGCAACTAAGACTCATATCTGGTAAATATTTAGTTCCTTTGAAAAATGTAAAACAAAATAGAAGACTTTTTATAACACATTGTGGCTTTAGGTCCATCTCCTTACCTTACACCTGACATTCTGGTATTACAGAGTTTAAAAAAATGAATTACGTTTTAAAGGACATACTGGTGAGTCTTGTAAGATGTTCAGACAAAAAACAATACTGTGCGAGACAGGTAGAAGGACACTATTAAGAAGAGTAAATCAATACAGAAATATTTAACTCTGCTTTTCCCAATGGATATTTCTGTGAAAACAGTTGTAACCGAAGTCATAAAATACAGTAAGTTAAACAACCTAACCAGCCAGACCACTTTCCCTTTTAATTATGCTACATCAATTGAAAGGCATAATACGTTCACCAAATAAAATAAGTCTCCAACTGTGCTAGGCTAAGTGAGCAGGCAAGCTTTTATTGCTGCTATACAGTCACTTCTTAAATATTCTTTTACTTTCTGACCAGCTACTCAGGGCCAATGTCCCACCTGTCCTATGACTAATTAGGGAGTACCAGTACCGTTACTTGTATATACTTGTGCCTCCTGCCTTTTATAACAGGTTTCTATTAAAAAAAAAAAAAAAATCAGCACTCTAAAGTTTTAGATAGTAATCAATAGATGCAAGTGTATGTAAGCATATATGTTAACATTTGCACAAGAAAAGTAGTTCTAAGTTAGCAGCAATTTAAAGAGAAGACTAGTTTATCTGGTAAAACGACCATCTTCACAGTTCACCATTATTTCACTTAAATCACTTTTAGAGTAAATCTCAAGGCAGTGAGGAATAGTCACATAATGCTGTTAAGGTACAACATGTACAAACTGCAGAGCTGCATGTTTATCTGGAAAGATCTAGAAAATAATAGTGCCTCTCTAGCCTTTACAGCTTGCAGAACATAACAAACCAACTGTGTTACTTCCATTGCAACTGGTTTCTTTAACAAATATCCAGTGGTCTTAACTATAAACTTCACAAACTATTTTGTAACTACTACAATATATAATACATTTCCTACAGTCTTGGAGAAAGTTGATTGTTGTGATTACATTACCTTTTTTTTTTTTGTTAAATAAAGCCTTTATTTTTCTGCTTGATTTTTAACATTTGCAATTAAAGCTGTTACTTTGCTATGATTGGCCAAAGGAGGTTATTTTGAGAGTCTCGATTTGGCTAATATGCAAGAATGTGAACAGTGTTCACTAGCAAAAGCAGCCAGGCAGAATGAACTCCACTGGTTTCAGGGGGGTCGGGGTATATGAGAAATAATACTTGTGTACCTCAAAGTTGCTGGCAGGTTTTGACCTGCTCCATCGGATAAGAAGGCAAAATAGCCTGTACACAGGCTGCAGTTAATCAAGTCTTCATTTATTTAGGGTTTCTGGAAGTCTTTGAAGGAAAACTTCCTAGGAGTAGGAACAAAAAAACCCACACCTGGGTGCAACAATCCAAGAGTTCACCAAACTGAAATTAAACTAAACCCATCCACTGATGCCATTCCACTTTTCAGGCATGCATGGTATGACATCAAATAGGTACTAGTTGCTGCCTGTTATGTCTGTGAAATTAGATGCCTTTTGCTCTTCTGACAAATTATTACCTTTTTTTTTTTTTTTTTTTTTAATTTCAAGTAGGGCTTACAACACCCATGCTTCATTTGGCAATTGCTACAAAATTCTATGTTTGCGTTTGCTATAGTACAGGGAGTTCTACAAATGACTATTTTGTCAACACTGATATAATGACATCTGCACAGGACAGTAGTTTCCTTCTCATGTGCATTCATGAGAAAAAAAAAATTAAGGTTGCTGGTGTTTATTAGACAAAGTCCATTTTTCAGTCTTTCTAGGGGATGTCCAGTTCAGACGTACCAAAAAGTCTCAAGTGCAAAACCTAATATGCTGTGCTAAAGAAACTGTTCTACAAGCAAAACCACCAATGTTCCCTCAAACCATCAGGTTGAGATTTTGGACAATAGCGTGTAAAGGTCATAAAGACTGCTCTCAGGATCACAACAGTCATCATGCAATCCCACATACTTCCCTGCCCTACATCTGCTTCAGGTTTTTTTGGAGAAAAAACTTTTTACTATTAAGAGCAAGAAAAGAAAACAGTTTAGTGAGCAAACAAAACCAAAACTGTGACTGCAGTAGGGTACAACTGTAAAGACAATGGTGTATGGAAAGAAAGATGACTTGGTGTCAATGCGAACTGTTTTGTGGGCTGCTATTTACAAGTATTTGAAGTGCATGGACAAAGAGAAAAAAAAAAGTCACAATTCCAAAATTTCATATGTAGCAACTATGAAGCTGTTAATTTTTCCCTCACTTCACTCATACTCAGAAACATCAACACACTTAAGCTAATGTATTAGCTCTGTGTGCACAACTACCAAAGGCTTCCACTTAAAGTAACTGAAAAACACTTTAGTAAAATACAGAAGGAAGATGGAATAAAAAGATTGGAAAAAATAATTTTCTTTTCCTTTGGGGAATGCAGTAGTTATGTTCGAGCAAGCAATCTGCTGCCTTGCCACAGTCTCTTTCTTCCTCTCATTTACATACTTAGTTTATTCCTATACTAGTATCTTTCCTAATTGTTTTTTCCAGAGCTTGTGGGGCAGGGGCGGTGTGGGGGAACATAAATAAAAAAAGGCAAGAAAATAAGCAAAAAACCCCCAAAGCTAAAGATCTTTATCACAGATGCATACAGCACAGGTGCTTTGGAGGCTAACAACTACCTTTATACAGGCTTGTGCACACAGCTCAGAGGAAACAATACAAGAGCAGAAGAGAGAAAAAGCAGAAGGGAGCAGGGGTATGTGCTGAGGGCAAAGCAACGCTATCAGAGGGAATAAAAAATTACTCTTGAGGATCAGAGTCTTCAATTATGAGCATGATACTTGTCATTTATTAATGCGATTAAACAAGCAGACTTAGATAAGACCACCACAAAGAGATTATCCCACTATTTAACAGAACAAAGGATGCTAGAAGTGCAAGGCATAACATTCCTTTCTAGATGGGCAAGATACTGACAGGTTTCATTTGAAACCATTTCTTTTTGTTTTGTCTTCCTTACTTCAGTTTCAAGGTCTCCTTGTTACAATTTCAGGTCTAGTTTATGATTTCAATTTCTTCTGTTTGTTGGTTTGTTTGGGTTTTTTATTTTGTTTTAGTTGTTTGTTTTCCTTCGTTAGAGTAAAAAAAAACCCCAAACAACAGAACAGACTTCCTGCTATGTGTATAAGAAGTTCTGAAGTACAGTAGAAAAGGAAAAACCTTTTCTAGGTAATCATCTCCTTTAGCAGGGTATGCACATATAGCTGGCAATCCTTTTTATTACATAAGAAGTCTTAGTTCAATCACCCTGCTGCTCCTTTCTTGGATACTTATGATCCTGATTTGCATATACCTGCAACCAGTTTAATATCTGTTAAAACTGTTTCCCTATATTCGTATGTGGTCAGCTCACTTTCAGCACTGACATCTCTTACTCTAAATTCTGAGAAACATCTCTTGTGCTAGCCTCTAAAATCTCATCACACTTTTTAAGAACAGACTAACATTCTCAATGTTTTTCAGAATTCCCTGACTGTCTATTTACAGCTTTAATTCTACTTGCTCAAATGACTGGAAAACTGAAGAATCCATCACATTGTGCAGGCATTCTGGTGTATTTGATTCCTACCCATGTCTCCAGTTTTTAGAAAAAGCGGTTCTAACAAGTATGCCCTTTTTCCCTATCAGTTATCAGCTCAGTACTACAGGTAACATGCTCTCTAAAAAAGTTATTTTTTTCTTTTTGTTTCTTCAAACACTAGTTTTGTCCAGTCCAATTTTAATTACTTGTTTTACACTAAACTTAACACTTGTTATCTGTAGATTTCAGTCTCATTATAAACTGCATAGGAGGGAACAACGGCACAATCCAGCTGTAGCACCAATTTAGCGAATGCTGAAATCTATCCTGTCATTATCAGTTGTCATGTTAGTTTGATGTGCATGTATATTAAAAACATACACTGCATTTTCTGTCACAAGTATCTACATGCTCTTCAATGCTTTCCAGCTATGCTTCTCTTGCCTGCAATCCCCATCTGTTGTCATTCCTTTGACTCTATTGTTCACTATCATCTTACTGTGTTTTGAACTCTAGCTTCAGACACTCTCCCAGGTTTCTGCATCTGCAATATCATTTTGCCTTTTTTGACAAATTATTTTGATCATTTTACTGTGCACTACTGTTCTTTCTCCTAGTTACTACACCTCTCCAGATAATTTGTCTAATTCAGATTTCATCCAACAAATGACATATACACTGCTTGCATCCAGTGCACGATTTTAATCTAATTTAGTGAAGCCCATCCAAAACCTGTAGGCACTTTTACTTCGGTTCAATTTAGACTTATTTCAGTTTAACACAGATCTATTTAGTTGATACCCAATCAAACCAAAGTAAATCTTTACGATATCCATAGAGCAGTTTAGACTGGCTTTAGCAAGTTTGTTTAAAAACAAATTTTGAATTACACCAGTGCATCTTTAGATAAGACGTTTCATAGTCTTATATAGCACAGCTTAAGATAAAAATTCCGATTCTTTTCTAGCTTTGCCTTCTACTCTTCTTGATGTTCCTTCAACACATTACTGAGTACATTTAATTGATTTTTGATAAATGAACAAAGTATAAATATATGGTACACCTAAACCTGTCCTATCTTCATGAAGAACGCTGCTGTGTATGTGGAAAATGAAATAAGGAAAGTTGCTTTTGGTTAATAAAGGCAATAGAAAAGAAGAAATAATTATTTTCCTAACTTGAAGCAGGAAGAATGGAAACAAGACAACAGGTAAGAATACAAACTTACCTTTGGTAAGTAGAGTTACTCCTGAGGTTTCCCAAGACACAAAGCCACAGGATAAGGGATGTACTACCTAAAGTAAGGCAAATTGAGAATATAACTAAATCTTTCTCTGAAAGATAAGCATTGAACATGTAAACAACAGTCAGCAAAAGCAGGAAACATTTACTTAATTAAGCAGAAGGTAGTGGTGATTGCTTACATTGAGAAACTATTACACTTTCATGACCTGAAAATCATTCTTGGCAGGTAGAACTAGACTGAGTGTGATACCTTTGAAGAAAGCCACAAATATTAAAGCCATGCATAAAACTAATAATAAAAAACCTTAAAATAAAATAAACTTTGCAATTCAGTGTAATGCTGCTGTCTGTACATTAAAGACTAATTTTAAGTGGACATAAAACAGCCTAGACAAAAGAAAAAAATTCCTCTCTAGGCTACCAGTGATACAGAAAACCAAACCAGCAAATAATCGTAACAGAGAACTAACCAAAATTATTATCTTCAACATATCTTAATTGTAATTGATATAAGAATATTCCAATGCATCTTCAGATAACAGCTCAACCACTATTGAGATAGGAATTTTATAAGCCTACATGACAGCATTGAATTATTGTAGGCTCACAAACAACTGAACTTCACAAGTAATAACCACTTAAGAACCCAGTATCAGTTATATCTCTAATTTCCAATTTACAAATGAATGTTTCACAGGGTTAAGCATTTAGTAATGTTCGTGGGGGAAAAAAAAAAATCCAACCACCCAAAAAACAAGAGAATTGCGTATTTTGGGAAGAAAAACCCTCACCACTTATATTGCTGTACGTGATGCCTTCTGCAAAGAAACCTCGACCCACCAATAAAGTCCTGAAACGCCAACATTGCTACTAATGACACATCACAAATTGCATTTCAGTTGTTAAAAGTCCACATTTTCCGGTCAGTTTGGTTCTTGTGCTGGATTACATGTTCAATATTGCAGCATGACCAAAGAATTCCCGAATCTTTCCCCAACACTTACAGATAAGATCTAGCAACTGCATAAATGCAGAGGTGGTGCATTATGGAAGTGAGATACTATCAGGCACCCAAGCAATAACACAACATCGTGACATTACCAAACCAACATATTTTAGCCTTGGACAGAAACACCTGACAACAATATCCATGATTTCCAATACAGCATTATTTCCCCAGAGAAACTCTTTCCATTTTCCAAGCAGCTCTACCCCTTACTGAGGTATCTGGATTAGAGACAGCAAAAAAGCAAAGGAGATTTCTCTATGTATTTTAGGCTTAAAAAATATTCTCCTGATAATAATTGCTTAATACTGCTTGATACCATTACCATGGAAGCCTTCAATTATTTTGGAAAGACACTTTTTCAGCATAACAGAGTACTTCCTGAGCTGGAACAAAATGGCTTCCTTCTCTTGAAGTCATCAAACTATGCTTGAAATTATAGTAATTTAAGACAAAAACAGAAATTTGCTAGTTTTATGCAATTACAGTCCTCTACACAAATAGGTCATAACAAAACTATCATTTTTTCAAACCCCCTTTAGAGAAATTTCTGCACTATTTTTGTTAAGAATTTAATTCTCCATTTGAAATGTCACAGAGACTTGAATAGAATTGGTCCAGCTACGCAGTAACTGGTATATCACTCTTCAAGTTTCAAACGCAAAAGAGATCGTACGACTTTGAAAAGGCTCATCTCCCACAAATCTTTACTTAAAATCAGACTTACCTTGCAAAAAAATCTGTATAACATGAAAATAATTTCAGCTTAATTACTATAATAACATCTGTTAATTTCCCCCCTCCATCTGGCTTAAGCACTTCAAATGGCATCTTCTGTCAATCAAATAGGTTATATATCAAGTGTCGTCATTAAGACTTAAAAACAAGCCCGAGATACAAAGGCAACACTTGGTTAACTTTATAATACCGTTTTTTTAAAATGGAGGAACAATCCTTGCAGGTGTCAATAGAGTCTGAAAGGCACTCAAAACTGAAAACCAACCAGCCCACAACCATTAAAACAATCACTTGTTAACGTCTCCTAAAATTGAAATTATATTGAAAATGCTAAGGATTATTTTTTTTTAAATTTAGGGTTTATATAGAGATCTGACATGGAATCAAGTTGTTTATTGCAAAGGGATTTTTTAAAAAAATGTTTTTAAAGATTTGAGTGCTGTAGCTTCAGAATTTTTACTTACAACTAAAAAAAGCCAGAACACAACTTTACCTTTTAAATGAAAATAAATTAGTTACAGGATCTTTCAAGAAAATACTGTAGTTCTCAGTATCCAAAATAACATACTGTGCTCTGAATATATTGATTTAATCAGAAACTGATTGAAGATGTACAAGTGGACACTAAAAAATAGGAGCAATGACGGTTAAAGAACAAGAACAGTCATCAGAACTGTTTGCCTAATTACGTACACTATTTGCTCACCTAGATGTCCTGTATAAATGTTAGAGAATCCAGTTGCTGATATCTGACCAAACATGCTATTCTGCAGTTACATGCCCGATAAAATTTGGTTATCCTGACTGTTATACATCCAGTGGAATACTGCACAGAACGATCTTAGTTTTATATACATATGATGCCTATCTTTTATGGGTAAGTAGCAAAACATTTTACTAACATGACAAAATCCTCTGATTAGTGCAGCATTCATTAAATGGTGACAGATGCTAGTATTAATTACATGTTGAATGGATCATTTTCACATTATGTTTCTTTTGTTACCAGCCTCATCTTTCTAGCCATCAGCCTGTCCTATAAGCAGATTAAGTATCAGCCTGTTTTGTGGGGAGGTGGTGGTGGTGGTGGGGTCTATATTCCTTGTTTGACCAAAATGAGCAACTGACCTTTTCCACACTACCCCACCATCTGGATTCTCGTCTTGCACTTTTCAGAACCTGTACTTATCATCTGTTAGACAATTCATAAGAAATTTTATTTTGAAAGGTTATTTGTGTGGCTATCTCAAGTCATCTTATGTTTAATGTGGAAAGCCAAATGATTTATTGTTTGTACAAACAGATAACGCCTATTGTTGTTTGTGACAAACATTACCAAATTATAACTGTCATGTCAAACAGTAATTTGGCATTTAAAGAGTGATTGAAAAACACATACAGTGAAAGGTAGGTGGAGAGGCATAGGTTAAACAAGTTGCCATCCATGATGTCAGTCCAGAGACACAAAAGATGCCCATTGTATGTAATATTACATGCACTTACAGAAAACAAAACCTATCCACTGTTCCCATCAATTCTAGGATCCTAGAAAAACATACTTGGCCATAAAATGTGTACTATTTAGCATGTTTATCCTGACATGTACACCAACTTCTCCTTCATAACAAGTCAAAGCATTCCTGGAGGCTGGGGGAGGAAGAAATTGAAAAGTACAAATGGCAAAGTCATTTATTTAGAAATAATTTCTGCCATAAACAAAAAGGTTATAAACTGAAAGTTGGCAGAGGAGAAAGACGTTGGAATAACAACTGATTAAAGGATGATCAAGAGTCACCAATGTGATTTTGGTAGAGAAAGTTAAATACAATCCTAAAATCTAAATCACACAGAATTTTCCATATGACACAGGGAAGTAAAAATGCCTTTGCACATAGCACTTGTAAGACTTACTATGAAAAAAAAAAAGTTTTAATTGGAAAAAATGCAGCAAAAAGATGCTGAAGTGACCTGGAAGTAGAGAGTCTGTTTCAGAAGTGGAGACTAACAAAACCAAAACAAACCCCATAAAGAGGGCGTGTTCATTAAATACATATAGCAATTTATATACACACATATTTAACATTGTTACCTACACATGAGGGCAGTATTGAAGCTACAAGATATCCACACACAAAGTAAGCTGTAAATTATTCTGTATAACTATATTTCTAACCTTCAGAGAAATGACAATCTGGAGCAGTTATTTTGTGTGGAAGTAGCAGGGCAAAAGAAGCCTCACCACTTTGAAACACATCAAGTCCCATTTATGCCATGAAGATCTATTATGTGGCTGGATGAAACAGCAGGGACTAGGACTTGATGACCTGAAGTCATCTCTTTCAGCCTTGTATTTCTGCAGTGAGACTGGTAGATGCCCACACAGGGGAAATGTGGGATAGTTTCCCTGTATTTGTAAATTTATGATTGCAGCCTTAAAATAGCTACTTGAAAAAAAATTTCTTTTCATTGATGGTTAAAATGATCTCTGCTTCTACACAATCCAACTGGTTGTACCGTATTCTGTGAATACTCACTTATGCATCGGTACTCCTATACAGTTTACTTTTAGATTTGCAGTGAGTCACAAGCCTCTCCCCTTCATCTCAGGCTTTCTCCTTGAAGTAGCTTATGCAGAAACTAATTAGTAATCTTCCCTTCCTAACTTCTCAATAAAAGCACATGCTTGCTATTGGATAGTCAATACCTTTGTTTATAAAGTCCTGAGTAATGGCTTTAATTTTGAAATGTAATTGAAATTGAACCTGGGACGGAAGCTGTTGTTTGCTGCAAAATGGAGAGTTACTATCAGGGTCTCCTTGTCACATTTCGGACACAAATACATCTGTAAGTGGGTGCATTTCTAGCCATTTTTTTTCCCCCCAACTACTGTTGCATTTGATCAGTTAGAAAAGTTCAAAGCAGCCTCTGCTTCTAATATCTGTTTGCTGCCAGCAGGCCCTCCTTTCATTTTTACAGGTGTCCTAGCTTCTCTAGATTTTAGTTAAATATAAACAAGCATGCTGAAGTACACCTTGCTATTATTACAACTGACAATATTGAAAGTAATAAATAAATGTTTTCCAATTCATTTTTGCAGTAATAAAATAATTCACATGCTTACAGCTGAGGGTGTATGCCCTTGCGGTATCACACTCTAGGTACTCTTTTTGTCTGTCTTGTCCTCTTTATTTGACTATTGTCCTACACTTAGCTTCAGCAAACTTCTTCGCGTATGGTTAACTTCGCCCTCAGAGAAGTCCTTTCTTTTAATTTACAGCAATTCCAGTTCATTTATTTTTAGTTGTACAATATACAATAGTTTGGGCTTCCTGTACTGACCTTGAGGCAGGAGCAGAATTCAAAAAATCCTTCTGGAGAACATCCCTAACATATCAGATTGTGTGATGGAAGAAAAATGTCAGTTCCCTAGAATGAGGGGAAAAGTCTAAACAAGCATCACAGACACTTCACATGAACACAAGGCCTGCTGCCACAGACTTGCTTTTTCCCCCAGATATGGCCTTCTTGTCCAAGTAAATTTTTTGCCCTAACACATTCTGAAGACCACCTGTATTTTTTGACTTGATAGTCAGCTGATACCTGGAAATCCTGGCCATGACCACATGCTCTGGAGCTGTGCAAAACATGCCTGATAAATCAATAACTTAATCCTGAAGGAGTTTAATTTACTGCTCATGTAAAGCCCACAGAGATCATTCAAAGTAGGACAACACTCACAGAAATATGGAAACCTTCATACCAATCCACCATGCAGCCACAAACTCCCTTTTTGTTTTTAAAGAAAAACAATGAACTGTTTCAAAACCACTGACTTCAAAGAATGGGACTATTCAAAGTACCAAATGTCAGCATTCATGTAACTGTGCAAGGTTGGGGGCTTAGACTGTAAGGTCTTTCAGGAAACTATTATTATTTATTACGAGACTGCAAAATAGCATACTTGGAATGCAAAAAACCAAAAAAAACCCAACCAATTAGGCTTCCTAGATGCTAACACAGTATGGCTTACACGATACATAACATGGCACACCGGTGATGCATATACCTTCAATTACTGTTTCTGACACAGATCTCTTTGGGAGACTTCATAGCCTGCAGAAAGGCTAAGTAGCATCCAGAAGTTTTATGTGTACAGCAGTTAAAAACACAGAGATTACTGATGTGAGGTTACTTGTTTTCAGCAATAGTGAATTCAAATGTGATTGAATTGGGAAGTTTTGCTGGATGCCCTCACCAGCCTCAGAGGATATAGTGATATATTCAAATACATATGTTCATTGCATTATACTCAATTGATATTACTGCCATAAAACCAAACCAAATTTTTTCAAATAATCCAAACCCATTCTTTTTCAATAACACTAAGTTGCTGGTAATGCTTTTGTAAAATAAACATTTACAAAATGATTTCAACTTACTTCCACTGACAGTTACATAGCTTTTTGCACAGTTTATGTTAACTGACTTTAGTTTGTTTTAAGGATATATTTGGGCAGCTGAAAACAAAACCGAAAATAGGTATCTGAAGTGTTTGACAGAAAACCAATCTGAGAACCAAAAAACTGAAGATAATAATAATTAGGAACATCTTATATTTATTATGAGTGCAAAAAAGAATGGTTAAAAAAATCCATAACATTCAATTACATATTCTATGAACAGACACACCACTGATAACGGTTCTCATGAGGTCAATGGGACAGGCCCATTACAAGCTACAGAAAACACGTATTTCCCAGCTATTGTGCAGCACTGTAATTACCCTCAATTTCAGTGGCAAAGCTCCCTGAAGTTGCCTTGTCAGTTGTACCTTATTTTAATTTTTCTTTAGGAAAGTGAAACAAGACCCCCTTCTGAAACAGCTAAAGACAATGGTAACTTAAGAAGAAAATCTAGGCAGCTGAGACACCAAAACAAGCAGCATATAACATACAGAATACAGATAATTTGGAATTGCAGCTGAACTGCAGTTTGTCGCCTCCCCTTCCCAGTAATTTCTCAGTTACAAAGGTGACAATTCCCTCATACCTGGAAGAATACATATTCACTATTTTGGTTTACTTTGGGAAAATAAAACAAAACCTTCCTCCTAGTTTCAAAATACGTTGTTTTTTGATTCAGTGAGACATTAAAAAAACTTCCTCAGAAAATTTTTTGAAGCTTCACAAGTTCTAAATCACTATGTCCTGCCTGAGACAAGCATTTATATTCATCTCTTGTACATACAAAGTCAACCTGGTCAAAATGAAACAACAATTATAGAAGACTTGCATTTTTATTTCATAACCTTACAGACTCATAATGAAGTTTGCTGGATTGCATTTGTTTACTATCAAATATTCCTCATCAACGATTACTATTAGATTATTCTGAAACACATTCATATAGCACATTTTGCAGCATATTTTAAAAAAAATCCAAAAAATATCTGCCAGGATATTTAGCATTGCTTATTTCTGTGATCAGAAAACCAGTTACATACACAGCCATAAGGCAAGGAGACCTAAACATCTTCAGGTACCATATGGAAAATATACACAGTCTTCCCATTCCCAGATGGGTAAGTGTACTATTTTCCTGGAATGAGACGCAAGACTATTGCTCCTCCCTGCCCTCCCAGGTCTAGTTACTCTGAGAGTGCAGCTAAACTTATCTTTCCTTAGGGGAAATATTGCGATGTTACTTAAAGATTTGTTATTTACTCTACATGTTAGTGTCTCATTTATTTGTGAGGCGTTTCTAAGAGTACACTTAAGATTGTTTTAAGGTTACGAAGCCACAGGTGGGTACATACTTCTGCGCAAGGCTACTAACTCCCTATTTTGCAGGATCTGCTTTTCCCCGCTTCCTCTGGCCCTCACCCAGAGCCCCTTCCCACAGGCCTGGGCTACTCCAGGCAGAGGGAACCTCCCACCTACAGGGCTCCTCGTCCTGCACGCCTTCCCTAGGAAATCATCCTTTCCGGCGGCAAACCCTTACCTGCTGCCAGCTACTTACCGCCACCACGTCTCACGGCGGCAGCAAGGCGCTCCCAGCCCTCAGGAGGCCATGCCAGCAGCACTTGCCGGCGGCGCCCCCCGGGTCGCTACCCGGCGGCGTTAGCAGGAGACCCTCGCTCTTCCCCAGCCCGGCGCTGCGAGCCCCTCCGTTCCTCACCAGCTCCTGCCCGCAAACGGGCCCTCGCTGAAGCCACTGCCGCTTCAGGAGCCGGGCGCAGGCCGCAGCCACCTTCCCTTCTGGGCAGAAGGAGGAGCGACGGCCGTGAAGCGAGGGGAGGGGAACGGCAGGGCAGAGGCCGGTCCCCGCCGGCGGGCGGCCCGGCACCCAGCTCCCGCCGGGCAGCGGCGGAGGGCCTGGCTGGCGGCCGGGGCCTGCCCGCGCGTCTCGAACGCGTTCGCCCGCAGCGGTGACGCCATTTTGGGACGCTGGAAGGCGGCATCCATGGCAACCAGGAAGAGGCGGACATCACGCGGGGTCACCGGGAGCCCAGCCCTCTCTTAAAGGAGCAGGGCCGGTAGTAACGCGGTGGCCGGGCAGGGTCCTCGCCCCCGCCGCCGGCAAAGCCCCGCTCCCCCGCCGGATCCGCCCCCCTCCCGCGCCCCCCGCCCTCACCCGAGGGGAGACAGTCGTGCGGACCCAGGGGTGACGACCCCGGCGGAGGGATACTGACCGCCCAGCGACGACCCCGCCGAATGCAAGGAGCGGGGCGAGCATAGCAACGCAGCGGGGTCTGCGTGGGGGGCGGCAGCCGAGACAGGGGCCGCCCGTCGGCCCAGGGGTCGCGCAGGCCCCGGCAGAGCCCCGGAGACGGGAGAAAGTAGTCCCACAGCCTCCCCCTCACGCCGCTGGAAAGGGTTCGGCGGCGGAGGCGGCGGACGAGGCGCTGCTCGGTGCTGCGGCTTCAGCTGATAATTGAAGGGAAGAGAGGCGGCTGCTGCCGGGAGGAGGGGAGGCACGGAGCGTCTGCGGAGGCCGCATCGGGACAAACTAGGTACTCGGGGCCTCTCCGCTCTTTTAGGGGGCGCCGAGGAGGCGGGCGCGGGGCGCTGTAGCGTTGGGCCCCTCGGTAGCCTCCGGGTCGGGTGGCCGGGCCTGTTGTGTCATCCCCGGCATTAGCCGAGCTGCCCTTCCCGGCGGCCCGGGGCAGGGGGAGGGGAGCAGCGCCATCCCGGAGCATTGTTGCGGATTGGGGAGGTGGGGACGACACGACGCCGCGCTGGTGAGTGTGTGTGTGGCGGGGGGCCGGAGGTGTGTAATGGGGCGAGAGGAGGGGGTTCTTCGTTGAGGAAGGGAAGGGGTGGAAACGGAGCTGACAAAATGGCCAGGCAGTCACTGGAGCCCGCTCTAGGGACATCCCCTCTCCCCCCGGCGTCGAGCAGAGCTGCTGCCCGCGGCTTCGCCTCGCCCGGGCCGCCCGGCGTGTGGGGGGAGCGCGGCCTCCCCGCTCCGGGCCCTGTGGAGCTGCTGATACAAAAGGGCAGTGTCAGTGTTGACACTGCCGTACCGATTTGTATGCCCTTCCCCGTCTTCTCCCTCCCCCGCTCCGGCTGGCCCTCTTTTCCCCAATGGCTCTGCTTTTTTTTTTTTTTTTTCTTTTCTTTTTTTCTTCCCTTGAAGGAGCTATCGAATATCTTAAAGGAAAAAATAGCAATTCCTCTTGCCTTCCCCCCTGCCCGGCTCGATAAAAATGCTAAATAATCGGCCGACGTCCATCTTTCACAAGCCTTTGGGGGGGAGGAAGAAGGTGGCAAGAGAATGGAGGCGCCTGTAGGGTCGGAGTTTCAGTGCTGGCTAGCCACAAGAAGGGGTTATTTTCGCAGTTAATGTTTTAGAGCTGATGTTTTTGTTGCTTTCAGTCAAGAAGCAAGTTGCCTGGTCCTCGCGTTTGCTTGCATAATGCGTCGTACTTGGAGGCTGATCAAACGCTGGGTTCTGCCTTTCCTGCCTGGCGCTTCCTCCTTCCCCAGCGGGCTGGGGGGGCTGGGGAGTGGGAGAAGTTTTGAGGTGCTGGTAGCACTGACGCCAGCCACCTCCTGGGTCCTGCTCCGCTTATCTGGGGCTGGGAAACAAACTGATACCGGGGCTTTCGCCAGACCTGTAGGCCCATCTTCCTGCTGTTCAACTTTTTTATTGTTCCCCCTTCCCCCCCCCCCCCCCCCCCCCGGCCTTCCTAGTGCACTGGCTTTCTCGACAGCCAGGGGTTTTCACAGAACGGGAGTCCGAAAGTCTAGACTGTGAACCGGAAAATAATAGGGGAAAGAATGGAAAGTTATGTCAAGGGCTTTGGGGGAAAAACATCGACGTATTGAACAAAGGTCCTGCCTGTATTGGAGAGAGAGGCCTGCATGTGAGGCCCGATTGTGTCGCATTTACACACGGGGAAGAAATGAGTGCTTGGTACTGGCCTAAATTTATTCTGTAAGTCTGGCATGCAACTTGGGAACGTTTTTAGAGTGTGTGCAGTTTGTTTTCAGGGTGGTTTTATTATGTGTAGCAATCTAATAATAATTTTAATTTGAAATAGTTTTTTTTCAAAAGGCTGTTCAAGTTTTTTTTTTTCCTGCCTTGTTCAGCAGAAATAATATTGATCCACACTGTAACACAAAACTTTACTCAAACAGGAAAACTTCCACAGTTTGTGTTATGTGTATTATGAATATTGAGCTTTTCCTGGTGCTTTAAAGGCTGTCAGAAAGAGGGGTTGAGTAGTTGCTGCCTGACAAATATGAAGTACATTTTTCATAAAGAGAAAGAAGAGGAATTCCAAGCGCTTAAGTTAATTTTACAGGTTTTTATGATGGGAACTCTTGTTGTGGATATACTTTCATTGTAGGACTTTAAAAGCTGGTAAGCATTGCTGTGATTACTTCCGTTTATCTCCAGTTTATTATTTTCTCCCCACTTCTCTCTCTCTTCTCTCCCACCCCCAAGACTAGACTTTTTAATTGTATATCAGTGTTTTTTGGTATTTGATTTCTGCTGAAACAGAATTGTGAGGTTTTTAAGTTTTTCATTTAGCTTAAAGTTTTTTAAAATATTTTTTTACATATATAAAAAGTTGCATAATGAACATAAAAGCAATACTTGAAAAATACCTGTGTAGTGTTCTATTGTTTGGTAACCTGTTTATTAAATATTGATAGGGATAAAATGTATTTATGAAAAAAATAGTGTTTCAGTTTTTGCAGCTAATATTTTAACAATTAATATTAGATTTGAACTAAGAAGTTTAAAAGCAGTGTTCTGGTGAGTAAATACTGTAAATAATACTTCAAGTTTTCAGTAACTTACATGTTTTTAATGTGCAATAGTTGTAAAATGTAGCTGATTGTGAATGGCTTGGATCTGTATATACACTGTTTTTGATCTTAAAATGGAAGGGTATTTTTAGTTTTTATTGTTTGGTGTATCCTGTTGTTGTGTTAGAAATATGGGTAACCTGATTTCTTCCCCCCCTGCCCCTCACTCCTAGGGTCTTTCTGAAAAATTGAGAGTAGTAAGCTTGAATTGACAATTTTTAAGTCTGAATGTTTCTTCAATCTCCAGATAGTTACAAAGGTAGCAGCCTAAACAGGTCTCAGCTGTTAGTAGAAAAATTGTAGGTCATCCACAGTGTGACATTACTACTTATTAATATAGCAGATCTACCTCAATAGGAGTGCTGACCTGTTGAGTAAGAGGCTTATGAAAATGGCTTCTTTTGATGTCTTGCAAAAGTTCTTTAGGCTAAAGTGACCATTAGGGAAACAACCTGTATCTTCCCTGTAAACGAGTATTCAGAATTACCATTCTCAATGGGGAATCATGCACAAATTCATTTTTTTTTAATTATTCTTTTTATATTACATTTTGACTGTTTGTCCTCAAACCTGGAAAGTAAGTATTACAGGAAAAAAAATTGTAATGAAAACTTGTGTTCATAAAATAATTCCTAAATTTGAGGCTCAAAGCTATAGGCAACAAAGACACTGTATTCCTTCTGCAGCAGTTTAGCAAAATGTAATGCAGCTGACTTTTTGTCATGTCTTCATTCATGACATTATTTCTGTGTGGGTCATTACATCACTGATAAGTACAGTTATTTACTTTGAGACAATCCAGGAAGACAACCTGACTAAATTACTTTTGTTTCTAAGCAGTGAAGCTAAAGCACGAGTAGAAAGGTTATTGTTTTACTAACCTATGTGTTTGTACTTAATTTGCAGTGTAAGTGCATCTCAGAACTATCTGTGTTAATCTTAGATTTATAGGCCATGCTGTATTTTCCAACAAGCTAATTAGTAAGCATCATGTAGAACACTTCTGATCACAGGTTTGTCCTCTGTCACACAGACTAAATTATTGTGACAAAGAATAATCAAATCCTAAAGTTGCACAACATGGTGTACTATCACATTATGAAAAACTGAACCTTGAAAGTTTGTGGGATCTCCCACTGGCCTGTTGGATGATCTCTGTCCTGTCCATTACCTGTCAAATAGTAACGTTGTCTTTAAAGCACTTCGTGGACTCTGTGACACTCTTAATAGTGGAAACTTTTCACCAAGCTGTTGCTGCCCTATTCAGTGCTCCTTCTGAAGGCAGTAGTACATCTGAATTTTTTTTGTAGGGTAACAGATTACCTTTGGGTCAGTGGGTTTATTTTTCTGAAAAAGTAATACTTTTACTTTGCTCTTAATATTTTAATCCATACATAGTACCATAGATTTATGGCGGTATATGAAGCAACTTCTTGTTGAACATTTTTGTAGCTAAGTTATTCAGGACATGAAGTTGGTAACTGCAAAACAAAGTATCATTAACTGTTTCTTTTTTTCTCCTGATAATTTTTCAATTTGCACGAAATAACTTGTTTCTCAAGGAGCAGAATTGTTTTCAGACTTGTCACTGGTGATCATGACAAAAATGCTTGTATGTAGCTGCTTGTTTCAGGATGTCTTTTTTTAAACAAAGTGATTAACTTGAAAACATGAATTCTGCCATCTTCTGTAAGTAAAATTCCTAGCTACACATGGTATCAAGTGTACAGTCAGTGTGAAAGATGGTGCTAAATCAACTAGCTTCTTCACTGCATGCGAAATTTCAGATAGCAGTGATGGTTACTTTAGTGCAAAGATTAGTTTTGAGGAGCAATTGTTCTCCTAATCCTACCACGTGATAAAATTTTTCTCATCAAGTTGGTAGAATCTAACTGTGTAAATATGCAGTCATATTCTCCTTCAATTCTGTCTGGCAGCCAGGGTTCGAGCACATACAACCAATCTGTTTACGCTCACTGTCTATAATAAGGCTTGTCTTGCAATGTACTGACTGTTGTCAGTCTTCCTTGACTCATGAACATGCTCAGTAGAAATATGGCAGAAAACTGCCAGGTATAAGAGCAATAGATAGTCAGCTTTTGAAGTGAAGACTTTTATATAGGAAACATTGGAAAGGTTAGGCCTATATCAAAGTTAATCATGGTGATCTAATACTGAACTTCAATATTAAAGATGCATGAGAAGTACTAGCAATGCTGTTCAAGCCGTAGTTGCCTTCAGTTGCTCCAAAAAAGCCTCTCTTGTCATGATTCATAGAGTAAGCCAGTTTGGAGAGGACCTGTGGAGGTCACTTGGCCCTTCTCACCACTTGACTTTATCTACTCTTGTATAAATAAACTGTACTGATGAAGTAACTCCATCTTCTTGAGTAGTGAGAAAGGGGAAAAAAACCCCAAACAACCTACAGAGGTATATGTAGAGAGGAAACCAGAAGGATTCTATGTGTAACAGTACAATGCTGTCTCATAGAGAAGGGGGGAAAACACAGTTTCTCCGTGTTTTCTGAATGGATTGGTCTGCTTTGTGATGGTGTCCACAATGAAGTGTGCATGCTGAACTGCAAAGATTTGACCTTCTGAAAAGGTATGGAAGGGTCTGAGTCATCTCCTGGAATGTGAACCTGGAGTTATAGGGAGCAATTTGGTATTTCAAAATGGAAGCTGAGGTCCCTGGTACTTCTTGAAGATGGTGACTGCTTTTTTAAGATGTGAAAGGTGAAGTATATTTCACGTTTATTCTGCTTGCAAAGTAACTTGTTACTGACAACTTTTTTTTTATTTGTTCCATAACATTCAAATAAGCAAACTTAGTGTAAAGGGCATCTACTTGCTAGACTTCTGTAAAGGTGGAAATGAAAGAACGCAAACATTTTTTTTCTCATGTACATGTGTTATTTGGGGACAAAGGTATTAAACTTTCAGAAGTCTGTGTGATGTAATGAGACGGGCATTAGAGTCAATACCAGTGATATGCATCTCCTTCAGATCTGTGGCTGACTATTATTGTGTGTTTAAAGCATGGTTAGTATCAGTTGTTATTAATGCAGAGCAGTAACTATAATGAAGAATTTTTAATTGGATTTTTAGAGGTAGTTCCTAAAGGTAAAACCATTAGGAAAAACAGGCCTGGGACAAGCCTTCATAGGTCACCTAGTACAGATTTATGCTCCAAGGTAACTAGGTCTAGTCTCATGCTGTCTTTGCTTTTAGGAAACGTGTGTGCCATTTTCTCCCTAATCTTTCTCCATGTCTAACTTCTGTCTTACTTGCTTTGTGATCAGCTTGTTATGGTTTATCTGATCTATTACGAGTAGGAGAAATGATCTCTTTTTCTGTACTGTGGGATTTTATGTGCTTTAAGCCTGTTCTGTACCTCCTCTCTTGGTCCAAGACTGCTTAGATGTAAAAGCGGAAGTACAGGTAAATAAATGTGGACATCAAAAATATATTTAGGTACTATCTTCTAAGTTGAAACCAGGAAGTTTTCAGGAGCAATATAAATGAGTTGAGGCATCAAAAAAGGGAAGATGTAAACAAGGCATAGTAATGCTAGTGATGGAATTCAACATCCCCCATGCCTGCCTCCCCCCACACCCCAAACACAAGGGAAAACACATGCACACATATACCTCTCCCCCCCCCCCCCCCCGCAACAATCAAGGCACTTGCATTAAATGTCTTTGATGCTGGTATAATGATTAGGTGCTTATTTAACTCCTGGAGTTAATGAGGAGAAGCTGTCTTTACATCATGTATCTTTGTGGAGTATGAACCTGTGGTAGATGCCTATTTTTGGACAAGATAATATTGTAAGACATGGTTAGCATCAGGGCTGGAAGATGGCATCTTATCCATGTTAATAATGTTCTGTGTCTTCCAATGTCAAATCCCTTATGTAATTATCCTATTCAGTATAGAGAGTGTCCCTTCCTGGAAGGTGTGTGCAATGTAACTGAACCTTCTGATCACAGGTGAGATGTGGCTATGCATTTAAAGGGAACTAATGAACAAAGTAACTTAAGGTGCATATTAATAGGCTGTATACTGAAATACAAACTTGGAACTCTGCCTTCCTTAGAGAGCAAATGTTCTCTTCCTCTCTATTTTGAGGATATACTCTGTTACAATCAAATTACTGACTGGGAACTGTAATTGCTCTTTAAAACTTGTTTCAGGTATAATAGCTTGATGAACTCATCCATGGTAAAGGGATGAGGGGAAGGTGGGAAACAGCTAACTTGAACAAGGACACGCAGTCATAGTCTGCGTGTATAAGCATGATATGATAGTACCTGAGAAGAAGCTGCATAGCTAGGTTTCAGATCTTTAAGTAATACCAGTAATCAAAATAAATGAATGGATGTAATTGAAGGGGCAGGAATACCATTGGTGTACGTAAAAATGCAATTTGATTTGAAGTTAATCAGAAAATTTCTGGAGAAAACCGCATTTCAATTGAATCTCATTTAAAGCAAGTGATAGAAGCTACATAACTTTGGCAAACTTTAAGCCAGGATTCCAAGTGTTAAAAGTTGTGCTTTGAAGATCTGCTACATTGTATTCCACAATGTTTTTCATGTTTATGTAATGACTGTGTGTGCTGCCATATCTTAACTCTGGTAGCATTCTGCCTGATTTATTTAGCAGATAGCTTTCTACAGTAAAACACTGGTAGTAACAATGAAGACCTGCATTATACCCTAAGATTATGGATTAAATAAGTTAGTTTCATTCTGTTACTCAGTTATGAAAAGCTGGACAGAAGAACAAATGTATTTCTTTGCCAAAAATAAGATGGCAAAGATCCTTTCTTAAAAGTTGTCATAGAATAAATTTGAAGTTGATATAGTTCTGTTGCATATTCCCTATTTCTCATTTACCTCAAGTGTTTGTAGACTTGCAACTGAATGTAGCCATGTTTCATACTAGAGCCTTGACAGAGGGAGTCCAGCTGAAAACTATTATCATCCCTTTGTAACTAGAATTGGAAGAAGCACTGTTAAGAGAAATGCTCTTTTTTTAAAAAAATACATTTAAATACTTTGTGGAGAGAGTGGCTCTCTTCAGGTTAACTGTGAAGAGGAAAGATGATTTTTGTGGAATTTAGTGTGTGAAGGAATGGTACTGCTTAAATGCCTTCCATTAATGTTTAAATACTTGAGCACTATAGTCACAGTAGTAAGGATGGGAGTTTTTTCTTTTTTTTTTTAATAGCTTAGGGGTTCTTGACATACTGCCAAAACCAAAGTGGAGTTGGAACAGAATGGGCACTGAAGATTTTGATTTAACTGTGCTGTATGCAGATGAAGTCAAGTAAGCTAGAACCTGAGAGCTACTGTATATTTGGAAAGTTAAGTGCAAATGTAGTAATCAGTTAATTTTGAGAGCACACTTAAAATAAATGTAAAGTTGCCTGTGATGCTCCACTGAAGTGACAGGCAAAGTAATCTCAATCTGTCATTTTCAAAACAATGCAATGAACACACTTGTTGCTGTACTTTATTGCTTCCAGAAGCTGTCTGGAGTAAAGTGTATTCTCTTGGTGTATTAGGCTTTTTCCTCTGTCGCAGACTTAGCCACAGGCTGTTAAAATTCTTGTAGTTCTAAATAAAGTAGACTGGTATTGGGTAACTTAAGTCAATGCGTAAAATCATTGTAGTTGTATCACCTATTTTTCAAACGTCTTTATTTCATGTATTTTGTTCAGATGAAGCCTGAGTTTCTATTAGACTGAGATCTTACACTTGAATTCTAGCTATGTTTCCTGCTGGCAACAGCTGTATTGTCACCAGAAACACCTGGTCAACTCCCTCAACTTGTTCTTAGCGGTCTGACTGTTCTAAACTAGCATTGTTTCTGTTGTGGTATCTGCTGTATTGTTGCAGTTTTGTGGCCACTTGAAGTTACTGGAAACCCTATTAGATCTCACCTGTACTATTAATGCAAGTAATTCTGATCTTGTTTTAGTGGTGGTAGAGCATTCTAAAAACTTAATCAAAAGTAAGCCAAGTAGGTTGCTGTGCATAACAAAATTGCTTAATATATTTTTATCTAAAAGCTGTTCCCCTTCAACTAAGAAATTGTTTCTTCCTTGCAGATTTTTAGATTTGCAATATTGTTTTGCTTAAACAAAATTATGTTAGGCTATTTGGAAAGACAGCTCAGTAAGATGGCAAATCAAGCTATATAGCAGGTGATATGGGTAATGGATCTAGCAACAGAGTTAAATCAGTACAGAACTTTCTCTGTTCTGTAACCCCATCTGAGATTGAAGTTGTCTTGAATGTTGTTAACAACTCAGTTACAAAATATCTATGTTGTACTTGCATAGTGTTCCTGGGTTTTTGCCTGCTAGTTCTGGGTGGAGATCTTTCTAAAAAAATTGAGTAGCTCATTTGGTTTTCTGATTGTGATAACTCTGGCATATTTCCAACACCCCTACCTCCTTGCACACACATTGGGAGATATCAAACATGAACATATGGGCACAGAGTGACACAGCAGTAGAAGGATCAAATTGGGTAAACAACCTCTGCATAGAATAACCCTATCCAAAAGTGTGGTGTTTGGTTTGTGGTTTTTTATTTTTAAATCCTAGGACTTGCTGCTTACTGCAAGAACTTGCTTTGGAGAGCTATCTTCTGCCTTCCCCCCCCAACCCTTTCCAGCTGAAGGTGTGGGGACAAGTTTTCTTTCCAGAGTTTCAGTGGTAGGTACCATTGGACAGGACAAGAAAAACGTCACAAACTGTAGATAATATAGGTTTGCTTCTTTGCAGTGTCTTCTCTGACTTCTGCGTTCTGAGGTGTGGGTGTTAGGATAGCAAGAATGGTGTTCTAGTTATGGCCTTAGCAACAAAGTCAAAGTGGGGGTGGCCTTTGCTAGGAACTGAGCCTTTAAAATACTTTTTGTAGCAGAGTGTCTCAGTCCTGAGCAACATGAGCATCTTGTCTCTGTTGGTTGGCCTAGTAGAACAACAGAACTTGTTATTTGTCAGGTTTTGGTAAGGAGAATGAAGTACTAATGTCTAGGAATAATCTTAGTAAGAGACCTCATAATGCTAGAAGTGTAATCTGCTAATATTGTTGGTATATCACTTAAATCTCTTAATTTGCAGCCATCTAAAAAGCAGGTGTGTCTGTGTGTTTTGTTTTGATTTTTTTTCATACTTGCTTTTTTAATTCTTCAGCCCTCCTAGGAGATCCTTTCAGAATGTCATTTCTTGAAATGTAGGATCATCTAATTTCCAACCTGCAAGTTTCTCATAAGTTTTGCCTGCTAACTGCATCAGTGCTGTCTTCTCATCTTAAATAATTTTTTTCTCCTGGTGTTTTACCCTTTGCACTTACAGAAAGCATTTATAACCTTTCTGTTGCCAGGCTAAATAATACTGGCTTTATTAGTCGCCTTCTGTAAGAGTACTTTTCTTTCAACTGGAATTCATCTCTCTTGACCAAGGCCAGCTGTGATGGGATAGAGTATTCCAGATAAATACTTCTTTTGTACAAAAGCACTGGAGAATTCTCAGTTACTCTGTAATAGTATATATACTTAAGCATTGGTTCATCTTTCATACCCCCCCTCCTCTCCATTCTTTTCCAGTTATCACTATGTAAGTAACTGTAACATATAGTCACTAATGCTCATGTCAACTGACAAGGGCTTGGCTTATAGCAAAAGTTCTTGTTTTTAGTACTGAGATACAGGATCTCTGTGCTGCTTGGTGGTTTTGTACTTCATATTCGTATCATTGCAGAATTTCTCATTAGAATATTTTACTGTTTTGTACTTTTGACACATACTTACTATTTTGAGGGAGGGGAGGAGGAGATGAAATGGAGCTTTTAAGTCTTGATAGTTTGGAGAACAGCTCTGGCTTTAGATAATCGTATCACCTGGATAGTTATGCTGAAATAAGCAAGGCTGTAACAATAATACAGCTTTCATCTTATTTCATAGTTTCCTTTTATGGGTAATAGTCTGCTCATCATTACAAATGCTTTCTGCTGAAGTCATATGATGATGTGTTCTATTTGGATGCTACTTAACAGCAATTGGTTGTTTAAATGGTTAGGGATTTAAGAAAACAGAAATATAATAATGAAGGACCTCTCTTCTGTAAGCCTGGAAATAGTAGCAAGAGTCCTGAGTTCTGCCATCAAAAGATCTTTCACTTCTGGAATTTACTGGTGTCCTGTCATTACTGAAATCAGGGTTTCAAGATTTAATTCCATCACAAGTTTAAGGTTATTGCCTGTTTTCAAGTCTTATAAGTGTTTAAGCACCCATAGCTTACAGAAGCTGTCACTTTAAACTTTTTTGTTTTCCAGTGTGGGCCTCTGACTGCACATTAACAAAACCATGAATATCTTGAATCCAGCTATATCTAAAAGATAAAGTACTTAATCCAAAATATTCTTGCTCTTCTGTGTGTGTTTGAAACTGATAGGGGTGGAAAGCTCTAGTTTAATAGTCCTCATCAAAGAGTACTTGTACTCTTTTGCTAAACTCTGATTCAGTGAGGGTATCGATCTATCTATATATGTTCATAGAGTAAACAAATATAACTTCATGGCACTACTGACACAGTGGAGGAAGGTAGGCTGTCGTGAAAAGTATTTGGAAGAACCAGTCTTAAATCTTAGTTTCTCAGGAAGGGAGAAGGGCCTGTTCCTGGAAATACTGTGAATGCTAATGGGATCTCTTTTTAAATAGCATTTTAGTGTTTAGTTGTGGTTTTTTTTAAGCGAAGTGACAATTCTTCCTTACTGTGTTTTTTTTGGATCACTTCAGATTGAAGTACTTTAAATGGCTGACTTTTACCCTAAAATATCTAGTTGGCAGCTAAAGGCTAACAGGAAGAAAAAAACCAATATGCAGAATTGTGTCTAAGTGTTCAGCTTTTATACCATTAAATCTAGCTGAATTGTCATGAATGTTATAGGTATACCATGAAAGGCAGTTGCTCCCACAGGTACTGCTGTGTTTAGTTACCTTAAGGGAAGGTGGTCTAAAGATGTTAACTTGCAATACTTAAGCTTTGAACAGCTGAGGCAATGAAATAAAGGACCCAGAGTTTTGTGCCCATCGACTCATGAATGCTCCTCAGAGATCACAGTGTGAGACAAATAGAGAAGATGCAAACTACTGTACTTCTGGTTCTCAATAGCTTCTATGAGACATAAGTGAGCGTATCTTTGCTTTATATTATCCAACTCATTAAAAAAACCTACTTCAGAAGGATTTGGTCTTTCTGTTGACGATATCAGAAGTGGAAAGTGACTAAGGCAAGTCCAGACCTGTGACAAAGTCTTAAGTTTACTTAAATCAAGGTAGTTTGTTACTATGTAATAGTATTCGAGGTTATGGCAACAAACTAAATTTGCACCTACTCTTGGGGGTTTTTGCTGCATTGCTGGGAAGGTTGGTGGCCCAGTTACCAACTAATTTTAAAATACACATTTGTGGTTGGATGTAGTCTAAGCTGCTTTGTTTTTTATACCTGCATAGACTGGAGTAGTGTTTGTGGTGGGAGAGTAAAGGAGAAGCTGATGTAATTTCAGGTTGCTTCAGCAGAATTCAAAAACTTTTACTGGTGATGGTGATAGTTGGAAGTGTCAAGTTTTAAATAATCTATATAAACTTTACAGATGTAATTATTTTTTTTATCAGTTTCTGAAGTTTGTGCTGAATTCAAATACAGAACTGGTTTGCACAGGCATTAGAACGAAACTAATAGTGGTACTCTATCCCTGTACTTTCTGAGGTAATTGTCTAAACAAAGGGGTTTGAAATAATGTACTCTAAGGTAGGAACTTTGGATAAATATGTAGCAGTTGGAAAATAATTCCTATGAAGTACACATGACTTTCACTTAGGTTTTGTATCGGAGGAACTGACTTTCCTTTCTAATTTACTTAGACATCCTACTGAGTGCGGTCATCTCCTGGGAAACGTAGTTGGGTTTTTACTTCCTTCAGTACTGTTGTACTCTTTGTAAGATATAGTGGAGGTCAGCTGAAAAGCCGGTAGCGTTAATGCCCTAAAGTCTGGCTTGTTTAGATTTTTTTCTCCTTAGACTGTACTGTCATTTTGGTAGCAAGTTAAATCTTTTATGAAGAGTGTAAGGAAGTGTAATCACCATTAAGCTTAGTTAATGGAGTTACTAAAAAAAAAAAAGTGGTGAGCCCAGAATGTCTGTCATACTTGAATATGTACAGAATGTTTATGCTGTCATTTTAATTAATTAGAGAAGTATCCATTATAAAACACACACTACTATACCACATCTGAAATGTTTTTCCAGAAAATAAAAAAAGCACCCCTGAAACTGTCAGGTTCTTATCATTTAGCTATTTAATGTAGTAAATAGTCATACTAGTA
This sequence comes from Falco cherrug, assembly GCF_023634085.1. Taxonomy (NCBI): domain Eukaryota; kingdom Metazoa; phylum Chordata; class Aves; order Falconiformes; family Falconidae; genus Falco; species Falco cherrug. Next base: position 16,312,136 of record NC_073707.1, on the reverse strand, counting down.
TATGCTAATAGCATATGCTGTCATTGATATTTGAAATGACAACACCAGACCGCTGTTTTGAAAATTCAGTGTTAGAAGCTTTATACCCTCCACTCTGTAATTAGTCAAAATAGGTATTTAATAGGAAATAGCTGAAAGTGTTTATTAATAGATACCGCAAGTTTGGTGAGCAGTGTCTTCATTAACTTTCAGTTCTGTGGGAGAAGTTTGTGCTGGATGACAGATCAAGCTGTCTTCAAACTGCAGTATACAGTATCTGTGTCCCAAAACTGTTCTGCCAGGGGAGCCTTTAAGTACAAAGAAACATACAAGCGAAGTTTGAAAGGCATAGAAGAAGGACCCAAAGTTAGTAGTAGTAATTTGGCATGGTAGCTAATGGGGATTGGAGGTGCTAGGAAATAATTTTTGGGAGAAAAGATTTGCTTCAAAGATATGAAGTGGGAAAGTAGACGTAGTAAAGATACTGTGATTACTAGAACACTTCATTGCTCATTAATTATATTTGGCATGGGGATGTGCATGCTCCTAGCTGAGTATCTTTGATTAGCAAAACAGATGTAGGATTAAGAAAGGCTGCAGCCTTTATGAAATAACTAAATTTTGCATTTGATAAGATAATGTGTAGAGGGGAGGAAAGGAAGAAACTGTGCTCACTTCTGGGCCTACAGGTATTTTCCTTCTTCCTTCATAAGCCTGCCTATTTCATATTCCTTCTTTAATCTGAAGCCACTCCATTCCCTGTGTGCTTTTTATTCAAGTGCTCCAAAGAGAGTTATTCTGTCTTGCGTTGTGATGAAGCTGCCCTCTCCAGTGAAATCTCAGTTTGTCTTGTCTCCCTTACTAGTGTGTTTTACTAAATGACTTAAAATAAATAGTAAAGAGGATGACATGCGGAATAGTTCTGAAGCTATATGAGTGTCTCATGGATACTTTTTTAAAGATAAAAAAAAACCCAAACCCAAAACAAAAAGGCAATACATCTTGCGTAGGAGTTAAGTAAAGTCTGCTTCCAATTCAGTATCATCTTCATGGAATGGGATTATTTTCATGTTTGCAAAAATGTCTCTCAGGAGCATGGCAAGATGGATGCATAGGTTTGCTCCGAAGTATTCTATTGTTGATGTACACACAAAATACTTAAAAGAAACACTGTTTTCCTTTTTTCTCTTCCTCACCATGTTATCTTCCAGTCCTAAGCAAGGCCAGGATCAATACGTGGTGTTCAGGGGTGGTAAGTTGTAGTTTTGCTCATAAGGCATAGTTAAGTGTTAGTGTAGGATTAAAGGTCACGTGTATGGGAGGCAACTCTTGAGTGGTCTGACTGGGTCACAGAGCAAATTGCAAGAGCAAAGACTTATCAAATCAGCTATTGTAATATCTACTTCTTAAATGATAGTTTTGGTGCTAAAGTCAACCTGTGGAAGGCTTACAGCTCTGCTTATTATATCAGAGCTGTAGAGAAGATTTGTATTCTTCTGACACGTGTTCTGTATTATTCTTAGGTTGTGAATCCTTTCAGTACATCAGAGAGCAGCAGTTTAGCTGGGAGGTAACAAAAAGCATTGAACAGATTTAGGTAGCATCTATTGGAAAATCTCGTTTCTAGGAAGTAGTCTTTCTTCTGACTCTGAAGCAATTGACTATCGGCAAGGAATTCAGTCTTTGGCATGAACCACCTGACTATGCTATGACCCTGAGGAAAAATAACTTATTAGTGTCAGCTTGTTAGTTTAGTGAACTATGAAATACAGGCATCATTGTTGCTTCTGCATGGAAAGTGTGTGGGTAGCCTAGGAGAGAGGAGGTAAAAGTTATTGGTGAGGTAAAGCAGAAAAAATGGGCTGGTGGTACTTGCACATATGGGAAGGAAGAGAGGAACTTTGTAGTAGGCTTTTTTGGTTGGTATTAAGGTTTGATGATGGTGAGTTGTTGTCTAGCTTAATTTTAAGGCTGAGTTTGACATCCTGCTAAAAAGTATTTGAAGGAGCTCTAATATTTACATTTGATCAATATTTAGATTTGCTCAAGTTCAGCATCTTAACCCTCTGTATTCAGGTTCTTGGGACGCTCATTTGCTCTTCCCATACTCTGTGATGCCCATGTATGATGCTTCATTCCACAAACTTGTTTTGTTCGTCTAATAACTAATAACACTAAAAAAGTGCGTATGTGCAGAGTGGAATAGACAGTCTCATCAAGGAAGTGTGCCATAAAGCTGAGTAATTCTTTAATAAAGCTTGGTACTCTGGCTTTTGACAACTTGTTCTATGACTGTAAAGGTTGGAACCTTCCAAAAATGCAGTTGTGGAAGCTAATATTTTATGTTCTTTACCATGAAAGAATAGCTCTGAGCACTGTAAAGTCCTGATCCTATCAGTGATAGGATCAGCTTAAAGACAGCTTAATCCTTAGTGTTTAACAGGTGTTTCTTTGGGAGTGACTTCCTTTTGTTCAGCTTTACACAGAACAGAACTTCTCTTCTGTTTCTGTCATGGTCATGATTCTCATACAAGGTAAATGTCTTTGTGCCTGTGTCAGTGATCTGGTATGTATATTGAGTTTACTTTTAATTACATCACTGCAAAGTATGTTGATGTATAAATTATTTTGTTTTGGTCGAGAATATGCATGTGTGACATATGATTCCAAGATGTCATTGGTTCGAGCCCTACCTAGTTTAGAAACTTTACATGTGTTTTAATGCATTTGTCATTGCAGTATCCTTGTGATAGCTAAGGATCCATATGCAGTTCCAGTGCTGAGGAAGCCGGAAACTTAACCTGTTTTAATTGGATTTCTTCCTCAACAACTACAATTAAACCACTTCCTAGATTATATCATGTGGCATAGGAATCTTGCTATACATCAGGCCTATGACCTTTTTGGTGCAGCATTTGTTTAGAAGTCTTGGTTCAGGAGGGTACCATCATCTGCTTGAGATGTCTCAACAGACATCAGCTTGAGTCAGTGCTAAAATCCAGTTATTAGAAAAACAAAAGGAAAACTCCCAAGATCCTCCTGATTTATCCAAAACTCAAAAAGATATTTTGAAGATACAAAGACTTGAGACCCATTCTAGTTAAATAGAAAACAGGTGAGTACTCCCCTTCCCCTGGAAACATTTTTTTTTTTTTTAATTTTTGGTTTTATCTTTGAAGTGTTTCTCTTTAAGACATACTAGTATGAATGAACAGGCTTCTCAACTTTTGGCATTTCTGTATGTAACCTAGTTTCAGGCTGAATATTAACAAAATGAAGATCCAGTCTCCTCCCTCTTTACCTTGTTTTCAAGGTAGATCTGCACTTAAGCCTATAATCTTGGGTTTATCTGTGGCACTTGTCTGGTCTGCAGGTACAAGTCAACTGTTTTTTGTGGTTCTTCTAGCAGTAACTTCTGTAAGATCCAGTTTCTGAATTTCTTCATTCTACTGGCTAATTAAAGGCCTTTTTTTTTGTTGGTTTTTTTTTTTTTTTCTTTCTGCCTCCCTCCTAGTTGTCTAGAAGACTGCAGAGATCATCTTATGCTAATTTAGACTTTGGGTGGTCAAATCATGTTTTGCTAGCTGTTGAGCTTACCAGGTTTCTGTAATTTAAGACACCTTTGTAAAAGTTGATTAGGAACTTGGCAGGGCTTAGGCAACCTGCCATGCTGCAGCTTGGGGCATGTATTGTCTAACAGGCTCTGCAGGTAGGACATGGGTATGTACCGTATCAGTATTTGTCTTGTGCTATTGCTCTTGATTTTACTTAAGGGCTGCACGTGCCAGATGCAGGTGAATGGCAGACTACAAATAAAGTACAGTCTGGTCCGTAAGGTTAGAATCGGGAAGAGGCTTGGTGTTGTAGCAGTAGGTTCTGCATTCAGACTCATAATGTTGAAGTAAATGGAGCTATGCAGCTCGAAGGCAGCTGAATGTTAAGCACTGGGCAGGACAGACTTAGGAGTGGGTCATGATTTTGGGTACTTTTTGGTTCACTTTCATGACAATAAAATCAGGCTTCTAAACTGAAATTTGCACTAATCTCTCAATTGACTTTTTTCTTCACTGGTAATAAATGCCCCCTGCCCCAACTTTGCTGCACCTGTTTACTTGGTCTTAACTTGACCACCTATCTGCTAGCTTGTCTTCATTTTTGGCAGTGTCACAGATTTGTACTTCATGAAGGATTCTGTGCCTTTGTTCGTGTGGTCTCACAGAAGGTAAAAACTCCTAATTCAAATTCATTCTCCTCTTCTGAAGAGAATGTTCTCCCTCATGCTTGCCAGGCAGCATGTGGCTTTTTTTAAAAAAAAAATGTTAGTGAAAGCTTAAGTCACTGCACAGATAGTGAATTTTGGCTCCTACTAAGTAAGGGTTTCTAGGGAAGCTGAAAATGAAGGACAGATGAGGTTTTGCTTCTGTTGCATGTGATTTATTTTTTTTGTTGTTGTAAGTCTGTTGGAAACAAAGAATTGACATCAATTCACTCTGGGTACAAATAGCAGAGCTTTGGTCAGAATTTGGCAGCTGGAATTCTTCTTTTCCCTTGAAGAGATACTGGTTGCTTTTGTTTAATTTAAAAAAAAAAAAGAAAATTGAGTAGTATTTCCATGGCTGCTAACGAGTTGGAACCACGGTTGTATTAGCACCAGGTAGCAGAATTGCATACTGAGAGTCTCATAGTGTATAAACTTCTCTGTCTAGCAGCTTGTCAGTAAGTAGCAGTAATTTTAAAGTTCCCGTAGAAGTAAAGTCAGTCTCTTGCTATAGGATCCAATTTGGCAGAGACATTTTGCTCTGTGACACAAGTGTACAGAAGAAAAAACTTTGAACGTACCTATTGCTCACTTCTTCCCTTTTTTCCCCATTGCTGTGCTGAAAGGGAAAGAGATCTGTCAACAGAGACAAAAACTGCTTCGGTGCTTTGCAGCTAATGTTTGCTATGTTTATATGTGCCTGTTCCCTGTGTGTTATAACAAATGTTTCATGTTATTGAGATGGCTTAAATATCTCTAGGCTTCTTAAGCTGAGCTGTTGCTGGCTGACTTGTACCTATCCAGATAAGACTAATCTTTTACTGAATACAGGTAGAGTCAGAAGTTTCTGGGTTCTTATGCTTTTTGGTAATCTTCATATTTTTTTTCAGAAAAAAATTAACTACTGCAAAATTGACCGACTTAAGCAACAGAACTTAAAATAGAACACTAAGAACAGAGAAATTACAGGTGTTGTAAACATGAAAATATTTTCTTGAAGTGTTGAGTCCTGGCATTCTGCCACTGAGAGAGCATTCCCTTTGTTAATGAATTCAAGTCAAACCGTACACTGATGGAGAACTTACTGAGCTAGTTTAGACGTGTTAAAAGTGGTGACATGGAAAGGTGCCATGAGCTAGGTAGACTAGTTGTACAAATAATCTGATACACCTGAACTTACCTTTGTATCCCGTACAACCATATACAGAATAGAACATGAGCAGCATTTTTTTTGTTCCTTTAAATTGTCCAGCTGAACAAGAATGTTCTGTTAACTTCTGCAGGTGCTTTTTTTTTTTTTAGTTAACTTGTGGCCCTTCCCTCCATCCATAGGTTTCTCTTGGTTCTTGAGCTATTTAAATTCTTGTGAGGCACAGTTACAACTGACTATTCATCAGTTGTAAAGCCATCTGCTAACAGTACCTGTGCTACAGTTTTGGGTAGTGCTCTGTTTGCTATTTGTTTTACTTTTCCACAGCCCAAAAGGACTCACTAGAGTTCTGGCTGTGGTGTATAGGCAAATCCACTGCTCTCCTAAACCAGTGATGTGATGGGTGCTGGGTCTCAGTAATCTTTATGGAACAAGGTTTTAAGCTTCTTCCAGGTCACTGAATATATCTTCAGTTTGCTTTCTTGTATCAGGCCCAGTGAAAGGTCTCTACAGTCTCAGACTTCAAATTCAACTGACCTGCTTTGAAGCATGAGAGGCCATTCAGCTTCTGCAACTCGGAAGATCTTCCCTGTGTCACAAAACTATTCTTAACACTGGAGCATGTGATAGCATGTATATAGAATTTTTTTTTTTTTTCCTCTTCGACAATACTTCTGAGTTCCCCAGACTATGTATTATCAAGCTATGGTATCTTTTGCACAGATACCTTCCAGTACTTTCACCAGACAGTAGCCAGTAGATACAGTGCTACTCTGTTGGCTTGGGTACATGGTATATGTAACCTGTTGGATCACACAGCCCTAACAGCCTGAGCATTCCTCTAGTGAGAAGTGTTGTGCACCTTTTGAGAGTAATTTTCAGTGTTCTTATCTCCTGTGGGAACCTGTAAATCTTCAGTCTGAGGCAATGAATATTGTAACTGCCAGTTAGCAGTGTAGTTCTGTGTAATTCTGAACCATGAGATCACAAATGAAGGTATTCTTATCTCCTCTCCCTTCCTCTTCCGTGCCAAGACTTTTCCCAGTCCTTGTAGGTCATTACGGCATGTATGCATAGATGCAGCCTAGAGAATTCTAACCTGGTGGTATATCCTTTCCAGTTCCTAGCCACTTATTTTGCTGATTCTGTGAAGGTGAGCTTCATTGCCACTATCGGCTAGAAGGCTAGGCAAGGTCTAGGCTCTTGAAAGACTGTTTAAGGGAAAGTCTTCTGATGGCTGTTTGTTGTAAAGTCAGTGGAATAAGGTGTAGCTCTGGCTCCTTTACTCCCCCCCCCAGTGGATTCCATAGCTTGAGTATATTTATGGCCTACTGGTGTTTGAGAAGTTTTCTGCTGTAGCCATACCTCTTTTAATATATGGGGTATTTTTAGGAATGGTTAAGAAGTCCTTCCGCTAATGATTACAGAGTAGCTGAATTAAAAAGAACTAGTCCATTGTAAGTGAATCTAGGAAGAATATTGTGCTGAAGCTTCTTTTTTTTTTTGTCAGCAGTTTGAAAAGATCTGTTGCTGGCTAACAGCTTATGTATTGTATAAAGTTACCCAGTGTAAAAACAGACATGAGTTAGTCCTAAGTCTATAATGTCTTTGGTGACTGGACTGCTGTGATATTTGTAGTTTACATGCCCATTTTACTTCCTCCTCATAGTCTGGGTTACTGGATTATGTTTTTGAGGAACTGAAGGGGAGGGAATGTTTTCTGAGCTATATGCGATTGCAGTGAGCAACAGGCTGAGAGGTTGTCCTTGGGGGGATGGGAAGTGTGTCTTTGCACACCTGTGCATCTACACAGATCTGAGATCTTGTGTTACTTAAACTGACATCTGTTGCATGGGTTCTTATCAAATGCTTCTGCTGAAAATACTGTTTTTCATATATATATATATATATAGTCTGTTAGTGATATCTCCATGCTTCTGTATTTGTCATGATGGTTTGATATCTTAATTTGTGATTATGTCTGTCTTCCCCCCCCCCCCGCCGTCTTCAGGGGAAATCTCGTGATTCACCTTTTGCCTTTCTGCTTTTGCTCAGAGCTTGGAATATATTTTATCATCATGGTTGGAAACTGTCACTTCTCAGCAGAATGAGAGATCTCTAGTATAATCTAAGGTCCTACTTTAAACAGGAGGTTGGACCAGGTATCTTGAGAGATCCTTTCCAGCCAGGACTTTTAGAATGTTTCAAACTTAACTCTTGTACTCCAGCTGAGCCCTGTGGTTTGAAGAGGAGTTTGCTCTATATGCTGTTAAACTTTGCTTGTCTTGCTGTCAGTATGTTTTAATTGCTTCCAAGAGAACTGATTAAAGTGATGCAGCTCTTTCACTTTGTAGCAATTTTGTACTAGAAGAGGTGCAGAAAACTGTTTCCTTAACACCCAACATGCTTGTTTTACAAAGAAACTGCCTTGATACCTACTTGTCTGTCTTCCCAGCATTCAGGTAATATTACAGTACTAGAAGGCTGTATAATATTGTTTGTCGTGAAGATTTTCTTCCTGTGTACTGAATTTGTTCTAGTTTGTGTGTCTGTGCATGTATTTCTGTGTGTAGGTTTTTTCTTTAGTATTGGAAAGGGAGAATAAAAAATAATACAGTCCAGCCTAATGTATAATTCACTGATTTTGTGTGCTTTTTTGCATCAAAGGAAGTTAATCTGATAAAAGTAATCACGTGACTCTTACATCATCAGATGCAGTGCAGCAGGTAAGCTTTAGTGTACTCTAGCATCTTTAAACCATGTAGACATCTTATGGCTGTTTACGGGGAGAAGGTAGAAATGGAAGCAGATAAGCAGTGTTGCTTTTATTCTTCCAACATAGGAAGAGCAAGCTTTGTTGTTCCTTAAGGCTCAATGCTTTCATGCAGCTGAATAACCCAGGATTTGCGTGAATGCAGCTGCAATTGATACACCTTTTTGTATCTTACAGCACCTTGCAGTTCAAGGGACAATATCTTTTTTTTCCCCTGTTTGTGTATAGAAATTCCCTGTCAGGAGGAAGGGAGGGATGATGAGACTATTGAGATGTCACTGAAAAATTTTCTAGGAAATCTTCAGGATGTTGTTGTACCCACTCCCTGAATTATTCTATGAACTACTTCTACAAGCAGAAGGCACAAGATGCTGCTAAACTGAGAATACAACCTTCTGCCTGCATGGAGCTTTGACGTGAAATTTATGTTTGGAGGTGAGGACTGCAGTGGAAAAAGAACTGAGCAGAGTGGATAACCATTGAATTTTGAGTACAGTGAGGAAGAATATTGTGTTAAAATCTGCTGCACAAGACTGTTGAAAGCAAGTCAAGACTAAAGAAAGACTAAAAAGTTATCTTAACTAATTTCTGAGTCAACTGGTGAAGTAGTACAAGTAATTGAATGAGTGCTTGCAAGGGAAGAAAACAGGCGTGCATGTTTGTGGGTAAATGATGAGAACCTTTTGAGCAGCAAGCAAAAATGAGGTGCAGCTATGAGATCAGTTTAAAATGAAGGAAAGAGGTCCAAACCAATTCTGCTGTTAAACCATTTGCATTAAGTTCTTCAGTTGAATTGCAGTTAGTCTCAACTCTTAAATGCATTGTATGCTTATATATTTAGAATGTTGCTGCTACCTTAACTGGCTAGACTTGTTACAGATACAGCTGATGAAGTAAATTAATGTTATCTATGTTGAAGGAATAAAAATCTGGAATATTAGACGTAACATTATCTGAGAAGTATGCTGAACACTGGATTCTGGATGGCAGGATGGGCAGCTTGCTAGAAGAAAATGTTCTGAACTTAGAAGGCATATAAACATCCTCCTGTCTTTTACTTTGTGCCCCCCTTTTGCCTAATACTGACTTCAGGGCAGTAAGTCTTTGCGATTTTGAGATTTGGTGCAGCAGCATCAAGTAAGGCACTGGGGTTTTTTTGTGGCCAAGGTACAAAAGAAGAAAGTATGCTGACCAGCAGATAACAGGTATTTTAATGGAGTATTATAGACAGAAGTGCTAGTCATATCCTTAAATATTTAGGAGTTAGGACTTAAAGAGCCTGAAAAAATCTTGCACTAGCAATACTATTGCATAAAACCTAAAACACCAAAAAAACCCCGAACAAAAACCCCAGGAACCAAAACAAACACCTTAAACAAGTTCTAGAGCTCATCTAAGTAGACAAAGCCTATTTCTTGTGGAAGGAAAGGGGTTAAATTCCATTTTTACAGGGGTTGTTACCAGTTTGCCTTGTTATGCTGTTAGTGGCCCTAGAGCCTGTTTAAGTGCTTCATTTTACTCATTCTCTTTCCTCTCTGTGGCCTACATCGCAATAGGCTACGTCACCGTTCCCAATATCCTTCAGGGAGTGGTTTTGGGTGTTAAGTTAAAAGACAGCACAGGCTTGTTCTATAGCTGTCCGTGTCCTCTGCTTCAAAGACGTGGAGAAGTGTCAGTTGCTTCCTGTTGGCTTCTCTATGAGAAGAAAGGTAAAGGCTTCACTGCGTGTTAACAGGTGGCTTTTTTATCTTGTGTTCCTGTGGAACCTCTCCAAGTAATATGCTGGCTATACGTTAGCTGTAGTTTTCTAATAGGTATGTTAGGTCTACTGAAATTCTAGTTGCCTTCCTATACTGTAACAAAGATGGCTGTTAATGGTAATCAAACGGCATTTACTACAACTCAAGAATACTATGCTAGATAATAACCATTAGATGCCAGTGCTGCTAGATCTTCTCAGAAGATACCTTGTGGGTTTATTTGAAATACCGATTTTTAGAATTCATCCTCAATCTAAAGAGTCTGCTTATGAGGGAAGCATCTGCAGGCCAGTGCTTACAGGTAGGAATATGGAATTGTGAAACACTAATTAAAATGGCTTGTTTACAGAAAATTTTATGCTAGAAGTTCACAAATTGCAAATCCTGTCAACTGCAGCGTGGAGGTCTGATGTATAGTTGTAGCTTTTTCTTATTGTGTGTGTGGAGAATGCTTGATATATTTTAAGACAACTTCCTCAATTGTAACAGGACTGCACTGGGGTATTCAGTCGATCTATCAGGTTGCATATCTCCTTTGAAGGTAGGTATGTAAAGAGGGAGATGAATAAGCTAGGTGCTGGGAGTGAGTCTTACAGATGGAGTGACAAGTCTGAATGAGAACAGTTCAGACCTGGGAACCTCGGGAGTCTCTTCTTGTTCTAGCATGTGGAAGACACCATTGTGACCCACTGAAAAGTTCCCTTCCCTACTGGACTAACTGGGTATGTGGTATTCTGTGGCTTCATATGCTTGCAGTGAGACTTAATGTTTTGACGTTAAAGGTTGTAGCTGAATCATGAAGCAGCATTATATTTAAAGGCAAACTGGAAATCATATGGTAACACACTACACAATAAGAAATGCAGTTATGTTAGCTCTGGACATCATCTTGACTTGGCAGATGCCTTGCAGAATAAAACAGCTGCCATTTCATACTTCTATGCAGCTGAAAATGTCATGTGTATGACAACACACTATCTGCATAGCTTCTAAGCATAGCCTACTTAAAGTGGCTGGCTGACCCAGACAGATGAACATTAAAGTTTCCCTAGACAGCACCAGGACTGCCTGCATGAAGTTTTCTTCAGCTGACCTAGCAGAACTCTGGGGTGAGTGTGTGTTCTTCTTGCAGCCAGTGCAAGGCGATGTAATAGATCTATGGCAATCATTTCGTGGTATGAATGACAGTTTGATGTTGATACCCAATTTCAGCCTCAGCAGACCTTTGTACAGGAGGTAACACTGCTCCCTCCTTTAAGAAAAGGCACAAAAGGTGCCTCCTTGCTGATGTTTATGAAGAGGTGTTTTTTTCATTTTGTGTTTGAATACAAAGAGATGAAGAGAGAATGCATGATGGCATTTGACAGTGCCTGTGATTAACTTCAGCAAGACCCTCTAGGTAGCGCTGGAGCCCTGGCCAGCTTTCAGCCTGGTTAATGCTAGGCTTGTTGTCTCGTATCTGCGGTGTACTCTGAAGAGAATGCTAGCACTTATGCTCTCCTAAACCTGATTAATCTGGCTGTACAGCAAGCTGGCATAATTTCCAGCTATAGCAGGCTTTTTTTGTTCCACTGTAAAGTATGTAGATTGTTATAAAGTATTAGTATATGAAATTGTAGACTGGAGGTGTTCTGTATTATTTAAAAGCTTTAAACCTTCCTGTTAGTGGGAATATTTGCTATGATTAAGGAGTTAAGGTAAGAGAAGGAGTTTCTCAGTTTCTGAGAAGTAGGGTTTACAGGTATCTCAACTTCCCAGTCATCAAGGCTTCTAGCTATGAGGTTCATTAAAGAACTGTAGTTTGTGGGATGGTGTATTTTATACTCTTACATTCTTTCAAATTCTTAATGGTTTGCTAATTTATCTGACTTTCCGCTTTTTCTGTCTGCAGCTGTGTTGAACCTCTTAGTGGAAAGAACACAAAGAACTTTAGAAAGATGCTTTTTGGCTCTTGTGATATGGGGAATTAGCTTGAGGAGCAATTCTTCTGCCTGACTTGTATTCTTGTTTGATTCCTGAAGCTTATCCTGCAGTGGTTGGAAAGGACCTTAAAGATCATCTAGCGCCAATCAGCCTTCCATGGGCAGGGACACCTTCCACTAGACCAGGTTGCTCAAAGCCCTATCCAACCTGGCCTTGAACACTTCCAGGGATGGGGCATCCACAGCTTATCTTAAATATTTCTGGCATGCTAACCAGGAGCTTTTAGTACTAGGTTGTATCATTACAGTATAACGAGATTGAGTCTGAGCTAGCAAAGTCCTGATCACTTATTTCTTGCGCTGTGCAGGTGTCTTGATCATTTATATGTGTTCCTTTTGGTATTGTACTAGGTATGTGAAGTAACGTTTGCGTAATACAGATTTATGTGCCTGGTTTCTTATGGCCTGACAGTAAAATGGAATAATTTAGGATTATTTTTTTCCTATTCACTTCTGTTCACTTCTATAGGCTCTTTCAGAGGAATAGTCTATCATAGTCAAGTGTTGTCTGGCTTTACTGACAATGCCAGATCTTGAGAGTTATTTAACTAAGGCTCAGTTCAAATTCAAATGCCTCCAGTTATCTGTAGCTGAAACGTTTTAAACTTTTCCCTGGCAGACTTCTTGCTTACTGTGCTATAGATATAATAGGTACTGAGTCAGCATATAGACTATTGTGTTCTTAAACCTGGTTTTTTTTTTTCCTTCTTATGACTCTTTTCACCTGCAAATACCTTTTTTACCAGATTCCACACAATCAGAAACAGTAAAACTGGATTTGCTAGTTGTGGTCCTGTTGCTATGCTGTCTATATAGAAATACCAATTTAGCACAGGATATGAAAGTTACCTTAGCTTCTCAGTGAAGTGAGGCTTGTTCTTGAAATATCTCTGTTTCTGGGGACTGCAGCTGGGTGTTATGGTAGTCTTCCATAAATAACTACCAAAATAATACATATAGACCTGTAGCAGTCACAAAGCAATTCCAAAAGTAGTAATACAAAGTCATAATTGATTATTTTTTAAAATAATTCTGTACACTCATTAATTCTTCTGTCTCAGATACCTTTTCCTGCTAATTAAGCTCTCATGAGTAAGAAGGTCTTGCTCATTATAGCTAGATCTCTTTTCCGGAATTACTGTGTGTCTTTCTTTACACAAATGACAGTTGCATAAATCTGACTAGACAAAGCAGCTGTTTTACAAGCACGGTAGTTTACGTCTGTAATCTTGTGGATACTGCTGATTATTCCTGAAACTGTCATTGTCATCTCCCACAATGAGTTAAAATACTGGAATACTATTGCTCTGTCAAGCATTGAGTTTTCCTAGTCAGTGTGCTTTGTCTTAATGTTGACAAATACAGGTTCTCCTAAACCGCATTTGTCTTTGTCTCCTTAAAATAGACACGTGCCAGAAAAGAAGCATGTCATCATAGAATAATTTGGGTTGGAACAGACCTTTTAAAGGTCATCTAGTTCAATAGGTCATCTGTATGCTATATATACAGAAAAGTGGTTGCTCTGTATCAAGGATCTAAATGCTCTTGAGAAGAATCTTGGCCTGTATGTCATAACTAAAAATTGCCTAAAGGTTTTTGTCTTAAGTTTTTTGTGTTTTGCACATGCCTCTTCAGGCATGGCTGTGAGTCTTCATGTCACGTGTCCTACAACTGTATCTCTCTTTTCTTTCAGTGAATGATAGTGTCTAGAAAGGGTATGTCCCTTCAGGAGAGAGGTGCCAATGTCCAACCGGCCTAATAACAATCCAGGGGGGTCACTGCGACGTTCACAGAGGAACACTGCTGGGGCCCAGCCACAAGACGACGCAGTAGGAGGAAGGTATGACTGTTATTTATGACTGTGTTCTAATATATAAAAGCAAAATGGATGTGATTTAATTGAAGTCTTCCACCCTGCAGTCCAAGCACTGAAACTTAGTGAAATGTTTTTGCCCCTGAAATGCTATCTGTACTGTTATTGCATGGGATGAAAACATGGATAACTGGCTATCATGCATGTTCAGCATAGCAGTAGTAGCTTTATGGGGAAAAAGCATAACTGAGCTGTATTTCACAAGTAACAGGTAGTTTCGAATTCATTCCCCCTCTTCCTTTCTGGGTAACAAAACTATGTGGGGGAATGGGACAGGGACACTCTGGTATGTGAAATTTGGGAGTATCTGTGCCCTGTCACAGAAGTCTGAGTAACTGGCACCTCTGTGTTGCCTGGTGCTGCATATTAATCCTGTGCACATTTGAATAATTTAAGAAAAAAAGGCTTGCCATCCTTTAATATACTTGTACTTTGAGTGAACAAGTGGGCCAGGTTGTATTTGTTCTGTAAGTGGTTGGCTCTACAATGCAGAACAAAGAAGATCCTTGAAACTTATATCTGGATGCTGACTGTATAATTAATGCAATGTCCTTTAAGGAATTAAGAGTCTTCATCTGAGTGTAGCCTGTATGGATAAGTCTCCCTTGAATTTTGTTAAAATATTAGTCTAGTGAAGAAAGGTTATAGTATTATAGTAGGCAGCATCTGTCTGTATTCTACTTCTTCAGGTGTTTCTGGTGCAGTCATTTTAATGTATGTATCTTGGCCTTGGGTTTTTTGGTATAAGAGTATTGTGCCACTGACCTGCAATATTTTAAAACAAAAAAGTTTGTTACTGTGAAGAAATCAGGCCATAACATATAATGAAGACAAGGTGTATTTCTTACTAGTACAAAGTCTGACTGAGAACAAGATCACTGTTGAATAGATGAAGGAGAACAGCTGTTCTTCTAAGGAACCTTGTGGGGAATAATTCAGTCTGCAAAACACAGCTTCACTTTTTTCTGAACTGGTCTACTGTACAAATGGAAAACCAGATGATAAACACAAGGTTTCTGTCCTGGGCTTCTGCTGTAGCATAGAGAGAGGAAAGTTGCTGTGTTATGTAGCTGATTATTTTGCAAGCTAGAATTGCTTTGGAGAATACCTGTTTAACTGAGGCACAGTGAACCTTTCATTCCATTCTGTCTGTTCCATGTTACCTCTATATCTGAATGGATGTTGAGGTTAGATATTGCCCTACCAACTCTTTTCTTTACACTGAATTTGGCCTGGGGTGAATAACCCTCTGCCTAGAATAAATAATTAGAAGCAAGTTATTTGGGCATGGTGTGGGGGGTTCTTCTTCAGATATCTACTGTTTATTCAGATTTTATAGCAGAATGCAAGACAGAACCTCTACAGCAAGTCAGACAAATTGAAGAATTTTAGGGGTAGCACTGTTCTCTTGTGAGAAAGTTACTCATCTGGTGTTTTGGTGTATTGTGATCTGCTACTTATGCTATCACACAGTGATTTAAGATGCAACTTGTCTTAAGATGTCTGCACCTCTTCCACTCCTCACCAAATCTGTGTCCATCAGACTTCCAGGAGCAAGACTGTACTGCACTCTTGAGCTATGTTAGACCTTTATTGGAGCCAAAGCTCTTTGCTTAGTAACGAGGATGGAAGCTTAAAGTCTTCCTTGAAAATGTGGTCTCCCCTACCTTTCCATCTTTGAAGAAGCATGTTTGGTTGGCAAAGTGTATAAAAAGACCTGGATAAAGCATGGTGGTTAATATAAAATTTATAATGATTTCAGTTTCTTCTGCTGTCTTCTGTATCTCCTCTTCAGTAAGCTGCTGAGCAGAAATGGCTATTGTACAAGGAATGATATAAGACATCTATAGAGTCCTTGAAATTTTTTCTAAATTAAATGGAGGTAGACAGGCACTCAGGTAACAGTCACTTACTCTCTGGTTGCCTGTCTTTAGACATAAGCATCAGGTCACATCCTTCTATGCGTCTAGTATGCAGGGGGATATTGTGTTATAATTCTGCTGCTGAACAGCACATAGACATATCTAGAGATCACAGCTTGATATACCCTCTTCATTATGCCTTGCTGTACTCTGGTGATACATGCTGCTTTAGCTGCTGTATCTAAAAACAGCCAACCAACCCCAAACCAGTGAACAACTTCTTCCCCTACCCCAACACACCTCTTCCTACATAAGTTTTCTTGGGGGCACCTGAGACACGAACATTTTCAGTCATTTTTTCTTGCATTTGTCATCTGTAAAGTGAAACGCTTCCATTTCAGCTGTGAAATCATTTAAGTAGAATGAACTAACTGTAGAAAGACCCGTTTCAATGATATGCTCATGTTGTGCAAATAACTGTGAACTTAAGATGCATCTATGTTAGTATTTTAGTTTGTTTGGAATGTTCTTTTGAAGCAAGCCTGTTATCCTCACCTGCTGTGCTTTGGCTAACATCATGGAATAATCTTGGAGTGATTAAATTGGAATTGTTTTGGATGAAACTAAACTGGAAGTTGTGCTCTAGGAGAGCAGTTCATGCATCCTGGTCACTTGTGGTTTTAATCTGGCCTGCTTTGGGGTAGAAATCATAGAAGTGTATAGAGATGGTAATGGCAACTAGCTTGCTTTACAGATTTTCTTTTGTTGATTTGTACTACTTGTTGATGTCATTGTGCAGACAATGAGATGTTATTCACCTGCTTCTAAATCCACTTTTTAATTAAAAAACAACCCCCAAAAATACACATACACACAGAGGAAAATTTCCCCTCTGCCCCCCTTGCTCCAAAAAACTAGTATTGTAGAGGGAGTTAAGCAGTAATGTGAGTCTGTAAAGGGTTGTTGCCTCATGCCTAAAATAAGCCACAAAGTTTATAAGCAAACTTAAGGGCCACACCTACTAAAGTGTTGGGGAAGGTTACTTCACTTTGGTCATAGATACGCAATCATAACCCTTCGAGCAAGGACAAGTTTTGATGCTGTCTGAACTTGTGTACTTGGTTATATTTCTGCTTTATATAAATAGCTTTCTAAATGGTGGAAATGCAACAGCTTTTTTCTTAAAGCTGTCTTGTGGCTAAGGTGCATGCATTTTCAAAATACAAGTTAAGCAACAAAAGTTTGCAGTTTGTGCAGATTGTCACTCGTACCATGATTTTAGGCTTTAATGTGAAGTCCACAAATCTAATGTGAGTGGTTGTATAGCCAAATGGTAACAGCCTTAACTTTGTCTCTTACCCTCTGACTGGAGTGAACACTGCAATAGACTTCAGCTGAGGAAGGCGTTAAAAAGGAGAGAGGCTGGAGAGTGACATCACTTCTAAGCTGAAATGCTAATGCATGTCCTTCTATAGTCTTTGACCTCTTTGCAGCTTAAAGGCCTTTTGTTAACTTATCAAGTTAGCTTGCTCAGTGGCTACCAGTCACTTGCATGAAGACTTTGGAAATTAACCTGGAAGCAATGCAAACCTGTTTTCCTCTAGACTGGGCTTATTTGATACCAATCTAATAACATCTGTACTTGTAGTTGAAATGAGTGGGGGAAATGAGTTGAAATGAGAGAGTGTTTTCTGCTGGAGTTTTACTAGCAATTTTACACTCAACACAGTAACCTCATAGGACATTTGAGTGTTTGATTTTTACAGTTGCCTTTTTTTAAAAAGCAAACTGATGCTAGGCTCACAGGCAGTGTAGAAAGATTGTTGTAGCACAAATTGGAAGTAAACTTAGCATCTATGATATGTGGCTTTCTTTAAAAGAAGTGAGGTGTGTGTTTGAAAACAGATTTGTAAACTGGTGAACTGTTTTTGCTCTCCATGTATGCACATAACCAAACTGGCCTTGGTGAAGTTGGACTAATATGTCCATTTTCTATCATCAGTAGTGATGTTGAAAGAACTCTGTGCTTTGGATGACTCTGCTCTTGTGGATATTATCATTCTTACTGGTTTTACTACCAAATTGAAAAGTATTCAGTGTTATCCTCCTAATTTAGAGTTACTGATAGGATGGCACCTTCCTAAGTGTACAGCATGAACCCTTCTCTGAACTATCTCTTGCAGCACTTTCCACTAAAGGGTGACTCTTTGTAGGTTTGTAGGAAGCAATTATGGTACTAAAGCTTCCTTTTGTAGCAGTAAACCAAAGATGAGTGGGAAGCAGATGCATTAATCTGAGTTGGGGGGCAGGAGGGGTGGGGGGTAGAAGGTATTTACTGTCACTTTCTTGACTGTATCTATATTGTAACCATTGTGTATTGAAGAATTGTGCCCTTGTGGCTTAAGTTCCCAGTGATGCCATAGTATTTACTTTGAATGGGAGCAATTTGGAAGTGATATTGAGAGACACACAACAAGATCTTTTCTGAAAGTGGTGCAGTTGACTGTTCCTTTCAGTTATGGGCAGTTTCAGAATGTTGGTATGGAGTAATTGAAAAATAAGCACCTCTATTATCGCATGCCATTAAAAAAAAGAGTTAAAACAAGTAAGTATTCTAGTACATGGGACCACTTCAATCTGCTGATTGTCACTCTTCTGAAATCTTTAGAAACAGCAGTATTTAAGCAGGATATCAATTTGACATAAATGCTGTGGTGTTGCAGTTCTATGTGAAAGTATGATACTTCATAAAAATTGTGAAGTTTTCAGAATATAATATGTATGTGTTCTTTTGCATTTGAGGTGGAAGGCTAAATGAGAAATAATAGATCCTTGTTAGCTGCCTATATAGAGGGCATTGGTATAAACAGAATCTGCAAAACACTTTGGACTGACCTTTTTCAAATACTAAAGCAAGAAGAATGCTTTTGTCAGTTACCTTACTCCTGAACAAGAAGTAGGCCAAAAACGTTTGGTTTTGGACCAGTCTTGATATAGTAACTGTTAATATCTTACCTGAGACTTGTGTAAAAACTACACTTAATGTTTGAATCTGTGGAGAAGAAGATGGAGTATTTCTGAGGAGAGACAGTAGGTTTTCCTTACATGGTTTATTTAATCTGTGCTTTTGCTTTTATTTATCTCACTTTTGACAGAAGTAAAAGGGTGTTTGTTTAGTTTTGTAGACTTCATCTTTGGAAGCATTTAACACCTCACTTTTAGCTGCTGATGGACATGACTGTAGGTGAAATTTTGTCTATTAACTAACTTCAAAAGGTATTTTTTTTTAATATGTACAGAGTAACTCTTTGAGGACAGGTTCAAGTTGTTTTTTTATTACGGTTTTGCTAAGGAAGGCTAAGGGCTGGCAGTTTCCATGAGATTGTTTTTATATAAACACTGCAAACTAAATGGTGGGTCACTTGTCAACTTCTCTGTGTTACTCTGAATTGAGTGTCTGCTTGTGAATTGAAATGCATATCAGCAGACAGTTTTGTCCAGTTGAGTGAAGCTTTGGAGCAAGTCATGAAACTGTCTTTAAGTTGGGGGTGCGGATGGACCAGAAACAAGCAAAAAAAAAAAAAAAACAAACCCCAAAACCCAAACAAAAACGCCAAAACACTTGCAGGTGCAGCAAGGCTCAGTCTTCCTTGATTTGCCCTTGTGAATGGAAATGGATGAACAGAAGCTCATAAAAAATTAACTTATTTTTCATCATTAATGAGGAGCTTAGCCTCTCAAAATACTTGTTGCTGGAATATTTGTTTAAATGAGGCTTCTGAATGAAGGATACATTAATGGAAAAGAATAAAGAGCATGTAACTGGGTAAGTTATGAATTAAAGGCCTTGAATTATGGTCAAAAGTACTGGTACCTTACAACCTTTAACAAAAGTTAATCTTCCAGCTGCCTATGTACCTTTCATAGCACGCACTTCTGCAAGCATTGCGCTTTTGTTTCTAGCTCAGACTATTCTAACTACCTTTGTATGTAAGTTAACTTTTAACGAGACCTTAAACAAGCTGTGACAACCTTAACATAAATTGGGACAATGATACTTGTTAGTTGGTGTATGGCTAAAGTTGTCTTAACTCAATCCTGCAGTCTCTCCAAATTGTCAATCTGCTTGCTATCATACAGACCTTAGAGAAAGGGATTTAATGTCATGTTTTTAACTGACATGCTACTACATGTACAGTTGCTATTGTGTACCTCTTCTTTGCAACGCATACAAGGTGAATGATTAAACTCAATGAAAAGTGAGAGCACAGTGTAGGTCTTTAGAACAATAAAAAAAATCTTTGTCATTTGAACTCCTCATGTTTCTAGTGTAACCTTTCTGCTCTGGCTATGAGTGTTATTTCTACTGATAGTTAGATGGATAAAGAAAATAAAGCAAGTGCAAATAGTCTGCACGATACAGTATTCACGATCCCCAGGCTATGATTGTAGCTCTATTGGTCCATATAAATCGGCTGTTGGTATGAAATCATGTTTGTAAAATTTCTAAGAACCTGAAGGGTTTAAAGGTGAAAGTGGAGACGCCTGGAACAGGTGGAAACTCTTCAGTGGAAGATTTAAGTACTTGATGTTTTGATATATTGCTTTAGTTATATTTTAGTTGAAAAGATCTCCAATGGTTTGTGTTCTGTGAATACTTAAAGCACTAGGTTAAATCCAGTTCTGATTGAAGCAAACCAAAAATTTTAAGGTAAAATAGCCTTTTAAAATATATTTAGAATAAATGAACCCTGATCAGTTAGCTTACATAAAAAATGAGATTCATGCCAAGTGTAAATTATGTAATAACTCCTGTTCCTCCCATAATAAAAACATTTCAAGGGGAAAATTAAATTACACGCCTTAATCTTTTGTTGGGAGAAGGAAAATCTAAACACTCAAGATTAGGTGAAACTATTCCCAAGTTTACCTTGATGGATCTGCTATTGTGAGCTAAAGATCTAACTATTTTATTTCACTTGCTTTTGATAGCAAAAATGATTTCTTCTAGTATGAGAAATAAAAACAGATTACTGGAGTATGGAGAAGATGCTGTTAATCTGATATTTTCAGACTATTATGCTCTTAGGTGAGTCACAGGAAGTTTTGCATCTGTGCTGTCTAGGTCCATTCATCAGTTTGAAAAACTGATTAAATGAGAATACTTGGGGGGGGGGGGGGGGCGGGGAATAAACAGAGGAAGGAAAGTTTTCAAGAAAAACAGTCATGTTACAGAAGTTTTACCACTTAGCCTCTGTAGGCAGATAATCATGTGGTTGTCACTTAGGTGGTTAGGTGTGGGTTTTTTTGGTGGTGGTTTTTTTTTTTTTTTTTTTTGGTACTAAGGGTTATGTTAAAGTTCATGTTGAAATCATTAAGAGGATGGTGAAACTCCCTGGTCAATAGCAGGCTTAGGTCTGCCTTTGGTACTGGATTTCTGGCATTTGATTGGAAGAAGCTGTTTGAAAGCTTGTGGAACTCTTCTTCCTCTTCCACTTACTCTTTTGGCCTAAACATTTTGGTGTTTTGGGTCATGGGTTGGATCAGGACACTGAAATCTGAAGTTACATTTCTCCCCTTCCCCTATATGATTCAAAGATGTTTGCATAGCTCAACTCAAAGAACTAGATAGCCTAGGTTAATAGTATAAGCATGTACTCAGCAGTTGTTTAACTCTGAAACGTTGCTTCTTCCAGCACTGATACTAGGCTAGTTTGAAGCCTCATTAAAGTTAGCGGTGCTTGGGGTTTCAGTGTAGGAAGTATATGAGCAGTAGAGTTTTCCTGGTGGCAGCTGAGTCAAAACTGTGTTTTATCCAGGGAAGTACAAATAAGATGTCTCTTGCCTCGGCAGTTATTTATACTATGCTGTTTTAACTGCTGATGAGCTGTCCCTGAGTCTTGCAGATGATAATTCTGATTGGTTTTGAAGATAGGTGTGGAATATATAAAGATATAACTTAAGACTTAAATTTTATCTATGGTATAGTATGATCTTTGCCCTAAAGTCAGAGTTAATACAATACAGTTCTTTGCATACAATACAATTTTTTTGCATGTAGCTGAAAGCTGCTTGGAAGATCTGTTGTGGCTTCTTGATGTGAAACTCTTTCTCTGTGTGTCTTTTTCTGACATCACAGGTTTTCTGTCTCATCTGGCTGCCTTCCTTGCTAGCGTGCATTTCTTCATTCCTCTTACTTCAGCTGTTACCAAACGGCTCCCAGTCCTTTGAATTGGTGGATCTGCAGTCAGAAAATAACTGGCGGGGTTGAGTTTTCCTACTGAGTCGAGCTGGTTGCATTCCTATTCTGAGCAATTGATTTTGTTAAACTCAAGAGCCAAGAGACAAACTTTTAAAAACTTGTAGCTGGATAAAGTCTTAACACATGAAATCTTGAGGTTGATGAGTATGTATCTGTTTATGAGAAGACATCTTTGACAGGTGCTCTAATCTTGTGCCTTACTGTGCTACCTTAATGTTTAAGTGAATAATTCTGTAACTGCACAACAGAAAAAATTGAATTTTATCTGCACAGCTCAGATGTGAGAATGTTGTATACATCTAAAACTACTAAATAATCATGCGCTTTACAACGCAGTTAAAATGGTAGTGATTTGTAACTGTACCAGGTGATTCTTTTGAAATGTCGCTTTGATGTTAGGTGTTGATATGTAAAAATCTGAAGCTATAAACTACTATTTATAAATGGTCCAAAAAGCAAATAATAGTTCCACCTGCGGGTTTGTATGTGTCTTGGAATCCTGATAGCTTTCTGTTTTGACTTTCTGCTGACAGGTCACATTTTGGGCAGGCAAAACATAAGGCACATAGCCCTCCTGAGAGTAGAAAATCCATTTCAAAGACACCCAAAGTGCAGTCTAATACTACTTCTGAACAGTCCAAGGGACACTTTTCTAAAAGGTAATTGCACTTCATATTCATATGTTAACCAGTGTTATGAGCTTCACAACTGTGTATAGTTATACAGAGTGCTTATGAAATGTATGACTGATAGATTTTTAACTAATCCAGGTATTGCATTCAGTGGATAGGTTTCAGTGTTTCACGTTCTATTTTTGTTTCTTTTTATAATTTACCAACTAAGAGCATTACATCAGTGATGGGGAGGAAATGATTTCTGCGTAACTAGTACTGGAAAACTTGCACAGTCTTTCTCCTCTTCCTACTTCATGTGGGGGGAAGATTGCCCAAGGAGTTCTGAGCAATGTCCAGTATGAATTGAAACATTTAATAATCTAAAGTATGCCTGTGTTCAGGGTAGTAATCTTGGTCGCGCTTTGACTGCCTTTTGTGTACTTCTGCTATACATGCACTGGAACAGTTTTCTATCATGTAGAAGGGGATTTTGCCATTTTTGTGTGTGATTAATTGCCATCGATTTCAAGATGGTGAAACTACCTTTTCATTAAGAGTCTTCCTTAACTAGAATCCAGTTATGACTAGTTATGCATGACTGAACACTCTTTACGCTCTTGTGGGACTTAGATTCTCAAACATTCAGATGATAGCTTCAAGGCTTGGAGTTTTTTCCTTTTTTTTATCAGTTCGACGTACCTATTAAAAAAAATCAGATAGTAAAATCTACCCAAGTTACCTCATATCTTCCTCATTAAAAAAAGCAGAGCACTGTGCAATTTGTTCTAATTTTCATGCTAGCGAAGATTTGCCATGACTGTTCTCATACAGGCATTTTTTTCTTGTTTCAATGTAAACTTAATAATCAACAATAATAATCTTACCTGATGTTTCCTTTATTATTAGAGAACGCTGACATTTATTTTGCAAAACTATTGCAACTGTGAGGTTTCTAGAGTTCAACATTAACACTGTTCTTGCTTACTTCTACAGAGGCTGTAGTTCATCTACTGTTTTAATACCACAACAAGAAGATCCAGAGACAGTCAATACTTCAGAAAAGGAAAAAACGGGGCAAGTGCCTAAGAAAGACAATTCTCGAGGAGTTAAACGCAGTGCTAGTTCAGATTACAGGAGGACCGATTCTCCTAGCTCTGCTAAAAGACCCAAAGCACTTCAACACACTGAAAGTTCCTTGGAAACTAAGAAGCCACATACTAAATCTAAAAGAAGACATTTAGACCAAGAACAGCAGAAGTCCACACAATTGCCATCAACAAGCAAGGCTCACACCAGAAAGGGTGGAGCTGCTGGTAGCTCCCGAAGTCTGAAAAGGAAAAGGACAGAAAATCTGTCTTGTATAAAGAGTGGTTCAGCAGTTGAATCAACTGGCGCTGAGGAGAAGTCAGCAAAACTCTCCAAGCTGGCTTCAAAATCAGTGACCTCAGCCAAAGCTGGGTGTAGCACCATCACTGATTCTTCTTCTTCAGCTTCCACATCTTCCTCCTCTTCTGCTGTTGCCTCTGCTGCTTCTGCTGTTCCTCAGGGTGCCAGAGTGAAACAAGGAAAGGACCAGAATAAGGCTAGACGTTCCCGTTCTGCATCCAGCCCCAGCCCAAGAAGGAGCAGCAGGGACAAA
Organism: Falco cherrug; assembly: GCF_023634085.1. Lineage (NCBI taxonomy): Eukaryota > Metazoa > Chordata > Aves > Falconiformes > Falconidae > Falco > Falco cherrug. The sequence continues at coordinate 16,287,984 of NC_073707.1, read as the reverse complement.
GAACAGAGTAAAACAGGTGGCTCTTCAAAGTTTGATTGGGCTGCTCGATTCAGCCCAAAAGTCAGTCTCCCTAAAACAAAACTGTCTCTACCAGGCTCTTCCAAGTCGGAGACATCAAAACCTGGACCTTCAGGACTACAGGCTAAGCTAGCAAGTAAGTCCTATTTTTGTGGAAGAATAAGCATGTATGTTTTAAAATAGTCTTCTAAACAAAAATTTCTATCGTTTTTAGTGATCTTCTTGTGATCTTCCTAAAGAAATTTACTTTTAGTGTGTTCTGCTGAGCTTTTAAGTAAAGGAGTGACTGAAATTATTTACAGCTAAAGCAAATTACTTCAATACAGTCAGTGTTCTATAAGTTTAATTTGCTTCTGTCTTGTAAATCAATATTAAAAAAATATGCAAAATAGTTGAGTGTTGTGATGGGAACATGTATGCTATAAAACTCTTGATTGTTCTTCCTGTCAGATTTCTGTTTTTCCTCTTTTACTTAAGCTATCTGTCCTGAAGTGGGGATGTTAAATGATTGAAAACAAGTAGATAATGTGATTTCTCGTTTCAAGCCCGCTTACCTCATTTTTCCTTACTGTGAGAATATCTTCTCTGATACTACTTCAAAACCAGTAATCTTTTAAACCTAGTGTACCTAGTGCCTCAGATGTTAGTCACTTTATCTTTTTGTTCTTACAAAACATGTCCTCTCTGCCACTGAATTTGAATAGCAGGCTCTGTTCTTGGAAATTGTCACTAAGAAATACAGGCTGTCTCCAAGCAGAGCACCTGCATCAGTGTGCAGATACCTTTGTGGCTCTGCTTTGAACAAAGTGGTTTTTTTTTTTTAAATGTGTTATGCTGCCTTTGTGTACTATATAACATGCTTATAACATGTATTCTTTAAAACTTGATTTAAGAAGTTGGATTCTTAAGCTTGCTTACTGTTGTTCCTTTCTCTGTGTATGGTCGCAAGTAGCCTGTCCCAAATGGGGCATGTCTATAGCTCATACTAATGCAGGAAATATGTGAAATAAACAAGAGCAACTGGTTGTCTTCCTGTATAAGCAATTTATGTGTAGATTTAATTGACCTAACAGGCTTGTTTTGGATAACTTGTGTGTCTGGAGTACTGATTCTGGAATGCCCTAACCTAATTGAGGAAGAGTAGCATTGGGGAAGGGGAGAGGAGTTACATTTTTGTAGCAAGCTTTTCTCTACCTGCTCCATGGTTCAAGACTTCATGGGTGATGAATTCCAGAGTCAAAACTCTGAATCCACAGAGTGGAATGAGAGGGAAGTGCATAGGAATCGGGCAAGAATGGGACTGACCCACCCACAAGTTCTTAGCTAAGTCTGTCACAGGCAACTTTTCAGCAATGAGGACAATCAACAGGGAGGAGAAAGAATTAACTCCATCAAGAGAGTGAAGGCAGCAAGTTACTGGCAAGTGACAAAATTTCAGCAAGTACTGAGAAGGGAAAGGGTGGGATAGCACAATGTAAAGGGAGTGTGTGGAGAATGACTTGAAAAACAGCATTGAGAAGATGAGCCTAAACTGTCTCCACAAAGAATGTCCTGAGAAAGCTAGCTTGACTGGCTTTAGCTCTGTCATGACTTGAAAGTGATCTCTTGCAAAAAGATAAACTGAAGTTGAACTAAGACATTCAAGTGTATGTCACAAAACCAAGTTGGTATGGACTATAAGGCTTGTGTGTATATGTATAAAATGTCACCAGTAGGGGACACAAAGCATGGTGAGGAATGCTTCTAGACTCAGAAGTTACTTTCTCTAGATGGTGTCCCAGTTTGAGGGGGAAAGAAAAGTAGTAACAGGTGATGCTAGAAGTCTGAAACATCTGATTCCTCTTCATTTTACTGTAGATTGCATCAAAACTTATTCCAATGGTTATTATATTGAATATCATTGCTATACTGAATACCACTTTAACACTTCTATTCTAGGTTGAGTTCTTACTTTAACTGTGTTATTTTCAAATAGTCTCACTGTTTGAAAAATAGTGCATTAGAGCTCTTTGACAACAGATTGAAGTGATCTTGGAATCAACGGTAACTATTAGTGTAGAGCTCTTAGAGGAAAAGTCTGTCATACAGCTTCAGTAACTCAAATGTTGGGACAAATACTTTAACAAAATACACATTTTGGATAATGTTGAGAGGTGTCAAGAAAGCAGTAAGAAAATAAACCTCCAGTGTAGGTTTTTAAGGAAGAATGGTTAAGTTCAAATTAATTTTCTGTAGCACGCTAGTACCCTTAGAGGATAAGGAAGCAGGAATAGATGATTTTTTCACATGGATACTAACATCCTAGAGCTTTCTAAAGCAGTAAGGCAAAGTGATCTAAATTATTGAGAGGTGTATAGCTCTCTGCCTGGAAACGTGTCCTTAGAAGTCATAGTAATCCTGTGTAGAAAGTGAAAGCTAAAACTTGGTAGGCTTGCATAGGAGCATAATATCAAACAGATGTTTGAAATGGGGCTTATAGAAGTAGAGGCAGATAAACCAAAAACAAAGCTGCAAGCATAGCTCTTCAAGGAGCTGCAAAAATTGCAGGAAAGATGATGTGTGTGAGTGGTTCTAGGAAGAAAAGTGGGAAGAGAGGGGAGATTATTCTTGCTAGTACATGGTCAGTCATGTCTGTATAAATGCAGTGCTGTTCACTGTGGGGTATTGCATTTCAGGAAGTACAAAAGAATTATTAGTAGTTGTGGTCTTTAAAGAAAAGCCAGAAGAGCTGAGCTGTCTTAGTCTACTGAAGAGAATGAGGAGAGAAGTGGTTGCCATCATTGCAGAAAACTTTCACCTATTGGAGGGCAAAACCCTGAGGTTTCTTGTCTGGTCCTCACTGGATAATTAATAGGTGTTAAATGCAGCCGAGGTGACTTCCAAGGTTTTCAGCTGTACAGCAATCTGTAATTGAGCAGTGATATCACTGAGTAACAGCCGTAGAACTTGTTGGAAGAGCAAAAACAGGCTAGACTAAAGTTTTTCATCTCTCTTTTTGTAGCTGAATATTTTTTGACAGGGGAAAAAAAGCAAGTTCCATGTTTTGCTCTCTTGATTTGACTATTTTGACATCCCTTTCAAGCCCTATATTTTGTAGGGGCTTTTTTACAATGTTGCAAATTGGGTCATCTCACTGATTATGTAACAGTATAAAACCAAGCTTAATTGTGTCTCTGTTGTTATGGAGATCTTTACTGTCCTTTGTGTGTGGTGTCTTGTGGCCCTTAAGTAGGAAGAAGCTGGCAGTGATGACTAGGACAGCGATGAAGGCAGGGTAACTTAGCACAGCTGTCCCTGACTGAGAAGTCTCTACCTAATAGTTTAAGACCCTGGGGGTGGCAGTGGGCAGAGCTGGAGAGGTTATTGGGGTATACTAGAAAGCCACATGAAGGTGAACACAAGAGCCTGAATGATGTATGACTCTTGGCTTCAAGGGATTTGGCAGAAGTGAGGAAGAAAAGAATCTGAAAATAGCTCTGGAACAGTTTATTTGGGGTTGTGGGTGACAGTACTGTCTCTGTGATGGTTGTTAGAGCCTTAAGAATTGTGGGTTTAGGATTGAGGCAATAAGGTGACTGGCTTGGAGAAGGTTTAATTGCAGTGATGGGCTCTGTGGGGCTATAATAGAGCTGGGAACATCTGGGTTGGTACTGAGGGAGGGGAATAGTGGAGTATTAGAGCAACAGGAGGCTGTCTAGTTTTCCCTTGCCACAACTATTTTCACCCCATCTTTATTGCATGAGGAGGAGAGCAGCCCAACACAGGAGCCAATCTGGAGTCTAAACTTGCAGTTTGAACAAGTAAATCTCTACTGATTATCTTTCTGAACTGCAAAATAAGGGCTTTTCAGGTTACGGACTGTAAAAGTTTGACTGATTTTGTTTTGGCTTGGGGAATACACTCAGACTTCAAGTGAATGCAGTACAGCTGCATTCAGGACTTGTTTCTTTCATGCAACAAAAAATGCTTTTTTAAAAAAATGCTGACCAGAAAACACACTTAAATGTGAAGATGTTCTTAAGATTTTTTTGTTTGTTTTGTTTGATTTCTGTTAGGCTATGCTGTTTCAGGTTTAGCCTGTTTGGGTCTATTTTCCTTCTGAGTCATTAACATGAGTGTTTGGCATGCAAATAGGATGATGTCATGGCATCAGCAACAGATCAGTTTGCCATAAGGAAACCTATGCCTGTGCTCTAATTCTGAAGCTTATGCAGTTACTGAATATGAACTGCTTAAAGATAATTTTCTTCTGGTTTATTAAAAGTCCATCTCTGTTCATAAGTCTTACTAGCTCTTTGAAACAGATCTCTTGATAGTTCTGTGTATTACAGAAATAATGTTGAATAAACAGCTTCTGGAGATGAATGTCAAACCAATTCTGAAAGCCCTTGCTATCTATGGCAGTGTGACTGGTGTTGTCCTTCGTCAGGCAGTCACAGGGCATCTCTCTGAATGTGGGTTTTGCCCTCTTTGCCAGCGAAGGCTGGGGGCTGTTAGCCTCCTGCAACCCCTATAGATACAGGACTGACTCAGGCAGGAGTGCACGTTGGCAATGTGTTAATGGAGGATGAAATTTTGGTGACAATGTGAATGAAAGGATGAAAGTTCAGTCCAACGCTGAAGAAATTGGCAGTCCTGAGGTTTTAGGTTCATGTATGTGCCCTTGTAGATACATCAGAGGTAGAGAAGTAAAGACTTGGGAAGAGAAACATGCAGTAAGAGCTGACAAGGAGAACATTATTCCTGAGCAGCGGGAGAAAATGAGCTCAACTCTTCTGGGTGCTCAGGCTGTGATGTAACATACAACTCATCCACCAAGCAGTAACTGGGTAACTCTTCCTATTTTCTAAAACCCTCTTATTGAGGTAATTCAGTTTAAAGAGGTGGTTGGCTAATTTAATGACTCTTACGGAAAAGGACAACCTATTTCACAGCTTCATTGCCCTACTGCTTCCTGGTGTCTCTGCTCATCTGACCCTTGTTAAGCAAGCTCAGCTCACCGAACTGGCAGAATACAAATGGAACGAGAAGGCGTATATGTGGTGTGCGCTCTGTGCATCTAGGAATCGGTTTGGGAGCAATGAGAGATGAGTGTACCAAACTGTTAAACAAGAGTAAGCTGTTAAGCTAGCTCTGCTGTTTTGTGAAACCTTTGCCCTTAGAAGAAATCCTTTTTTGATATAAATCCAGTCAACCTTACTTCACTTAGAGTGGATGTGTGGTGTGTCATTGATAGTCTGTTATTAAGCTGATAACAAGTTACTTAATATTTAGGTCTGACTACTTGAAAATCAGTACCCACAGATTTGAAGTAGTAAGTGGCATGCTGACATAAAGAATTAAAATGTATTTTTAAATTTTTCCACTGAATTACTACTGTAACAGGGTGACTAACTTATTTATCTAAAGCAGGGGTCCTCAAACTGTTTAACCAGGGGGCCGGCGCGCGGATGAAGTGGCAGGCAGTCATCTGCGGCTGTTTGGTTCCCCTCCCCCCCCCCCCCCCCCCCCCCCCCCAACCCCCAGCGGGGGGTGTCTGTAAATACCGGGGGCTGGATTGAGGACCCTGGGAGGCCGTATCCGGCCCACGGGCCGTAGTTTGAGGACCCCTGATGTAAAGGTAAAGCAAAAGCACATCTCATTTAGAACTTCACCATACTGTTACAGGTACCGTACTGAGTAGCGTGCTTTTCAGTATACATAATATGAACTCAGAGTGGTAATCGTGTTTTACTCGTGGAGTAATGCAGTGCTATACCTAGTGCTAGTTAAAGCATGCATTTTCTGTTGTAAAATATAACCAGCTACGAGGGGTAGTTTTGTATCTGTGCGCTTCTACAGCTTAAAGGCTTACGTAGCTATGGCATGGGGTCCTGCTACAACTGTTTCAAACTGGTTTTCTCTTACATATCTATAACATACTCCCCCCACCCCATGTCTTATGGATATAAATAGGATTCGAGTCATCATGTATTTTTGTCATAGCAACTTAAATTTTGGGTTTGAAAGCGTGTGTAGTAAAAATATTATATTTTTTTTAATATTTGAGAAAGTTACATATTTTGTTCTGTATATACAGACCATCTGAAGCTTCAGGTGACTGGCCGGCTTTGGTTTAGTGCTTGGTGCCTGTTAAGTACAAAACCTTGTTGTTTTCCCAAGGTTGCCAGATTTCTTGAGTTAGTAAATCAGGTGTGTGCTAATACCTAAATATCAGGTTAACCTTTATCTCCAGGGAATTCAACTGCACACAGCATTGTGGTGTTGTGTCTAGCATAGTGTTTGAAAGGACTATAGACCAGGTCAGTAATAGTTTTTCAGATCACTTTTCCTTTCCTGTTAAATACGCAGTCAGAAGCTCCGTAGTGAACATGTCATCCCTCAGTACCACAAGGCAGCATTCCTGAAACGTTTTAGGATTAAGGAAATAGACAGGAGCCAGTTTGATAGGTAGTGTGCTCAAAAAACATAGCACTTTGCTATCTTTTTATTTCTGCTTTGTTGCCAGAAGGGGGAGCAGTGGTCCAATATTACCATCTTTTCAAATTTATTTACATCTGTTCTAGTAATAGTATCTCTAAAATGAATGTTATGGGGTTCTCCTTTACTTTATTTATTATAGAGATGGGGGGACGGAAATGTTGAGCTGGGTCTGATGAGGATTTTTAATTTTTGACCTTAACTATCAGCCTTCTGGTTTGGAAGCTGTTATTATAGGATATTTCAGCTTGATAATAACCTTGCTTATTATCAGAGTATGTTGTATTGCATGGGGGTTTTGTGTGTTTAAGGTTTACCTGGTTCTGCAGTGAGATGTGTCATCAGAACAATGGCTTTGTGGCCTAGAGCAAGTTAATATCAGTTGGGTCAGCCTCCCAACAGTGCAAATGCTTCTAAATTAAAAATGTGAACTCCTTTTCCAAAGCTGTGAAGATATGCTTGGTTCCTTGCCTCAAGAAAGCCCTTTTGACAGTGAGAGGGGTTGAAGAGCTGTAGTTGAAATAGGAGCACAAATAATACACATCACAGATCTCAACACTGGCAGTGTTTGATTCCTGGAGGGGCGCATGGTTTTGATTTAAGGTAGTTATTCTTAAGCCACACTAATGTGAATAAAACTGACTGAAAATTATGATTTAGCTAGTGAAAAAGATTAAGTTTATGCTGCACAGATTTACTGGGGGGGAACAGATGCCACCACCACTGCTCTCCCCACAATGTAATTTCTCCTTTTCTCTTTGTCTAAAGCTGAAGTGTCATTTTTTTTTTTTTTTTAAAAAAAGTGGTTTGAACATAAATAAGTGGAAATAATAAACTTGTATCCTGTAAGGTGTTATCTGTTTAGCGTGAGAGACTTGGAAGCTTTTCTGTAACTGTAGTGTGTAGGTTAGGAAAAGGTGTCTAGGTAACAACTTCAAGTTTAATATTACTTGTTTCAAAATAATGAGTAAAAGTAAATACCTGAGCATTTCTCTTAGTAGTATAGCAATTAGTCTAAGGTAACTAGAAGCTAATGTGGGCTTATTGTGGTTCTTATGTTCTTCTACACAGAAGTTTCCTGTATGTAGAAGTTTCATTTCTCTGTAGAACTGCTGTGTATTTAAAAACTGATTTCCTCACGATTCTTAAAATATTATGTAGGTCTAAGAAAATCTACGAAGAAGCGCAGTGAATCACCACCTGCTGAGCTCCCCAGTTTGCGGCGGAGCACACGGCAAAAGACCACGGGCTCCTGTGCTAGCACCAGGTAAAACATTAAGATAATGAAACGAGATTACTGCTGTGGTTGACATGAATGTTGCTTCCATACATAAAACCTGAGCTTGTCTGTCTCTTACTTAGCTATTGTAGAATTAGCTGCAGCTTTTCAGGCCTGCTGGGTTACTCTACACACCACTGTTATGGACAGCGCATAGAATGTGTCACTGTCAGACCTTCAATAAGTCCCTCAGCTGTGGGGGTGAAGGGGAAGATGCATACAAAGTCTATATCACAAGTTTAAGTAATTCTTTCCTTAGGGAGGTGGTGATTTTAAAAAACAACCACTAAACACAAAGAGAGCATGTGCTGAACTCCTGTCATCATGAAAAATAAAATAGATTACTGTTTTGAAAATTAAGTACCACACGGGAGTCTGTTTTAATAGTGTACATTGTTAAGCTGACTCAGCTGGTCAGCAGCTGCATCTGAACAATACTGCAAATATTGAAGAAGTTAATTTATGTTCTAATGCAGGGGAGAACTAGTCCTGAATTAATAATTTTAAACAGCTGGTAGATTAAGTGGGAGAGGAGAGTAAATGTCTTGTGATGCAAAAAATTTTTGTATATTTTTGTAGTTGCGTATATTCTGAAGCTAGACTTGTGACACCTTAACAAGCTTTATTTTTTTTCTTACGCCTAAACTACTTTAGTAGTTCCAGTACAACTGTACCCTCTTCCATGAGGGGGGAAAAAAAAAAAGCTTCTGAAGTCTATTCTGTCGTCAAGTGTGCATTTGAATTTGACTGTTTACTTTGTAAGCATATGTATTTGTAGTGGTGATGACAGTAGTGTTTAAAAAAGCAAATTCAAAGCAATTTGTGCTCTCAGACTTGTTCCGGCACTGAAACCCAAGTTGAACATCAGAGTTCTCTTTGCTTCCAGTATTTTAGAACTTACTAGATAGTTACTCTGCCATTGAATTCTCCAATGTGTATGTGACTTGTAACTAACAGTTACTTTAATTGTGCTCATTTTTACTGTTATATTTTAGTAGACTGCTTTGTCTTGAAGGGTATAATGTAAGAACCTAACTGTGTAATGCATTAGTATAAACAAATGGCTACCATAGTGCAGGGCCTGAAGGGTAAAGAGGAGTTGGATAATTTTGTGAAGGTGGATTCTCACACACATCTGTTAGATGGCACAATTTTATGGTCATGATCCACATAAATGCTATGTGGTTTTAGGTAGTCTCACATCAATAGATCTCCTGTCTTAGTTCATGAGATCTGAAACTTTGTTTTTTGAATCTTTAGTCGGCGAGGCTCTGGCCTGGGTAAAAGAGGAGCAGCTGAAGCTCGCCGACAGGAGAAGATGGCTGATCCTGACAACAACCAGGATGGAGTCAATTCTTCAGCTGCACGTACAGATGAGGCACCCCAGGGAGCTGCAGGTAAGAAGAAAATCCAGCTGAAGCATTTTTAGTGTAGTTGCTGATATAAACTTCTCTGCATTTAAAAATAATTAAATAGATGAGTTCTGGGGAGAAATTGTTGAAGCTGGTACAGCTGGTAAATAATTCTGGAAGACTTTTGAGAGGGACATTTACTCTTGAATCTGGTCTTCTGGATATCTGGTACATGCTTCAGTTACGCTTTTTTTTTTTGTAGTCTCCAAACCATGTCCAATAAACCAGACTTTAGTTTTCGGGCATCTACCTCTTTCTTTTTTTAAAGCAGCTATATCTGATGCTACGTAAATTACTGTACTGCCAACTGAAGAGACACCAAACTGTTCAGAATACAGAACCATGCATTTACCTGTAAAAGCTCTTTTTTGTAGCTACTCATAAATATTATACAAGTTTTCTTGAAATTGCAAGCATGTCTGTACTGGAGAAATTTGTAACAAATATTCTTACTTGCACAATTCTGTTAAATGGTACTTCATTTTACATCTGGTCATAATCAGGAGTGAGTTCAGAGGAGCTTTCCAGCTATTATGCTGGATTGTAGAAAAAGTCAGAAGTTCTCTCCTTAAAGCTAGCTAGTACAAAAAGTCAAAATTTAGAGAAACTAAATGCAGCATGACACTCAATTAAGAGAAATATAAATTTACCTAAGGATACAGGTAAACTTTTCTGAAAGATAATTAGCTCATCTAGCTGTATTCCCCACCGCGCCCCCCCCCCCCGTAGGCTGGTATATTTAAAATTACAATTGTACAGTAGTATGATGGTGGTAGTGTTAAATGCAGGGCACTCTTCTGATGGTGGATGCTTTCGCCTTAACGATAGAATTAGTGCAAATTTTGTAGCTTTAAGGCACTGTAACTTGCTTTAATCTCTACCTTATTTCTTTAGCTTCTAGTTCTGTTGCTGGGGCTGTAGGTATGACAACCTCTGGAGAAAGTGAGTCAGATGATTCTGAGATGGGAAGACTACAAGGTATAAAAGTTTTTTATTAATTTACCTTTTTTTGTTTGCAGCCTATAAATAGCCATATCTACCCAAATTCTGTATTATGTGCAGTGGGAAGGCTGTATTTTTGTTTCTCTCTATGTGAATGTGTTGCTTTGCTTACAGTAGTTCTGAAGTACGGAGTTACAAGCCTTAATTCCCTAAAGATGCAAGAATTTGGAAGTAGTGTCTGGAGTGGCTGGCGTAGTGTCCTTACTCATTTACATGGTGTATAATACACTACTGTTGATGATTTTTCAGGAGGAGTTGGGGGGACAGAACAGAGAAGTCAGTCCTATTAAATGTGTAAGCTCAAATATGAAAATAAATCTCTGCAAGAATGTTTTCAGTTGACAGGCCAGGTTAGCACTACTGTTACTCTGCCTGCTTCTGGATAACATTTTTTTTTGTGCTTGTCACTGATACCCATGTTTGCTCTAAGCTTTGACCAAAGAAAATCTAAATGTTCTTAAAATGCTTGCTTTTGTGCTTGGGCTAAAGGATTCAGGTTTTAAAAAACCTGAGAGTACAGGCGGGTATAAACTCAGTTTGCATGCCCTGCAACTGTTTTAATGATTCTGCCACTATGTCGCAAGGAATTCTGAGATAAAGATCTCTTTTGCAAATGACAGGTTTCATTTAATCTGGATATTTAATGTGGAAATGAGTGCTGTGTCACTACCGGTTCACTTGTTTATAGTCCTCAGTAAGCATAGGTATGCATTAGGAATATTGAGCTAAACTGATTTTTACGATTAACTATAACTATTAATCTGCAGTAGTCATGGTTGCTACAGTAAAGCTCAGAATCACCCACTTAAGCTAGATTAAGTAACTGAGAAGTATTTAAAAACAAAGCTAAAATCCCACCCTAATATCTAGCAGCGTTCTTCCCTTTCATGCTCATCAGCAAATAAAGCTGTGAACCTTTTTTTTTAGTGTGTTTTTTTTAGATTAATACTGCCATTCAGTTCCCATAAAATGTGAAGATAAGCTTAACCTGTTCTACGTAGTTTGAGTTCAGGTTTGAAATTATGGGCTGGTATATCAGCTACTCTAAATCTAGAATTATAACAATTTAGTAGACCAGATTTCTTCTGTGAAGTATATCTCTGGAAACTCAGTGGGTGACTTCTTAAAGGACCTTAATGCTCTAATGCATACAAAAATGAGTTATTTGTTCCCAAAGGTCATCTTTTTGGTGTTTTTTTAGAAACTGAGGTAGCTGCAGTCATCTAATCCTAACCCTTCTTTCTTAAAGTATCAAAATTCTAGTAGTCTTATAGCATCATGGAATTTAAGCTTTTAAAAATATACGTAGAAGCTTTGACAATGGCTGTTATCCTCTGTTTGCTTTTAGCTCTATTAGAGGCTAGGGGTCTTCCTCCTCACCTGTTTGGCCCTCTTGGTCCTCGGATGTCGCAGCTCTTCCACAGGACAATTGGAAGTGGAGCTAGTAAGCAAAGTTTGTCTAATTTGACTTAATTCTTTCCACTTCCAGACTAGCAGAATTCAGCCACTAGTGAATTCTAATATTTGTATTAGCTTCATAGTTTAATATTTTACGTGTTGGAGACTTGTATGTCATGATAGTGCTAGACCACTGGTCAACGATATTGATTTGCTTGTCTTCCTGTAAGGAAGAGAAATTTGCTTTAGCCATATTTCTTTTCTTTTTCCTTTTTTGGGGCATTCCTGTCTAGGTGGGGAAGGGAGGGTTCTTGCCTTTTTACCCCTTCCTTATCTTTTTCTTTTGCATGATGGGCTGCTTAACAAAAGGCCTCTTCAATCCCCTTGGGTTTTTTTGCTAGCTTTAAACAAATGCTTAAGGTAGCTTTAAAACTGTCAGTAGATGTCAGTTCTAAGTATGTTGTTTATAGTTTCAAAAGCGTCTTAGGTTTCAGAAAGAAGTAATTTCCTTCAGACAGTGTGTCAGTGAGAACATGGGTCCTTAGTCTTACTCCACCATGTCTGCGTTAAGCAGCTGGATAAGATGCATACCTTCTAGTCCAAGTCTGTTTGGCTTCCCAGGAAAGCCAGAGGCAGCCTGTTACACTGCCTGCCAAGAAGAGGATGGGTCTTACGGATACACCCATGTGCTATGTTATCCAGGGGGTGTGTTGAAAAGTCCTTTGCTTTGTAAAGGTGGAGTGGTGTGGGTTCTTGACACCTGCTGCAGGTTGGCATGATGGCTATGGTGAGCAGTGTGGTGGACTCCCTGTGCTGACCAGTCTGCAGTGGAAAGACAGATGAGTGAGATTTGGACTCCCTTTTCTATTCCCCCTGCCCCCTTTTTGTGACAGGGAAAGGAAGTGAAACTACAATTACAGAGGAAAACAAACTATCTCTGGTCTTCCACTCTGGCAGAAGTATAGCATAACAGTTCCCTTGAACACTTAAGTTTTCTAACATTATTTTTCCTAATCTTTTTTTCTGGATATCTAGGTTCTAAAGCCCAACAGCTTTTGCAAGGTCTCCAAGCCACTGATGAAAGTCAGCAACTACAGGCGGTGATTGAGATGTGCCAGCTGTTGGTCATGGGAAATGAAGAAACATTAGGAGGATTTCCGGTCAAGAGTGTTGTACCAGCTTTGGTAAAGATTAAATCTCGTATTTCTATTGGAGGATATAATATTTCTCTCAATATCTTGCTCAAATTACATATTCTTTATTTATATTATATATTCTTAGTGATACATATGTGTGTATGTGAATTTATCTATACATCTCATTATTTGGTTTTGAGGGCATGTTTTGCTAAATTTTGATAGTCCTATTAATGAATAGCTCAAGAATAGGTAGTGGCTTTTTTGAAACTTTTACTAAAATTCAAAGTCCTGAGTCAAAAGCTACCATACTGATTTGTGCCCCTTTTTATGCTGATATCTAGATAATTTTTACTGAACTAACAATACTCTTTTTAAAAAAACAGATAACGCTGCTGCAGATGGAGCACAACTTTGACATTGTAAGTGATTTGTAATGTTTTAAGATTTTTTTTTTTTAAATAATAAAATGTATCATCTGAACTTAAAACCAAATATCTGTATATTTAATAGATGAACCATGCGTGTCGGGCCTTAACATATATGATGGAAGCACTTCCCAGATCATCTGCTGTAGTGGTAGATGCAATTCCTGTCTTCTTGGAAAAGGTAAAATGAAATAAAAACAGTGTTCAACTAATCTGAGGGGATTTTATCTTTTGTTTTAACTTCAGGATATACCATTAAGATAATGGCTTCTTTTCATAGCTTACAAGGTAATACATAATGCTTGATAAGCTTCTAAAGACGTGTTCACTCTGTTTACCCCTTACTGAAAAGCACTATCTGATTCACTGAGAACTTTTTGTCTGATCGGTGTTGCAAGGATACTGTGTAATTATACAAACCGTTAACTCTTGGAGTAGCTATAAGCTGATCTAGCCTCTAAACTGGCTAGCTTGATTACAGCGAGCGGTATAGATGCATTAGCATATGTATCTCGGTACAGGTTAACTGTCCAAGTGTTAATGAGGATGATTATTTTTACAAACTGGTTTAGAAATTGATTTACAAGCTTTCTTGTCTTCTTGTAGCTGCAAGTGATTCAGTGCATCGATGTGGCAGAGCAAGCGCTTACAGCCTTGGAGATGTTATCACGCAGGCATAGTAAAGCTATTCTGCAGGCAGTAAGTAAAAAAGAAAGCAGTTTTACCTCTACTAGTTCTACACCTTGGTGCTCTTCTATGAAGATGAAATAAGAAAGCAAGTTCCTATGGTTTTGGCAGTACTGAGAGTGAAAATGTTTGTTCATTTTATTATAGGGTGGGTTGGCAGACTGTTTGCTGTATCTGGAATTCTTCAGTATAAATGCACAGAGGAATGCCCTAGCTATTGCTGCCAACTGCTGCCAGAGTATAACACCTGATGAGTTTCACTTTGTGGCAGACTCTTTGCCACTGCTTACACAAAGGTTAACCCATCAGGTAAGAAGCTATTATAAAATGGAAAGTTTTCATTTTGACCTGGAGACATTATTTTGTTCCTTAACAAATGCAACTAAATGGAAGGTTCCAGGTAATGTTTTTCTGTATTCTTGTGCTATTCTTCATTTCACCTACATCTTTTTGCTGAGAGACTACTTGAATCTTGGAGGCAGCTTTACAGAAGTCAAATGTCAGCTTTAGATGATGATTTGGAAATAGGAAGCACCATTCTTAGTTGTAGTAGGGACAAGTACTGACTCCTGCTCTCTGAAGAGAAGCTATGGCCCACAAAAGTAAGATTTCAAGAAATCTTGAAGTGGAATTTTTCTGGCAAAAAAACCCCAAACTTGAGTTAGCTCTTAATTAGAACAGTTGAGGTTGGAAGAGACCTCAGTTGTCTAGCCCTAATACCTTGCTTAAGCAAGGTCTACTAGAGCAGATTGCCCAGGATCATGTCCAGCTGATTCCTGCTGTATGTACTTCCTTGCCCCTAAAATATCTCTAAGGATGGAGACTCTAAGCTTTTCAGGCAACCGCTTAGTGTTCAACCACCCTTACAGTAAAAGTGTTTTATTATGTTCAGTTGAACTTTTTTTGAGTGTTTCAATGAACTTTTAACTAGAGCTATTTTTAGGGACGTCTTTACTGTCTTGGTGTTTTGGGATTTACTGTCTTACCTGCACTGCATGAAAAAATCAGGCTGCTTGTAGTCTGTAGAATGGTAACCTTCGCTCCTGCGTATTATCTGTATCTCCTGTTGCTTTGGCATTTGTGGCTCTCTTGCCTTTTGTTTCCTCCTTGTAGATTCCAAAAAGGATATTATAAATCTGTTTATTTGTCTCTAAAGGTCCCTCAAGTTATTTGTATTGTAAGTGTGGGATGTTTCTCAGGGAATATGCAGGAGCACAGCCTTATCAGGAGGTCAGTTTAGACTGTATAAACAAATTTAAAATTCAGACTTGTAATATTCCGTGAAATATGATTCATCTGGCCTTTTTGGAGAAATTGAGTGTCTCAAAATGACAGAATAACCTAATGCAAGTTAAAATATTTTAATTCAAATAAATACTTTTTTTATTATAGGACAAAAAGTCTGTTGAAAGCACTTGTCTCTGTTTCGCACGGTTAGTGGACAACTTCCAGCATGAGGAGGTAAGGGTGTGGTGTTTTGTTTCATTCCTTTTGGGGGCTGGATTTTTGTTTCCTTCTTCCCTCCCTCAGTTTCTGCTTATGGCTGATCTTTCAAAGACTAACACTTTCAATTTTGCTGTTCTCTCCTGAAGAACTTGCTCCAGCAGGTTGCTTCCAAGGACTTGTTAACAAATATCCAGCAACTGTTGGTAGTGACGCCTCCTATCCTGAGCTCAGGAATGTTCATCATGGTGGTGCGCATGTTTTCCTTAATGTGCTCCAATTGCCCTACACTTGCAGTCCAGCTTATGAAGCAAAGTGAGTTCTTACATTTTCGTATTCTGGGGGTCCTATTTAAGTTAATGCCTACAGTCAATATGGAACTCTGTGCCCTTGATTATACAAATATTGTGGTGGTCTTATTTTTCTCTCTGTTACTATGCTTCCCCTGGGTTACAAAGCTTAGTCAATCTTTTTTTGAAAGGTGGTTTTGTTTTGGTTTTTTTTTCCCCTGAGGGTTGTTTCTCCCTTTTCCTATCTCTAGCTGTTGTCACTGGAGTGCTTGCCTAATTTTGAGTCTGTATTAGCTGCACAAGTTACTCTCATTCGAACACAAGTTGAAGAATTCTTTTTGTAGCATTTACCAGGTGGGGGAAATGTGATTTAAGTACTTCTAAGGGAAGACATTAAGAAAAGTAACTGCTGTGTAGCTGTCTTAGTCCTTGCTAGTTTTCTTTTTCTCATTTTGTCATTTTTGACTTGTCAATTTTACCATTTTCTTCTGTGGCCTGTATATTGAGTGAAATTTCCCCTCTAGATGTCCCTTAAACCCCAGACCTGACAGCGGAAACATTTCTTAGAACTTTCAAAGAGATGTCTTCTGTCTTACTGTGTACTGTCTGTTGGGCAGTCGCTTTGGGCAGTGGCTCTACTACGTAGTGTCCAATACAAAATGGAGTCCATATTCTGATATAGGCAATCTCATGAATAATAATTTCTATAGATATTGCAGAAACACTTCACTTCCTCCTTTGTGGAGCCTCAAATGGGAGTTGTCAAGAACAAATTGACCTAGTTCCGCGAAGTCCTCAAGAACTTTATGAGCTTACTTCTCTTATCTGGTACGTTATGCAGCCGGAGGTTGTGAGTCTGGCTGGTAGGTTAAAATCCCTACCTTCTGTGAAACGAAGGCAGTTTTCAGCTTGATGGACTTTATTGTATACTTAAGTGAAATACTGTTTTGATGTTTTTTACAGTGAACTGATGCCTTGCCTGCCAAAAGAGGGAATCTTTGCTGTTGACACTATGCTAAAGAAAGGAAATGCGCAAAATACAGATGGTGCAATATGGCAGTGGCGGGATGACAGGGGTCTCTGGCATCCCTATAACAGGATTGATAGTCGAATCATAGAGGTAGTAATTACACACATCTCTGTGGTGATGTTTTTTAAATATGCATGGTTGTATGGGGAATTGTGTGCTTTCTTTTTGGCTTTGAAAATATCAGCCTTGTTCTTTCTGAGTAAGAAACACATGAGTTTCTTCAAACCTCCTGCTGTGATATTGCACTGGTTTGGTGTTCAGTAATGGGTGACCTGCTTAATCTCTGTTCTTACTGTATTTCTGTCAGTCATTATTCTTCCTGCTGTTTTACCAGTCTCGTCACCTTTCATATAGCTTCCTGTGTTTTAGGGATTCCCTCACCTTAATCTCTTCCTTGCTTTTAGGCAGCTCATCAGGTTGGTGAGGATGAGATCAGCCTGTCTACACTTGGGCGTGTCTATACTATTGATTTTAACTCTATGCAGCAAATAAATGAGGATACTGGAACAGCACGTGCCATTCAGCGAAAACCAAACCCTTTAGCCAATACAAACACTAGTAAGTACAGCTTAGGAGACACTTGGTGTGTCTAGCTATAGCCAGCTTGCGCTAGGTTATGCAGCAGTTTGCTACTTGGCTAATATATTTCTTATGGCTTTTGTGGAACATCAAACTACCCTGACTGATGTGAATGAAGACAGCTTTACAGCAAAACTCAAACTGTTGAAATGTATTCTTCTTTATATGTAAACTCTCTTCTGGGAACTGAAAACGCATAAAATCGGGGAGGAGCTGGGGTTGTTTCTGAATTGGGACTTGCTGAAATGGTTTTGTTAATACAGCTCTTCTATTTAATGAAGACTGTCAGGACTTCTTACTATCATACAGAAGTATATAAGGAAACTGAAGAAAAGATTTGACTTCTTGAAAGAGCAGGATTTGTACCTACATTCTTGCCATCAGTTTGACTTCTGGTTCTTAGTTTAGCTCTTGAAGAGAGATAATTACTTTCTTTTGTTAAAGCTGAAATAAATCAGAGCAGGGAGGTGGAGAACTATGCAGTGATTTGTTGCACAATTTTTCACAGGTGGACATTCAGAATTGAAGAAGGATGATGCTCGAGCACAACTGATGAAAGAGGACCCAGAACTGGCAAAATCCTTTATCAAAACATTGTTTGGTGTTCTTTATGAAGTATATAGTTCTTCAGCTGGACCTGCTGTTAGACACAAGTGCCTTAGAGCAATTCTTAGGATAATTTATTTTGCTGATGCTGAACTTCTGAAGGATGTGCTGAAAAACCATGCTGTTTCAAGGTGGGTTGTTTGACTGTTGTGAATGAAACTGATATTGAGCTTACAACTCAAGCTTGTGAATATTTTTTAATCTTCTTTTTTGGGGGAAATTGTACTTTTAAATTCTTATTTATTTTCCAGTTCTTCAGGAATTTTTTACATCTTACATTATGCCGTAGGCCCCAATTCTAGGCATTCTTGTTAGAAACTTAGATTATGGATATGGCTGTGTGTACTAGTGATGTCTAATATCAATGCTTACTGTTATCCTGATTTCTAAAACTTGCCTATAAAATTTTCTGAGGGCAAGATGACTTCTGAGGTAATACAATGTGAACGATAACAGACACTCATGGCATTCAACTGGTAAGTTCTATTCGTAGTTCTGTTCGTGAAACCTTTCTTATATATTATGCCATAAACCTAAAGGGATCTAGAGGAAAGAATGCAATTAGAAAATAAATTGACTAGTTTTTTTAAAGGCAGTACCAAGGTCCACAACACCATGTTCTTTAAAGGAAGAAAACTCTCTTTTTGCATTTATGCTGAGTGTTAAAACGTGATAGAAGTTATTCAGGTGGGAAGAGGACTTTTTCAGTCCTTTTATTTATAGCATTTACAAAAGCACAATGAAATTTGTTTGCTTTCGGTCTCCAGCACTATGTATGCAAGATGATCTGGCTTGATTTTTTTTCTTTTAAGAAGTGAAAAATGAGAAGACAAACCTAACCTAATTCTAATAAATTATTTGTTTTAGTCATATTGCCTCCATGCTGTCAAGTCAAGACCTTAAGATAGTGGTTGGAGCCCTGCAGATGGCAGAGATTTTAATGCAAAAGTTACCTGACATTTTTAGTGTTTACTTCAGAAGAGAAGGTAAATCTTGCATTGTTCTTCCCCCCCCCCCTCCTTCACCTCTTTATTAGCTATTTTATAAGTGTGTGAGTGTAGAATCTATATCCTTTGCCCCCTGCTTCATTCCCCTCAAGCCCTAAAAGGTTAATACTGTTGTTGAATAAGAAAGGCAAATCCATATGAACACTATCCTCATACGACTAGGGAGGAGATGACCAAAACTCTGGAGGATACAAGCTGTTTTTTTTCTGAATCCAAAACAAATTTGTACAGACTTACTAGATGTTAGGGAACTTATGTTTAGGTTGAAGGTGGTTTGCTGAAATTACATGAGTAGTCTTACTGGACAAAACTGATTTTGGCAGGAAGACTTTGTTCTAATCCACTGGGGATTTTTAAACTACGTAGGTTAACTTTTTGAAGAAAGGATTAAACTGCTTTTAAAACTTTGTTTTGGTGGGTGGGGTGAGTCAATGCTGCCATAATCAAAACAGAGGTTTGAGTAGGTGACTTGTACCTTTTTGAGCACCTTTGTCCCTGCTGCCTGCCAAAACCAAACCAACCTGCTAAATAAAGATTTCTTCTTTTGCAAAGGGGTGATGCACCAGGTAAAAAACTTAGCAGAGTCTGAAGCTTTGCTAACAAGCCCGCCAAAAGTATGCACTAATGGGTCAGGAACGCTGGGTACCACTACGACAATAAGTACTGGAACAGCCACTGCTGCTAGTAATGCAGCTGCGGATTTGGGCTCTCCCAGCTTACAGCACAGCCGGGAGGATTCTTTGGATTTGAGCCCACAGGGGTAAGTGCACTTTTTGTTGTGAAGAAACAGTCTGTTGGAGTTGCCTTGTTTTTGTTTGTGTTCAATATTGTTTTCTTCCTTTTCCTCTTCAAGGTTTGACTGATATGGGCTGCTACAGTATCATCTATGTTTTTGCTGTCGTGTTTTCTTTTAAGGAACTAAAATGGAGCTGTGTTGAAGCTATTGATGGGTAGTTTTGATTCGTTTATATGAAATGTTTAAAAAAAACCCCAAACCCAACAATAATACTAGTGACCTGATGGTTATGATGTAATGATATGGAACAATGTGCTGCTTGGGAAGATACTGGAGAATGTCAGGAGCAACAGATGTAGTCTCATGTAACTCTTGAGGACAGAGTAATTCTTTCAGAGAAATGATAGCTGTGGTGCATGGTTCCTTTATGCTGGAGACTGGAGGAAAAAAAGTCAACCTTAAGTTATGAAATGCAACCATTTTGAACACTTGTGGAATTAATTTCTTGTAGGAATGAATTATTTTAGTGTTGTACAGTGTACCTTAAAAATACAGCTGAAAAGTTTAACTTGATATATCGGCATAGTGAGGAAACTCACTTTGAACCAGAACTGAAATATGTGAACTTGGGAATTGTAGGGCTTGATGAGTAGAAACTCCATGAATTGTTTAAAAAGTGTTTTCTAGGCTTTAGTAGGGGAGGCAAGTCAGATGTCTAGTGTCTTGTGGTGTGTGTTAGAGAATTATATGTGGTGTTCAGTGGAAAATTGTGTAGTTTTCCTTTTAAGTGTATTCAAATAAATGAATAACCAGATGGTTACACAAATAAAAACATGAAAATTGTGAAACTCTTCTTTAGCGCCACTTCTGGCTGTATTTGGCAGCCCATAGTAGAAAGGTGACAGCAAGCAAAACCTCTTCCTGCTGGATGCCCTTTTGTCACTTTGTCCTCCCAATTAAAACAGAGTTGACACCGCTTCTCCCAGACCTCGTTCTTCCCTTGTGCCCTCCTTGTTGTGGGAGCGAACCTTTTTCTAATCCTTGTGCATATAGCTAGCAGATGCATCTTGAACTGAGGGATGGGAATGCGTGTGAATATAGCGGATGGAAACATGTTGTTTTATTTTTAAATTTGGACAGGCGACTGAGTGATGTTCTAAAGAGGAAAAGACTGCCAAAACGAGGGCCAAGGAGACCAAAATACTCTCCTCCAAGAGATGATGACAAAGTAGACAATCAAGGTAAATAAGTATTAAAATATGATATTCTTATCTCCTTTTAAATGTAAAAGTAAGCTTATAAGCCGTCAAAAGTACTAGCTGTAATAAGCTTGTTGATTATTTTTTCTTTGCTTCCTGCAGCTAAAAGCCCTACAACTACTCAATCTCCTAAATCTTCTTTCTTGGCAAGTTTAAATCCTAAAACGTGGGGAAGATTAAGCACACAGTCCAACAGTAATAATATTGAACCAGCACGAACAGCAGGAGTCAGTGGTCTTGCAAGGGCTGCTTCCAAGGATACCATTTCCAATAACAGGTACACACATGCAAAATGAAAATACTTGTAACACGGTGTTGGCTTTGAGGTGCAGCT
This sequence comes from Falco cherrug, assembly GCF_023634085.1. Taxonomy (NCBI): domain Eukaryota; kingdom Metazoa; phylum Chordata; class Aves; order Falconiformes; family Falconidae; genus Falco; species Falco cherrug. Next base: position 16,266,860 of record NC_073707.1, on the reverse strand, counting down.
ACTTTCTTATAAGCAGCCATCAGGTGATTAAGTAACTGCTATCAAAGAAGTTTGAGTTTAACCACTATTAAAATAACTCTGGGAGATGAATCAAGAAATTAAGGTAGAGAAAGTAACCTCTTAATAGTTTAAAAGTAGCATACCGGGGAAAAATACGAGAATTTAGAAAAATGGTGCAAGAAGTGATCTGTAGAGAATAAGACCTTTACTGTGCTGGAGTAAGAGGGGAAGGGTTTTTGTCTGTGACTGCTGTTAAACGTGGGGAAAAAGGTACTCTGTGTTTACTTGTAATATTGGAGTATGTGTTTGCTAAGTGTGGCTGAATGACTTTTGTGTGCTTCCTTACAGAGAAAAAATTAAGGGCTGGATTAAGGAGCAAGCCCATAAATTTGTAGAACGTTATTTTAGTTCTGAAAACATGGATGGAAGCAATCCTGCACTAAACGTATTACAGAGACTTTGCACTGCAACTGAACAACTCAACCTCCAGGTTAGACGTGGCAGACTTCCTTGGAGTGGGTGTGGGAACGGAAGCAGTAGAATTATTTAGGAGGGAGCTAGAGGAAAGCTGACTGGTTTAGACAGTATGGCAAATATTTTAAGTATAGTTTTTGTTAACTTAAATGATGATACGATGTTTCTTAACTTGGAATGGTTTGCTAAGGACTTTGTTTTTTTAGTAATAGCGTATAAGTTCTGATACTCATCGCTTATGATAAATGACTAGTTTTAAGAATGGTATTCTTGATTCCTAGCAATATGTCACTTACACAGCATTTTATTTCAAATTTAAAAATTCTGTGGTGAAGTGTTAGGGGCTGACTTAATACCTCAAGAGGAACACAGCTTGTGATAAGAACTTGGGGCGTGAAGGGGAGGGCAAGGGAGATAGAAGAAATGCAGGTTGGGCCGTACCTACTAGTATCTCAAGAACTGGAGCCTTCCATCTCAGTTGTGATCCTTGATAGGTAGTCTAAACCTGTAACTTCTAAAGTAGCTAAACAGCCAAGTTACATTCTGTGCTTTGATCTAAGCAATCATTAAAATATGAAACTTTCCTTCCTCCTCTCTCCCACACAGATGATGTGTAAAATGTATGCCAAGCTGAATTGTGGTGTGATTGTTTTGGGTTTGGGTTTTTCTAATTAAAAACTTCTGTTTGGAGCTCATCTTTACATTGCATGGGGTAGAAATGGGATCTTGCTTTTCTCTTAAAATGGGGAAAATATAGATGTTGCCCATAATGGCTCCTCTTGCATAGAGAAATTGCTTACCCTCACATTATTTGCCCTGTCACTGCTTGTATTGAATTAATATACACTCCACGCTCTTTTCCTCTCTGTTTAGAGCTGTTCCACACAGTAGGAGGAAAAATAGTATTTCTTAAGCCCTTAATACCTGGGTGGTAAAACACTACCTACATTTTTTTCAGGTGGATGGTGAAACAGAGTGCCTTGTAGAAATCCGTAGCATTGTCTCGGAATCTGACGTCTCCTCATTTGAAATCCAGCATAGTGGGTTTGTTAAACAACTGCTGCTTTATTTGACATCTAAAAGTGAGAAAGATGCTGTAAGCAGGGATATCAGATTGAAAAGATTTCTTCATGTATTTTTTTCTTCTCCAGTAAGTTTTCTTTTTTACTGTTTTGTCATTCTTAGCTGTCTTTCTCTCAAACTGTACTTACCTGACTGAGATGTTCAGGAATGACCTTGACTTAAAGATGGAGTATGAAAGGAATGTTTTGTTTATGCCTAAGCTGTAATGCAAACTTTCACATGGTTCTATGTCTTTACAGGTCACACGTTTTAGAATACCTTGTAATTGCAGAAAATTCCACAGAACAGTGGAAAAGAATTCAAAATAGCCAGCTGTCAGTCTTGAACAACTTAAAAGTTGTTCCTGGTTTTTACAAAGTTGATATGGAAAGAGTTTGTATAGTAAGCCTATCACTTGCTCCTTTTGCTCTCTTTAATCCTAAATACGGCAAGAAACTAGATCGTCTTGCATTTAAAAGAAGAAATTCAAAGTGGAAGAGAAGAAGGTAGATAGCAATAAGCCTCATGGAAGCTTTGTTAAGGGTGAATGCTGAAAATCTGTAATGCTATTCATGTGAAACCATGAGAGAAATTTGCATTCTTTGAAACAGGTCTTTCATAAACTTGTTATGTGTCATTTAGTCATCTTGATACTGATGCTACTTTAATTTCCTTTTTTTGTTTTGTTTGTTTAACAACTCGTGGTATAAATTGTTAAAGATGGATTCATCCAAACACATAACTAAAAGATTGGAATATGTTTCAGCTTCCTGGAGAAGAACCCCTTGGAAGATTAGAGCCATTAGAAAATGCACCTTTGTTGGCATTGGTCCATAAAATGAACAATTGCCTCAGTCAGATGGAACAATTCCCTGTTAAAGTGCATGACTTCCCAAGTGGAAATGGAACAGGGAGCAGGTAAGGATTAATGCTCAGGTAACAGTTTTGTTGGAAGCTTTTGTTTTCCAAAACTTGTTTCAATGCTAGAAGTTCCAAGAGGTAATAGAAACTTCTGACCCTGTTTAAAGAAGAAAACAGTTACACAGTTGGCTTTTTTATTCAGTGCAAGATTGAATATTTAACTAAATGTTTGCTTACCATCTTGAAACTTTTCTTACTTAGGAAACTTCTCTCACTTAGATTGGAGGTGGATGTGTAATTTTAAATAATATCTCTAAACTTAAGCTTTGAAAATTCTGATGTCTTCCTCGTCCCTATGTAACAAACAGTGGAAAGAAATTACATATTAATTGCTGAGACACTGATACCTTTCCAGTGAAGTAACTAAACTGCTGAGAGTCTGTATCGCAGCGCTAAACTCTGTTACTCAGATATGTTCTGGTCTTTAGGATGGTGATGGATTGAGTGATGACTGTTGGCTATCAACATAGTTCCATGGCTATCAACAAATAACTGTTGGCCTGCCTTGCATCTTAAGATAGATTAAATATGGAATCCAACTTGTTTTTTGCATTTTGAGTAACAAATTTGAGTGATTCAAGACCTATTTCTACAATTTCTTTTCTGTACTTTAATAAGTCAACACTGTTTTTCATTCATTATATAGCATTTAGTAAGTTTATTTCAGGCTTAAGTTGTGTGTAAATTTTGAAAGTGTTTTTTGGTGCTGGCTAAAAGCTCAGTTTGATTACAGACATATTCTTGTGACTATGTAGAAATCGGGAGGGGAGGAGCATTGAAAATTAATTTTTGAAAACTATTATTTAAAGTTTGAAATGCCAAGTCTTTTGTCTATTGGGTACTAAGGTGGCATGGATTTTTTTTTTGTTGTTGTTCCTAATTGTGACAAAATCCATTACAGTAGATGTATCAGAGCCTCAGACTATAGCATTCATCTAATTTACATTAAAATTCAGTACTTGTTTTATTGTGAAACTGGTAGAATTCATGGGAATGAATGCAATACACAGCTATGTGTACTCGAATGAATTAATTCTCTTGATACTGGCTTTTGCAAATGGTATGTGCTCTGTAATCTTACAACGTTTCTGAACATGCACTATTTCTGTAAAAAGTGAGATAACTGCAAAAGTTATAAAGCTGTTAATCATAGAAGAAAAACTGCTATTTTTGATGAAGTTAAACATGGGAAGTTAGACTATTGTAGCATTGTTTGACTGCTAGTCTTACTGTGGATTATGTCAATGAGGATTTTTAGGCATTAAGATTTGGTAGTCTTTCACTAGCACCTGGAAACAGTAGCCCAAGATAACACGTTTGTGTATAAGAACAGCTAGCTTGAGTATTGGTAGTTTGGGTGAAATGGAATATGTATATAAACTATACCTGACAAGAAAAAACAAGGGTGCTTTCAGGTTCTCTCTTTAGGTCCTTATTAAACATATGAATCAATACTTGCATTTTCCAGTCCTTATTTTGATTCTTATTGCACTGCATGTAAACACAGCTCTGAATCTCATGTGGTATTAGCTGACCACTGAACAAATTCAGATCTCAAAGGTGGTCGGTATAGGCCATGTTGTAGTCAGACCAATTAATCCACATGGCTTCCATTGGAAATCAGATTTTGTCTTAAGTTGGGTTCTGGTGTTCTTGTAGAATAAAATGTTTAATCTGTTCATCCAAGCCTTAATAGCTTATTTTTAGAGAAATAGACTAAGAAATAATATTTTGGACAAGTGAATTTGTAAATGCATGTATAAGTCTATTTAAATGCATTTTTAAAATGCAGTTATAGTTATTAGATTCTTTGTGTAGCAACTTTTTTCACAAATTATTTTGAGTTTTTCTCTTAACAGAGGATCCCAAGCTTTAAAATTCTTCAATACGCATCAGTTAAAATGCCAACTACAAAGACATCCAGACTGTGCTAATGTGAAACAGTGGAAAGGTGGACCTGTGAAGATTGATCCTCTGGCTTTGGTACAAGCCATTGAAAGATACCTTGTAGTTAGAGGTATGTATATATATTGTACAGTCACGTGTGTTTTGCTGCTTGGGATAGCCACTACTGTCAGTAAAAACCTGTGAGAATTACACTGAAGACAACCGGAGGTATTTATAAATGTATCTTGCTCCCAGGGGAGGAGACTAAGGCTGCAGACAATCTGTCCATTTCTGGGACAAACTTTATCCTGTTGTAAACAGTGCAATCTAAATACTAACAGAAGTATAATCTAGCTGACTGTTAGATTGGCTGTAACTTGGCATTTTTGATGCCAGATGGTGATACTGAAATCCTGTTCTAACATGTCTGAACCTTACATTTATTTAACTGATATATTTTGGAACTGTTTTGAACAGTGGAATTGATAAAATTCAGAGTACAAAAGCATTGCTACTTTTCATGTAAAGACAAATGAGGATGTGTTTCTCCTCTCTTGCATCAGGCTATGGAAGAGTTAGAGAAGATGATGAGGATAGTGACGATGATGGGTCAGATGAAGAAATAGATGAATCTTTGGTAAGCTGTTGTTCTGGGGGGAAGGGGAGGGAACAGTGTGGGGGGAGGCTTAAAGAAAAGCTAGCAACAAGTTTCCTAATGTGTGTATGTGTGTGTGTTTTGTTCAGGCTGCTCAATTCTTAAATTCAGGGAATGTGAGACACAGACTGCAATTTTACATTGGTGATCACTTGCTGCCATACAATATGACTGTGTATCAGGCAGTTAGGCAGTACAGTTTGCAAGCTGAGGAGGAGAGGGAGTCTACAGATGACGAAAGCAACCCATTAGGAAGAGCTGGGATTTGGACAAAAACGCATACCATTTGGTAAGTTGGCTAGAGAAGTTGGGGATAACTTCTCCAGCTTCCTAGAGAAGTTGGGGATAACTTCTCCAGCTTCCTAGGTGTATATACATAAAGAAAATCTGATTATAGGTGTGGGGCATTGTTGTGTGTCATCCCCCCCCAAAATCTGTGAAGCTTTAAACTTTCTGATGTGCTTGAGATAATTAATTCTTAACTAAGATTTATGTGTTAGCTACTGTTGTTCTTTCTAGCTTATGAGCAAAGCTGATGAACAGGAAATGTGGAATCTTAAATGATACCTGCTAGCTGGAGAGAAAACGTGCTTAGTGTTAGGTAACTAACCGTGAATAATAGAGAACATGTCTACAATCTACAAATAATGGTCAACTTCACACTGGTTTTCATAGCTGGTTGCTGTGCAGGTACATATATTCTCTGGCCATACTTCGCAAGGAGCAGTATTGACCTATGATTGTGCCAAAAATTTTAACTTTCAGCAGTGGATTTTTTTTCTAAAATATTTCAACATGTTATTGAAAAGCAAAAAAAAGCCAACAACCCCCCAAAACCACAAACCCAAACCAATCAAATCAAGTCTGTGCTTTTTGGGGTGTTTTTGTGTTTCTATACTTGCTGCTTCTCTTCTTCCAGTTCGTGGAGCTGGAGGGTCCCCATTTTTTCTTCTCCATGACATACTTTGCTTCTGAGGGCCTAGCTTCAAAGGCTGGATCATATCCAAATGTATTGTGTTTCTGCTTTTAACTGTCATTCAAGTAACATTCTGGTAATCAAGGAACTAACACTTTACATAACTGCTTTTGTTTTCATGTAAGTTAGTATTTCACAAACATGTTTCTAATTTTTAATTGCTTTTTAGGTACAAACCTGTGCGGGAGGATGAAGATGGTAATAAGGACTGTGTTGGTGGTAAAAGAGGAAGAGCACAAACTGCTCCCACGAAAACTTCCCCTAGAAATTCTAAAAAGCATGATGAATTGTGGCACGGTGAGTGTGTTTCCTTGCTAATGTGCTAGATCTGTGAAATTTCTGAAAGGTTGGGGAGGAAAAGTGTTTAGAGACACCATAGTGTTTCTTTTAAAGCAAGCATTGTATAAGAAAAGTAAGCATACATTTGGGTGTAGGACATTTAAACTAAAAATCAGGTATTTAATGCATTGTCTAACTGAACTGTTGTGGTTAAGTGAACGCTGTGATTAATGTTACTTAGGCTCCTAATAATTAAATTTCGGGAAGACTTCAGATTGATTTGTTTTGATAAAGTACTCTTTTTTTCTGCTAGATGGTGTATGCCCTTCGGTATTAAATCCTCTAGAAGTTTACCTCATATCTACTCCACCTGAGAACATAACATTTGAAGATCCCTCATTAGACGTTATTCTTCTTTTGAGAGTTTTACATGCTATCAGTCGATACTGGTATTACTTATATGACGTGAGTAGAGCACTTTTAAAGTCACTTTTGTACTGAAGACAGACAACTCTGTCCTGAAACACCTTAGAACAGCCTCCTTCCTCAGCTGGCCACCCCTCACCAAGACAGAATAATGAAATACTATAATCTTTCATCTTTCCCTATCTATTAATCTAACTTCTGGTAAGATGAAGGCTATAAATTCTTAGTCAATCATGTTTTCTCCCTAGTGTGTTAAACATTTTTTCCGTGCTTTTTCCTTCCTCAAGTTCAAAGAGCAACATTAGTCCTGTAGTAAGAATCTACTTGGTCTTTCACAGCTTAGACTCTGTATGATCAAAGTGGCAATGAAAAGTTTTTTTTCTTTTATGATAAGTAAATTGTAAGCACAAAGGGCTTTAGTATTTCTTCCAGCATTTCTTTAACTAAAAGTACATTGTTTTCATTCATTACAGAATGCAATCTGCAAGGAGATAATTCCAACCTCAGAGTTTATCAACAGTAAACTGACAGCAAAAGCAAACAGGCAGCTTCAGGATCCTTTGGTAATTATGACGGGAAACATACCAACTTGGCTGACAGAACTTGGAAAAACATGGTATGAATGACATTCAACATAGTCTTTTGAGTTCAGTAGGCCTTGGACTGGGCAGCCCAGGTGCATCATATGTTACAAGGCTTTTGAAAGTGCTGGGGGAGAGTAAAATTCAGTCCAAAATCTTCTGGAATTACATAGTAGACTTGGATGAATGCTTACACCTGTATTGCACAGTTTAAACCAAACATGGAGGGATAGACTAGCTGCAAAGTTTGGACCAGTTATCACAGGAGTTTCTGAACAATTTGAAGTTTTCTCATTGAAGTAGTAGTACTTGATTATTCAGGTCATATTTTTTTCTGCTGTTAAACTGAACATGCCAAGATAAATGTAGTGGTATGACAAAAATGCCGTTAAGCAATGTGGTATAAAGGAAAATATTTTTTTATCGTTGTGATAAAATATTATAAATTTTTATATAGCTATATTCATGGTACTTTGTAGTATCTGACTGCAGTGTATAAACTGTAGAATTCTTGCATTTGAAAGGTGAGAAATGAGAGTTGGCATTCTTGAGTTTTTGAAGCATGTTGACTGAAGCAATATTGGTGACAATTGACTGGAAATGTGTACTCTAGAGAAACTGTTTTTAAAATAAGATCTCTAAATTTCTGTATAAATGTTCCCAATAACAAATGATGAGCATGAATGTGTATTCTTAATACAAACGTGTAGCAGTTTGTTCCGTAAAACTGACTTTTCACTTAAATGTCAGTGGAGGACTACACTGTTAATGTACACATGCCTTTAAGAATAGTAGAACTGATAAATTACAATAAGAAGTTTCTCTGGTAGCCTTCATAGATATTTAAAGTGTTTTTTGAAAATAGTGGAATGTAGAATGCTGATGCTGCTGTAGGCAGGTTCTCATCTCCCCCTGTATGGGATCTTGTACCACCTTCTTAAAAATCTTTGATGCGAGTTGGATTTAGTAATTGTGAAACAAGTGTGAGCAAGTAAAAGAATATTGATCTTCTGATATAAACTTTGATTAGCCAAGGCATTTAAGTATTTTGAGTTGTTTTTCTGGAAGAGTTAGAAGTTTCTGAAATTTTTGCGTGGTTCCTTCTTATATTCTAGCTCTAAACTCTTGCTCGTAAGCATTGTGACTAAAGTGTGTTCTGGAAGGCTTCCTTTGGAGGCTGCTTTCACCACAGCGTTTTAATAAAGCATTGATTTCAGGCATATTAAAACACAACAAAGGATAACTGAACTATAGTCATAGATGCTAGTTGGAACCCATCTAACTAATCCAATACTCTTTACAGCCCATTTTTCTTTCCATTTGATACCCGTCAAATGCTGTTTTATGTAACTGCTTTTGATCGTGATCGAGCCATGCAAAGACTACTGGATACCAATCCAGAAATCAATCAATCGGATTCTCAGGATAGCAGAGTGGCACCACGACTGGACAGGAAAAAAGTAGGTATATCTTGTTTCAAAACAGAATGAGTGATCTGTTTGGTTTTAGATTGTTTTTAAGAATATCATTGTGAGCAAGACTTGCTTGTAAAACTTCAGGTTTTGATAGTATATACTGATGTAAGGGGAGGTTTGTTGTGACTCATTTAAAAGCTGCTGAGTAGCAAGCACAGTGTGTGCCAGGAGGTGGCACCAGGGGCTAGAGCATGCCACGCTGCTTTCTCACATCCTGCTTAATTTTGAGTTGGAAGTCTTTACCCAGTTTGTGCAACTATACTTCAAGAATGGTTGCATTAGTGATACTCTCAATATATTAGCTTGTAGGCATCTGTTCTGTTTTATGTAGAATTTAAAAAGATTTCAAGCAATAGGATTTAGACTTGTAAGTGTTACCCGAGTAAACAAAAAAATTGCCTTGTGTTCTGGGAGGCTGTTAAACCTCCTACCACAACATGATAAAACTAAGCTGTGACTGCTTTAAATTGAGAGAGTCTTGGGTGTCTGCATTGAGTCTACAGAGATGTTTTCTTAACTGTATAGTGTAGATCTGCTATATGGTCTTGAATACCTCTGGGGGCAAAAAAGATGACACATGAGAATCTAGTTTAACTAGAATATAGCTTCCAGCATGTAGAGATCCCAGTGCTGTTGTAGTTTTTTTGGTGTGGTTTGGGTTTTTTTGGTTGGATGTTTCTTTTGTTTTTTGAAACCTTCCACTTTCCCTGCTAGAGAATCCCCAGAGGCAGGGTATAAGATTACTCCTTTAGGTTGGTGGATTTTTGGCATCTTTCTTCTGTGTTTTTCTTCTCCACATATTAGGTCAAGGTATGTAATGCCACATGACAACACTTCTCTGCTATGTTATAGTCCTACTGCCAGTTTCTTGGCAAGAGTAGTACCTAGTAGTTATAGAAATGTAAGGCATTGGTTTTTCATTTTATATCAAACACTTTAATTCTAGTCAGTTTTCATATAGAAGCAAGAATTATTTTATCAAAGTATAAGCTTACAAGTTGTTGAACTGTGGAACTATTAGCATGGGGTGGAAAAAATTGCATAACTAATATTTTTCCTGTTGTAACTGCCTTGGGAGCTGTGACTTACAGACATAATTTCACTACTTAAAACTTCTCTAATGTGTAGCGCACTGTGAACAGAGATGAGCTGTTGAAACAGGCAGAATCTGTGATGCAGGATCTAGGCAGTTCAAGAGCCATGTTGGAAATCCAGTATGAGAATGAAGTAAGTAATATCAATGCAGTCTAATTTAACCCCTTTTTACTGAAGATTAATACAAAAAAAATCTACAGCTTTTTCTCGAGTGACTCGGTCAGATTCTTGGTCCTTCCCATTGCTGGAGCCACAAATTTTATCTATTAATTATCCCTAATCAACTTGGTTGTGATTTCTGGTTGCTAGGAAAAACTTTTCTGACCTACTAAATTTCATAATCAGTCTTATTCTGCACAGCACACTTTTTCTAACTCTAAACAAACAGCTGTGTGTATTTCCTCTATAATATAATCATTAGGTGGCTAATACTTTCATTCTGCTATTATTCCCTCTGATATGTGGTCTTTCCAAGCTGTCTCAGTTGTGTTGTAAATGTTGGCATAGTTAGGTTCTCTGGATGCTTTCTTTTTTGCAAGTTGTCTTTATACCCAATGTTGCATTATATTTCTCAGGTTAAGTAAAGATTTTGATATTTGAACTGACCTAATCGACTATTTATTTATTTATTCATTCATTTATCTCGTTCCCCCTCCTCTCCCCACACCCTCCCTCCCCCTGAAGGTTGGCACAGGTCTAGGCCCCACGCTAGAGTTCTATGCACTTGTATCTCAGGAACTACAGAGAGCAGACTTAGGCCTTTGGAGGGGAGAAGAAGTGACTTTAGCCAATCCAAAAGGTAAACGTTTTGCTACCTAAACTATCAATATTGTTCTAATATTGAATCGATTTTAAGTTGACTTTAATTACGTGAATGGCTTTGAAGGAGCACCATGGTTTGTGGTTAGTGATACATGCCTTGTGATAGTGTGTGGTTGTCTTTGTGGGTTTCTTTAATTCTGTAAGAAGCTTTATGTTATGGTTATCTGATAGTGTCATTCCAGATGCAAGTTTGAAAGCAACTAAGCAGTGCATGTATTGAACAAACGCGGTTTTTTTCTTTCTTCCTCAACAGGAAGCCAGGAAGGTACCAAGTACATCCATAACCTTCAAGGCCTTTTTGCACTTCCTTTTGGTAGAACAGCCAAGCCAGCTCACATTGCAAAAGTTAAAATGAAGTTCCGCTTTCTGGGAAAACTAATGGCCAAGGCAATCATGGATTTTAGACTGGTGAGAATGAAATGGATAATGTGAATCTGAAGGGTTAAATTTAACTTCTGGCTCTGACTCTGAGGGAAAAAAAATAGCATCAAGAGTTGCATGGAATTAGTTTCTATTCTAGCAATTCGGGGGGAGGGGGGAGAGGGATGCAGCTGAACTTTTGAGGGGGGGAAGAGGGCAGTGTATGTTAAAGATCTTTACAATGGCTTTTGTGACCATAGTGAAGAAGGGAAAAGCTATTGCCTGCCATGTGTTGCAATCTCTCTGATCTTTTTTTCAAGATCATTGTGGGCTGCTTATTCCAGTTGAGAAGTTGCTGATTGCTCTAATGTATGTGCACTAGGCAGTCAGTTGTGTTTTCTCGGGTAAAACCACTCAAGACATGGTATTTTGGCATGTGCCAGAGCTATGATTTAGTAAATAATATTCTAGATCTAATGTAAGAGAGAAAACAGTGAAAGGTACAAAAGTTTTGGAAGATAGTTGAGTACTAAATATCTTGATTTCCAGGTGGACCTTCCTCTTGGACTTCCTTTTTATAAGTGGATGCTACGACAGGAAACTTCCTTAACATCACATGATTTGTTCAGTATTGATCCAGTAGTAGCCAAATCAATATATCATCTTGAAGATATTGTAAGACAAAAGAAAAGACTTGAACAGGACAAAACACAGGTGGGAAAGTAACCCTAAGAATGGAAGAGTGCATCTTCACACACGTTTGGATTTTATGAACTAGCCATAATTTGAGAGTGTATGGTAGTGCTTAATACTGATGGTAATAGTGGTGATTACTTCTTTCTAATAAAAGGGGTAGTTTTAAAATCAGTGGCAATTGTAACATGGTATTTGTGATGAGACTCGTAACAGTAGAAATTTATTATGGGATTCTTCTGTGGGATTAAACACGGGCTAGAAATGGCTAAAACTGCCAGGTGTTTGCCTAAGGTAACTTCTGGTTTTGGTTCGCTTTGGAAAAAAAAAAACCTAACCAACTTTACTATTGGAGAAAAAAATTCTATCCTTGATTTTTGAGCATTCAAAAAGTTTAGGTTGTTTTATTAGTTGGTTTAGTCAAATCTTCAGGTTTTCTTAGAAGTGCCTTTTTGTACGTTTTTTTCCTCTGACACTGAAGAGCTTTATGCTGAACTGGTGTAAACTGGCTTCATATGTGAGCATACAGGTTCTTGTATAGATACAGAAGAGTCTTAATTTTTCAAGGTTATTCACTTGCAGAGTAGTGATAAAAGGTCTCTGGCATGCATGCTCTTTCTAGCATCCAATGTTAATAGATGGTAGGTGGTAATAACCTAATTTATACTCTTAATACATCTGCTTTGTTACTAGTGAAATTATTGCAAGCCTGTGGGCCTTTGTTCCTCTTCACCTCACTGTCTCACTCTCTCTCCTTGATCACCGCTTTTAATTTCCCAACAAGAGTTTGAAAAACCTGAAACCTGGTGGATGAAAGCTGAAAAATGTCAGTATGCATGCCAAATATGTATGCCATTAACTACTCTAAGGAAAAAACATAGCCTAAGAGCCTTAGCATATTACACATACCCTTCTCTTGCAGTAGTATTTTCCTAAACAAATATTGTGCAAGAAGTTAAAGCAATTCTGAAATGACTAGAAAAAAAGTGTAGTGTTATGATCTGTCAAGTTTATCATTAAGATAGTTTATTTGGTTTGCTTGGTTTACTGTTATGTATGAAAAATACAGAAAGAAAGCAAGGAGTACTGTAACAGTATTAATAGTAATATTATTATAGAAATGTTTACTTAGTCAAAACTACTTTAGAAGTCATGACTTTTGGATAAGTTAATGTGAACGAATTGTTCTCACTGGTTTTTACTTAAAATTTTTTTAGACCAAAGAAAGTCTACAGTATGCATTGGAGGCTCTGACTATGAATGGCTGCTCAGTGGAAGACCTAGGGCTGGACTTCACACTTCCTGGGTTTCCTAATATAGAACTGAAAAAAGGTGGAAAAGATATACCGGTCACCATCCACAACTTAGAGGAGTATCTCAGAGTACGTAAAAGCAAAGACTAAAACTTTCTCTATTCTTGCTCCCAAGGAGCTTGTTTCCATCTGTATTTCAGTTCATTCTAGTCAACTGGGCACAGTAGTAATTTTCCTACTGATTGCTTCTCTTCTGCACTAGTTTATCACTACAGAAAGACAATCTAGTCAGCACACCTGACTTGAAAATTTTACAGTAAAGAAGTCTGGTTTATAGTTGATAAAGTCATCAGAAGTATGGGGTTTTTTGGATAAATATGTAGTAAGTGCAGTAATTTGAGCTGTGGACTTTTAGAATCCTTTTAACAAGTTTCCACATTGAGGTATGATAATTAATTTGTTTGCAACACTGATTTAGCACCTGCTATCCACACTTCAGTGGCCTGTGAACTGTTATAGTAATAGTGAAATTTTTTTCAGTCAGAATTAAGAAAACATCAGTTCAGTTGTGAGTTAAGATTAGAACAGTAGTGTTTCTCAAAACCAAAAAGCAACTGATCACACAAAGACACACAAGCAACCCACCTCAACCATTACAAAATAAGGTAAGGAACAGAAAACAAAACAAGTGCAATAATAAGTTGAAAGTACAACTGCATATTGATTTATTCCTATGTCAGAAGGGACATAAAACCTAGCAAAACAGAAGGTTAATACTGCTGAGCAAAGGTAGGAAACTGTTTCTGTATAAGGAAGTGTTAAGGCGAAATTGTTAAAAACAGTCTGGAAGACATAAGGAAAGGCAGGAAGAATGCAATATTATCCCATAAACTCACGAGTAGGATGGAGGTAAGAATGACTGATTGCATCATGGAAGAAGTCATTATTCCAGCTCCTGAATAATAAATTTTCTGACAGGCTAGTCTGCTGCCAATGACACTGTGAGGACTGTTAAGATTTTCAAATGCTGATGAGAAATATATCTGATGTTTTGGTAGGAATGATTCAGTAAGGGGCATATAAGCTCTTGGATATCAACTGAGAACTTTGCAAGTAACTCTAATCGTTACAACCGAATATTGAGCAGTTGCTGTTCATCTTCCAGAATCATCTTCCAATCGGTTCTTGTGCACATATTTAGTTCTTGTATCTTTGTTGAAAGCAAATTCTGCTAGTAAATATCACTTGCACAGTTGAAGGTATTTGGATATAAAGATGTTTGCAGACTTACAGAAGGGCTGTGCCAACAACCATCATTCATCAGAAACAGTATTTGCAGCCTCTGTTTATTGAGGGAAGCTGAGCAAGGTTGCTTTCAAGTCTGATTTTCATACAGCTTGCAGTCACATTTTTTTTCATGTGGTTAACGTATCGGGTATCTGATACACTGAGAGAGGCTTATGGGCATCTCAAATGTCCTCTAGTTGTCCTGTTGCAAGCCTCTGGCATGGTAAAGGAGCAGCAGATCACTACAGAAAGCTTGCTCTCTGCGTCTTTCTAAACAACTTTTGGGACTATTTTCTTGAAAGGGCAACGATGCAATTTTTCTATCCTTGTCTTTATATTCCTGCCTTATAGAGAAGACTTTAAACTATATCTCAGTGATTAGCATTACAAACTTGATGTCAAGGAAATAGAAGAGATTCCAGAAAGAAAATTAGTGTCCTCTGTATCACAAGTATGATGAATTGCACTTTAGAAACAGTGTATTTATCAGCTAGCCTGTACAGTTCCCTGTGGGTCGGCTGCTCTGCTTTTGAAAATGTCATTTTCATTAAAATGTTGTGTGTGGATTACCATTAAGAGTAGTTTATAAAGCTTGAATATCCTGCTGTTACTATTCATGCCTCTACTGCAGTCATTCCACTCACCCCACACCCCCCGCCCCTGCCACGGATGGTTCCCACAGGAGCTATCTTTATCAGAAAGTAGAACCATTTCAGCTACCAGTATAGTGAAAGACTTCATTCTTTCTCCCTGCCCCCTTCTCCCCTGTACTGTGAAAAAGGAGGCCAGCTTGCTTGTTCTAAATCTGTGGACAAAAAATTCCGTTTTTTTGCCTAGCAATTTGATCTCCTTTTTGAATCCACAGGAATACAGTGCAGCTTATTTTGCCACACACTCCTGGTCGTAAAAAGTAATCACAATTCTAAATAAGCAACGCTGCTGCTAGGATAGCCATAGAGTATTCTGCGTTACAGAACAGCCTTCTGTGCTGCTGATGTTCACTAGCTTCCTCTTCAGTATTACAGCCTGATGTGTGAAGGTAGGGGTATCTTACCTTAAATTCAATGCCTAACTCCTTTATCGGAAAGCTTATCAACAGATCCTAATAGACTTTCATATCTGAGAGCTTTCTGGAACAAGTAACTCTTCAATTATTGGGAAAGGGTTAAATATTTAGTTCAGGAGTCCAGCAGTATCGATGAGGTTTTTAATCATTTTCAGATGCATCCATAGATGTCTCTAAGCTTTTCTCAGCATTCCAGGTCAGAGCTTTTAACACATCTAAAAGCTAGTAGCTGTGTGTTGACAATGTATCTTCTACAGCCAGCCTTCATTTCCTGCTAGAGCTGAGGGATATCCAAGGCAAGTGTAATCATCAGTGGCACTAACTGACAAAAGAATCTGAACTTGGCATGCAATATGCCATGTATAATATATTTTTTAATTTAGTGGAGAAATACTTGGCTGCAGGAGATTTAAAAGAAACTTGGTCTTGCTTGTGTCATGTCCTTTTCCTTCCCCCTGGTGATCGTTCTTCCAGTATGTGCTGCCCACTTTGAAAGGTGAGTTTAGTCCTGAGGGAGTAACTGCAGATACAAAATCAAAACAAAAAAACCCACCAGACACTAAAGGCTTACTGTCTTACTGTTGTTTGCCTTATGATTCCTAACCAAATCCCAGTAACATGAAATGATGCCATTTCTCTTTCCCATATATCCTTCTAATAAGCTTTTAAATATAGCAAAACCACTAAAGTTACTTTTTGTAACAATGTATTAGAAAAAGGACCTATATATTTCCATGGGGAAAGTAATATAATACTGCCTGTGATGCCCTAAGGATTTCTGTTTCAGTTGCTGAATTTTAAATGGATATCCATATACACAGAGAACACCTGTGTTAGGCTTCTAAAAACACCTAATAAATGTTTAATTTGTTTTAAAATATTTTGTTAAATAGATTCAGTTTAACCAGCTATTCTGAATTGCACATATTAACCTTGTTATATCAAAAATAAAGGCCATTATGTTTAAATTCTGCATGAGTTGCATGCTTAGTGGTCTAAATATGGGGTTGTTTGGCAAAAGTCATTTGGGGTTCAATTTGCAATGACAGGCTACGTGACAGAATTGTAAAGGAACCCCAACAAATGCTGTCTGTTGCATTGCAGCAGGACTGCACTTTACACACATGCAGCAGTATGAGCTTATGAATTAAGGCAGGGTGAGGCAAGGCTGTGGATGGAGCAGCTCCATGAATCAAAGTTCAAACACTGCCACAACTACAGTGACCATAGGGCTAGGCTTCTGCAGGTTTTTTCTGCAGCTGTAGGCTTTTGTACAGTAGCGATCATTCCATGCTTCTTTTGTTCAAATGACTTTTTTTTTTTTTTTTTTTTTCTCCTCCTCCCTCCCTGCAGTTGGTTATATTCTGGGCACTAAATGAAGGTGTTGCCAGACAGTTTGACTCATTCAGAGATGGATTTGAATCAGTCTTCCCCCTCAGTCATCTTCAGTACTTCTATCCTGAGGAGGTTGGTAAACGTGTTTTTGCCGATTCTTTTATAACCTTGTATCTGTATGTGTGGATAGTCTGAACTGGGTGCAGTGCATTTTTGACGGTCTGATTACATTACGTGTCTGATGCATGTTAGTAAAACTTGATGTCCTTTAAATTGCATACTTAGTTTTCTGTGTTCGGTGGTTATTTGATGCTTTTATCATGAACAGCTCAGTTTTCTTTAAGACTCAGTGTATCCAGCTTTTCTGGGTAGTCCTTAAATTTATATATGTAGGCTCTCTATTGGTATGGATACTTTAATTCCTTGTATTGCAGTACCTCATAGTAGCTATAGACACAGACATGGATGCTACCTGGACAGTCTATTAAAAAAACATTTTAGTTCTTTAATGAAGCTTTAGACAGTAAGAGGAAATTCAGATAGAGGGGTGAAGAATAAGGATAGTTGGTCTTGTTCTCGCCACCCACTATATCAATTTCCTTGTAAAATTCTTACATTTTTAAGTGGGCTGAATTGAGACACAATTATGGTTGTCTGGACTAGAAGAGAGAACGTTTTATTACTCTACCTTTAGGAAGTTTATTTGAAGACTGTACCTTGAAGGGATTTGTTTACCTTCATAAACTTATACCTTTAACTTCATGAAAAAATGTTAAGCATGCTCTGAAGGAGTATGTTAGCCAAGCCATTGTGTCACTCCCTTGTTCTTGACGCTTTGTGATATGAGTCTCTTAAAGCTGAGATCTGTAACTGCTCATAGTGATTCTTCTTTGTGCCTCTGTTGGTGCTGCTTTTTAAAAGTATCACTACCTTTTTTTCGGCAATGAATTTAAGGCTAGTAAAAATGGCAGATTATTCTAGTTTCTCTGGTGTTTTACCCATTCTTCTCTGTTTTGTGGCATACGTGATGCTGTTCTTCTGTCCTGTTGTTGTTTGGCATGGTTTGATGCCTACTTCTGCTTGGGAACTTGAAAATACAGACACTAGTCTATTGCTAATCTATTAATACACTTGATCAAAATTAAATCATAGAGGTAGTGAGAGAGATCCTATACCTTTCCCGTGGTGGAATACATGTGTGTGATCTCATGTTCCATTGCTGATAGCTATCCAGCCATTTGAACCTTTTTACAAACCTTTTGTAAACTATTATAAAGAGCTGGTAAAATTCTTTTGCTCATGAACAGAACAGCTAGGTGTGTCAAAATTACAGTTTTATTGAAATGGGGCTTTACAGCTGCTTCTGTAGCATAGAAGGATGCCCTTAGAAGTGCTCAGTGTTTTGGCTGTAGCCTGTCATCTCTGCTTGCCCGAATGCATAGAAGTAACAGGCAAAAGAATTTAAGTACAAAACTGCTATTTGACAGATCCATCTTTGTCTAATGATTATTTTTTCTCCCTTTATAAGAAGAGCTCAGAACTCTAAAAAGCAAGTGTAAACACTTTATTCTTCCCATTTCCCTAGATTTCTTTAAAATGCTGAGATTTCCAAAAAGTTAAGGCACTTTTGGTTCTCCAGTGTAAATTGCTTGTTAGGACTGTCTCTAGAGCTGTGTTCAGCTTCTCATGTGGTAGTGAATTGTGTGCAAAGGCAGATTCAGCAGATGAGGCTGTCACTGCGATGAAGCTATTGCAGTCAAAGAATTTGGGAGGATTATTTGGGGTGACTGAGACTGTTTTGCAGCAAACCTTTCCAGAAAGTAGAACGCTGTAACAGTAGTCAGGATGGACAGTACTTGTTCTGCCTCAGGTTACAAAGGGGAAAACTTACTTCCTTATTTTTTAACTTTATAGTTGGAGCAGCTGTTGTGCGGCAGTAAAACAGACACTTGGGATGCAAAGACTTTAATGGAATGTTGCAGGCCAGATCACGGTTATACACATGACAGGTAATACGGTGGTGGTGTTTAAGAAATAAATACTAGCACTAGAAAAATATGTATTTAATCTTGAATGTAATTTTATTTTTTGATATATATAATGAATGTAACTGTAGCTTGAATAACAGTATATGAAACTAATTTGAAAATATTCATACTGCACTGAATGTGAAACTGATGCAATTATTTTAACTATAAACAAAATGAAAGTTTGCTTTTTTCCCTCCTTAGTCGAGCAGTGAAGTATCTCTTTGAAATTCTCAGTAGCTTTGATAGTGAGCAGCAAAGACTGTTTCTTCAGTTTGTGACGGGTAGCCCCAGACTGCCTGTAGGAGGTAGGTTTTGTTCATTACGTATTGCTGTATATGAAGTCAGTGTTATTTCTGCTTTTCAGAATAAGTGGATTATTTCAGTATAGGAAAAAAATACTTTGTATTTTAGAGGTTGTTTGATGTTATTAGTTTCAGAAGTGGTGGGGTAGTCTTCAAGTAGAATTCTCGTAAGTTTTGTGTTGATCTCATGATGCTTCATTCAGTTGACTCTTTTCAGGTTTAATTTATGTTACCAGATAACTTATTGGAAGGCAAAAAGTAGTTCAAAACTTAAAAAAAAAAAAAGGGGGGGGGGGAAACCACCCTGAAAACCTGTAATACTTTATTCCTTGGCTAGAAGTGCATTAAGTTATTATTCCTTGGCTAGAAGTGCATTAAGTTATGACAACAACAGCGTGATACATTGCTACCTGAAAACAATAATCTCCTGTCTGGAAAGGAGACAATACTAGCATAGCGATAAACATTTTCCTGTGTTCTCAGCTGAATGCTTTGCTAGTAAAACCAGAATTTATGCATCTGTTCTGTTACTTCTGTTCTTTGGGGTTTGGGGGAAAGAGTTGATTAAAAAAAAAATAAAAAAAATTTAGAGTTTTTTTGTGGAGAGGTGATGCAGACGGGATTAGGGTTAGGAGTGTAAAAACCTTAGCTGAAGTAAAAAAACTAGGTACCACGGTCATAGATTATTTCTGAGAATCTTAGAAAATGTGCATGTAACAAACAAACTCTTAAAAAAGACCAAACCAAAACTATTACAACCATAATGCTTTTTATACATGCAGAGAACAGAATTAGAAGTAGATGTGTCTAGCTTATTTCTTTTTTTTTCTAACTCATCTTGGAAAACTAATCTACAGACAGGATTTTAAGTAGTTTTTACCTTGCTACATGGCCTTATTAAGCCATATTCTAAACAGACTTCTTAATCTCCATTTTTAAAAGTTGCGAGATACACGATTCTGTCACTGTTGGATGTCTACAGTATTAACTGTGGGTTTTCAGGGCGAACAACCTGATTCTGAATGCTGTTTCTCATTTACAGGCTTTCGAAGTTTGAATCCTCCCTTGACAATTGTACGCAAGACATTTGAGTCGACAGAGAATCCAGATGATTTCTTACCCTCAGTAATGACTTGTGTGAACTATCTCAAATTGCCGGACTATTCAACTATTGAGATAATGCGTGAAAAACTCTTGATAGCTGCGAGAGAAGGGCAGCAGTCATTCCATCTTTCCTGATCACAATGAAAAATGCAATGTCTGCCTGTTACAGCAAAAGAGAAACTCTTGATTCTTTTCTAAATATATCACCTGAGTCAAGGAAACGTGTTACGCCTTCTTGTTGTAGAATAACGGCTTGCAGATTATAAACAAAGACACTTGGTTGATATTCATTAAAGGCCCCTATGGACTTAAAGTGATCAGGCCCTAAAAGTTGTTGTGACAAGGTTTCTTTAGCAAGTTCTTGTTTAAATTATCATTTATTTGATGAGTGAAGTTTTTAACTTGCTTTGCTGTGTGAAATTTAAAAAGGGATGTTTTTCCAGGCTGGAACAATAAATGTCGCTGTGCAGTTTAATACTGGGCTGTGTGTATCCATCTAGCTAAGTCTGAAGTTTTTCCTCCAAAGACAACTTTTGTACATAAGTACAGAAATTAAAGTACAGAAATTAAATTACACCATGTATTTGATGAATCTAGTTTAGTAGACTAGTTCTGTGTACCCTCACCTGCCTCTAATTTTACCCATCCTCATGTATCGTCTGATGTGCAATTCACTTGGTTCTTTTTGTGTGCAACATTCAACAATTGTTATGTTTTGGTTAGCACGGGCATTTATCTGCTCCGTGCCTCTTTCTCTGATTAAGATAATTTAAATTTTACTGAAATCAAATATATATTGTCAATATAATTCAGCCTTTGTAACTAGGTAGAACCTTTCTTATAGCATAGTTTTACTGTAGTGGTAGGATATAATGGCGACAGTCTTTACCAGTCAACGCTCTAGAGCTGTTTACACAGTGATTCAGGCAGCAAAAGCCTCTTACTAGAGGCTAGAAAGAATTATTTCTTTTACGTAGTTGAAGTCCACAGCTTGGGCTGGCCAGTGTGTATTGTGGTAAGGCCAGAGCATTTTGAATTGATGTAAAGTTTTTTAAAAGGAAAATTAGTTGTTTCATTCCCTGTTTGAGTAAACAGTTTTCTTGTTCCTGATCTAAGTTCCTGGTTACTTTTGTAGCTTTTTCTTTGTTTTTTTCTTTTTTTTTCTTTTTTTTTTTTTTTTTTTTTCTCCCCAGCACTAGCTTGGAACAAACAGTTCAGCCTTTGTCTTTCGACACAGATAAAGCACCTGTAAGCAATGCTCTGTCCAACTGTTTTATGTGCTGATTTCTCAAATCTGCAATAATTTACTTCATCAGGTTAATGTTTTTACCTGAATATAAATAAAAAAGTTTGCTTCACCTTTTTGTTCATAGTTTTGTACTGTATGCATAAAGTTCAATTGTGTAAATTATTCTAATGCAAGTAAATCGTCCTAAATCTACTTGGCTAACAGCCTGCAACTTGTGGATGATTTACTACTAAAACAAGACCTTTTAAGACCTCCAACTCAGAGGGAAATTTTTTCCTTTCTATGGGTTCAAAAAATGGGCAATTACAAATATTCCTCAGATGTACCTGCTACATAGTTAATCTCTATGAAAATGTGATAGTTAATTACTTTTATTCAACTTTGAGAAATCAAAATTCATTTCAGTGCTTAGACATTGTTAAATTCTGGCTAATCAGGCTAGTATTTCCCCTAACTAACAAATTTTCTTTTATCTAGCTGAAGAACTTGTACTTCCAGAATTTGTAATGGACATTCTTCCAGTGAACATTAACAGAATTACATGTGGTTGCTCATACCAGTGCCACTGAAATGTAATGCAAATCTGTCGATGAGCATGAGTAGAATGTGAAATCCTTGCACAAAGAACCTGATAACTGAACAGTTTCTACTGTCGTATTAAAACTGAAAGAAGGTGCTTCACACTGTACATATAATAAAGGTAGTGCACAGTGCGGCATAGTTTTCATAAAACTTCAAGGCAGTGTTTAAACTATGGACTGGTGTTTAAATTGTTCTGATAACTTGATCAAACTGAGCACAACAAAGTGTTTATAGTGTGTGGATAGCAATTTGTTCATTTTTTAAGGTTCTATATTTTAAAAAAAACTGACTTGTGTAAAAAAAAAAGAAAAAAGCTAATATTTTGTATTAAAATATCACGTGTATTGATATTTTTTTACCCATGTTGTCTCCCTCTAGAATCTGGCTTTCATCAACTTTGAAATTTTGAGGAGCTTTCAAATTTGATGTATAGCCATTGTGTAACTGTTTCAGTGGGAAAATAAGTTGTTGGTTGACTATTTAAAAAGGAAGGAAAAACCAGGTACCTGTGGTGATGATTTTTGTTGTGCTGTCTGTCATTTTCAGCACAGACTGAGGATGCAGTTGGCTTAAAGTGAATGAAACCCTTTCAGGTGATGCGCTTTTTTTTTTTTTTCTTCTTCTTCTTCTTTCCTATCAAGGGCAGCTTTTAGTGTCCTAGAAGAGCTAGTCTGGCTTAATAAGTTAAGATAGCAAACTGTAAGAATAAATTGAAGAGTCACAGTTTGCGTGACTGCAATACTTCCCTACAAACGAAGATGTAGTATCTAAGAGTAGTTGAGAACAAGTGGAAGGGTGGGGTAAGATAAGAATTCCTTCTTTTCAGGAATTTTGGTTTAAGGGAAAAAGCTTGCTAAAATCAATCATGGGTGTGTGCAGGTGCCTGTTGAGCCCTCATAAGAACGTGTAGTCATCTTAGTACTGAACTGTTTTGTATGCCCTTAGAAGGTATAATAAAAGGTACAATAAGTCCTATTTCTGAAAATAGAGGCGCTTTTTTTTTAACATGGTACAATCAACTGATTTTAGGGAACACCAGCCTTTACTTACTCTGTTGGATGAGTTTCGTGTCCTAGATTAATGAGAGCAGCAAAAAATCATTCATGGAAAAAAGTGCTATTTGAGCACTGATAGCTGCTACTGAACTTGTTGCAGTGATTTTTTTATTATTATTATTATTATTATTTTGTGTAGGTGTTTGTGTTACACAGAAAACTTGTGTAGGGGAACACTTAAGCAGTATCACATTTGACACGAATCAGTCAGTTGTAGTGCTGCTTTACTTTGTATTCCGTAGGAAGATGTACAAGAATGAATTCCAAGTATGTGTAAAATCCTCGTGCCCGTTGCCAAACTCATGATATTCAAATTTTCACATGCTGAGTGCTTGCATCATTGACTCGCCTAGATTCTTCCTTGCCCCTCCACCCCCGCCGTGTGTTTTATTTTTGGTTTTTTTCTCTCTCTCTCCTTTCCCTAACTGCGCTGACCTCTGGCACCCACCTCCTCAGCAGAGGGCGGGCACTGATGCCGTTCCAGGTGCCTGCATCACTTGTGCCCTTTTTCTGGCCACTGCTGGAGGTTGCTGTGCCACCGGCGGGGTGTCTGGGCCCTCCCCACCTGCGTTTGGCAGCCTGGCTTCCAACGAGCAGTGCCAGCTCCCATCACCTGGGAAGCTGTACCTCCGCAGAGGGCTTTCTAACAGGAGCTTGGAAGTCTGCCTGACTTTGGGGATAGAAATGCCTCGTTTGTAACGTGAACGTGCCTCCCCCAAGCTAAAATGCTTTTCTATAGGTAAAGCTGTTCGCAGAACAGAGAAAAAGATTCTGAGATGGATTGGAATGAAAAGTTTGGAAGGGGGGCAAAATCCTAGCGGTAGCTGAGCCTTTTCAGGGCTTGTCCCGTCTGATACTTTACTTTCCTAGTTTCTTGACAGCTTGAACTGGATAACCTCGGTGCTGAATGATCTCTTCTTGTGATCTGGCAGGAATTTCACAGCTGTGTACTCCCAGCTTGCTCTGTCTCTCACAAGGCATCATGTTTGTAGTAGCTTTTCTCAGATTAGTACAGCTGGTTGCCCTATGAGGAGTAGTTATTACCCCACCCCAGTGCCCCAGCGTAAGCTCCACAGTCACACACACTTTACCAGGACATTAATGCATGTTTACACAGGAGATAGGAAAGAAATTTCATCGTTGTACTGCCAGTGACTAATAGCGAATGGTTCCAGGAATAACTGCTTCAGTGCACTGGGGTAGAAGATGCCTTTGGAGGAATGCTGTGTCCTTGTCTCCTGGGGCTGGAGTGTGCATGTATTGCTGGGACATCAACCTGCTTTGGAGCTGGAGGAGGGACAGGTCTGGGGTCTCTTCCTTTGCTGCATGTGTCTG
Source organism: Falco cherrug (assembly GCF_023634085.1). NCBI lineage: Eukaryota > Metazoa > Chordata > Aves > Falconiformes > Falconidae > Falco > Falco cherrug. The sequence goes on along the minus strand of NC_073707.1, from coordinate 16,242,556 downwards.
GGGAGGCATGAAATCCTGAACCGTAAACAGGGGAACATGAAGGGAGGGGAAACGGTGAAGATGCGGCCAGTATTTTCAAGGCGCTGAAGTTCCTGATAGCTCTAGATCTGGTGTGGCAGCGGCTTCTGGAAACCTGGTTCAAGGAGGGAAAAGGGACCCACACCACACGCACTCCCCCTGCCACACACGCAAATAAGGGGTGTGCGTGGAATTCCAGACTCTAGGACACCGTCCTGTAGTTAAGGGGACAGCTCCAGGTCAAGTTGTAAGCAGTGTGTTGGGGTAAGGTAATGTGTGTTGTGGGTTTTTTTTAGGTGGTGGTTTTTTTGTGGGTTTGTGTTTGGGGTTTTTTTTCTTTCTTTAGCCTTGTCTGTCCCTGTCCTGTTTTGCCCCTCTGTACTGCTGGGCTGTGGCTTTTGCTGAGACCCCATTAAAGACAGTGGTAAATAAGCTCGGGGGGGAAAAATTGTGGGACGGCAGCCGCCTTGCCCTGTTGTCTGACAGCAGGAAGAGGTGGAAGGAGCAGCTTTCCTTTGTAAAGGTAAGCTTAAATGCAATACATGTATACTGAAAGCCAAGGTAGGTTGATGCTTAAAAAAAAAATGCATTTATCCCATCTCAACAGCTATTCCTCAAACTATTTCCCCAAATACACAACTGAGAGAAAGGTAGAGAGGAAAGATGGTGAGATTTCATGAACTGTCCTTGGAGTGCTCTTGGCTGCTGCCTGCTTTTAACACCCTGGGTGGTGGGATCCTACAGGAAGGGAACATGGGAATTTTAAGACTTCTGTCCTAGTGTGGAAAACTACAACAAATTGGCAGTAGAAATTGTGGCAAATTCAACAGTGTTTTTGTGGATTTAACTTGGGAGCTACACACGGACTCCTGCTTCATTGCTCTGCCTGTCCTCCCATTCTTTGGTTCCCTTTTATTCCCATGGCCTCTTGGTGGCTGTTTCATGTGGTGGATGAGGTTAATGTTGACAGTGCTTAGGATAATTGTTTCTGGTGGGAGCAGGGTCTGTTTCATAGATCCTTGTAAAGTAAAACCTGTGCTTTCAGGGAAGACGGCAACCTTGACTGGTGCTTAGTAGTGCGTTGATGAAATGGGTTATAGGAGTAAAAACAGAATTTAGTGGAACTCAGTCTGTTTTCAGAGGCCCCTGAGTTACAAATGATGGGAAATGGAGTATTCAGGGCAAACACCATGTACGTGGCTTTACTCTTCCTTTAGCTGCTCTCCAAGATATTCTAGGCTAAACACAGACCTGGCCTGGCTGCAGGTCTGCTGTTCCTCCTCCAGAGACCCAGGAATAGACAGTCTAGGAGGTGGCACTTCATTTCCCAGCCTCTTCCAACCTTTTTTTCACATGTTATTACTTCTACGTATTGAAACTGGTAAGACACTGGCTAAACAATGACAATTTCTTACCTGACTTATTTTCTTCCTGAAGCCAGTGTTTCCCATAGTCTGTGCTATGCTTCTCAAGCAAGTGGCTGTATTTAATCTTTATGTCTTCAGTCTGTAGCTTGGCATGCTGAATTTACTGAAAGTATTGATGTTACTAATAATTCAGAAAGGTTTCCTACAGTTGTTTGATATTTCTTTGGTATGCAAAAGAGCAAGCCTTGTTGTGGGGCACTAAAAGCATAAATGCTATTCAAAATAGGGGGGAAAAGCCTCTTTAAAACGTTTATCAAACACCAAATTATTCCACCTTTATGAACACTGAGTTCTAAGATGGGTAATGCCCAGCTTACAGCTGGTGGTATCAGCTGCTGCTGCTGGACCCCAAGGCAGAGGTACAGGGAGCAGGTGGCCGGAGCGCAGCTGTGCTGGGCAGGGTCTGCGCTGTGCCCGGCCGGCGCGTGCTGCATCGACGGGAGCGCAGCTGGCAGGTCGGGAGAAGGGGTTATTTCCCTTTGCCTCGGATCCCAGAGGACAGATTGTGCAGTCTCCCTGGGTTTTTCAAGACCCAACTGTATTAAATCTGTTTGTTGTACTAAAACATGTTGCAATTCTAAAATTAGGCATCTTTAGAATTTAAAATGAAAACTGCGTGCAGGCATCTTCTGATAATAGAGAACCAAAAAAGTTGGTACCAATCTTAAATATTCTTGTGCTGTTTTGTGCTACATCAGTCCTATCAATTTAATTAAGTTCAATGGGAGAAATTCATATGTAGAGAGAAAGGTTTTCTAAATTTTCCTATAAAATTAATGGAAATGACATGGGTCTTTGCAGCTGCAGATTATGAGTAATCTCCAGAGGACTGAAAATTATAAGCCTAAATTAATTCTACTTTTCTTAAAAGGATTTCAACATTAAAAAGTCTTTCTGGCATCTTATTTCTGTTTTTAATGTTGGCTCAAGTGGCATTTACCTGGGTTCAGAAGCTGTTATATTTCTGTGTCCTAGCATGTAGCTGGTCATATCCAATTTCTTCCAGAGTAAGTAGCTAACATGTTTTGACAGGAGTTGTGGAGAGATGCCAAAATTCAATGTACAGGATTTTCTAGAAAGAGCAGTTCTTACAGGTATTAGTCAAAAATAACATCCTGAAAGTGCTCTAAAAATGAGAAAATTAGGTAGAATCAGGAATGTGAAATGTGAAAGACAGGAAAAAGTTCTACTCCCTTCCCATATGTGGAATTTGAAAAATGAGTACAGAGAGGTGAGCGACCACAGCAGCGGTCATGGTCATGTCCACGATGATGCTCAAGATATTTATGATCGTGTTATGTAACTAACCTTCTGCTGTACTGTGTTCTTGCAAATTTTTAGTAATATGTACCTACAAAGTACATTTTCTACCAAAAGCTCACTGTGCAGTTTATGAACAGATTAATTTGGACTTGATCCCGTGAAACATATGGGCAAGGGAATACAGACAGGGGAACAGAGGATAAGATGCCATTTAATATCGGATGCCCATTTTTCTGAGACCATTGTACATTCCAGCTGCCAGTGAAATTTGGTGTTGTTTTTGAGAGCTGTGGGATGCCTGGTTTTGAGCTGGTCTAGATCCTGTATGTCCATAACAGCATAAACAGAAAAAAGTGTAGCAAGAAGTTATTAACTAGTTGAGATCTAGGAAGATTTCAGTTTATGCATCTATTAGTTGGTTACAGGTATTTATTGATTAACCAAGCAATATTTGTTAATGTAGTTTCATAGAAAAACACTTGTCTGAGGAATGCCAGTGGAAAAAGAATGATGGGAGGTAGAGCTGGATAGGCAGCACGTTATAGGAGGAACATACGTACTTCCTGACCTAACAAAGCTGACACTAACTCAGCAGCTACCTGCCTTTTCTCTAGCAGCGCTGATCTCATAGATGTGATACCCCTTTCAAAAGTAAGGGTGTAAGTGATGGATGAGAGCAGTTGCATTAGGCAGGCAGAGTGGACAGCTTTACAACTAATCCTTCAGCTTGAATGTGGAAGCAGTATTAGTAATAAAATAGGGGGAGACTGTACAGTGCCAACTTTATATAGTTATACATTACTCTCATCTTGTTATCCTTGTTGCTACATATGTTATATGTTACAATTACTGTCCCTCATTCTTGTTTTCCTGTCTTTCTCCTTTTGCAGCTTATTTTTCAGTAATCTTGCACTCAAATGTGTTCAGCTGCTACCTTCATAGTAATGATTTAAAGGTGTTATTCTTCTGTGCTGGAGCAGACTATTTCTGACCAAATTCCAGTCTTGACGTAACACCATTGATGTCTAGACATTTAATATCTCCAAGTCCAAAATAAGGCTTTTAATCATTCTTCCAAGAGCTGCAACTTTTTTTCATACTTTTTTTTTTTTAAATATAATCATTCTCCCTGTCAGTCTGGCATCAAAAATAGATTCCTGCATCTGTACTGGATCTGACTGCGTTGATGCTTTCTGCTTAACAGGTCCTCTTCCATCCATGTACATCTTTCAATGGACATAACTGGCATTTTTGTTTAGGTTTTCATTTTTTTACTAGTGAAGGCAACTTTGCTTATTCACATTCAAGGGACAGGTATGCAGACCACTCTTAGTCTACTGCTTTGCTTGTGTCAACCATCTCTTCTCTCTACATGTATTTCTTAGCTCCCTTTTCTTCACCATGTTAAAGATCTTATTTTTCAATGCTCCAAAAATGAACCTTTATTCCCTCTCCTGTTCTTCATCTCACACCTGTACATACTCTCAGGTTACCTCAGCTGCCTTTCTTTCAAAAGCTTCTTTGCTATGATGTTTACCCCAGAAATGATCATGATAAACAACAGTCACCATCTGTGCTTATGGCTTGTTGTGATGGTTGGTATCATCTCGCTGTATCCTTTGTGCTGTGTTGTCTTTCTGTAACGCCTGCCTTTTGCCCTCTCTTGTGCTTTAATGGTGAGCTTTTTTTTTTGTTGTTCTTTCTACGTACAGCATCAAACAGAACGCAGTGTAAATAGAGTATCTTGGAACTCTTACCCAGTCTGGGAATAGGAGCAAAAAAGTTACCAGCTGCCAGGGATTTACTTTTTAATCTCTTGTGAGAAAAGAAAACAATAAAATCTAACAAACTTTAATTTCATTGTTATCTAAGGGAAGTAAGTTATTTTAATAGCAATGATTTTGGCTTTTTAATAATTCTTAAACAGAGTTAGGCATTTCCAGTTAGTTAGCTGTCAATATAAATACTCTTATCGAAGATATTATGGTTCTTTCTGTTATGTCTTTTAGGAGGCATACCTAATTGATTTTTAATCATGAAAATGCATCTGTTCACACCTAAATAAATAACATATAATACTATGTAATAATATCTTTTTCCCTTCATGTTATGGTCATATAGTTTTAAAAGGTGTTAAGAACTCCAGATTATATTTTGTTTATATTACACAATATCAGCAAAACAGCTTTCTAAAGGGCCAATCTGTGCCTTTCATTCAGTTTTTACAGTAAAATTATCCTCAGTGCAATGTAGTAGTCTTACTTTGTCAAGGCCATTTATGAAATTTACCGGTAAATTCAAATTAAATGCTCTTCTACAGAGCTTGCCACATTTTTCCTTTGTCGGAGCTTTGTTTCAGTGTGCGACTTTCCCCTCCAGAGCTACAGGGATTAGATATTTTCCATTTGCTGCGAGGTGGTGCGCAGCATAGATATGCACTGTACTGCTGCTTTTCTAAACAACGTGTCTTTTGCCAGAGAGACTGTGCTACAGCACCTATGCACATAGCTGAAGCTGTCAAATGGATGACACAGATTATTTCTGCCATATGCTTTTTTGTAAGAAGTACTTAATATCTTGCTTTTTTGACTATGGAGAGTGGGGAAAAAAAATCATGTGACAGTAGAAAACCAGACACCATGAGACATCCCTTGCTCTACACACAATCAAAGATAGCACTTTGGTTTTCAAGTTCACAATTTATTGAAGATTTTTAAATACAGATACAGGAATTTGCTAATATCAGTAACTCTGTTCTTCTGGTTTTTCATCATTATGTTGATTTTTGAGCAACACTGATAATGGCTGAGGAAAGCAGCAGTTTGCTTTGAAGTGATCAACACCTTGCCCCTGTCTTCCGCAAAACCAACCAGCCATGCTCCCAAAAGCAAAACCTTTGTTTACAGAGGTACCACCTAAGCAAAAACGCCTGCCTGCCTGGTAAAGTTAACTTGTAACACTGCAGTACACACCAAAAGTGTGTGCAAGATGTTGAGATAACTAGACGTAGATCTTCGAGATAGCATGCAGAGTTCTTATGACTATGATTTCTCATTACTTGAACAAACCCCTGTGCGCTAGGGACTTCAGTATGCACGCCTCTACTCTGCAGAATGCTGCAAGCATACTGTCTTTCCTTGTAGTTAATAGACACACAAACATTTTAAAACAAAGTAGAAAAAAAGAGGTAAAGCTGAACATGGAATATAAATGAATGGTTTTGCATTTCCTATTTTGAATTACTCACTTATTAAACCATGTAAGAGCATCAACTTTATAGCCACTTATGGAGATAAGCAAGAAGACATTTACAAAACCAGCGGTTGCTCTGATTTTATACTAGACAGTAGGATAGTACAAATACTAGACAGTATAGCTCTGGTTTTATACTAGACGGTAGGACAGTATGAATTGTCACTGCTGTGTTAATACAAAAATGTCTGGTGTGTAGCCTTAAAGATGAAAGGAAGTTATTCAATGTTTTCAGTACTGTAGATGTCTACAGTTTAGTAGTAATTTCAGAAACATGAAATATTAACATATAACTTATTCACCCAGAACTGTAACTTAAAGGAGTGATTTCACCCACTAGTGTGTTATATAGGACCTGCCAGCCGGACGAAAGCCAGATTGGCATATTCAAGTCACACTCTAACATTTTTGAGTTACAGTATGATACATCCTAAATCACTTTCTGTCTGCTGACTTCAAGGACTGAATAGCTCTAATACTAAGGCAGGGATTAAGGATGTCTGTATTTTGTTCCCAAGTCCCTAAGGACATTCAGGGCTCAAGGGTTACAACCCTGCTTGTATAATGCTGCAGCTGACCAGGTGAACACCTGCCAGACAGTACCTATCCTGCTATGATTACCGAAAGCAATTAAGAATTATTTGTATCTGCGTTACTAATACACTTCACATCAGGTATTATATTTATTTGTTAATGTGTATGTGACATTTATGCAGTCTGGCATTTATTTCTGAAGATTTTTATGGTAGAAAGAAAAGCCAGTGTAACTTTTGGCTTAGTCCTTATGAAGTTTTTGTAGGCCCACAGTAAGCTAAACACATTGCCTGTTTCCTCAGAAACCAATAATTGTTAATGGGAGATAAATGCATGAAGAAAATGTATTTGCAGTGATTATACAAGGAGAAATGGTGAGTGTTCAACTTTTATTGCCATGAAATGTCTATGTGAGCTATAGCATGTTAGTCTGAATAAATACAGTGACTAAAAGCTGTTCAGGTCATCTAAAAACATGTTAACAAATGGCTTGATCTTAGCATAGAATGACCTACAGAAATAAAAATGCTACATAAATGACTCTTGGCATGTTGATCCTTAATCTGTGAGGAAAGAAGAAAAACTAGATCCAATGGGTGACTGGTGAAACTAGATTAATTCAGATTGAAATCATGATTGCAATTTTTGAGCAAAATATAGCTAGAGTATTCATCTCCTGTGGCTTTCAAATGAGGACTGGGTACTGTAATTTATGTATATTTCTAGTCTTGCCATAAAATAAATGAGAGGTTCTTTATGTGGGAGGCCCAAGGAAAATTGCCCCAGAACTGTCTTAAAATATTACCGGTTTGTTTCCAAAAAATTTTAAGAAATGGTGGATACCATATAGAACAGTGGATACCATATAGAACAGGCTGTCATTCACTCTATTACTGTGTGGAATACCAGTATGCACTCACTGCCTCTGCAAACGGCACCCGTACCTTTAATTTGTCAGGTCTCCTTTTCCCTAACTTTCAATTGCTGTTAACAACACATAACGCTGCACAGTGTCCCCTTTTCCAGTATTAGTGCTTGTCACGCTGCCTTTGTTGTTTTCCCATAAATAGTGCATATATGACACTTATTCTTAATTTTTACAGAATTTAGATAATGATTGTTTTCTATAGCAAGCTATAAGCTATAGTGTAAGTCAGTAGTTCAGAGCTATAGGATGGGTTTTCTACTTACCGCTAGCTTTCTTTAGGATGTTAGACAAGAATCCAACTCGTTTGTTAGGTGTCTAAATAGTTTAGAATCTGGGCTGGGGCTTGAGCTGTAAAATTGGGATAACCACCTCAGTGGAAGGTGGTGAAGAGGTGGCAAGTCATTATCCGCACTGGGAGTTAACTGGGAGCCTGAAGAGTCAACCTATAAAGCAGTCAAGGTACTTTGTGGATCCACATTTATTAAAATGCATGTATACATCTCTTATTTGAAATAAATGCTTAGGGAGAGAATGAAATTGAAAAGACAAACCTGGACTGAGCCATAACCTACTAATAAATAACATGTAAAATTTAAATCTAGTGAGGATGATTATTGCTGAGCAATAATGAATTGAAGAACTTGAAAAGAAATGAATACCTGAAAAAGAAGGTTTGCAAGAATAACGGCATGAAGGAAAAAACCCTACATAAATTCATTTTGTATTTGCTGTGAAATTTTATGTTCTAATTAAACCCATAAAAGCAGTTTTCTGTTTAGGGTATTTTTACTTCTGGCTGCTACCTTAATAATCCCAGGTACTGACCCTTGTATAACGACAAACTGAAAAAAAAGCAAACCTTTTTGTTTGCTGGTTAAGAAGAATAACAAAGAGAAAAATTAAGCCTTAAAACATCTCAGTAGATTACCGTATGATTTTTGTTGTTTGTTTTTCAGGTAAAATGTCTGTTGCTATTTTATTTATCCTTCTCTTCTCTGCACAGCTTCTAGTATGTAGGTTTTTCCAGTCAGCCAGAATACAGACGATATGTCCTCTGCCATATGTACCTTGAAGTTCATAGAAATAAAATGTCATTTACTTACTGGATATAAAAATAGCCCTTCTTCAGATATAGTACTTCAAGCTCTCATGGCCAAATGCTTGTTATGATAGCTGTCATGTTGCCATAATTTAAATTACTGAAACAGCTATTAAATTCTAAGATAAAATTTTAAGATTATTCTGACATTGTTTAAGATTCTATGTTTTTCACTTCCTCTGTTTCTTTGACTAAAAATTACTGTATGTATGAATGATAGATTTTTTTTTTTTCTCTACTGAAATTGTAGTCACATCAGAGCATTATTTGAAAGCATAAGTCGTGGTTTTAAGAACAGGGTGGAAGGCTGTAAATGTCAGAATTTATACATGCTTTCTTAATTATTTTGTTGTATCTACATCATAGGTTTTAAACAATTTAAGTGACAGCTGTGTTAGTTGCAACATGTTTTGTTGTGTTACTTTGTAAAGTCTTTCAGAAACAAGCTCCTTAGAACTTGATTCAAACTTACCATAGAGTCATTTAGGTTGGAAAAGACCTTTCAGATGATCAAGTCCAAACGTTAACCCAGGGCTGCCAAGTCCATCACTGAACCATGTCCCTAAGCACCACATCTACACATTTTTTAAACACCTCCAGGGACTGTGATTCCACCACCTCCCTGGGCAGTCTGTTCCAGTGCTTCAGCACCCTTCCAGTGAAGAAATTGTTCCTAATATCCAATCTAAACCTCCCCTGGCACAACTTGAGGCTGTTTCACCTTGTCCTGTCACTTGTTACTTGGGAGAAGAGACCGACCCCCGCCTCGCTACACCTGTCAGGAAGTTGTAAGGAGCAATAAGGTCCCCCCTGAGCCCCCTCCTCTCCACACTAACCCCCCCAGTTCCCTCAGCCGCTCCCCAGCAGACTTGTGCTCCAGCCCCTTCCCCAGCCCCGCTGCCCGTCTCTGGACACGCTCCAGCCCCTCTACGTCCCTCCTGCAGCGAGGGGCCCAGAACTGAACCCAGCATTCGAGGTGCGGCCTCACCAGTGCCCAGTGCAGGGGGACAGTCACTGCCCTGGTCCCGCTGGCCACACTGTTTCGGATACAAGCCAGGATGCTGTTGGCCTTCTTGGCCACCTGGGCACACTGCTGGCTCATGCCCAGCCAGCTGTCACCCAGCACCCCGGGCCCTTTCCCACCAGGCACTTCCCAGCCGCTCTGCCCCAGCCTGTAGCGCTGTGTGGGGCTGGTGTGACCCCAGCGCAGGACCCGGCACTGAGCCTTGTTGGACCTCATACAGTTGGCCTCAGCCCATGGATCCAGCCTGCCCAGATCCCTCTGCAGAGCCTGCCTGCCCCCAAGCAGCTCTACACTCCTGCCCAACTTGGTGTTGTCTGCAAACTTGTTGAGGGTGCACTTGATCCTCTAGTCCAGGTTGTTGGTAAAGATATGAAAAAGAACTGGCCCCAACACTGAGTCCGGGGGAACACCACTTGTGACCAGCCACCAGCTGGATGTGATTCCATTCACCACCACTCTTCGGCCTCAGCTGTCCCGCCAGATTTTTACCCAGCAAAGGGTACACCCATCCAAGCCGTGAGCAGCCAGTTTCTTCATGAGAATGCTGTGGGAGACTGTCAAAGGCTTTACTAAGGTCCAGGTAGACAACATCCACAGTCTTTCCTTCACCCACTAGGTGGGTCAATAAATACACAGGATTTTACCCAGTGTAGTTTTATTTATTTGAAGGCAGGTCCAAATCAGTCTTTTCGTATGATAAATTTCTCTTTTTTATGAAGTGCAGCAATGTTTGCTGCAGTATCGCACAGCATGGTGATGAAAAACATTATGAGTATAAAAGTACATCTTCTCTTCAAAAGTGTCTGTTTTCAAATTACTTACGCAGCTTTTTAGCAAAAGGTGCAGTAGCTATTGAGATAATTTTTCCAGCAACATCTAGAAAAATATCCTCCTTAAATAGCTGACAGTTATTTGTGTATGTGAAATATCTATAATGTGTAGAGGTAGGGATTGATTTTATTTGGTTGTTCTAAAACCATATAAAATCACATAGGATGATAAAAGTTCCTTTAAGCCAAACAAATAGGTGAAGATGTGGGAAATAGTGCCACTTCTGAATTGTCTGTCTGCCACTGATAAAGCAGCATAATGGATTTTCACAGGACAGTGGTTTCGTGCTCCCCGATATAAGAGTTTAACTTCTGCTCTATGGATTTTGTCTTAAAACATGATTTATGAGTCCCAAGAATTTATGATTCTAACAATGAATTATGTTTCTGTACCCAGGTGGGCAGCTTTCTCTTGATACTGGTTGTATCAGCACCTCTCTACTTGTACCACAGTTTCCCTGAACAGCAGACATTAAATAACAACCTATATGGTCACTGTTGGCAGCGGTAAACAAATCAGCATGATTATAATCATTTTCCTATATCAAAGCTAGCAAACAAAAAGAAGAAGATATGCAAGCTTCAAACAGCTTAATACAGTGGAGAAAAGTAAAACAAATACAAATGCAAGAGCCAGGGAGGAAAAATCCATACACATTGTCAGGGAGCAGGGTGTTTGCCGGTCTGCGTCAAGATAAAAGAAAAATAGTAACTATTCAGGTGCATATGAAAATAAAGCAACATCTCCCTCTCATCCACCTATAGCAGTGAACTATGTATTTTTTTAAAACCTCACCTCTGTTCAGAGACTTAAACTAACCTTCTGTAGCCAAAAGCTGCCCTCACAAACAGCCAAAATAAGTTCCAATGTGAATCACCTGAGCGTGCAACTTCCAAGGTGAGCGTTCTTACTGAATTCCTTGGGCTGCTTACCTCTTTAAATGAGTATTTCAATATTTTGGCAAACTGAGGTGTGGATCATTCAAACAGTTATAAATAGAATTTGCTGGAATAGAAACTGTGTGCTTGGAAAAAGAAAGTTAAATACATGTAGAAAACATTTTGAATGAATGCATTATAAATCTTATGAAACAGTAATATTTTCAGCAGTTGTGGCAATTTTCAGAGGATTTTGTTTTAATTTTGGCAGCTGTTGGGTATGGGATTGGGAACACGTTTGGCAATTTTGGAAATCTGACTCTGGTTGCATGAATGGGACCCTTCTGAAATTTCTCAAACGAAATTAAAAACGCAGTCTTTTTGGTAGATCAGAAGTGAAACTCCTGAGATGCTTTAAAGCAGGCACAAGCTGAGGGAGGGATGAGGAAAACGTCCGTTCTGCTCTCTGCAAAACAGTATCATAAAGACATGGTTGCAAGCTGACCCAAAACAGCAGTCCAGGCACTGTTCGGAAAAGGCTGAACACAGTGACTATCTCATCTCAATTAACTCCTACACTAGTAAAGAAACATGTAACTAATAGTGGTTTTACAATAATTCATCAATACTTAGAAAAAAATTGCTGTTATGGGAGACATTTAAAACATATAACTTCCTTTTAAGAAATCACAGAGATTTTTGTTCCTCGCTAAATATTTAACCAAAACGGATTAAAAAAAACCTCTGAAAAACCTCCTTCAAGCCACTAGAGGATGAGTACTTCTCCATCAAAATAAATAGTTAAGCTGTAACGTAGCTTATCTAAGCCACACTAATAAGCTATTAGACTGGTAATATAATTAAAATTCTAGCAAGTGTAAACGAGGCAGCTTGAATCCTTATTGAACACTGAGATTAGTAACTTGTTTATGGAAAGCTGACTATAAAATTATTTAAACCACGCGTATTCGAACATTAAAACGCATAAAAAGATACAGCATTTTGGAAAATCACTAGCTAATTAGGTAGGCATAATATTTTCTGTTGTACAGATAAATATTTCCTTATGCAAATGGTGATTAAAATGCACACATTGCTTATATCACATGAGTTTCCTTAGCATTTTACAGAGTATATATTTGTGTCCGCTCTGACTCAGAACGCCATGTTAACGTTCTGCTCTGTTGGTTGTGCTGGCTGACTAGCTTATTTTTAAAGTTCTCCTCTGCAAATAGCATGCTACTACATCAACAGAATTCATCATCTGATCTAGCTGTCAGTCTCAAAACCATCTTTTCCAATACTCATCTATATTGTCTTACTACTGAAAAGCCTCAGATACAGACCAGAATTACTGAACCCTTTGCGGGTACCAAGAACAATTGAAAAATAGGGGCTCTACACAACCAGTCGATGCAGGCATCGTGTTTGTTATGGCAGTTTGTCAGCTTAGTCAGCACAATGAGCATCAGCCAGGAGAAAGAGCTTGAGCAGAAGGAAAGGTGGGTCAGGTTAGAGAGCAGAACATCTTTTCAGGTTGTCTGGTTCTGAGGACTTGTTCTATAAGATGTTTAGAGAATTGGCCAAAGCCTGTTATTAACAACTATCTTGGACAACCTGTGTGGAAGGGTGAAGTCCTAGGAGACTGGAAAAGGACAAACATTTGTATTGAGAAGGAGGACAGAGAGAATTACAGCCCATCTGCTTTAACATCAAATACCACAGCAATGTGAGAGATATACGCAAGTTATTTCAGAACACTTGGAAGATAATAAGGAGACAAGTAGCAGCCTCTGTGGACTTATCAAGAGCAAATCATGTCAAACCAAATTATTTTCCTGTAGAACAAGGCAACAGATCTTGTGGATGGAACAGAATGAATGAACAGTTATTGTAACTGTTATCACGGGCAAGGCCTTTGGCACCACTTTCCATGACATTCTTATGCACAAGCTTAGCAAATTAATAAGAATGTTTCTTACGGTTGCAAAATTGGTTGGGAAAAAAGCCCAACCAAAAAGATGCTTAAGGAACAGTAAGTAGTATTTCAGTTCCAAATTGTAAGAATTTCACTGAGAGATGGCATTTAATGATAATCAGTAAAGAAAAGATGAACTTGTCGGGTAAGTACAGCAGAGGTGTTTTGTCTCTGTGTGTGGAGGGCTCTGATGAATGAGTATCTGTAGAACAAGTAACCTTAAGGAGCAGATAGTTGTCAAATAAACAACTTAATTCAAATATATGTAACAAAGGTTTTCATTTGTGTTACCACAGCGCCTGTAGGCTGTAGTAAACGTCAGCGCCCACCGTTGTTAGGGGCTGCGAGGGAAATAAACGGGCTCGGTTCGGACGAAGGGGTCGCCCCTGGCGGGGCAGCAGGGGGAGCCGGTGCGGCACCGGAGCGGCGCTGCGCGGGGGGCGGCGCTGGCGGGGGCGGGGGTCGGCAGCCGGGTGCGTTCGGTTCCGTTCGCATCGCTCGGTATTTCTGCTCGTGATACAGCTTTTAGCCGTACGTGAAGCGTAGAGGTTTGTGAAAGTCGTAGCACTTTGTCCTGTACTCCGCGGTGGAGCTCTGGGAAGCCGTTAGCTACGGCGGGCTGGAGTATGGCGCTTTTGCAGGAGCAAGTGAATAGAAGGGCAGGGAATGGGGACTGGCTTCCTCGCTGGCTCTTAACTGATTAGAACAGATGCTGTCTGTAAATCAGAGGCAGTACAACCCCCCCAAAAGACTAGCAAACTATAAATAGATTTTTAAAAATCAGCGGTAGATAACCTCAATTGGGAAAATACACAGATTGGTTTGTTTTGGGATTTTTTTTGCTTTTTTTTTGCTTTTTTGTTTTGTTTTGGCTTTGGTTCTTTTTTTTCCAATATGAGAAATGACAGGATTGATTTTCAGGCTTTTCATCTGCCTCCACTTTGGTCTTAACAGAACTTTAAAGTAATTATCAGAAGATTACACTTGTGAAACAGCAAATAAGCAAGCGATGAATGTCCCGAACAAGGAGCATCTCTTCCAGCGTGCTTGCCCAGCCCAGGGCAGCGCTCCGTCCCGGCGCCGGTGCCTAGTCATTTATCCCGGCCACGCCGAGCGGAGGCACTGCCCGGCCGGGAATGCCTACCGGGCCGCTCGTGAGCGCGGCTCCCGCTGCGAACCGCTGCGCCGGGTGCGCGGCGCCGGTCCCCGTGCCCTAGCAGCCGCTCGCCTGCCTGGGGGAGCCGGGGCGGAGGCGCAGCCCCGTCCGCTGCCACCGTGGCTCTAGCGGGGAAACGACGCCGGCCCTGCTGCGCTCCGGGACGTGCCGCTCGGCCCGCACGGGGCGCGCCCAGCCCGGCTGCCCGGGGCCCGGGGCCGGGGCGCGCTGCGGGCGGACGGCTGCCCCCTGCCGGGCGCGCCGCAGCACGGCGGCCGGCTCCTCCCCGCCCAGTCCCCGCCCGCACGTTGCCCGGGGAACGGGGGTAGGGAGCAGCCGGGCGGCCGCTGCCTCCGTCTCCTCCTTCTCTCCCCGCCGGTGCCCGCAGCGGAGCGGCATCCGCACCCGGACGCCCCGCCGCCATGCCCCGAGCCGCCCCGCTCCTGCTGCTGCTGCTGCTCGCCCTGGCTCAGCGCCGCGCCTGCCTCCCCGGGCCGGCCACCGCCGCGCCCCCCGGCCGGGACCCCTGCCTCAGCCAGCCCTGCCGCAATAACGGCACCTGCTCGCCTGTGCCGGCCCGAGGCCCCGCCGCGCCCCGCCGCCTCCAGCCGCTCCTGCCCCAGCCTCCGGCCGCCTACAGCTGCGCCTGCCCCGCGGGGGTCACCGGCACCTCCTGCCAGGTGAGGGGCGCGTCCCCCTCGGCTCCTCCCGCGGGACCTCCGCTCGGCGCCCGCCGCCCGCCCGGCGTCCTTGTGCCTGTCCCTGCCCTTGGGTGTCCCCGCTCGGTCCGCGGCCGGCTCCCGCCCGCCGCCGCGCCCCTACCCCGCCTGCGGGCGCCCCAGCCCCGCTCCGCCCCGGCCCGTGCCGGTGCCGGTGCCCGCTCCCCCGGCCGCTCCCTCCCGCCGGCTCCTCGCGCTGCAGCCGGTGGTGCCGTTAGCGGCCGCCGCGGCTCTGCCCCGGGCTGGCGGCGGCTCCGCGCCGGTGGACGCGCGGAGCGGGTGCCGGTGCCGCCAGCGCCGGGCTCGGAGCCGTGCGGCGGGCGGGCCGCTCCGCCCGGGAGTGGCCCTCACGCCGGCAGTGACACGGACCGGGGGCTCGGTTCGGGGTGAACGAGGACGGGGCTGCGCTCAGCCGGTGCCTTCCAGCATCACCTCGGCACCGCAGCCACTCCCCACCGCCCGGTCCCGGCCATTTGTGTGGCGTTGGCTTGCCGGCAGGGGTGGGACGGGGACGGGGACACACCGTGCCCCGGGGCCCCTCACCGGGGGGGCTGCCCGCGCCTCGGGCGGCGCCGGGCTGCGCTCGGTTCCGAGAGGTCAGAACGCTCCGAGCAGCGGTGGTGATCAGAGGCACGGAGCAGTTCATCTTTCTAACGTGCGTGGTCACGTTGGGGTTTAATGTAGTAATAAACCGAATTTAATTATTGTCACGTGGAGATCGTAATCTTTTTTTTTTTTTTTTTTTTTTTAAATCTCTGGTATTAAGGATTATAGTCTTTCTTATCGTGTTCAGAAATTCACAAAAACCTTAATCTTCCATCCCTTCCGATAAGGAAAAGCAGGTGCAGGGACAAAGAGGTTTGTACGGTACTTTCCTGACAGCAGCGTACAAAGGGCTGGATGGATTAGCTCCCATTTCTGTCAGTGCTCTCAGGTTTAGCCGGATCTGACATCGAAGCAAATGAATTCAAGTAAATTCGATCTGCTTTTTTTTTTTTCTTTAATGTTCTTCGGTAACATAGTGTCTGAACTATACTGTCGAATCAATGAAAAGGGACAGTACGTTTACTGAAGACTTAATGTGTAGGTGAGTATAAAAGTCATCATAAAGTAGGAGCGCTATGCACAGAGTTCTGTGCTTGCCTTAAAATGCCTCAGCTGATTCAGTATAACAATGAAAGTGAAAATATTTACGCTAATGAGATTCTGTAAAACCAGAGAGATGAAAGTGGATTTAAATAGATGTCTCCGGCTAATTTTAGGTTGTCCTCTTAGGAGTTTACTATGTTTCTATCGCTACAAAGAGAGAAAGAGCGTGCTGCGTTTTTGCCTTTGTTTGTTGCTGTTAGATGTGTCTGAGATCCATGACTGAAAGATTAATGACCCTTTCCAGGACTCAGTACAATGAAACGCTTGCTAGCGCCGTAACTCTTGTGAAGTGTTGTGGTTGGGGAACTGGATTTAATTGTTTTTCTAACAAAAGAAATAGGCGATATTTTCACAGCAGTTATGTTTTTTATTAACAAGTAAGAGGAGGCATACAGTGTCGTATATTTTGTTTCTTTTTATGAAATACTAAGTAGTGACCCTCGCAAGGAAAGCTGATAAATGAATGCCACTTCTAGCTATCATGTCAGCAGTTGAAGTATGGATGCCAGGTAGCTATGGGAAGTTAATATGGCTTTGAAACATAACTTAGCTAGAGAACAGGTATGTTTTTTAAAGGGGTAGTATAAATACAATATATCCATAGTTGACATTTTGCTCATTTTATTGAAATAGGAAATAAATATTGTACAAATGCATTAACTCTTGTGTTGCTCTGTCGTTCAGCCTAACAGCTTAACAAATGCCTAACGGCTTAAATTCCCACAAAGTAAGGTAAAAATAGTAATGAATTCAATGATAATGAAGAATTGAAAGGATTTAAAAATAACTATAAGGATTATTTTTTTCATATTCCTTAAGGGTTATGAGAAGACTATGGGTTAAATCAGGGGATCATTTGGATATATGTAGGCAAAAGGGCTTTTTGTCTTACTGCTGAGGTTGTTATTGAGCAGTTGGACTTGCAGAGGGGAATGCCAATAAGGGAAAAAAGAACAGGAATTATTACACTAAAATACTGAGATCATGGAAGGTAAGTTTGCACTTTTGGAATTTGTGATGGAGCTGGAGTTCTTCCGGAGCCCCACTTTCTGAAAATACAGAATTACTTTCATGTCACTTCTAGTAGTGAAGGCAATCTTTCACCAATTCGGCTCAGGTGTGTTGAAACACAGAATGAAAAAAAAAAAAGTTCAAAATGTGCCTACAAGTCAAGTGAAGTTGTAATGTAGAGTGATTGCAGTCAAAACTGGAGATTGCCACTGAAGTTTTTACTGTAACTGTTTTTGATGCACTTGTCATTTTTTTATTCTTTTCCCATGCCAGCACCAACATCGGCATTGCATGCACATGAGATACTTCTAAAAGTTCAGAGCTTTCCTGTCACCAAGTGATACATTTCATTTGGACATAAGCCAATTCCATGATCTTATAATTGCTTTAGTAACTCGTTATTTATTTAACAACAGAAATTGTAGGTCCTCTTACTATATCCATCCCATGAATTATGCATGTGTATATATCTTACATTACAGTTAGAATATACTTTGTTTTGCAAACTTCAGGTTTGTTTTGTTATGGCTTGTTTGGTTACACATTGTGGGATGTTGCTCTAATTTAGCTCAATTCCTCTTCATGGTTGTGATTTTTCCCCCCACTTCTCTTTACCATGCTTCTCATCTCTGTAAAGAAGAAATAGACTTAATGTGTTGAAGTATCTTAAACTTTACTGTGAGAGAAGAAATCACATGTATTCCCAAGGAAATTGTACAAAAATTATAGAGAACTCAATGGCCTTTCTGCAGGAATTTGAACTTGGCTAATTCTCAGCTTTACCCTGAAAGAATTTGACAAAATAAATTGAGATGACCTGAGTATGAGATATTAAGTTCCCTAATGTCATGGTTTAACCCCAGCTGGTAATTGAGCACCACACAGCCGCTCGCTCACTCTCCCCTCACCCACACAGATGAGGAGGAGACTTCGAAAGGAATGTAAAACTCAAGGGGTGAGATAAGAACAATTTAATAATTGAACTAGAACAAAAATGAAAGAACAGTGATAACAATGATGACAATAACAGTTATAATGAAAAAGGGAAGGGAAAGAATAACATCCAGAGGGAAACACATGGTTCACAATGCAACAGCTCACCATCTGCCCACTGGTGCCCAGCCAGTTCCTGAGCAATGACCTGCCCGTCCCAGCCAAGCCCCAGGCATGGAGTTGTTCATATACCAGGCGTGACGTCCCATGCTATGGAATACCTCTTTGGGTAGTTCAGGACAGCTGACCTGGTGGTGTGCCCTCCCAATTCCTTGTGCCCCTCCAGCCTTTTTGCTGGCAAGGCCTGAGGAACTGAAAAGTCTCACATAAAAGCCAGAACACGGCCCCGCACTAGCTCCTAAGAAGATATTGAAGTCCATCCCAACTGAAACCAGGACACCTAAACTTTATAGTCTCTAAATTTTTACTTATATTTTACTTTGATAAGCAGCCTTTAACCTTTATTTCTAACAACTAGTCTAATGACTAGTCTGTTTTTTGTAATGACATGTATTATCCAATAAAACTGTTTTTCTTTATCAGGGAAGTTTTATGTAAAAATTGATCGGTGTTAGTGCCCTATGAAATAATTTTAGAGACATAAGGTACAAAATTGCAAAATAAGAAATGAAAAATGTCACAATTTGCTTAAAACCACAGAATCTGAACTTAGATATTTGCATTAAATTGCATTATATTTATTTGGTTCCATGCTAGTGCTAATTTCATTAAAAGACATAATTTCATTAAAAGTTAATATTTTAAAATATTGTCATATATGCTTTGTTTTAGTTGCTGCTTTTGTTTTTGTTTTTATTTTTTTCTTCCCTCCTTTGATAATTTTCCCTCATTCTTTTCTTTGGTGCTTTTTAATATGCTCTTAATTATTGTATAGATTGTGTCAGTAATCAAAACTAGAACACAAGTAGTATCCGAGCATACTGAACCAGCATTCTGACTTTGCAGCAGTTCTCTTCCATATGGTCTGATTAGTGATGACTGGATGTTCCGCTTACTTCTGAGCATGACATAGGAGCCACTGATGTAATAGCATTTTTGAGTTAGTACTGAAATTATTATTTTAGTGGCAAAAAGATCTCTTTGGTCTTAGGGAGGATATGTTATGTTCACTCCAATGGCTACTTTTCCATACCTACAGTGGAAAGTATTTTTTTTAAATGTAACTGTGGACAGCTTGTTTAAAATGAAGTGTTAGAAAGGTGTCATGTGAGTTTAAAGAAGTCACGGAAAGAACTGATAATATAAAAACTAATACAGATGGATGGTAGATTATCTTTTAAGTTTTGTTCTTAGAATGATTATTATTTTTTTATTTCCCCTCCTGAATTTCTGCCTGATTATGTTTTCCTTTGTTCTCTCCCTTTTTTTGTACTTGTGAATGCCAGATGAATTTATTCTTGTCTTTGATCATGGTATTTGAACATTTGTATACTGTACTGCAGCGATTCCATTCTTTTGCTCTGTGTCCCCTGCTTCTATTTTTTTTATGCTGTGTTGGGGTTTTGTTTCTTTTTCTTTGAATTTCTGTCCTCAGTAGATTTCTGATAATGTGCTGTTTAATGCTGAATATGGAAATCCAGGGGTAGTAAACTGCTGTTCAAAGAAAGGTTACTGTTTCTTGACTCAGTGGTGTAATACCTCAGAGTAAGTGGTACAGAGTTTTTCATTGTCCAGGTTATTTCAGGTTGCACTGGACAGTGCTATGTAAAAGAACATCCTTTAATCAAACTGCTAAATCACCTTCATGTCAGTATCCTGATTAAATCTTCACAAGATCCTGTTTTCTGTTAAGTGCGTATATCCCTTCTGAAAGGTCTCTAAAGAATCCTTGAATTCACAATGAATTCTCTAGCATATTTTAAATGGTATTTTTTTCATTAATGAAGAGAATACTCTTTTATCTTTAATAAGAATAAATTGTATAGTTAGCAGATGCCCTGGAGTTTTCTTGTTTTATTTGGATGTAGTTTAGCCTGAGTTCTGAGGTACCATGTCATTTCCTGCTGACTAACTGCTAACTCTTGTAGTGCTTTCAAGTTGCAGAATTTAAATATTTGCATTGATATATATATATATACTGTGTGTGAGAAGAGGCTGTGAGAGCTCTGTTTTTCTTGGAGAAGAGGAGGCTAAGGGGGAACTAAATGCCATTCTCAGCTGCCAGATGGGTGGTCATAGGAGCAAGACTTCTGAGATGTGGTCAGTGAAAGGACAAGAGGTGACACGCATGTTATAGTAGGGGAAGTTCCAGTTAAATCTAAGGAAAAAAAATAATTCCTCACAATGATGGTGGTCAAGCACAGGAACGGGAACTTAGAACAGTTGTGGAATCTCCATCCATCCTTGGAGATTAGGAGCTTGAGTAGCCAAGGCCCCAAGCACCTTGACCTAGTATTAGCCTTGGCCAGAGCAGAGCTTGAACCAGTCCCTCAGGTCCCTTCCAGCCAAGACCATCCTATGCATCTGTTCTTTAATTCTGTATACACATACACATCTGTGTGTGTGGTTATGTTTTTGGGTTTGGTTGTTTTTTTATTTCCCCCTAGAGTTTGCATTTGACTATTACTCTTGTCCTGTTCCTGCCTCCCCTTTGCTGGATATTTCAATTATTTCCGTATTATTATAGGTATATGTTTAACATCAAGTCTAGACTGTACTTGGAAGCTGACAAACTTGTGCAGTGCAAATAGGAGTTCTAAGATGGCAACATTGCTATTAGATATCTGAAAAATCTTTAGTATTAATTTCAGGCTACTTTGTTTACAGCTCCTTTAGTCACAAATCAGTATACCCACATTTCATAGACATTGTTGAGGATATTTTTTCTTCAAGTAGCAGTTGCATGTCACACAGAACCGAAGGGTATTACTTGTTTTCAATGAGGTTTTTTGTGACCTGCAAGTGAAGTATTGTTGAGGTGCCTCATGATCTCCACGGTTGCAGTGGAACTGATGAAGTTCTGCAGTATGGTGGTGTGAGGTATCAAATATGGGGAACATTAGCGCAGAATAAATGAATGTGAAAAATAGTTTCTCCACCCCATTTATTTTAGCTATTATAACATCTGTTTTCTCTAAATGTAGTAGAAATATATTTCCAGTCAGAATTTTAAGCTTTTCAAATTAGCATCTTGCCTTGAAGCATATAATGTAAAAATATGCGGGAGAACTATAATTCAGCAATTTCCAAAGCAGTCAATAAAGAATTGTGCTGTGATTTTTGCCATGGGATCTAAACAAATTTAGTCTAAATTTCTGTAGAATAAAACTGGAATAATGTAATAGCCCAAACTGTCCCAATTATATAAGTGGTTATTATTTGGATATCTGCACACTAACCTCGGTGAATCTTTGTATTCTGTCTTTCAATGTCTGGAAATACTCCTGTTAAATCTGTTCAAAATCGCTCTTTTTAAATGCTAGTCAGGTCATTACATAGTGCAAATTATTTGGTTCTGAAAAATTCCGTCATGTAAGTGGAAGTTTCAGGTATTGGTTTTAATAATTTTTTGTAATTAAAGTTTGTAAAGAGAAGGACCAGGTGTAAAGCAACCAAATAATAGTAGAAGATATGCTATACTAAGATGCTTCAGCTTTTTCATATGCTGTATTTCATTGCAGTTTATGCTCTTTGATCTGAGAGACTTTGCAATGATATCTGTTTAAAAACTAGTATTTTTTCACTTTCCTTTGAAATACGTAACTCAATGTTGTCATTTGTGTGTGTGTAGCCCTGGAAATCCTCTTTATCGGAGCAGGTTTCCCATATACTAGGAGAATACCTTATACTGAATACAAGATAAGAAACAACAGACTATGGATGGGAAAACAAACAAACAAGAATATTGCTTAAAGTACTGGAATTGTATGACTTGATTCAGTAATACAGGAGGTAGAAATGCTCCCCTCTTTTTGAGAACTCTCATAAAATCTTCTACATATTGCCTTTCTGAGAAGTACATGCCTTGAGATCAATAATTTCAGAAATGGCATTTAGCAGGATTTCAGCTTGATCATGAGACCAAAAATCTTAGAAGATGATGCAAGAAATTCCATTTTAATAGGCAGACATGAGTCTGCTGAAAATAGTATCCACTGAACTGTAAACATAGGTTGATATTTGTTGGGATTTGGGTTTTTTTGGTATTTGCTCTCATAACTTACTCTGTTCTTGTTAAATATCAAGTCCCTCATTTATTTCTAGTAACTCTTTGGCTGTGATAATTTGTGTTCCAATTAATCCCACAGATTAATTGCATGAAAAACATGAGTTTATTAGTTTTTATTTTCTTTCTTATTTTCTTATGTCCGTGTTGCATATTTTTCCCTCTTAAGAGTTATACCACTCTTCCCTCCCTGTGCATGTAGTGAATATTTTTCTTTTCTGTGGTGTCCTTTCTGAGCTGAATAGATTGAGCAAATAACAATGTCCCTGTTGGTTGCTGGTTAATCTCAATATAGTCTGTTTTGAACAATGCTAAATCCCATTTTTTTATGTATGCTGAGAGATTACCTGTTCTTCTGACAACTGCATTATAGTGAAGGCTTCAATAATATCCACTTTACTTTTTTTTTTTTTTTTTTAACTTTTGGTTGATATAGGTGAACTGAACTCATCAATTTACCTGGAGGTGTCAGATCGTGGTGTGGTGATCCCCGAATGAAAGCATCCATATTTAAAGTGCATTCATGTCAATTGAAAACACGTGTTTGGCAAGAGTAGGGCTAATTTCATTAAAAATTTCTTAGTGGCATTTAAGTCAAAATCTGAAGGTAAAAGCAGTTTAGTATGTGCATTTGACATTGTAGAGCATAATTTATTAAGCTTTTAATTGGTTCTCTGGTTTTTAAGAAAAAAACGGTTTGGTTCAACTTATTGTTCTGTATGGTTTTGTCAATGTATATGTTACAGGAATAATGTAAATGGTGAAATAAGTGTCCTCTGGAGAGAAACTTGTCACTCATCAATATGAGCTATACAAACCACCAATTATAATTGTATTACTAGGAAAAAGCTCTGAAACTGCAATTGTTGCAATTTTCCAACAGCTTTGTAACAGTAGAAATGCACATTGAGATATACAATGAGAGAAGTAATATTTGCTTGATAAGAAAACTCTTTAATTTGTTCTATTGGTTGGGTGTAATCTCCTACAAAGAACTCCTCTTGCATTCAAATGCTCGTTTGTATGCCACATATGTAACGTCTTTGCGTTCAGGAACTCATATCACTGCCCCACATTATTTTTCAAGTTTGCAGTGTTGTTTTTTTTTAAAATTTTACAGACCATAGTAAGTGTAACATACTGTACTACTTAGCATTATATTCTGCTGTAAACCTGAAAAAATAGCTGTAAACTTTATAAAAAGGTCTGGAAGTTATACATCCTGACTAGGAATGGGGGTATCAAGGCTTGGTGCTTGGAATGCTGACTGCTTTGCTGAGTCACTCTTACCACATTCTTATTTAAATTTCTCCTCTATAAATTCAGATAATCCTGGGTGTTCTAAAGGTTAATTTGTGAGTGTATATGGAGGCTTTAAGAATGTTAGATGAAAAGCACTTTATAAGGAAGCATAGTATTGAAATACCAGAATCTGAATTACATGTCAGTGGCCTACCAGAATATATTTACCTAGTAAGGAAAAAAGCCTTCTTACGCAACGCCCCCCCCCCCCCACACACACACCCACCACACACACCCCAAAAAACCCCCCAAAACCCCACCAAAAGAAAAAAAATCATCCATTTAGACTATTTCTTTGTCTGGCAAATATTTAGGCTAGCAGTCTACAGATTAATTTATTTTCATACTGTTCTTTCCCACTGGAAGCAGGGGCAATAGATCAATGACCAGTATTTTGAAGACTTCTGTAGCAAAGGTGTTTTGTGAACAAGGTGCTCTTGAATAAGTTAAGAACGGGATTCAATTTGACTGTGAAAGTAGGGTTGTTATACTGAGATAAGGTCACTGAATGTTAATGATTTTGGGAGCTTTGTTGTACTTCATGTATTGGTTACAACAGCAACTGTATTGTCAGTTTGAGAAGACCTTTGTGTATCTTCAGGAACAGTAGCTGTAAAAGGAGTAACAGGATACGGCTCCTTTTCTTTACAACAAGCCTCATTTTCAGTCTAGGTTGCCCTTATGTGCTGCTTTGTAATGGGCCTAATAAAACTGAAGTTTGTTGTTGACAAATGCACAAGAGAAGGAATAATTTCAGCTAACCATGTATATTCTAAATAAACTGTGATTATCTGGGAGGAAGACCCGTATGTTCTGATAGCGGTATGTTGAATAAGCCTCGTTGAGCCTGAGTGCTCAAAATGCAAATAATTTCAAGATTTGCAGATAATGTCACAAGAGAACAGAAGCTGTTAGAGAATGCTGTTCCCTTCTATGAATGAATAGCACTTAATCCCCTGAAATCAAGTTCAGGTAACTTTACTTACAAGATAGAGAGGGCAGAAATAGATATGATGCAGAGAAAGGGCAGCAGAAGTGATTAGTAGATGTGGAAAGATATGAATAACCTGGGAGAAACAACTTGTTCACTTTTATACAGAGACAAACAAGAAGAGTCTGAATAAAAGGTAATCTTATGACAAGGACAGTGCTTCAAAAAAACCCCACAACAGGTATGAGACATCAGCTAATGATCAGCTAATGTGGCTAAGGGAAATATAGGGACAGTTTTCTGTAATTTTCCAGACATAGTATGTTGCTGTGATCTCCATTTGAAGTATTTGGATAGCGTCATTTGTCCATAACGACAGTTAGGTATCACCATGAACTATATGGCAATTGTCATGTTTGTTATTCAGCCCTCATGGTTTGTGCTTTAAATTCAGCAAATCTGTAATAATGCATGCAAATTTTATTTGTGTTTTCATTAAAAAAAAATTAACAGATGTATTGTTTTTTTCTACAGAAGAAATTAGGCATTATTTGATATTTTTATCAATATGATAATATTATTTGATAATAAGAAATTATCAAAATCAAATTGAGTGAACCTCAGAAACCTAATACATGGCTTAGCTTTCATACAGACCTAGCAGTCTATTAATAACTTGTGACTGACTACATACATGTACTTCTATTGTACTAATTTTCAGGCAAATATAACTGAGCATTATTAAGCAGAACAAGGTAAAGATCGCCATGTAGAAGTTCAATTAACTTAAGAGCTAAGTAACTTTTGTGTTGATAGTCCTAATTCTGCTGTCTGGTTGCAAGAGAGCTGTTTTCTGGCATTTATTGTCACTATGGAACACCAAGGTTATGTTCCTGTATGTAGGGATCTGAGAAACTTTCTCATTTGAGAATGCCTTTGAATTTCAATGAGTTGAATTACGTGAGGTTTACTGACATAGGTAGGGTCTGTAAGACCAGATACTTGATTAATTCTTTTTAAGGCTACAGTGTACTGTGTGATGATGGCATATGTGACAACTGAAGAAAATGGTGTTGAGTCCCCTGGGAAATTAACATGTTTAATTGAAGGAAGGACAAATTGACTTAATTTACATAACTGTAATAGGACTCTAATGTTAAAATTTCCCTAACTACTGGCTCTTGAAAGTAATGGAAAGTTACTGGGTTGATGTTACAGAAATTCTTAATAATCTTTCTGAGGGTGTGGCAGGATCTGGCTTCTATAGAGCATGCTAAAAATGTGGAACATCTTCTTTTAAGGGCTGCTTGAGACTCCACTATGCCATCTCTTAAAGGTGAAATAAACTCATAGTAATTTCTCTGTCTATAAAAATAATAAATATAAGTTTAGAATTAGTTATTTTGGTAACCATTTGTGCTTGGGTTTCTTGGTGCTCCTGAAATGCAGCAAAGAAATTATCTAAGTGGAATGATTGCAGAAGGAAGCCCAGCTTCTGAAAGCCTTTCTCCCCAGTCAGCTAGCTTCCCTTGTGACACAAAATTTTAACTCTTTCTGCAGGTGAGTGAGAAAGAATGGATTAACAGTTCCAGTGAATCTGCCTTTTCACAAAGGCCTGCCTAAGAAAAGCATGATAGATTTATCAGTTACAGGTACAATTATCCAGTCCTGCTAGCGGTAGCATGCAGCAAATCAGGGTATGGGCCAAAACCTCACTATATTTGATTTAGGATTATGGAGGATTTTCTGTTAGCATGACATATTAGTGAGTGAGTGATTTAACCATATTTTATGTTCATATTAGATAATCTGTTGAAGGATACTCTGGAATAACAGCTGTGCTAGCAAACCTTATTGTGTAAGTGATGTATAGCAAACACAAATGTAGCATCTTAGTTGATTTCTGTATGATGTATATGCTTTTCGCTTTGTAATCAGTACTGCAGCAGCTTCCAACTTGGATTTCTAGTTCTAAGGATGACATTTTCCTTTCCAAAATATACTTACATCCAGTTCTGGTCTGTGTTCTCAGAGTTTCTAAGTTCCTTGCCTAGGGTGTGTAAGCAGCTCATAAGCTCTGAGAGCTGCTGGCTGGTAAAAGCACTTCCAAGCTCCTTGACACTAAGTAGGGCAGTTTTGTGAAGCTGAGAAGTCTTGAGAGCTTGTCGTGGTTTAACCTCAGCCAGCACAGTAAGCACTACACAACTGCTCACTCAGCCTCCCTGCCTCCCTTGGTGGGATGGGGAAGAGAATCAGAAGAGTACAAGAGAAAACTCATGGGTTGAGTCAAAGGCAGTTTAATGGCTAAAGCAAAAGTGACACCTGCAAGCAGAGCAAACCAAGGAATTAATTCACTACTGCCCATCAGCAGGCAGGTGTTCAGCCATCTCCAGGAAAGCAGGGCTCCATCATATGTAGTAGTTACTTGGAAAGACAAATGCCATGACTCTGAACTCCTCCCACTTCCTCCTTCTTCCTCCAGCTTATATGCTGAGCATGATGTCATATGGTCTGGAATATCCCTGTGGTCAGTTGGGGCCAGCTGTCCTGGCTGTGTCCCCCTCCCAACCTCTTGTGCACCCCCAGCCTATGTGCTGGTGGGGTGAGGAGCAGAAAAGGCCTTGACACTGTATAACCACTGCTCAGCAGTAATTAAAATATCCCTGTGTTCTCAACACTGTTTTCAGCACAAATCCAGAACATAGCCCCGTACTAGCTACTGTGAAGAAAATTAACTCCACCCAAGCCAAAACCAGCACAGAGCTTCAAGTTATCCCAGCCTTCTTATGGCTTTGAAATTCTGTGCAGTGACTCCGAGAGTGGGGCTGCAGCTCAGGGCTGCAAGGTGCTTTGCTGTGCTCCCAGATCTTCAAGCACAGCACTAGTGCTGCAGTAGGGAGAGTACGTTCACCAGAAAGCTTCCATCAGAAACATGTCTGTGATTTGGCCTCCTCTGATCAGAGGTGCCAGCACAAAGCTCTTTTTATTCAATTAACCGTTACTTTCTGATAACCCCAATGTTCAGTCAGAAGTTTCTACCAACTGTAAGAAGTGTGGTATAGTGGTATCTAGTAGCAAAAGTTCCCAGGTATTTAATTATGTATTGATTTAGATGTTAACATTGCCATTATCTAATCTACTTTTGGAGATAATTGTAAAACTTTATCAGCTGTTGATCTGCTCAGTTTGTTTTTCTCTATTTTTTTAAAATAACACAGATGGGGTTCTCTGTGTTTTTCAAGGGAATTGTAAAGGTATTAGGTTGATTTTGAAAAACTTTAATATATGGATACATAAAAGCAAGACTGCAAAGATCTGGGTCTAAATATTTGCTACCTGCGTAATGTTCATGTTAATGATGCTTTTAGTGTTAATGCTACATTAAAGTTGAATTGAGATGGCTTATGTGTGTTGACTGTGGGGTACAACTATGTAAGTATGTGTACGTAAATACGTGTCTTGAAGTAGCTGATGCTCTGCAAGCTCATCTTCTGCCTGTAGTAACTTGCCTGTTTGTTTATGGAAATAAACATCAATGAAACTAATTCCTAAGGTCTAAAAATGTTGCTGTCTGGAATTGGGATGAACAAACACATCACCTTTTTGGCAGAGTGAGATGATGTAGTTTTTGTCTTTTTCTTACGTTGGAACCTGTGGTTTACTTTTTTTAGTAAAGTATTTAGTTACATTTTTCCATACTCTCTCTATCCAAAGCATATTTTTTCAATGCACCAAATTATTTTTTGTCCTATACATCTCAAGCTACCTTAATAATCCAACTGGTTTTCAGTTACTGACCTTCACTGTTCGCTCTTTTTTTCCTTCTTCCCAGTGTATTAACAAAAAATGTCACATGGGAAAGTTGCTGATGGAGCTTGTATCCCTTATTTCAGGAGAATTTACTTTTTTTCTAAAGACAATAGTGTCAAACCCAGAGGAAACAACAGCTGATGTAGGGGTGTTTCAGTGTGGAAACTAATTTGGTTGCAGTCATTGAATTGTGGGATGAGTAGAATAGTAAGTTATTCAGAGTCCCTTTAGATCTCATGAAATAAATGGGATGAAGAAGAGTATAAAATGTAATACTGTGTGTTTGCATTTCTTTACTTAAGACATGAAATATAAGCAGCATCAGGAAAAAAAAGGAAAAAGTTAAACTTTACAGTTTGACTATTAAGCTTGTATAAGAGATAAGCTGAAATATTCATTATAGATATTCATAATAGAATAAGGAAATCAATATATTCAGACTTATGTTCTGGAATGTGTGAATTCTAGGTCTGTGGAATGTGGCTGTTTTCTGGAATTTGGCAGTTGAAGCAGCTTTGATTTAATATACAAAATATTCTCTGAGAAAGGGAAGTGCGCATTGCCGTGTTTGCTGGTTTGGAAAGGGAGAACTGGGCTACGGTCTCTGGTGGGTTGACCTTGGGTGGGACACCAGGTGCCCACCAAGCTGCTCCATCACTCCCCTCCTCAGCAGAATGTGTGTCTGTGTGGGATGATAAGATAAAAAAAAACAACTTGGGGGTCAAGATGAAGGCAGTTTAATGAAGGTAATGGCAAAAGTCATGCATGCCGAAGCAAAGGAAAACAAAAGATGTTATTCTCTACTTCCCATCAGCAGGTGATGTTTGGCCACTTCCCAGGAAGCAGGGCTTCAGTATATGCATAGTGGTTGCTCCACAAGACAAATGCAGATAACGAATGCCTTGCCCTTCCTCCTCCTTTCTCTTAGCTTTTATATCTGAGCAGATGTCATATGGTATGGAATATCCTGTTGGTTAATTTGGATCAGCTGTCCAGGCTATGTCCCCTCCCAAGTTCTTGCCCATCTCCAGCCTACTGGGCTGCTCCCGAACCACCAAGCTGCCCTTGCCTTTGACCTTCACAATGTCTGGAATAAAACTGAGTATTCTAGCTAGATGAGTAGATACCACACTGACCAATAATAATCATTAGAAGGCAATCTATTTGAAATAATTTCTATCTATGTTTTCCTGGTTTTGTTCTGCCTTTATATATCTGTGCAATTCCCAGTTCGTTCAATGCATAGGCATCTGTTCAATGCCCAATATTCTTTTCACTAGTAGTTGCAGGAATGTGATTTCTGTAGCTTCTGCTGATGTCTTTTAATGCAGAGTTGCATGAATAAAGTTAACTTCTAAAAATAATTTTTATTTTCTTTTTAGCCAAAGAGGATTCAGATGCCGAAAAAGCCTGATAGCTTCTTTTCTTGCTTGAATTGCATTTCAATGGCACTGTAGGATTTTCATTTCAGTACTGCCAGTTCTTTAGGTATAAGCAGAAATGATAGTTGGTTTGAATTTTCTGTGTCTCAGCTAGGTGAATTGACATAAGGTATCTCAAAGAATTTGACTGTTGGCCTTTTCTTCAGCACCTGCCTGTATTCCAGGTCCAAATAAATGCATTAATGATGCTGCATAGTCTTCCAGGTGTCATTCTCACTCTCATGGGTATGAAAGGACTATGAATATCTGTATTCCTATTATATGTTATGTACAGTTCAAGTTCATTCAGCAACCCAAATTATTTTTACAGTTGTCTGTATGGATTTCTAAGTTTTACTTCCTCTTTCAACAGCATTGTTCTGTAATACAGAAGCAGGCATAATCAGACATCTGGCACAGGATTTCACAAGAATAGAAATAGAACTAATTTTTGGCATCAGGGTGTGAACTGAAATGTACAAAGAGGAGAGAGTTTAGAGAAAAAATAGTAAATTTTATTTGCTGATAACTTTCCAAATATAATCATATTTTATTATTATTTCTTTTTTTTTTTTCTGTAGCAAATCTGATTTGCATCTCCGTAGTGAATGCTAGAAAATTAATGAGAGCAGTCCAGTTAGTTTTCATTAGACAAATTATGGACTTTTCATAGGTGAAATATTATTGTTCAGCAGTAGTAACTACAGCAGTGACTTAACACTGTCAGAAATGTTTCCCAACTTTTTAGTTCTGAAGAATTTAGTAAAATTTGCTAAGCACTTGATAAATTTAGTAGATTTCTCTGCCTTTGAGTATCTGCTGAACCCTGTCCAATTTTAAGTAATGCTGTTATTTCAGAAGGGGTTTTAGATCTTTATCTTTTTTAGATCTTATTTTCACTTTGGCCAATGACTAGTGTAGAAGTTGCATGCCTTTTGGGTAAGGTCATAGCGCATAGTCATCTGCATCAAGTCGGAAGTGGGAGTGAATTGCATTTATTCTTATTCCAGATCAAATGAAATGATTCTTCTTGAAAATAACTTGTTTCTCTACAATTCCTTTCCGTGAAATATGCTGGGGTTCTGTCTTTATCATTCTTCACTGCCAATAATTTTTGGTTTTATCAATTAGACTGAGTTTTTGAGGGACTAAGGCCTTAAATGAGTTTTTCTAGATGCTGTTGCACCTTGGCAATTGTTCTACTGTTTCTGTTTTGTTCTGGAAATGTATTTCTGGAGCAAGTAGATGGCTTCTATCAACAAGTTAGCTGAGGAGAATGGCTCATACAGGAAAGAAGGAGTTGTACCTGTAAATCCTATGAAGCACAGAGGCA
The DNA here is from genome assembly GCF_023634085.1 of Falco cherrug. Lineage (NCBI taxonomy): Eukaryota > Metazoa > Chordata > Aves > Falconiformes > Falconidae > Falco > Falco cherrug. The sequence continues at coordinate 16,211,313 of NC_073707.1, read as the reverse complement.
TCATTGTGAACAGATTTGTTTTCAGTGTTTTACTGTTAAAGTGAAAATGCTTTGTGGAAAGTCAGGTGACAAAAGTACTGTGCATCTCTTACTAGTGTTGCAATTCAGCTCCTTGCTCTGTTTTAACTAACTAAACCATATAGTAACTTCCTTCTCTTTCTATAATTGAGATAACTCAGTGTATCTTGGTAGTGCAAGTAAAATCTGAGGTTCAATTTTTTGGATGTTTTTTGGAATAGATTTTGAGTTATCTATTGTTGGAACTGTGTAACAGTAACTTCTTCCTAGCAATGTTTTAAATAGTTATCTACAGTGATACATTTGAGTGTAACAATTTTGCTAGTCTACCATCATTAATGTGTATATATAAATACACTAAAAATGGTGCGCCAACTGTGGTTTAATTTTTTGACAGCGGGTAGTGGTGCTGCTGACATTCTTAAAGAAGGTTATTTCTCATTAACAGTCTGTTATGCCCAGATTGTCCAGGTGCTCTGAAATTACTTGATTTCAGCAGCGCAGCTCAGAGGCCTTGCTCTGAATCCTTGAGACATTTGCTGTGCTTTATACATGTGGTAAGCGTAGTTTGTTCTAGCTACCCTTGTCTTTTATGCTTTCACTGTGCATTGCTATAGGGTGAGTTGTATGTCTGAAGTACGTGAAGATGAAAGGTTTGATATGACTCAAGACAAGATGAATGAAGGAAGAAAGAAATGTCTGCTATGCAGGCATATTTAGATTCATAATTAAAGATGGTTTCTGTTACTTTCAGCTGATTGTGGGTTGGGTCAATAGTCTGCAACAGTGATCAAGATCATATTGGTGGTCAATTCATACAAAGCAGTTCTGGCTACAAATAATTAATAGATGTAGGAAAAAATCCTACCTCCAACCTGTTTTTTTCTTCCTTGCCTCCTGCCTGATCTGTGTACATTGTCTTTTTGATCTAAAGGTTTGGAAACTTGTATTGCAAGGTTTGACTTATAATCTGCCCTAGAAATTTTCTCAAAATTTTTTCCTCAACATCACAAGCTTCTGTATCTCTATAATGTTGGAAAAAACCCAAAGCGTTCACACTCCACTCTGCAAATCACCTGATATTATGAGAATAATGTAGATCTTCAGACCACAAAATGGATCTGTAATTTTCATTTCAAATATAGTACAAACTTTCAAGTACAACCTAACAATATGGTGACCTTTTAGAGCTCATGGAGCTACTCTTCAGAGCTGGTAAGTAATGTAGTTTTTACCCTGCTGATACTAATTTACTTTCATTATAGTCCATTTCAGATTTATTCTAGTTTTTTTAGTATATGATTTAGAAATCTAGTGCATTTTGGTCCTCCTGTATTTAGTTGTGGCAAGTTCTCAGTTTGGTCCCCCTTTTATTTTTACTTTTCCTACTTGACCTCGTCACAGGATGTTATTCCAGTGAATTGTTTATCTAGTTCATCTTAAATTCTGTTAATTTTCCATATCTTGAAATGTTCCCTTGTGTAGACTATAAACTTCTAGGATGCTTAGTAATGGTTAAAACTCTTCTCATTATAAGAAATGATTTTCCTTCTGTGGTAACAAGCACACCAAGTGCACATCTTATTTTTTATTTTATTGTGGGTTTTTATTTGTGCACCTGTGACAATGCAAAGGGTCTGCTTTCTTCTACAGGTTAATTCATTTAACCTCCTCCTTTCCTTGTACATGTTTTGGGGGGAGGGAAGTGTTAACAGAAGGGCTGAAACTGGAGTAGGACATCTTTGGACAAAATCTTTCTTCTGCTAGTAGTCAATTTCCTTTACCTTTATTATTGGGGTAATAGCATACTCCGCACGGAAGAAAACTCCGGGGTACTGATGAGGATCACGTGGAGTCATCTACACATTTGTCTGTGTAGAGCTGAGCTTTATTTAGAATGGTTAATGCTGATCAGGAGCTAACAAAGCTCCTGACTCCCTGCCAGCTCCATGCACAATTACTCTGGTCCCTGGAGTGTGGTGCTGAGGCACTGCAGCTGACGAGTAATGCACCATCATGCCAGAATTAACCCTGCTGAGCCAGCTCCAATGTTTTCCCCATCTGTAGTCTGCTTATTTTCCACCCTGAAAAATCTGCTAACAACCAAAAGCTGAATGTAGTCATCAAATTGTCCACATGAAATTCCTCTTATTTTGTACAAATATGAACCAGTTCTAGTTTTGTGTCCTAGGAGACTTCACAGAATGCTCTTTACTAATTACAGTAACATACAGATGCAGAAATATTTTTCTGCTCATTGTTCCCTGGCTGCCAGGTCAACTCACTATAAAGTTTGATGCACATCCAGCTTTCTCTCAGCTGATTGCCTGCAAATTACAAAAGTCAATATTTTGGATGTCAGCAAATCACCTTTTCTGGACTTGGTTGAAGTCAAGAAACTTCTTGTGGGAGTTGGGTTTTGAAAATAGTAAATTTAATTTTTGGAAATAAGAATCCAGAATTGTATGTGTTTCTTCTTGGCCCCCTGGGTCCCATGCCATCATTGATTTCTGTAACTTGGTCTGCTACACAGTATGAGCCTTCTCCAGGAGAATGTCCTTAAAATCATGTGTGTGTCATCTGAAAATAAGTCAGTCTTGGTGTATGACTGCTCTACCAGCTTCACTGTTGGTAGATCAGGGACACAGTGTTATGGAAAAGGTAGACCTTGTTCAATTCTCCATTCCTCTGCCATTGAACTTATTGGAGGTATCTGGATTGTTGAAGTGGTTTGGAACAGGAATTTTGAATGGGCTGTGAAAGCAATCATGTAGGTTCACAAAGTGTATCTTAGCATTTGTTTATTAATTAACAAATCAGAAATGCCTCACAACTTTTAAACAAAACATGTAAAATTTAGTAATCAGAATACGTATATGTAAGATGTAACTAATTAGACAAAGAACTTTGTATAGGTATGATGGGTCTGCCTTGATAACAAAAGGTTTTGAACTTGATGTAATAGCTGTAGTAATAAAAAAATAATTCTTAATGGTTATCAGCCACTGAATGTCATCTCTTCTTTATGAAAGCATATTAAAACTAGAAGTTAAAAATACAATTCAGCACATTTTAAAAACCATGGCTTCGTAATTGCATAGTTTTGCAGTTGATGTCTTTTGATTTATACATCGGTTACTATCATAGCAATGTGTCTTGGTTTACTTTGACAGGACCTCCTGCTTCACCTTCTATGTCAGTTCAGCTCCTTGTCCAACTGGTAAGGCTAGTAGAAGAGTCCATTAATATCAGTTTTGAGGCTGGTGCTCTGACAGACTTTGAGGTTTCTATCTGGCAAAATTACCCTTGCATTTCAATAACAAATGTCTATGAGATTGTGCTAAAGTATGTCCTACTCATTAAAGGTTTTTGTCTCCTTAAAATTAACCTAAAAAATTCAGGTTTCATTCTGAATATGGATAGCTGATTATTTGCAAGTACTTCTGTTTATCTGGCTTCTAAAATTTAGATTATTTTATTAAGTAAAACTGTTGTTGCGTTACAGTGAAAAGTACTGAATGGTGAGCATTGTTCCATTTATCTTGAATCAAAATTCAGCTCTGTTTCTTAGAAATTCAGAATCATCTTATTCCTGTAATAAGCATACTATTTTATCCCTCTTTCCATTTTGTGCATATATGTAATTCTGAAAACCAACATATTTCTTTTGCTGTTGGAAATAGATCTATATGGTGATAAAAAGTGACAAAAACAATTGTTTTTTTTCCCGAGAAATCCTTTTGCATTGGACAAATAAATAATGTATATTCTTATCTTGCACCAATTTTCTTTGGGGAAAGTACTGGTGCTTTCTCAACGGAATGGCTGAATGCCTAGCTGATTTTTTTAAGAATTAAATCAACTTTCTTAGTTGTAATCCATGATTTGGAAGAATTATTTATATTCTTGTTACTGTTTGTAACACTCTGGATATATAGCCATTCATAAAGTAACTGTTCTTGCAGTCTTAAAATATGCTTAACAAGGCATTAATTTTATATTGGTGGTCCAGAAGTATAAATGTGTGCCTTGTTTGTAGATGTATTTTAAACCCTCAGATCAAAGGAATGTTGAAAAGTAAGTTTTACATGCTTGCTTTATTTCAGAAGACAGACTGCATGATTTCAAACTGCATGAGTCCAGTTGAGAATCATTGCTTTATTTTAGTAGTTTTACCTAGGGTTCTGAAAGAATGGAAACAAATCAGCACGTCTGGGTCTTAATTGTTTGAATCATCCAGGCACTGACCGATGTACATTCAAAGCAATTAAACACCATCAGTGTGAAGTCTGTTTATACAGCTTTGATGTAAGATCTGGAGAAGAACCTAAAATAGTAAAATCTAATACTAGAGAACGTATAATAGAAAGACGATGCTATGGAACAATTCTTTACCAACAGGGATTCCCAAACTGCACACAGATGTCTTGTTATTATGTAAGATAATACTAAATTGCTAAATGCTAATAGTGAACAGGCTCACATCAATTTTTGTAGACTCATTGGTATTCCAAATTTAGTTAGGCTATGGTCTTTGATGCTCCTCTGGTACGGCAGGAGCACCAGTCCTGCCTAAGCTCTCTGAGGTAAAACCATTACCCGCCTGGTTAGCAGGGACCGTATGTGGATTCAACAGCAAATTAATGTCTGTGGTTGAATCTGTCACCTGCCAGGAAAGAGGACCCATGGCTAAAATCCCACGGGTAATGGTTGGAAAATGAACTCTTCCCATCAGCGGGAGAGAAGGGCAGCGTTAAGAGGACTATGGACCCCGCACCTATGGTGTGCGCCAGTGGCGGCCGGGCTGCCTGGGCCACTGCCTCTGCCCTTCAGCCTTGACAAGGTCGCCCGTTGCTAAGCGACCGCGGGTGAGGCCTCTGACCTTGGCCTGCTGCTGCACAGCGCTGTCCTGAGGGAGCCGGGCAATCGGTGGCAACAGAAGCGCCGTGCTGGTTGTGATAAATCAGTGATGAACAAAAGGTTTCACTCTAGGAAATATTTTGATCTGTAGACACAAATTCTTGTCTCATTGCAATGCCATCTGCACCCTTTCTTTCTGCTTGCTGGAAATATCCTCACCGCACTATTTGCATTTTGCAGCTGTTAGAGATGTGCACTATTAGTAAAGCAAACTTCATGTGACCTCTTATGTTAAAATAAAATGGAAAAAAGTTGATAAAATTGGGAAATGTGGAGCTAGACCTGGAGGTTTTCTCGCTTGTCTGCCTGTGAGCAGGAGGGAACAAGTGTTTTTTGCCAAGTTTCTTTAATTGTAAAACCAGTAACAATGTCATTCTGATACTGCTGCATGCAGGAAAAAGAATTAATATTATTTTCCTTTCACAAATGGCTGAATCATTGATATTTCAAATGTTTAACCATTTAATCTTCAATCTACCGATTGTGGCAACGACAGAAGTCTTGGGCATATGGTTGGTGCTGCACAGATAGTTTATTTCAGTCTTCTGTTCATCTGATGATCTCTTGCAGCAATGAAAGGACAGGGGAATGGAAAAAGAAACAGGGAAGTTCACTTACATAAGGGGCTTGCTTTACTTACTGTGGCATTACTGCAATGGATGATAGTAGTCAACTTAGACAAAGAAGAAATGTTAGTTATATTGACAGCTACAACTGAAAACATTAATTTCTGCAACAGCAGCTTGTGTGTGTCTGCATCTGTGTTCAAAAAGGGTAAAAGCTGTTCATGACTTTATAGTCAGACTTACCTTTATAAAACAAAATAAATAATTTTGGAAAATGGATGGTACAGTCTGCTTTGGGCTAGAATGCTAGGTTAGCTGTCCAGCTTCATTGTCACATTTAGCTGCATTTGGTGCCACCACTACGTGTGAGATGTTGCTGGATTGCACAATTTCAGGTATTAGCGGTAGTTCCTGTTGAAAACCATCAGCTGTGCCAGATTACATGTCCATTATCAGGAGAATAAGTTTTCTAGCTTGCACTTCTCTCATGAATGCCTAGTTTTGCCCAGAGGTAGGTATGTCGGTGAACTGGTTCACTGGTGGTGTAATAAACCAAGTATGTGTTTCCTAGATGCTTCTAGAAATATGAAATCTTTGAAGTTTTTTCAAGGCTGTAAGTAAAAATTCAGGATTTCTTTTGGCCTGAAAGCTGCAGTGCTTGATAGCTTGTGTGCTTGAAATTATCTAAAGTTTTGTATGGGGAAAAAAAAAAAAATTGTCAGCAGCATATGCAGTGACAGGATTTCTGTTCCATCGCATGTCACGTGAAACAGGTTTATGTGTAAGGAATTAAACCTAAAGGGTTTACATCTATTGGGAACAAGATTATGTTTTTAAAAGGAAACAGGCTTTCCCACCCCCGCCCCCCCCCCACCCCCCACTCTGAACTACAGGACAGCTGATTTTTTGGCTTTGAAACCTAGTGTTAAGGTTTTTCTAGTTCTGAAATGTGCTCTTGTCTTGATGTCTAATCCAGGATTTCAGTCTTTTCTTAGTTGGAAAATTACAGTTTACTGCTCAACTGCTGCCAAAAGTGTATGTACTACTGCACTCTACATTATCTTTCTTAAATTGGAACGTTTTATATCTTGCATTGCTTATTATATTAATTCTGTGGCCTGTTCTTTGCCCATCTGACAGATATGTACTTTTGGTCTTGTGACTGGAAGGCTAAGTCACAATTTTTTTGAACTCTACTCACTCAACATGGATGAGGTAAGAGATGTAATACACAGTTCAGACAAAGAAGTTATTCTTAATAATAAATAATATTACCAATAACATAAAAATACAAATTCGGGGAGGAAGGAAGGAGCTATGTTACTTTTAGTTAGTTTCAAGATGTTATAGTCACAGTGTATTATGACTGTCATCTTTGTGCCAGTGTGGTGACAGTGTAGTGTCACTTCTGGTATTTCCTACCTTGAATAATTTTTGAGATTTTATTTCCTATCTAAGATGGTGTATGGTGGTAGTTCCTCATTAGTCTCAGTTTATTTCTGGATTTGCTTATCCACTTTAATAATACTTCTCACTCTTGGCCTGTGTTATATAGCAAATAAAAGATGCTAAGAAACATTCCTTGCTTACTATGATAGTAATGATGATACTTCCAATAAATCTAGAAGTGTGTTATTTTACTCATCTTTTTCTGCCCCCAGAAGTATATGACTCTCCTTTTTGTAATATGCGCCTCAATGTTAATGAGGTAGTCAAATTACATTTTTTTTTTTTTCCTTTTCATTCTGGATGATTATCATGATCTTGACTGCTTCAGGCTTTTAGTAATAATGTGTTGTTCTTCTATTTCTCTCTTTGCTTTCTGCTTTTTAATAGGTAGGCATAGGATTAAATTTTAACCTTCTTTAATAGACAAGTTTGGCAAGCACAGAAGTTAATGGGATAGTAACAAATGTTTTTAATAACTTTTTCACAAGGTATTTACATGTGTTTTGAGATCTTGCCAGTTACATTACATCTGATTTTAATATCATATTTGTAATTAAAATATGGAAGTTTAATGAAGGTATGTTTGTCAGCTAGGGAACATTTTCTGCTGTGGTGTTTTGTTATGGTTTCATTAAAAAGTAAATGGTCCTACACATAAGATTCAATAGATAATGAATTCTCAATTATGGGTTGAAATGACTAGAAATGGGGAAGTCTGGCCTTACGGAGAAATTGCATCCAAATATGTGTCTGTCATGGCTAGCCTGCACTCTGTTCAGTAAAATGTTAAGTAGTTAGCCTTAATTATTTGCAGTTAAAGAAAAAACCCCAGCCTTCCTACTTTTTCATACTGTTCTGTTTGAGAGCTCATTATTGAAAAGAAACATTGTGCTGACCAAAATACTGCCTTTTAGAAGATTTTTGTTCCTTACATAATATTTTGGTACCAGTGAATGTTTCACATTGAAATCTGGATAACTTCAATGGCATACATTGTTTTCATGCTCTTAAAAAAATGAGCATTTACTTTGCATAAAATAACAGGAGCTGGATAGATGAAGTTGTGTGCTATACATGAAAAGAGAAAGAATTGTATTGTCAGGATGCAAATGAGAAAATATAGATTCATTTTTTGTTCCTTGATTTGACCATCATTATATGGATGATGTATGGGTTTATGTTTATGGGAGAGTTTGAATTTAAGTCTATTGGAGAATTCATAATAAATGATGTATAACACAAGTTTTAGAATTTTTTTTTATCTTTTGTGTTGGGCCTTTTTTACTTCTAGCGGAAACTGTTGGGATGTTAATCTTAATAAAGGATTTAAAAAGGCAACCTTCTAAGTTGCTTTGCTTGCTAGAAGATCTGTGCTTTACAGAGGGTGAAAATGAGTACATATAGAAAGATTTTTCTCAAACATTTTTATTCTGTTCCAACAAGAAACTAAAACCACTTTAACCCAGTGATTTTTATATTGTTGTTACTGCTTTTTGCACATAGTTCCATACCTGTTAAAACAACTTTTAAAGTCAGTTTTGTTACTGTCCTTTCATACAACCTTTTATGGGTAGGAACATTAAACAGCATCCTGAACAAGTGGCACTGAAAAGACTTCTTAGGCTTAGTGGATAAACCCTATAAAACACAAGACAGCTTACAAATAATGTAGTAATATTGGGCTGATGAAAATTTAATTTAGAAAATTAATTGGCACTGTGGTGATTAACAATGTTGAATGTTTGGATAGGAATCCAACGTAGTATTGATATTGCAGAAAGTCACGTGGGACAGGACTGAAAAAGTTGCTAGAAATTATTTATAAGAAAAATCTTCAGAAGAAATTGTTTTCCAAATTTTTGTTATATGCTGTCACAACAAATTTATTTTCAATTTTATTGTTTCAGAAGGTGTATGCACATGATGATTTTTTTTGAAATTGAATAAAGTAGTATATTGTACCATAGCATATTTTCTGAAAACCTGTTTTACCAGAGGGGAAAGGTTAACAAAAGTTTCTGAAGCTGGTAAGCTCATGACCAGAGGCTGTTAGATGCAGTGTTGTCTTGCTCTTGCTCACATCTATTAGGAAAAGTGTGTCTTCTGTTACCCCTTCTATCAGACTATCAGGATTTGATTTCTCCTACATGTATGGGTTCATATATCTGGATCAACTAATTAACTGAGTGGTGTAATAATGGAAAACCAAGCCCTCAAAGCAATATTCACCAACCTTGGCTAATGTTGGCTAGAATTGTGGTCATTGCCACATATTAGTTCAAAAGTAGTAAATGGAGGGGTTATTTTGTGAACTTTTATCCCACAAAAAGGGGAAATACAAGTTTTTACGTAAGAACTAAATGTGATGGCAAAACTGTTGGACGGGTTTGGTTCTTGTTTTTTTCCTTGACATGCATTAATATTTTTCTCTGTCTTCATCTCTGTCAGCTTGCTGTTCATTCTGGATGTCCATTAAAGAGTTAAACACTGTTAAATGTAAATAGAGAAATGAATTTAATTAGGTATATTACTGGCTGTAACAAAGTGTGCTTTCAGCTGTTTGGTTACTTCTGCATTTCATACAGGCTGCAGGAATATTTGGTTTCAAAATAGGATTTATTTTTATTTTGCCTCCTAAGCCACTGACTTTTTCCCCTGCAGATTTTTCATAGGTTACCTGAGGTAATTCTTGAGACATTTAAGGTCCAAATATAGAACGGCCACAATAGAATTCCAAATGAAAGCTCTGAGTGTGTTCCTACATGTTTTATTTAAGAGCTTCTCGATTTAGGGTCACATGTTTTAGATTCCAGCTAGTTAAATTTTTAGCAGTCTTTAAGGATGTAAAATAACATATGAAGCTCTTGCATGTAGGCTTTCTTATGGTAGATGTTCTCAGATATAATAGCTGAAAAGCAAAATGTAATTTTTCCTAAGTTACGTTCAGATAGAACTTCTGAGTTGTTAAACTATTTCTCTTGTATAAAGACTCCCTTCCAGATAACAATAATCAGTGAAGTGTATCCTTCTTGGGCCGGATAGTTTTAGGCAGAGAGTATAAAATATGCTCTAAAACCCTAATGCTCATCTTGAAAGCTGTTCAAGCTGATTTATCTTGTGAAGGATGGAGTTTGCATAGCCTGTCAAAGTTGGGTCATTTAAGCTCACTGCAGTAACTTTCCAAATAAGGTTCTGAACTTGCAGCCATGGTATCAACCACGACCACAATTTGCTAGTAGTCCTGCATGTAATAAACCATATATGTTGTAGCATCTAGAAAATAAGACATGAATGAGGATCCGGCTGTACTTGTATAAACAGAGAAGGAAAGGACAATTCCTGTGTGAAAGCGATTCCGGTTTGTCATTAAAAAGAATGGATGGGGTGATGTGGAGTCGCAGCAGTGTTTGCTCCATGGCTGGTTTAGAAAAAAATACAGTTAAAGACTTTGTTAACATGACATGAAAGTGAAATATTTTGACCTGTCTTCCAAAGTTGATGGGAAAGCTGCCTGCCTCTCCTAATAACCCTCTTGTTCTGTCTTCCCTCTCGCTGTCTTCCCCCAGTGGGAAAAGAATAGGATTTTGAAGACAAAAGCTCTCTTAAGTAGGATTATATAAAATTCCCATACAATGAGAACGGCATAACTTTACAGACACAGTTTAAGTTGAAATAAGTATTTGAAAACCTGTTATAGAAGAGGCCTTGCACAAAGTATTTAACAAAACCTGTTTCAGTTAACCTGACATAGCTTCTGAGTATGGCCAGTAACCAGATTCTACAGGAACAGCATGCATTCTGCTAACCCTGGGTCAGTGATTCATGGTTGCTGTCTAAACGTTTTTTTTCAGTTGTATTTTTACTTCTCAGGCTCTCAGAGTTGAAGTTGCTGGTTTTGATCTTGCTAAACAGACAGTCTTATGTTCATTCTTTTCTGACTGTCTGACACATCCTCGCATAGATCTGTATAGTAGCCCTTTGCAGGTGCTTTCTGTGTCTCTTTACACTTTTACTGAAGTGAAATAAGTCTTGCCTGCTAGATTTATTCCACATCTTAATTCAGGCAAGTGTGACTTTCTTTCCCAGTGTCTGCTCTTTGTCTTATCTGACCTACAACTACCTCTCTGCAACTATCGGAAAGAAGGTTGTAGGCAGGTGGAGGTTGGTCTCTTCTCCCAGGTAACAAGCAATAGGGCAAGAAGAAACAGCCCCAAGTTGCAGCAGGGGGAGGTTTAGACTGGATGTTAGGAAAAATTTCTTCACTGAAAGGGTGGTGAAGCTTCAGAAGAGGCTGCCCAGGGAAGTGGTTGAGTCACCATCCCTGGAGGTATTTAAATTATGTGTAGATGTGGCTATTAGGGACATAGTTTAGTGGTGGACTCATCACTGTTAGGTTTATGGTTGGACTCTAGGATCTTAAGGAACTTTTCCAACCTAAATGATTGTATGATTCTGTATTTTCCAGATATGTAGTACTTGGTATGTTCCAGGTTTTATTTGGACTCTAGAACTTACCCTAAAGAAGAATCAAGGGATGCAGTGTCCCAAGCTACCTGTTTACTCTGCACTCTTCCAAAGAGTAATGGTCTGGTTTGTCTTTTATTACTAAAATGCAAGCGTGAACGTGGCATTGTGTGTTAAGAAAACATGTGGTGAGGGAGGCCTTCCACTGTCAGTCAGCACTATTTTCTATTTGTTTTCCTTGTTGAAGGAGTTTTTGGTACGTACTTTACATGCACAATGCAATGTGATAGATTAGCTGTTTTCATAAGTCAGTTATGAAAACTATAATTATTAATAAAAGCTAATAGGTTTTTTATATGTTCAACTACATTATATCAACTACATGCAATTTCACATTACAATCCTAATCTGTACATTGATGATATGAAGACTGATCCAAGTTTGAGAAGGGAAAAGCCTGTTGCTACCCGGGCAGAAAAAGATATAAAAGTTTGCTTTTAACTGTCAAGAAAGCATTTTTCAGGTCATTGTGTGTGTACTGTCCCCAGAGTCATGGGATACTGGGCTTCAGGAAGAGTGCAGTCTCCTATTCTGAATACTTCCTACTTCAAGTAGTAATGTGTGTATGATGCAGAGCCATCTTGTTTGTAGTCCTGAACGGGTTGCAAAAATACAACTTACAGTGAACAATTCTTTAGTTAAAATATTGGAGGCAACGTATGGGGAAAAGGGACCTTTTCACTGATCAGGTTAATACAAGTTGGTACAGACTGCTAAACAAATTTTGAGTAAACAGTTCTCTTGAATTTCACAAATGAAAGAGTTTTATTTCTTGTTGTTCAGTACCTTTAAATTTTGGAGTTAACTTGATTTGCTTTTGTTAAAGAATTTTAAAGAACATCAAAAGCCGTCTACATTAAAGATTTTATGCAAATACCTTTATTGGCATTATTGTCCATATTTTGACTTGCAAAATACAGAGCAAAGTAGGTGATCCATTGTAAATGGGTATCCTCTTTCATTATTTCCTCATTCACTTCATTGTTTCCTTCAGTATGTACCTTCAAATGAAACCTTTTGAAAGCAGCTGATTAAAAACTTCAGCTAAAATACCTGTTTTTTTAAAAAAATACCCATATGCTTTTTCTTCTCTGCTGTTATGAAGTGTAAAGGTGTGACTGCTTTGGTTTGTTATGGCAATTCAGAGACATGTAAAGTCTTATAGGAACATGAAATAAGGAACTAAATTACACAGCCTTGAAATATGACAACCAGACTTATTTCTGCTATAGTGAAGTAAATTTTAAAAATAAAACCCCCACAATCCATTATTTTTTTCCTTATGTAGCATGGTAATATTACTTGGTAAACTTTCTTAAACTTTTCAGTAAAAATTTAGGGAAATTATTTTTAAACAGCTTGTACTTTCATATATTACTGAAAATTAGCTACTTGCTAAAAAGGGCAGCTGTAGTTTGTGGGACTTTTTTCATATTGCCCATTTCAACTCAAGTGCTTTTATCTCACCTCTCTTACACCTTTGGTGAAGATTTTTCCTATTTTTGGATCATGATAGCATCTTTGTTTTGGCCACTGTTCTTGAGCTAATGTATGTCTTTGCTGGAAAGTGCAGCCCTCCTCTCACAGTGTGAAAACATACTTTTGCTGCTTTGGAGATGAAACACAGTTCAATAAAGATTACTGGTGATTTTTGTTCCATTACTACATGAAAGTGTATTGACACGAGATCTCCAAAATGTGCCATGAACACAAGGAAATGTGAGAAAAAAAAATTAAAATACCTGAAATGTGGTAGAGAAAATAAAACCTTTACTCAAATCTGAATGCAACTAGAGGAATATGACTCAGACATGCTGTCAGTAAGGTTGGGAAATAATGCATGGATAGTAGTAATGAACTGAACTTACAGCATCTGTCATCTTCTATCCATTTCCCACTGTCAGTTTAAAAGATGAGGAGCCCTAAAATAACTAATTTACAACCACTGTTTTTAATTTTGAGCTGTTTTGTTTTCTGCCTTCCACATGGGAAGCTAATGAACTGCATGCAAACTGCAGTACTGCTCATTAAATTTTAGGAAAGTTCATTTCTTATGATAAGTGTATGTATTTATAAGTAATTCCTGTTTATAATACAAGACAGTGGCATCCTCAATAGAATGTTATAAGGCAACATGGAAATGAGCAATTTGTATCCTGAAAACACAAAAATATGTTTGTCTTCTAAGGATACAACAATTTCTGTTGGAATGTGGTTTAGTCCTTGTTAGATAAAGAAGTTAGGAACATATTTGCTTTTGAAATCAGTGGAATTGGAGCATGTACCAAAAAAGGTACATGCATTTTTTATGAATTAGGGCTTTGAAGTTTGTTACTAAAAAGGCCATTTTTAATTAAAAATAAATTGTCGGAGGGGAGAGGAAGGGTGGTGCATGATCCAGTCCTGAAAAAGTTCTTCCTGCATTACACTTAACTCTTATACTTTTATATCTGCAGATTAATTTGGAGGCATTGGTGTATAAATATATTGGTAAGCATCTTTCTTTCAGAAGAGATGTATTTCTGAGAATTATATATACAGAGGCAGGAGAATTTCAGCTGTAATTACATTTATTTGTAAAATATGTGCTGTGACATTTATTTTTGTAAGTGTATGGTTACACTTGTTCTAAGGAACAAGGAAAGATTTCTCACATGGTGGTTTTTTGTTTGTTTTTTTGGGAGGTTTTTGCTTGGGTTTTTTGCTTTTTGTTTGTTTTTTTTAGCTGTTTGTTTTTCTGGGGTTTAAAAATTATTTTTAAACACTTACTAGGAAGGTTGCTTTGATTGTGATTGCAGCAAAAGTAAGGAACACAGATTTTTGGATCAAGTTAACAAATTAGCTGAAATTAATTGCTGCAATCTAAGATGCTGACCTAGTGGATTCTAGTGGCGTTTTTAAAAACATTTATAACAATTAGAAATTTCAGTGTGAGATGCAGAAATATCACCTTCTTATTTAAGCGTTCTTTTCTTGCTCTGGAAATACTGAATCATTGTAGTTTGAACATTTTGAAGGGTTTTATAATTCTAAGAACATTATTAGGGGAAAATAACTTCTCCGTCACAGAGAGTAAAAATTATATTACTTTATTAAAAGGACATTTTTGAAAGGTAATTTTTCAGGACCACATTTTTATACCTGTCAGTTACAAGTACTAGATATATCTAGAAAAATTCTTCTAGGACTGTTTTCTTCAATAAAAAGTAAAAATAACTATAGAGCATGTTATGAAACCTTTGCTTCCACATGACACATGCAATTTAAACAATCATGTTTTGTAGTCCAGCTTATGAATATTTTATAGCAAAACAGCTTTTAAGTGGGAAAATATAGATAAAATTAATCTAAATTGATATGTTTTTTGAGAGAAAAAAGCTTGGTTTTCAGTGTTTTATGACAGCACACATGTAGATGATATTTGTACTATATGGTATAAGGCTATGAAACAAAATATGTTATGGACCTGTTTTGGCTGAAGTTTGATGTTTTTAGGTTGTTGCTCTCACTGCTGTTTTGCTCTGAAAGAGTGAACCTGTTAAAATACCCTTCAAGTCCTTTTTTTTCTTTTAACTGCAGTTATTTCCTTAGATTTATTTAGAAAAAATGGAAAATATATGAAATACACATTTCATACGCTTATATAAGCTGTAGATGTGGCCCTTAAGCGTAGATTATAGATGGGGCTAAAAGTTCTAACGAAGTCAGCGCTAGATAACACAAGTCCTGCTATTTTGCTTACTGATAGCCCTGAGTGTTGTGACATGGATGAACTTTATGATGGCTTCTGGATGAAAATGCATGCTGAAGATTTTTTTTTTTTAGGTTTAGTCAATCCATATTGGTCCATGAATAAGAAAGTTTATGTATGCAGATGCTTAAAACATTGGTAGGTAATGTAAGGAATTCTGACAAATTGGTCACTGCTGTAGCTAATCAAAGCCCTGGATTTCCATTAGAGTTGCCAGTACTGGGAGTACTTAGACTTTGAAACTGAAAGTCAATTTTAAGAGATAATAAACAAACCTCTTAAATCTGTGATACCTGTTTCTGCAGGGAAGTTGTGTTACTGCTTTCCTTTTAACACAAAAGTACCTGGCGGGGTGTGTGTGTAGGGAACACTGTTTCATTTACCACAGAGCTGTCAGAGAAGTGCAATTTTTACTGTCTTTACACAAAAGTAAAAAGCTCAGTCTAAGACTGTAAATTTGAAGAGAAATTAACAATTAAAGCAAAGTATTCCTAAACCTGAGGTAGGGCTAAAACATAAAGTTGGAAATAAGAATAGGAAGACAGGTATTGATCCTTTTCTCTTTACCTCAGGTATGCTTAGAAATGAGAAATTTGGAGAGGTTTCGTCAGAAGTTCCCAGGTTTCCTTGACTGAATCACACATGGAGGAAAATTATCTTTGGGGTGCCCTATGTAAACCTTTTCATGTTTGAGTTCTGTCAAGATGGAGAGAAAATGTAGGCACCAAGACTGGGTAGCTGTGGTATTATAAACACTTGAAGATGCACCCAAGAAAGTAGTTTTATGCACAACGTGTGACCCAAGAGGACTCCAGTTTTCAAGAGAATGAGGGAGGATGACTGAACTATTGCCATCCCACTTCTCATTCGTTAATAAGATGAAAGTCATGCTCACAGTTTTCAGTCTTGACTGAAAATATTTTGTGTTGGGCTTTTCTTGTTTCACTGATCAATGTCAGGCCACTAGAATATGACATCTTTTAGAGGGTATGTGCAGTAGTAATCCAAGATCATTTATCAGTTATTTTTTGGATGATGTCTATGTCCTTTCTGGAGTTCCAGGAGTTCCATGGAGTTTCCATGACTAGACTTCCTCATTAATTTTTTACGTGGTGTATGAAGTATCCTTTCCTGTATTCACAAACAATGTCAGCAGAAGTACTTCCCCCCACTGCCTCCCCCCAGTTTTGTAAGCACACAAAATCTCTGAGGAATGGTGCTTCCAAATGACTGCCTGGACTTTAAGTGATTTTACAACATTTGTATGGGCAGAAGAGGTTAGGAGGATAAAAGTATCAATTTGAGATTATTTTATTTTTTTAAAATCCTCCTTATTTCTGTATAGTGGGACTTCAGATTTTTACCAACACAGGCTTTCAAAGCCCTGGCAAGGACAGCCCATTCTTTCTTATTTCAAAGGAACATTTTCCTGCTTGGCTTTAAAACTACAGGCTCTTGCTACAGCTGTGGCTTCTTTTCATCAATTACAGCCAGTTCTGGGTGCTGCAGAATTCTGATAATGACACTTTGTCATTTTATATAGGTCACCAGAAGGACCCAAGAACAGAAATCAGATAACAGGAAGCAATTGGAAAGAAAATGTGAAAAACCAGTAACAATATCTTTTCACAGAGAGCTAATTGGGTAAAACTTTGAGAAGTTTGATTAGCAAAGCCTCAGTTATAACTTAAGACATTATAGTCTATAGCCTTCCATTTCTGGATGGAATGTATTTTGTGAGGTTCATAGATTAAAGCACTTTAACCAGAGGGGTGAGATTCCTTTAGAATGCAGAGGTTCACTGTACATATTCCAGATTTTTTCCTTTGCCAGGTTTTTTCCTATAATCCAGGTGAAAAAAAATGTTAGTGAATAGTTAACATTTTTGCAGGGATAATCACTATGCAGAAGACTGTATATTGGAAAGGTTCTCTCCTCCTCCCCCTAATTTTAAGCATCTTCTGGTTGACTTAGAAATGTAGTATTTAGCAGTGAAGGATACCCTGCAGTGTATGAAATCTCTCTGGAGAAACAAGGGGTTTTTTTTGTGTAGCAAGTGGATTAGAGTTTTCTTTGATCTTTGAGAAATTCCAAAGTTATGATGATCCACTCAAGAGAGGTTCCAAATATAATTCAGGAGATCATTAGTAAAATAAGTATTGCTGATAGCACTAAAAGGCCAAGTCAGGCTTGGATTAAACTATGATTCAGCATTATATAAGTACAAAAAAATTAGAACATAGTTCAGAAACTTAGTGTAGTATAAATTATAACCAGTTGATACACCAACAATAAGAGAGAAATTCTAGGTGCATGCCTGTGTGAATAAAACTCACAATTAAATGTTTGTGTTCATTTGTTGAAACAAACCAATCTGAAGAAATAACAAAATTTCAACAAGGAGACAATGCAGATGTGTGTCTATGAATATCAAGTTTTGGTTATAAATGTTGAATGCAGGGACCCACTATCAAGTCCGTGCTTTGCTTTGTTTATACGTGTCACTTAAGAATGTATGGTAACCTACAAAGCCTGTATGACTGTGTCCTTTCTGTAGGAACATTTCTAGTGCAATACAAATTAAATATCATCCTGGAGAAACTAAGACTGAAGAAATCCATGTCTCCATAAGAAAGGCACATGCCTGGTTTTTGGTAAACTTAGTTTAAGCACCTGCTTTAATAGATACATAATCATCTGTCTGAAATAAAACAGTGTTAATGGGTGAAGCAGAGACCTAATCCAGAATACTTATGCTGAAACCCAGGACACGATACATGAGTGGGATTCAGGTCTTCAGTCTCAGACCTTACCAACATAATGAGAAGATTTTCTTTTTTGAAATTTTCTTATTATTCTGGCTCATCCTTCAAAAGCTTACTGTATCTTCACACGGGAGAAAAACGTAAATCCACATTTATTTGTTGATATAAATATAAAATAATCTTCTATACTTTTCCGTGTATTGAAAGATAAAAGGGCCCTGAGTTAAAAAAAAAAAAGTTAAATGGAAAGTATTTTAAAATACAATACATTTTGGGAACACGGAGAAAAAAAGTTTAATTGAACATTTCTTTTGCTTTATCTGTAAAGTTCTCTTAACTAGGGTGGAATTTACTACTGTTCCATCTTATCTCTAAGAAAATGCTTATAAAATTTGGTCTGCGTTTTCTTGAGGAGAAAAATGTTGAACGGAAGCTTTACATTTTAAGGATTAGTATGATAAAGTGAAATTGTGCCTAAATGTTGTTATATACAATCAAAATTAATCAATATTTAGTTGTGGAGTTATAGAAAGTGTGCAGAAAGTTACACTGTTTCTGCTAAGACATACTTTAAAAATTTAGCTTTGGATGGTAGTGGAGGAGGAAAGTGGGGAGTTTTCATCTTTGGCTAAAATAGGACCAAAGTTGTACAGTGAGCTGCAGTGGAAGCTCTCTGAAGTGAACATTTCTGAACTCAAGAGTGAGTTACAGAAGCCTTTGCTTGAGAGTGAGGTGAATTCTGTTGAAGTCAAAGGATTGTGAATGGAGTAAATTCCTATTTAGTTAAAAAAGCACTGGAGTGAAATTCACCTATTCAATCAAGGTGGGAAGGGAGGGTGAATGCAACAGGGGAAGAAAGATCCTGGATGGAACAGATGCAGCGAGAGGGCAGCCCTAAGATAGAGGCCTCTCATCCTGAAGATTAGTCTCAGCTGCTCTTGACCCTGGACCAGCAGAGAGAATATATCTGACATTTATGTGATTACCCACTTCCACCCTCCTCACCCCCTCACCCCCACCTTGCATAACGGTAAAGCCACATTTCTAATACAGTTAACCAGATTTCCACAATAAGTATAATTGAGCCTTTGTAGGATGGACCTACCTTCTAAATCATGGAAATATGGCCCATCTCTAACAGTCTCAGGCTGAGATCTTTTTTGAATGCCATGTATATAAAGAGAAGATCTTTTATTTTGTGTTATATATAAGGAGAGGGGCTATTGCACCATGGGTCAAACATAGTCTATTTTTCTCTAATTTAAAAAAAACAACAAACAACTTGCTATCTACTGTGTTATTATGTTGGAAATTATTGGAATGGTGGTTCTCAGAGTCTAAAGTACACTGCTGTAAGAAAAAACCCAAAAAGGTGTATAAAAAATCAGGGAAGTTTCCGATGCAGTTTTTGAAAATGCTTACAATTTTTAAGACAAGTGACAGTCATAAACACTGGACAAAATGTTCTATGGAACATTCTACTTGGTAGAAAGTGCAATCTTTTTGGTTCTAACTAGGCTATTCATGTATTTAGTATTTATACAAATAACTTACATTTTGACTGTGGACTGTCTCTCAAATTTTGCTTTTCCTCTCAAATATTTTTTGAAAACCACCATAATTGTTATCTTTCAGTTTGTTTACTCCTAACCCTTCCACCCCTAACACAATTTCATGATGCCCATGCACGCTGTCTGGTGCTTGGCTTTTGGCCTGTGGGTAAATATTGATTGTAAGAAAAATTAAGGATGATGTCCTGTTTGGTTCAGTTTTTCACTGCAGGGACCAAGGAATCTGTAGTATTAGCTAAGTAGTGTGCAAAGTGATACATTCCAAATGAAAATTTCTGTGATTTAGCAGGTGTTTTGACTTTTTCATATTGATTTTGGCAGACTGTTACTGTATTTAAGGAGTGTGAAATGTATTTGCTAGGGATTTTTTTTTCTCAGCTTTGGGGCAGTTGCTTGCATTGTTGGATCATTTCTGTACTGCTAGCTGCTATGGGGTGTAGCTTGTTATATTATTAATGCTTCTGAAACACTGATGTTTGTTTCTAATGATCTACCTGTGTCAGAAGTGTTTAGACTGCCATAGTAAAAATAATGAAACTGAGAATGAGAGCTAGGCAATCTAACAAAATCTGTTTGAATGTTCGTCCATGTGTATGAATTCAGTAATTAATTAAACAGGTTTTTGAATTTTCATCTCAAATTTATTATTCTAAAAAAAAAAAAAAGTGGAGAAAAGACTTTTGATGATAAACCAAGAGAATTTCTGTCATGTAGTTATGCAGATGTGTGTATATGAGTAATGTATGTGTCATGCATTGGTTGAGTTGAAGGGTGTCAATAATTCTTCAAGAGTATAAACTGCTGTCTTGTCACATCATTAGGTATCTTATTACTTTGTTAATGAGTAGCTTATTCTGTCTTAGGGCTTTATTTCTTTTTTTTCTTCAATATAAAAATAGTTGATACTTCTTGGGACGAGGTTTGTAAATGAATACATTTTGCTAGGTGGGTTGATGTAGTTGAAAAATTACAACAAGCTAGTAAATACATCTAATAGTGGTCATTGAAAGCATAAATCATATAGTTAACTTGTACGTAATATGGAGTAATACACATTTTTCCTCCGTTGCAACTTGGCAAGAGCTCTTTATGATAAATAAAAATTACAAGAAGAAAAGGTTGCAGTCTTCCTTGTGAGCAGAACAGGGAGTTATTAGTGTGAAAAAAAGTGGTTGGTGCACTGGATTTGCTGATCTGGGGTAATATAACTTGGCCATAGGAAGATACAGAATGTGTCTACTGGGATGGAGATAAAAAGATAATTCTATTTTTGGAAATATTTCTATAATAAGTAGAGCAGGCTAAATAGGTAGAACAGATAAGATAGGTTTTAATTAAAAGGAAAAAATATACCAGTATGGTAGTGCTTTGTTTTGCAAGGTTATTGCAATTTTAAATCTAATAAGAATTGGTGATGAAGAACAATAATAAATCAGCAGGCAAAATTTTCTACACTAAATAAAAGAGCAAGTACAGTTGCAGTATGGTATATCCTAAATTGTGAATGTAATTCTAATTTCAACACTCTAGAATGTATTTTTAGTTCCAAACTGATTGTATTCTGGGACAAGAAAATATGGTTAATTACCAACATATGGAAAGTAATTCCAAAGGAAACAGTAATTATTTTAGGCATTTTACTAGATGGTTTGTCGTCTAAAAACTGCTTTGCTTTGCTTTCATTTTTCTGACTGCGATCAAAATGTGGACAGAAGGAATATATATCCAAAGGAAATTTAAGGTGGGATCATGCCATGCTTCAGTCTGTTTGTAATGCTGGCCTTCCAGTTTCCAAATATTTACCTGGCAGATCGCCGTACGTGTGTTTGGAGGAATATGGCTGGCCTTTCATGTGGCAGATGCTACAGCAAGGAGTTATAGGCACACCCATAGCACTACTTGATGTAATTCTTCTGGATTATGAGGGAGAAAGTTTCTGTGGTTCGTTGTTCAGTTAAGATAGCCAAAATTTTTTTAGTTGCATTTCAGGCATAACATTGACTGTTTTCCACATAAGACAAAAATAATTATTTTGCATGATGTGTTTCTGTGGAGTTAGGAAATGCACAAATCTTTCAGTTTTTTTACAAATCATAACATGCACAATATGAGGAAGTCGTAATCAGGCACGCTAAAGGTTGTTCCCTTCCTTTTTGTATTTTCAGGAGAAGGATTCCATGCTTTATCAAAATCCAAATCTTGTTGGAGATCATGAATTAAAATGAAACTGCTAATTATTTTGTCCTTACTTGGCATTTTTGTGTGCAAGAAATTGTTTCTGAATCTCTTCTTAAAATATGCAGTCTGTTCCAGTAAAGGCTAATAGAAAAGCAACAGAAGTGTGACAAATCAAGCTGGAAATATATTGGCAAAGTCATATGACAAAGCTTGTGCAAGAGCCACATGCTTTTTTTCTTACCTTCCAGTCTCCTGCTTTTTCCAGATTCAGTACTAAGCTACAAGCCCAGGAAGATGAAGCTCCCTTAAAATTTCTCTGGCTTGCAGCTTGCAGGCTTCTCTTTACTCTCTCAATCTGTTGACGGCCAGTGTGACTAGCTAGAATTGAACTGACATTTAACCCGACTGTACATAGTCACTTAAATTCCAGTAAAACTGCCTTGGGCACTATTTCATTCCTGGTGAGCTGTTTTTTTGAAATTAAAATAATTAAAGAAAAGTGAAGCTTTTGGAGAAATTACAGCTTTGGGTATAATTAAGTATTATATTTTATGTGTATCTGTGTCTTAAATACGTTTGTTCTGGCTAATTTTTTATGTAGGTGATGACACTTTTGATTTGAAACAGCACATTTTACTGCATGTGTCGTGTTAGGCTTTCTAGTAATCTGTCCCTTTGTTCCATTTGATATGGCAAAAGCAGATACTAAAGCAGAATTCAATCTTGCTGAAAGCAGTAATGAGCAAAATGGTTTATCTGTTTTAAATGGGAATCTAATGTTTCATTTACTCTTTTTCATTGTTGCTGTCAGAAATTCAGCGGTTCAACAGAGGAGACCATATAAATAAAACTTAACTTTTTATGTGCTCCTGTAACTTTCCATCCTTGAGGCTTTAAACATCATTTCAGTACCATTTCACAAATTTGGACTTCTTTCTTTCAAGGAGGAAGACCATGCAGATTTAGTATACGTCTAGTTGTGGTAGTGTTCTTCTTTTGATTTTAAGACCAGATTTGCTTCTGGTTTGTGTTTTGGTAGTTTTGTGTTTTGTTTTGTTTTGTTTTTGGTTTTTTTTTTTTTTTTTTTTTTTTTTTTTTTTTTATTAACGTGTATTTTGTCCTGCAGTTCCAGGAGATATTGACAGAGGATGCATGTGAGGAACAATTAAGAAAAATTGACTGGAGTTTCTCCTAATCAAATTGCAGGAATGTTAGGATAATAGATGGGTTACTGCCAAGAAATATTGATCCTTCTGGATGAGCTCGTAATTGAGCAGCAGAACATTTGAGCAGGGAGAGAAAATTGTATGGAATTGGTAAACTAGCAAAGCAGACTATAAGGTGGTAAGGGAGGGGTGCTTTTTCTTTGGCCACTTTTGGAGAAGGAAGTGGATTTTACAAGACTAAATGTAGTAAGAAAGCTTCAGGGACTGACTTGTCATCCAAGTATCCTAGTGTAGCCTGCACAATGGAAAAGGGTTTTGTTCACGTGCTGTTGTTTTTCCATCAGCTGTACTTTTCTTTCATTTTCACCTACCTAAGTGAGTGCATGTATGAAATCTCAGTGGCTGAGTGTTAATTGTCTTCATTGTCATTTCATTGTCAGAGGTAAACGATGAGCTAAAGAAGTCCACAGTAATATTGCCTTTAAGAACATAGAGAATTTCTCCTGAAACAAGTGCATGGACATCTGGATGATGGTATCCTCCATATAAGAGATTAATGAGGTGTTGGGGGTGCATTTGATTGTATTCTTAAGGATTTGGACCCGGAGAGACAGTATTAAAACTGGACGCAGCAAATCAAATGCTGCAGAAACCCAGGCTTCGTTACGAAGTTCAGCATATTTGTGAATATCCATTAGAACTCTATGGAAGATATCAGAGTTGTTCACAGATTATTTCCTAATACCTGTTTGGCAGGGTAACAGTATTTTCTGGGATATTTATTTATTCATTAATTCTGGGTCTTAGATCAATTTTGCAACTGCCACCTCTTTACTCAAGGATGCGCATATACATAAATGCCCATTGCTTCTTTGTGGCTCAGTTCCAGAGTATATTAGATCATCAGCTGGATAAAAAAAAGATAAAAATAGGAGGGTCTAAAAATCTGTAATCTTTAAGGATGTAATTGGAGTAGATGTCCCATGACAGTACTGCAATTATAATATATTTTAGCATTTATAGAGAACTTAGAGAAAATTTGAACAAGAAGCAGTAGAGGTATGCCAGAGAGTGTCACAAGAAAGCTTTTTGGAAGGTGAGCAACAGCCTGTTTTTTCCAGAACAGGAGATCTAGATCTAGATCATTATCAGATTATTTCTGTTCCAAATCGCAGGTCTCAGTACTTTAAAAATTCTTTCTGCTGTGTGCCCTGCAATAGATGAATTTTTTTGTATTCTTCCTACATATTTATCTTGTAAGCAAAAGTAATAATGGAAGGCTTATATGGTACACATGCATAAATAACCTTTTTTGGCTTTAATGGTTTAGAATTTAACTTTTTTTCCTCATTGTCCCTTTAGATTAACATTTCAAAAAGTACTACTTACTTGTGCTACTTCCTTTTTGTTTTAACATAAACAGTTGCTATTCTGTAAGTATTTTACAGCTGAATGCTTCAAGAACACATTTGTAGCTGGAGATTTCAGGTTAAAGATACAGTACCAAGTCTAGCAAGTATTTAATGCTGACTCTTTTAAATGTTTGCATATTGTTATGTAAAATACTTGCATTCTTCCTCTGTCCTTGCAATATAAAGCTGCTTTTTTGGGCTAAAACCTGCAGTGCTAGCCATATCTCTCCCTCTATTTCATCTGTAACTGTGTCTTGTTGCAATAGAGAAAGGAATCCTGAACCCATGATTCATCATCTTTAATATTAGAAAATCAGAATGATTCTGTGACTAGATGTTTTGATTAATTAATAGGTTTTTTTCTCTTGTATTGTCAAACTATGTTTTTGTCTCTCTTGTTCAACTTCTCTGAGCTTTTGTTCTTCCTCTAGACTCTCTCCCCCCCCCCGTATTTACTTCCTATCCTATTTCATTGTTGTTCCCCTTCTAACTAAGAAATTACTTGACAAAAGAACATATTGTTTAGATTTTAAAAAATATTTCTCAGAAAAATATTTCTTCAAATAAGAATTTCTGTAAGGCAAAAGGCAAATATATTAATGGGAAGTGGTTGGCCAGGATTGTTGGTTAATCCCATCATGGTTTTTAAATTTTTTTTTACTTTCAGTGGAATCTTAAAGGAATGCTGTAAATCTGAAAGGTTTCCTGAGCATAAGGAAGAAAACCTGAAGCATGACAAATCAAGAGAAAATATTATAATGGCTTTTCTTCTCTGGACTGCTGCAATGGATGGATACAAACTCTTCAGAAGAGATAGACAAGGAAGGAGAGGCAGTGGGGTAGCTCTGTGTGTCAGGGAGTGTTTTGACTGCCTAAAGCTTAATTATGGTAACAATAAGGTTTAGTGTTTATGGGTAAGAATCAGGGAGAAAGGCCAACAAGGCAGATATCCTGGTGTGACTGTTATAGACCACCCAGAAAGAATGAAGAGGCAGATGAAACACTCTACAAGCAGCTGGGAGAAGTCTCAAGATTGCTAGCCCTTGCTGTTGCGGTGGACTTCAACCTACTGGTTATCTGCTAGAAATACAACACAGCAGATAGGAAACGGTTTGGGAGATTCCTGGAGTGTTGTAGCGAGAGTCCAAATCAGTTTGCCTCACACGGGGCACCAATTGTTGCAGCACAGGCAAGCTGGCAAGCTGCAACATGGCTTTTACCATTGGTCAGATTCTACTGTCTGTGCTGTTTCTCCTTCCTCCAGAGGCCAGACCACACTGCTCCTCCTCCATCCAGCCTCTTTTCCCACACTCCTCAGTGATATTTAACCACTTTGCAGAAATGAGCTACAGCTGCACATTGTTCATGCCAAGCATCGCACTGCCTTTGAAGGAAGGCCACAGCTGCGTATTATCAATGTCAATCAACCCACTGCCTTTATTCCTCTACACTGGAGTGTATGGAAGATAACTTCCTGACACAGCTGGTCGGTGAGCCAACCAGCAGAGATGCCTGGACCTCCTGTTTACAAACAGGGAAGGACTGGCGGATGATGTGGTGGTCAGAGGTCATCTTGGGCATAATGATAGTGAGATGATAGATTGTTTAACTTTTTGGAGAAGTTAGGAAGGGCCAGCAGAACCGCTACTTCGGACTTCCAAAGGGCCAGCATTGGCCTGTTTAAGAGCCTGGTTGAAGGAGTCCCTTGGGAGATAGATCTGAAAGACTGGACATTCTTAAAGAGTGTAGCCTTATCAAGGCTCATGAGTGGACTGTCCTCATGTGTTGAAAGACAAGCTGGTGGTCAAGAAGAGCAGCCGGACTGAACAGAAAGTGTTGGCTGAAACTCAGGAGAAAAAGGACAGTTTACCACCTTGAAGGGGCAGGCAACTCTGGAGGATGATAAAGACATTGTGAGGTTATGCAGAGAGAAGATCAGAGAGATGAAAGCCCATCTAGAACTCAGACTGGTCAGTGCTGTAAAAGATAACAAAACTGTTTTTACAAATACATCAGAAACAAAAGAAGGGATGAGGATAATCTTAATCCTTTATTTGATGCGGTGGGGAATATTGCCACAAGGGATGGGGAAGACTGAGGTTCTTCATGCTTTCTTTCCCTTAGTCTTTAATAGTAAGCTTCCCTCTGGGTAGTCATCCCCCAGAACTCGAAGGCAGGAATGAGGAGGAGCAGATGAGGTCCCCACAGTCCAGGAGGAAATGATTAGTGACCAGCTGCTCCACTTAGGCATTCATGTCTATGGGGCTGGATGGGATCCACCCAAGGGTACTGAGGGAGCTGGTGGAGTAGCTCACCCAGCCACTCTCCATTGTTATTATCATCTCCACATCTCATCAACAGCCCTGGCAAACTGGAGAGGTCCCAGAAGACTGGAGCTTAGCCAGTGTGACACCTGTCTACAAGAAGGACAGGAAGGAGGATCTGGGGAGCTACAGGCCTGTCACCCTGACCTTGGTGCCGGGGAAGATTATGGAAGCAGATCATCCTGGGTGCCATCATTCGTGCACATGCAGGATAACTGGGGGATTAGGCCCAGTCAGCACTGGTTTATGAAAGGCAGGTCCTGCTTGATGAATCTCATCTCCTTCTATGACAAGATGACACGCCCAATGGATGAGGGAAAGGCTGTGGTTGTTGTGCGGTCTACCTGGACCTTAGTAAAGCCTTTGACAGTCTCCCACAGCATTCTCATGAAGAAACTGGCTGCTCACGGCTTGGATGGGTGTACCCTTTGCTGGGTAAAAATCTGGCTGGACAGCTGAGGCCGAAGAGTGGTGGTGAATGGAGTCACATCCAGCTGGTGGCTGGTCACAAGTGGTGTTCCCCAGGGCTCAGTGTTGGGCCCAGTTCTGTTTCATATATTTATCAACAATCTGGATGAGGGGATCAAGTGCACCCTCAGTAAGTTTGCCGACAACACCAAGCTGGGCAGGAGTGTAGATCTGCTTGGGGGCAGGCAGGCTCTGCAGAGGGATCTGGGCAGGCTGGATCCATGGGCTGAGGCCAACTGTATGAGGTCCAACAAGGCTCAGTGCCGGGTCCTGCGCTGGGGTCACACCAGCCCCACACAGCGCTACAGGCTGGGGCAGAGCGGCTGGGAAGTGCCTGGTGGGAAAGGGCCCGGGGTGCTGGGTGACAGCTGGCTGGGCATGAGCCAGCAGAGTGCCCAGGTGGCCAAGAAGGCCAACAGCATCCTGGCTTGTATCCGAAACAGTGTGGCCAGCGGGACCAGGGCAGTGACTGTCCCCCTGCACTGGGCACTGGTGAGGCCGCACCTGGAATCCTGGGTTCAGTTCTGGGCCCCTCGCTGCAGGAGGGACGTAGAGGGGCTGGAGCGTGTCCAGAGACGGGCAGCAGGGATGGGGAAGGGGCTGGAGCACAAGTCTGCTGGGGAGCGGCTGAGGGAACTGGGGGTGCTTAGTCTGGAGAAAAGGAAGCTCAGAGGGGACCTTATTGCTCTCTACAATTACCTGTCAGGGGCTGTAGGCAGGTGGGAGTTGGTCTCCTCTTCCAAGTAACAAGTGACAGGACAAGAGGAATTTGTTTCAAGTTGTGCAAGGGGAGGTTCAGATTGGATAATAGGAACAATTTCTTCACTGGAAGGGTGCTGAAGCACTGGAACAGGCTGCCCAGGGAGGTGGTTGAGTCAGCATCCCTGGAGGCATTAAAAAAAATGTAGATGTGGTGCTTAGGGACATGGTTTAGTGATGGACTTGGCAGTTCTGGGTTAATGGTTGGACTTTATGATCTGAAAGGTCTTTTTCAATCTAAATGATTCTGTTGTTCTTTTTGTTTGTCCATATTTTTGTTATCCTTTTAAATACTTATCTTAAAAAAAGATGTAATCAACTAAGAGTGAGGGAACAGTGACTAATGAAAAAAATTATACCACATTGAGGTTATGCTGTGTTTTACAATTTTGCAAATATAGCATTAAGAATCTTACTCTATTCCATTGCACTTTCTGTCCTCTGAGGGAATGGCATTTGTGTGGTGTCTTAAAATATCATGTGACCTGACAGAATGAGATATGTAAGATATGGCACAGCAGGGATTTAATGAGCCATTTTTTTGTCCATCACTGGTAGCTTTCTGCAAGGCGTGCCTGTAGCAGTGGTTTAAAATTCTAATGTTTGCTTTTTTAATTTTCCTTTTTTTTAAAAAAAGTTTGTTTTAGTATAAACATATTTGCTGAAGGACAGGACAAGGATATAAAATACTGATGCAAGATGCGTCTGTGTAGTTTTCAATAATTTAAAAAAATATTTGACATTTGTCAAAAGATACTATCTCATCCTGGGATGTAAATATATGCATGTACAAACTGAATTTTATGTAGAGTTGGATGGGCCTCCGGTGATACACTATTGTGCAAAATGTGCTATACTGATTGTTATTTGTAGACTTAGAGTTTGGCTACTTGTTCAAATGTTTCCTAAATCACTGTATTTCAATACAGTTACAATAGGAAAAAATAACATTTTTAATATCATGACTAGCACTTATACCAGAGCTATGTATTAGGAACAACAGTATGGAAGTGTCTCACTAATGCATGTGACTTGGAGGCAATATGCTGGGTGATAACCCCAGAAATCAGAATCCTTTGATAATAGCAGGGAATAGTCCCTTCAATTCTTGGAGCTGTTTCAAAACGAAGTGCTTCAACCCCTAAAGCTCTTATAATCTGGAGGAAAAGAATATCCATAGACACTTTTCCTTAACTCTGGTGTACTATCAGACACTCTTGTGTGTCTTGCTACCCATTATATCATAAATTGGCATCTGAGAGTACCTTTCAAAAGCCCTGTTTGCCACCAAAAATGAATGTTTTGCTATAAGAATTAATGGAGTCTTGCAAAAAAATACACAGAAAATGATAAAAAATGCAAGCATGCATACAGGATTCTGATCACTAGAAGTCTGCTAGAGCTATCTGCAGGGAAGAGAATTCTGCTACTCTTGTCTTTGCATTCAGTAAGAGCTTCCCAGCATGATTGTGATCAGATCTGCAAATCCTTGCCCTCCTGGTTCATGTGGGCAATCACCATTATGTTTCGTACGTGTGTGCAGGGGAATGGTGACATGCAGAACCTCGAGGGTCTGTTCCTAAACCAGTGAAGGCAAACAATTTTGTCCTTGATAGTGAGCAGAAAATGTTGAGTGTCAACTAGATAGGAAATGACATATAGTGACAAAACAAATGAGGATAATTGTAAGACTTGGTTTTTATATTTTGATTACTATGATGAAAAGACCAGAGAAAAAAACCAGGTAATATCACCATACCAGTATATAAATACTCACATCTCTGGTACTGGCTCCCCACCTCTGAAAGGGACAATGAATGAGAACAAGGTATAGGAAGCAGTGTCTGATTATCTGGGACTTTTCTTGTTCACCTCTTTTTCCAAACACGGTTGTGACAGAAGTCTCTAAAATCATGAATGACATGAAAACAGATCAGCATGTTTGCTAAATAATACAAGATAAAGAGTAGGGACATATAATAAAATTATGTGACAGAAAATTTACATCAGAGGAAAGGAATATTTCCTCATTCAGCACAGTTCTACAGTTTAGTTATTGCCATAGAATTTTTTTAGATGCTGTGAAGTATTGCTGAGTTTAGAAAATGATAAAAGTAATCAAAACATTAAGAGACTAGGCCAATACACATCAATTACTATTGGGATTATTAATTAAGACAGCAGATTTGAAGTCATTCAAAGAGAGTGATAAAGGATTCGGAGAAGTAAAAAACTATGGGGAATGACTATGACAGAAGTTTCAACTTGTCTGGATACAGACTAATTCATGAGGGTAAACCATCAAAAGAGAAATGTTTATGAGTGAGAAACTGTGTGTGGAATGGTATTGCTTAAAAAATACTCTTGTTTCTAGAGTTTATAGGGGATAGTAAAATGACAGCATGCACACAATGTAATTTGTCAGATGTAAGGTCATTTGGTGTATGACCTAATGAACAAAATTCATAGGAGAGCTTACTTAGGTCACAGCCCTGCTTTCTACAACGCTAGAAAAATGGACTGTAAAGTATTTTATCTGGTTTTGTAGATTCCAGTGGTTAGACCAATTGAAAGAGAAACTTAAGCAAAAAAACCTCTATAATAATTTATGCTCTAAAGGGACAGGGCCCCTTCATTTGTGCCCTTTCATCTAGAGGGAGCGCAAATCTTGTCATTGCTTTCAAGAGCTGTTCATTAATATTGTAATGCATTTGGCAACAGCTATGATCTTTAGGGCAGATTTAAAATGATAGATGATGAGTTTATTGCTAGGCACTAGTTTACTGAAATTCGACTCACTTTACCATTTCTACATAGATTTTTCATCATGTTGAACAATGAGAATGCTTGGCATCTTGGAGACACCAGTAAGAAGATTTTACTTACAACAAACAACTTTCTGCTTCTTATCTCTGATGTGACAGAGAGGGATAAAAAAAAAAAAAAGTAAACACACTGAGGAGTAATTCTTCTGCTAATGACAGGCTCCCTGTAACTTGCTGCAGGAGACCTGAGATTGCATACCACTGTCCCAGAGAGGTGGGCTAAACACCACGTGTCTTTGTCCCCAGATCTAGAGATTTTAGAGCTAGTTTCCTGTTCAAATTGTTCTATCAGGAAGGCACAGTCCTCTGCACTGAAGAAGTGAAAACTATGTATATAACTAGAAGTCGTGAGCATGATCAAGAAGCTGAAATTACAAGAAAACGGTCAAAACCTGACATTAGAAAAATTGTGTTGGCATAGTCTAGAAAGATAAAACCCTGAAAAATTGTCACTGTATACCACATGGGGAAAATTAGCATCCAGTTTATGGTAATACAAACTTAGGTTTTTGGACCACAGGATAAATTTGATTTTAAAAAATAGCCCCAAAAAGATTTTTCTAGTGATTGGGCAAAACCGTTATTGCAGGTAAGATTAAAAGAAGCACTGCCTCTAACCATTTAATATAAAGACCTATTTTATGCATCTGAAGATTGAGTTATTCTTGATGTTCAGGCATACGCTGCTGTTGTCATACCTTAACAAGTTACTGTGCGTTAGGTGCCATGAAGTAACAGAGTTCACTCTTAACCTGTCATAAAATGTGAGATAAAATGTTGTCATTTAAACTGCTTTCACAGAGCAAAAATCACAGGGGCAGAGAGTGTGACGATGGGAATGTGTCAACACGAGTGAGTGATGGTGTTTAAGCAGGGAGGAGCAAAG
The DNA here is from genome assembly GCF_023634085.1 of Falco cherrug. Lineage (NCBI taxonomy): Eukaryota > Metazoa > Chordata > Aves > Falconiformes > Falconidae > Falco > Falco cherrug. The sequence goes on along the minus strand of NC_073707.1, from coordinate 16,179,731 downwards.
AAATTTTGGGCATTTATCTCTGTTCCCAGCATTGTTCAAATATTTAATCCAATTACTTCTTGCAGCAAAACGACAAATTCTTCAGGGATTAGGAACTGGATGTTGATTTGAAACTCTTTGGACATTGCTCTTTATGTGCAGGCTGGTGCTTTGTTATGAGATAAAGATGCTGACTTTTCTATACTACTTCCAACCATGTCTTAAAAGAAGAAAATCGCTTGTGACCAGAAAACTTTAGGTTCCTAACCCAAGAAGGAAGGCTGTGAGTCCTTGTCTGCTCTAACAACTAGAGAACTGAAGGCAGCTCCTTCACGCTGGCATCCCTCTTCACTGATTCTTTTTAGATGTCAGTTCTGTTTAGTGTGCTGGTTATATTAAGGACTTGATACATAACCCCCAATAACTATATTAAAAAAAGTACCTGGGTCTTGGAATTCTGATCCTGAACCTGAATGATTAAAATCAAGTATATATTACTATACAGAGGAAGGAGTTTTTTAAGTAGTGATCTTAGGGAGTAACAACACAACACAGCAATACAGACAATGCACACTGAGATAATGCATTAATATGTTGGCAGTTTCTTTCATCTTTCTTTGAGTATTTCTTCAACTAGATGGTATTTTAACTTTTAATCTGGCAGGATGTTTAAGTATAAGAAGGAAAAAATCAGGAGACCACATACCTGTGATTTGCTGTGTTGTCAGTAGTACCGGAGTGCAGTAATGCTGGTTGTTTGAAAGTGCTGGAGGACCTATATAATGTTCATCTATTTAACCAGGTGCATAAGCATTTTCTGTTTTGTTGATTGCCAAATTTCTCATCTGGCAAAATGTCTCCTTTCTGTGATGTATTGTTGCTTGAAATTGTAACAACTACTTCTTTTCAAACTCCTTAAATTTTAATTGTTTTTTTCATACTTGGTTTGGAAAATGAGGCATCAGCTGGTCATATCACATGTCCTAGGTACCTTATGGATGTGTTTATCTTTTCCTATTTTCACCGCCTCTTGTGAGCAAAAAGCTATGAGAGTAGCCAGTTGTCACATCTATTGAGTTTTTCAGGATTTCATGTGGTGTTAATGGTTCAACTGCATAGTTTTATTGCACAACTCAGTGTTATTCCATCCTTCTCTTGTTCTTACAAAAACTGTGTGCCTGTTTTGCCGTATCTCATCTAGAAAATGTTCAAAGCCTCAGACTTTTAAATCAAGAAATGCCATGAGTACTTGAACTAATGAATTCTTGGTTTATATGAATTTGTGTCTTGAGGTTGGTTGACGTTGATGCTAAAGAAAATGAGAATTCTGTTGCTGTTTCTGTTGTTGAACTTAGTAAGGGTGCCCTGCCTTGTAGCTAGCTTGCTGTATAATCAAATGTGAGCTTATGCTGTGGTCTTTTTGCCAGTTAGAGCAGTTGTACAGGCTTGATCCTCTATCTGGTTGCTTGTTCATGCAACGGAAGTAAAAGAAGTTTAATTATTTTTGAGATCTCTAGAAAACTATCAAATCTGGTTTGTTCAGTGGCGTCAAAATTTGTAGGGATGGACAGACATAGACTGTGTGAAACCTGGCATATCTGAATAGAGGCTATAGCATGCTGTTGTTTTCAAAACAGCTAAAAAATTAGGAATTCAAGATCTTACAATCAGTAGGATAAATAATTTCTCTAGTCAGTTTTGAAAATCCCAGTAGCAGATTGTTTGGGATTTTTTATTTCATAAAGATATTTGAATAGTATTCCTTCCTGGGCTAGTCCTGATCTCATCATAACTCGGAGTATTCATGGCAGAACTTTAAGATTTTGAAGTAGTATTATTAGCCTTGGATTAGACTGTGACCCATATGCTTAGCTTCAAACTTAAATTCATTAGAATTAATTAGAATTAGAATAATTTGTCTAAAAAATATTTTACAATCTTTTGCATGTAAGTTGGAACACTTTTTTTTTTTATAGAATACTGCATGCCATTTTTTTAGCTCAATTAATGATTTCTAGAATAATATAAGGGAGTACGTTTACTTAATTGCAGCTTCTCACAAGTGAATAATGTATTTGAAATTAGCAGAAAGTTCATTCTAGAAATCAAAATGTTATGAATTTTCATATCCTTACATATCTTTATGTCCTATCATAAAAATATTGTGCACCCTACTATTGCTCAAGAAAACAAAATTCTAAAAAGGGAAAACAATATTAAGAATAAAGAGACTCTTGACAGTGCTTTCACTGCATGTTTTCATAATGAAATAATAGCACAAGATCTAAACAAACAAATGTATTGTGTTACTATAACAAATTTAATGCTTTGTCTTCTGAATTACTCCCTAGTTTTACCACCAGTAGTGACGGTGCTGCTGGGGTCCCATTTAAAATTATCCTGTAAGTTGCCATCCCTTACTGAGAGTAAAATGAGATGATGCTGTGGTAAAAAACCTTAATGCTAATCTTCACAGATCTATTAGTACTTCTTAGATACTTTCTGATAAGTAGTTGACCTATCTTCAGGATAGATATTCTGACTTCATTGTGTTTTTAAGAAGCATTTTTGCTGAGTATGTGTGTTGCTGAAAAACAGTAAGTCAACATAGCTTGTCCAATTGACATGTAATATTAAATCCACTATATCTAGACAAATATCAAATGATTTGAATGGCCTTTCCCAACAGGATAAAGGAAAATATATTAAAAAAAGGTGTTAAGATAATCTGATGAGAAAAAATGTGCTTCTGAATAATTATTCATGTACATGCTCACATCTAACAGTACTCTGTGGTTAGTGTGAAGTAGGTATTTTCCTTTTGTTGAGGGACAGGGAAAGTGATGTCAATTTATTTTGTAGTTATTTCAGTATACCCTGAGGTAAGAACGTGCCAGAGGATAGGCAGAGCAAAGCAGTTGATGTATGGTAACTTATTATGCAAGGGTAACTTAGCCGTTTGCCAGAGCTCTGTTTTTTAAAATCTATCATGCTGCTTAAAATTTGTCTTGTTATGTTTGCTGGTTTTTCAAATAGATTTGGGCAGCCATGCTTTGGTTCTCAATTAAACAGACAATTTCTTTAGGCATTTTTTTGCTGCTTCACTGAAGTAAAGAGAATGCTTTATATCTATTTATTACATTCACTGGCAGTTTCATTACTCTGAATATTCAAAACTCATAGAATGAGAATGTCAGCTTGGAAGCAATCCAAAATGCTCATGGTTAACCGTGTTTCAAAGAATCATGTTCTGAATTATCTGATAAAGGTTGCACTTCTTTATTAGATTTATTGATGTCTTTCCTGATAGGTTGGGACATTGAATGGAATTGCTAAAGGAAAACGGTAAATGTTTACTTCTAGAAAGAAGTTGCTTACTTTGTAGTTTCAGTATGATACAGTTCTTGGCATTAGCCTTCTAAATCTTGATTAATTCCAATTCTGTGTTGCAGCTTGTAGTTAGTTTCCAGTAACTGAAACTGATGTAGCTGCCATACTAATGCTTTCTGTAATATATAAATGTTTTGTTCTGCTTATGTTGTTTTGAGGGATGGGAAAGCAAGCCTTGACTGCTCTAGTTTTCAGGACCTCTGTATAGAACTCTTTGTGCTACTTTGTGGCCTGCACATTCTTTGAAGTCCCTGATACCTAGGGCTTAAACTGATGTAGGTCATAGCATATAGATACTTGTTAGTTTGAAATGACACCTTACCACACTTTTTTTTTTTTTCTTGTGACAGATTGTAACATTCCAATTCCTGTATGGACTGGCTGGTATCTGATCAAGGTGCAGCTGGTCACTGGTCACTGCACCCTGTGAGGCAGTGTGTCACTATAGCATATACTAGTTCTCCACATGTTGTAGAATTACTTACCAAGAGCATCCTTAAAAACATCAGCAAAAGGAATTGCAGGCAGCTTTTTGGTAACAGCCATTTAAGGTGGCGATACCTATGTGAGCCACAGTGCTGATACTGGTTAATTTTTACATTCTCAGAAGACAAATCTCATTCATCCTAACTCTCATAGGAGTGCCTAATACACTGTGATTTTTATTTCTGTTACGTTTGGTCGCAGCTGGAAAATTAATGTATCCTTCAACCTGTTTGTTTTCAAGCAGATCTTGTTTTGCTGAAGAGTATGATGTCTAGATCCGCAATATCAATATAATTTTACTGTCTTCTATGGGTTAATTAGAAAAGATAATGTAATTTAGTAATTTTTTTTAACTTTCAAGAATCTTTGCTAGATATTTCTCTGAACACTTCTGTTTGTCTGAGCAAAGTAAAGTACTATTCAGAAGAAGCCTGAATAGCCACAGAAGGAAACAAAAGAGAAATAGATTAAAAAGTGACTAAGAAACAAACAAACATGCCTTTCTGTACAGAGATTTATTTATTTATTATATTTGTTTATATTTCACTGCTGCTTCAGAGTTCCTATCTATATCCAGCTCTGTGGTTCCCATCCTGAAAAAAATTGCTTTCTAACCAGACAACACAGGCAGTGTAAGAAGAGAAGTGTAATCTCTGTTTTGCAATTAGGAGAGGCAGAGATAGAGTTTTGACTGTTCTCAGGTCACACAGGATGTCTCTGGGAGAGCCAGAAATTGAGCCCCTGTATGTTGCATGAGTCCCACTGAGTCACAAGACAGCCTTTTCTCAAAATAGAAGAACATGCATTTGTGTGATATACTTATCTCAATGCTATTTCTGCAGACACCTTTTGGAACATCTGGGGTTTTTTTTCCTACTTCAATTCATCCTGTTTTCTTGCCTTTCGTTTCCTAGTTTGCATTAATATTTAGTGTGTGATAGAATGAGATTTAAAACTTCACTGTGGGAAGGATTGAATGAGGCTGAGTTTAAATAATAGTTTGAACATAATTAAACCAGTCTTTCAAAGAGATTAGATTTCTAGATAATCTTTATTGCCATTGTTATGTAAAAGATTCAAGTCTGTTTCCATCTCTTTCATGAATTGATGCATATGCAAAGATAGTATATTTCAGATGTGCTTAGATGAAAAAGGTTTTTTCTACTTTATTAAAACCAAACTGATAATAGCTTAGACTGGTGGTTTTAATTATTTTCTTTCTATAATATTCAGAAGTTGATAATTTTTTATATACTGTGCATAGCTTGAAATTGGTGTGTCTGATCGGTGTCTGATCGATCCCCTTTCTCTGTTGGTGATATGTGGTGGATCTTACCATGATCTGTTCCTGGAGAACAGTTGTCATATTGGGGAATTTCTTCAGCAATGTAGATGCAAAGACTGTTTTACTGATTTAAATTTCTCCTAAGATCTGTTTTTAACAGAATGCATGAAGAACCTAGCTGCCTAAATCCCAACCAGCTAAAGTCCCTTTACATACTTGAAAGTCACAACATTTTATCCTGTAACTGGAAAAATTATCTCAGGGAGCCACTGAAAAGTTGGAAACTTTTGGACTCTGTTGGCTTTTAATAGCTGAAGACTGTTTCGGAGGTAGAGTGCTACTGAACATGTGTAAAATAAGAGGTTGTGGCAGCTTGACTTTGTTAACACGTTGGCGTTTCCCATGTAGAATGGATTTAAATAAACCGCTGAATTCCTAATTTAAGGACTCAATTTGTTCTGCTTTTTCCATATTTTACTGAAGTTGCAGGCTGGTATGTCTGTGATTGTAGGCAACAGCAATAAAAACTGAGCCAAAAGGTAGTTTTGTACTAACACATCTAAGAGGAGAGTCACAGGTGGAAGATAGGTTTTGCATAGATCTTAGGAGCTCATCTACAGCCTTCTCTTTAGGCTTACCATTCTGTTTTTTTGAAGCTGTCTGGAGGATCTACCTGGACTGTCTCCAGGTAGAACAAGTAGAACCACTGTGAAGAGATGCTGAATGAGCATTAAATGACAAATAGGTGTCACTACAAGGAGTACCAGCAGAAAGATCTTGCAGATTTATGTCTTGCAGTTTTTTACCTGAAACTGAAACCCGAGGAAACAATTGGACCGGCTGGCAAACAATCCATGTTTGTGAGTGTGATTCTTAAACAAGCCTGGTGTTTATATATAATACAGTGTATATTCAGTCTGCCTTTGGAAAATTGACTGCAATATGAAGGGCACCTTGGAATGCATGTGTCTCAGGATTCTATTGGAAAAAAATACTGCAAAGATTACAGCTGTCCAGGCATATGGAATAGTAATTACATGCAAATACATTTTATGATTTTTAGCTTAGCTTTGTCAGCTGCAATTGCTGACTGTGCCTATTTAGTCAATGAATGTATTATGAAAACAGATAGACTATTAAATGAAGACATGGGGATGAAAACAAGAGACCTAGATATACTAAATATACTTTCTTAATCAAGATTATTGAAGTTCTACACCTAAAAAAACCCTGGATTTTTTTAGTATTAATTATATTGCGTTCTTATTTAATCATGGGCTATATGGAATGTAATTACTCGCTTCCTCCTTTTCTCCATGCAACAGTATTTTAAAATACTGTGAACTTCACGAGGAATGACTAAAAAGGGGCTCTTTTAATTGTTTGCTCACAGTATACTTGCAGTGCAGCTCTCAGTTATGAGACCAATGATGTTTACTTTTCTCTGTGAGCTTCAAAAGTTTGTTAAAGGTCAAGCCTTGAAATTTTGCTACCTTTGAATTCTGATGTAGCCATGCTGTTGTGTCACGATGTTCCTCAGAGTGCTTGCTAACCATTGCTGCCACCTTTGGAGTGGACTAGAGGAACCGCAGAAACATCACAAACAACACGAATCAAATTTATTTCCTCATCTCTTTTTAACTGCTAATTAAAAATAACTTCCTTTAGTTCAACATTAAACTAAAGTGTGCACAAGGGACGTTGCTTTGGTAGGCTTACTGAAAGAAAAAGGAGCTTTAGAATTAATAGTAACTAAGAAAAGGAAATGATAAGTTAAAATTCTGTGAAGTGCTTCATAAAAATCAATTCTGAGAAAGTGCATGGCTGGAGTTCTGTATCTACACTTATCTTTTTTTGTTCTTCATCTAAACCAAACAGTCTTAATTATTTTCACTTCCACTGTATTGAAAGTTAGTGACGATTCATAAGGCACAAGGTGTTCTTCAGTACGTGGCATGGGCAGCAGTAAGCAGTGCTTGTTGGTAAGCACATCTGTCAAACAAGCTCAAAACAGTTTATGGCAAATAACACATATCACAGAGCACTTTTAATTATTTTGCTTGCAAAGTAAATGGATGTATTCACTAAGGGGGAAAAGTACCCCTTGTGATTGTTTGAAAATATTCTTTTTTATTTCTTGTTACCAGGTTTGCAGGTAATAACCTTAATATTTTAAGGTGTGATAAGGACAATTAAATTTCCTCAGAATAGAATAAATGCTGATTTATTTATAAAAAAATGGGTTAATGTGAATTTGTATTAACTGTGAAAGAATGAGTAAAGAGCTTATCCAATAATAGGATAGCTGCATGTCTTTGTAACTCAAATCTACTCCAAGCAACTAGAATATGAAAAAAGTACTGCAAACAATTTTTCAGCTGGGCTTTGTTTGCACGTCAGTGCTTTTTATCTTCAACACTCCAAAAGGATAAGGAAATTTCTGTGAAAATCTGTGCTGCTTGGCAGTGGGAGCAAGCTTAAAATGTAATTGACAAGCCAAAGAACAGAACTGGGTTTTCTTCCTTCCTGGAAACTGTTCTGTCAGTTGAATATTGTTTTGGGGTGAAGAATTCTAGCAATTGTTCTTTGAGAACTTAGATATTCTGTTGATTTGCAGGAGAAAGAGACTTTGAGGAGATAAGCCCATGTGATCATAAAAATCCATACTTCCTTGATACATGATATATTAAGTATATATAAACTTGTTATAGAATTGAGTTTTAAAACTGAAGAAGAGTCAAAGCTTGACCCTGGTGTCTAAAGGCATCACCTGATGTGTGTGAGATGTGTCCCCAAGCAAAGTAAATAACAATTGGAGCTGTAACCGAACCACAAGATAAATGAGTAAAGCATGTCTTTTGGGCTGTCTTCCATGGCCTCTGACTCTTCTGTGTCAGTCAGTACAAAATTTGACATTCATCATTAACTGTCTCCAAAGTTAACTTTCATGATAATGTTTGCTCTGTTTTCTGTCCAAAAATATTACAGAGGTTGGAGTATACAAAAATTCTAGCGAAAGGAAGAATTCTAGCTGTGGTCTGTTTTATATAAGAAAGTGTAATAGTAGGATTTGGTGCCCCTGACACCAGGCCTTTAAACTGATCATAGAATCATAGAATTACTCAGGTTGGAAAAGACCTTTGAGATCATCAGGTCCAACCGTTAACCCAGGACTGCCAAGTCCATCACTAAACCATGTCCCTAAGCACCACTCTACATGGTTTCTGAACACCTTCAGGGATGGTGATTCCACCATCTCCCTGGGCAGCCTGTTCCAATACTTGACCACCCTTTCAGTGAAGAATTTTTTTCCTAACATCCAAAGTACACCTCCCCTGCTGCAACTTGAGACTGTTTCCTCTTGTCCTGTCACTTGCAATCTGGGAGAAGAGACCAACCCCCATCTGCCTACAGCCTCCTGTCAGGGAGTTGTAGAGAGCGATAAGAAAGGTAGAATTCCTACTGTAAGAGCAATACCTGTTTTTATGATACTAATGATACATAAAGCTTAAGTAATTCTTATGATAATTGAAAAAATGTTTAATAATAACTGTGGTGCTTTACTGAGACATACAATAGAAATATTGCATATACAGGGAAGGACTGGGTGACCTTTAGGACTGGAGCACTTGCGTGAAATTTGCATTTAAAGACTGAGAAAATGTCTGTTTCTAGTGATGGGTTATCACTTTGATGTGAAGACAAATTGGGGGAACTACCTGGCTGTCTTAGTTGGTCAGACAATGGCAGTGAGTAAGTGGTGTGGTTTAGCTCTAAGGCAAACATTTCTTAAGTAATGCAAAGGAGGCTATTTCCAGAACAAGCAAAAAAACCTGATGTATTTGCAAAAGGCAGGGCTAAATTTTAGAGCAAAAAATAAAGCACGTGAATGGAGGGCTTGTCCTCCACAAGGAAACTGAGCAAGCATGGCTTATTTAGTCTATGAGTTGAAACTTGACAAGAGTTTGTAGACGTATTCTATAAATACACTGTGGATGTAAATATCAGCATAGAGAAAGGAAAAAACATTTAACCTGAAAGTCAATGATGACATAAGAAACTGAGTACAAACTAGCTTTAGATAAATTTAAGGTAGAAATCAAAAAGCTGGCAAGCCTAGGACAGTATTTTACCTATATCACAGAGCTCAATCTTGTCCTATACTATAATGTTGTCCTATACTATAATGTCCTATACTAAAATGCTGTTTTAAAAACAAGTACATTTTTGCCTCAAGTTTCTAACTCCTGTTAGAAAGTTTTCAGCACCAGAATGAATCAGATTCTGAAACTGCTGTTCATTAAACAAAGTGTGGGTGAAAGGCCCAGTGTTTTAAAGTGGAAGTTGTGTCCACAGATAGGATTGTGTGATGTGGTTAACTCTGAGAACACAGAGGTGCTTCATGACCTGGTGATCTGTATGAGTTCTGTGTCTCATTCCTATTTCTGTTACTGCATTAAATTTCTAGTTGTATGGGTTTTTTTTTCCCTGGATAGGTTATTCTTTCAAGACTTTTTGAAAATTCCTGATTATGAACAGTGGCCACGTTCCTACTTTGTGCTTATCACTTTGCTCAAATGTGTCAACAGTGCATTAGCATCAAACGGTCTGAGAAAAGTGGTTAATATAGATTAATCTATAGTCTTTAGTCCTTTGAATTTACTTCCTTGAAGATACATCAAAGATGAGCTTGGTTCATAAATATGTTTAGAAGATAAACACAGGAAGAGAAGAAAATCCCGTTTTATGATCTTTGTAAAGCTCAGAAATAAATCCTTTATATGCAGTAATTGACCTATACAATATGTTTTTCCCAGTTTGTTTCAGATCCTTGTGCCAGCAACCCCTGTCACCATGGTAACTGCAGTGCTGGTGGTGATGGCTACCTCTGTCTCTGTAGCGAAGGCTATGAGGGTACAAACTGTGAACACTCATTTCACAGCCTTCCAGTCTCTGAACGGACAGAGCTGACGTCGCCAAGACAGAGCAGACCGGTCTCATCCACCTTGGAACCTGACATTGTTCTTCCACGTTCAAGAGCAACCGTGACGTTACCTACGTGGCAGCCAAAAGCGGGACAGAAAGTTGTAGATCTGAAATGGGATGAAACACAGGTGAGAATATTCTGTCTAGATGAAAATGCACACATAACTTCTAAGTGTTAACATTGCTGGGTTGTCATTTGTGCATGATTTCATGGATGTCTGCATGAGAGGACTGAAGACACCATCTCTGTCCTGCGTCAATATACTAGTAAAATTAAACACAGAAAAAAATTGGTAGTTGTTGGAAGTAATAGGCTTAAGTTGGCCAACATGTTGTATTGAACATTTATTTGAAATGGGATAATATTGTTTCTTCCAGTCATTTGTATGACACCATATCTCCAAACATCAAATAAATTTAGGAAAATCAAAAGGTTGAAGCAATTCCTTTAATATATTTTTTTGCTATTTGCAGTTATAATCACGTGTTGTTTTGAAAAATACCTGTCCTTGTGGTGTTAAGGAAACATCTATTTGAGGATTAAAGCTGACAGTAAATACATTACACAGTGCACAACTCTGGAGATGCAATGATGGTGGGGGAAAGTTTTAAATATTTGTTGTACCTCTTAGTAAAATTATGGACTTAATATCTGGCAAAACTACAGCTGGAAAGCACAACTTATGATCCTTAAGAAATGTGATCTTTGCTTTCTACTGTTTTGTACACTGTTTTATTGGTAATTCTTAGATGTCTTGCATAGACTCTGCAAAAATAAAGTAGTATGAAACTTAACCGAGTTATCATTAAATATTAATCTTTACATGTGAAACCCAAGTATAGATAGGAAGTATGTTTGCTCACAATGAAGAATTGATTGATTATCTCTTGATAAACTTTTTGGTGGATTACATTCATTCTATTACATGGCCATCCTCCTCCCTTCTTCTTTGAAGTCCATCACTGCAAGGATGATTTTTAGCTCTCTTCATTGTTGTTCTCTTACTTGGAGGTGCAAGACCACTACTTCTGCATATACTGTTCCTACAGCAGTTGGTACTAGAAGCCTCCAACCTGATCCAGAGATCACCCACCTAATATAATACTACATATGTGCAAAATGCATCCCAAAGAACAAACAGTCTGGCATAAAGTGAGCATCCGTTTTGGGGGATAATGGCGATGCCTTTTTTTTAGGTCTTGTTTGGATCAACTTAGTACCAAGCACTAGGGGTAATGAAGCTTGTTCGTGAAGAAATACTATAGTTTCAGTAGGCAAAGAATTAAAAACTTTGTGACATCTTTCTTAATGGAAAATGAATTGTAGAGTAAAGTAATTTCATTTGAGTTTGTTCAGCAATAAATAGGTAAAATGTCAGCTTTATCTGTTTTTTGAAGCACTTCAAGGAGTGATTCTTCTGAGATGTTTTAACGCAGTGTAATGAGAAAGCGAACAGGCATGAGTTTAATCCTGGAAAAAGTATATTTTTCATCATTCTTTGCTAGCCAAAACAAATTTGTTCATGTTTTTACTGTAACATTTATTTAAATCAATTTTTGAAAGTAAAATCAATATTTAAAATATGTGTTTGATGTGTCATGACTCTCAGATTATATCTGAGGTACAAGTAGTTATAAAGCTGTATCCCATTCAGTGGGAGTTCTGGTGGGCAAGGTCTGGAGAACAGAGCTTTATTGCTTGGAATTCCACCTCCTGTATCTATTATTTTACAGTAGAACATACGTCAGGCACTAAGTATGGATTTTGGAGAGAGCTCTGAAGCAGAAACAAACAATGATCTGCTTTTATTACTCAGTTTAAATGCAGTGTCATCTCTGCATGGGTGCTCCATATGTCCTGATCAATTAAGGGCATGCTTTTCTCTGTACTAGATTTCCCTCGTGTGTCTTCCTCAATCTGTGCTCTGGTATGGTATAAGTAACATTTCTGCCTGGCTTGCATTTTAGGTAGATTCACTAAGCATTTCGGCCAAACAGATCATTCACAACCAGGTGTTTTAATCGCTAAAATTCGCACTTCTGTGTATCTTCTGTTAACTGAGAAATACATATAGCTTATCAATTGTGATTGCATTATGAACACTAACATGGAAATTTCATGTGTTGATATGTTTTTAATGTATTATGATGAGTCTTGTATTTTTCACAGTCTTTCTAGTGCAGCATAATGACCTTCTGTTCTTGGCATTCACAGTGAGAGAGATGCTTATCTGAAAGCAAGAGATTTCAGTTGCTGATTCAAGACATTGTCTCCGATCTATATTAAAGAGAGTTAATTTGCCTGAAAGTCTGTGTTCCAAAGCCTCTTTGGTGGACACTTCAAGAATAAAGAGTTAGGTGTTAAGCAGGAAGATACTACCTTTCCTCATAGCTTTAAAAGCTTTGCAAAGCTTGATCCTTTCTTGCCCTCTTAAAAGGAAAAAACCAATAAAGTAACTGTAGGTTTTGTATTGCAAAAATCTACTGTTTTGTAGGTTTTGTATTGCAAAAATCTTCCTTAAGATTCAGTGGCAGCAAAGGCTGCTATTATTAAGTTTTGCTTTGTTTCAAATCTTTCAAGTCAACCTGTTTTTCACATTATTCTATACTGATACTGCAAGTGAACTAATGTTCTTCATACTCTTTTTGTCTGTCTGCTTAGAGAGAAATTTTGCCAGAATGTCTCCAAACGAAAGCTCTCACTATCTTGCAAAGATGAAGTTTCCGTGGAAGCTTTTCTGAAAGTTTTGAGAGCTCAAAAAATGAATACCTGAGAGAAGTAAACTGTCTGAGAGGCATGATGTATGGTTACAGTTGGACATTTTTTCTGTATTCCTTAGTTACTAGCATACACTTGGCAGTGTTTGCTTGACTGAACCTTCTCGACAATGTCTGCACCGTTACCCAACATACAGATGTCTTTGGATACAGTTTCATTTTTTAGAGATCTCTTGCTCTAAGAAGTTAGTCTTTTCCTGATACACAGGTTAAGGGCTGCTACCACAGACCATTGAGTGAAAAATTTTCTTTGTGTTTAGCTGTTGGAAGAGAACTTTTTTCCTTTTTTGGGCAACTAACTTGTTCCGCTGGCAAGCAAGATACAACTAGTAGTGCACATTTCCCCAGTTCAACAATCTTTTGTGTTATGGCATAGAAAAAAATATATATTAGCCAATAATAGAAGAAGAAAGAAACCATCTCATTAATCCTACTCAACTAACAGATCCAAAAAAGGTTTCTGTATACAAAATAAACTGTAAGAATAGCAGTACCATACTCTTATATATTACTTTTCCTTAATAGCTCTCAATTTTTTTTTCAAAGGAAATCAGCAGTGTTATTCACATTTTACAGATGGAGACACTGAAGCACAGAGCAGTAAAGTGATTTGCCAGGTGCGCAGCCAGGAATTAGAATGCTAAGCACGTGAGTCCTAGTCTAACCTTTTATTTATACTGCAATACTACTGCTCAGATTCAAGCTTTTGGAACTAGTGATTAGAGGCTACAATAAACTTGTAATTTCCCTTGCAATGGGGACAGCATTTGTTTTACGTGTGTTCTTAGTCAGTAAATTATAAGCTTTTAAAAGAAGTATGGCTGTTTCAGGTGGAAAATCCTGAGAGTGCTTCTGCTCTGCAGCAATAGAATATATTTAAGGAATAATTCTGCTTGAAACAGAGACCTTTGAATCTTTGACTGCTTTATGTGTTGCTAAATGTTTGTGCATTTTTTGCCAAAGTATGCTATGGGTGCAGAAGAAGGCTGAACAAAATCATGGAGGAGAGATCCATTTGAGGTTGCTATATACATAGAAACTCCATCCTTAGAAATAACAGCTTAGAGAAATCTTTGACATGGAAATTAGTGGAGGCTGGAGGAAATATGTTTGCCCTTTTCTTGCCCTATTTTCTTGGTTTTCCCCCTTTTGACTGCTGTGGAGTTCAGGTACTGGAATATGTATAATTTTAGTCTGACTTAGGACAGTCTTTTTATACTTGTGTATAAGATTTATTTTGGAAGCCTCTATTATTTTTCATTTGCTCTTAGAGAAAGATATCATACAAACAGATAAAGAGACTGAAGGAAACATAGATTTACTAGAATAATCTTAACTTTTTTCTAGGAGAAATCCGTAACTTTGCCAAATATCTCCTATAATATTTGCATATGGAACTTTCTGTACAAATGCCGTTCTAATAGGCACAGCAAGAGTGTAAGCAGTTACTATATTTATTTTCAAAACACACACATAAAAATCTCTAAATGCTTGATATGCTCAAACAAAACTTATGTGAAGTTCACACAAACCTGTATGTTCTATTGCTAAAAGGTGTTTAATGGCTAGTCATAAATACTAGCTTTCCTAAAACCAAAATCTCATATCCCCTTTAAAGACAGAAATACCCTGTAGAAAATTCTAGTGAGTGCAGTTATGTCAAGATACCGAAGCCTTGCTCATCTCAGTCTATACTCGTGGGTGGGCTCAGGACTTTTGGTTATCCAGTGCTGTCTTTAAAATGTATCTGGATCCTTAACTGTTCCTTCAGGAATCATACTGTCTTCATGCCTTTAAGGGTCTGAGCATAAAACCCCCACCCCTCCTGGTGTGTTTACTGCCTTTCAGTGTTTTGGTGTAGAAGTATCTATGGCTGACTTGACAGACTTCCACAGAACTTTACGTCCTAGCTTACTCTCTGGTGACCTGAGCTCATACACTGAATGTAAAGATTTGACTATGTGGAATTTTTGGCAATGAGCTTGTTTCCACAGTGTTTACCTTTATTATTCACAACAGCTCCATACACCCTGGAATAAGGAATGACCATTATTTTTTCAGGGAACTAGTATTTATTGAATGAATATGTTATGGTTTAACCATGGTTTAACCAGGGAGTAGGCAGCTAAACCCCATGCAGCTGCCTGCTTGCTCACCCACCCAGTGGGATGGGGAGAGAATTGGGAGGCAAAAGTGTGAAAACTTGTGGGTTGAGGTAAAGATGGTTTAATAATTAAAAATTATAAAATTAATTTTTTTAAAAAAAATAAAAGGGAGGAAAAGGAAATGACAAAGAAAAACCCCAAGAAAACCAAATGATGCAAAACTCCCCCAATTACTCACTGCCACCTGAGTGATGCCCAATCAAGTCACTGAGCAACAGCATCCCTGGCCAACTTCCAGCTCCTGCACCCTCGTTTTATTGCTCAGAATGGCATCATATGGTATGGGATGTCACTTTGGTCAGTTGGGGTCACCTGTCCCACTGTGTCCCCCCAAACTTCTCGTACGCCCCCAGCCTACTTGCTGGCAGGGCAGTCTAAGAAGCAGAAAAGGCCTTGATGCTGTGTAAGTGCTGTTCAGCAATAACTGAAACGTCCCTGTTATCAACATTATTTTCATCACAAATCCAAAACATAGCACCTCGCAAGCTACTGTGAAGAAAATTAACTCTATCCAGCCAAAACCAGTACAGATTGATTGTCAGATTTTATGAAGTTGACATTGATTTTGGTGGCCAGCTTGAGACAAGAAGGGACCTGGCTAATATGATTACCTAGGTAATCTATATGAGAAAGTGTTTCTGTGTAAGATAACCTACCGTGCCTGCTGAAGCATCTGCCTCTGGGTGTAATATTCACATTGTTAACCCGCAACAGAAATACAAAATTTGAATAGTGTTATCTAGAGGATTGTCATGCATTAAAATGCACTGGATCCTCTTGACAGTGTGACTGCTGGCTCTACAAAG
Organism: Falco cherrug; assembly: GCF_023634085.1. Taxonomy (NCBI): domain Eukaryota; kingdom Metazoa; phylum Chordata; class Aves; order Falconiformes; family Falconidae; genus Falco; species Falco cherrug. The sequence goes on along the minus strand of NC_073707.1, from coordinate 16,163,856 downwards.
TGCCTTTTGCTCAGATGAGCAAAGAAACACAAACTCTCAGCGACAGAATTTGCTGGGTGGATATGCAGCCTTCTTCACATCACATTCCAGTCCTACAATATCTGGCAAGCCTTCTCCATTTGATACTGTTTTTGGATGCAGTCTGTCAGTCTTCCCTTGGGGTTCCTCAGAGAGGTACTGCTCTTACTGTATACAGTTTTGCTTTTCTCTCCCACTGGTGATGTATATTAGAAGAAAGCCTTTATTTTCTTTCAAGCATTGTCCCATATGAAACTCTGGAGGGTAGAAACAAATACACTCATGGAGGTTAAGCTATGTGACACTAGATTTTCAGAAGCAGTAGTTTTTCCATACTACAGGGCAAGGGAATTGCTTTTCTTTCTTTTTTAATTTTATTCTGTCTGAATAGGATTTCTGTACCAGTAATGATTCTGGTTTATTGCTTGGCACCTTGACTACAAGAAGATGGCAATTGATCCCCCTCTTTATGGTTCTATTATGTTGCCTAATATTTTCCTACTTGTCTGTTTCCTTTTTAATTTCTTTGCAGGCACTTGTTCAAGATCTTATAGTCAGGATCTAACCTACTTCTTTCATATATTATATTTCCCTTCATAAGGAAGGCTGACGATCATGTTATATTTCTCAGAAAATAATAGATACCTCTTGCCACCTGTAGAGGGTTGGAAAAGAAGAAATACTGCAGGCCTTATCCTGATGGAAAAGTAGTTATATGTTCAGAAAAGGCAAAACATGCACATTATTAAACTTGTTTTATTGAGTTGAAAGTTTATAGTTCCTTACAAGATATGAGAGTTAGCGTTTGCAAGAGCATTCCTCTTGTGAGAATTTATGTGCATTTATTGTGACAGTTTCTGTCCTACTACAGAAATGAAAGGTTATATTTCTTAATGACCACATCAGTTTTCATGGGAAACCACCCCAGAACGTAGCCTTGTTTTTCTCAAAGAATTCATCTTCATACTTTTTACATTAATATAATGTCTTTTCAAACATGTTTAAGTTTCAAAGCATAGCGGTTTTTATTTAAGCACTGATCTTTTTAGTAAGATGAGTTTGTATTCAAGAATGATGTGTGGAAACAATGTGTACATTTGTGTACTCTGTTTAATTCCAGACTAATTTGCCCCACTTTGCTTTGGCTGCAAGACTGCACCGATTTTTGTGTTGCCCCATTGGGAGGTAAAAACAGGAGAACAGTTTTTTGAGATGGAAAGACAAGAGATCAACCAAAGAGAACCTTTACAGCTAGCACAGGAGAAAAGTGTCAACTAAAAATATCTAGGTGTTTGTGTGCGCATGAGTGTGCTCACGCATGTGCATGTACTTAGTTGTGTAACCTTTGGGGTCATTTTCAAAATGAAGCACTCGGTGCATGTTGGAGTGGGGGTTCTGTGAAAGCCGTGAGGTCACTGAACTTAAAACAGCAATTCACAGGAAAGAGTTGGTAGGCAACTGGCTCGAGGGTGAATGTTTACTCATAGAATCACGGTGTAGGTAAGGTTAGAAGGGATCCCTGGAGATTGTCTAGTCCAAGCCCCTTGCTCAAAGCAGGGTCAGCTAGAGCGGGTTGCTCAGCACTGTGTTCAGTTGAGTCTTAAATACTCCTCAGGGATGGAGAGTCTAAAAGATACCTGGGCAGCCTCTTTGAGTGTTTGGAAGTATCTGTTAGTTTTCAGAGATATTCATTAATATCTTGTTGATAGGGTAGTGAGGAATAGCTAAGCCTAATGTGAGTTTGGTCATTCCATTCCACTTCCAGACCACTTTTAGGTCTGAAGCAAGTGTGGCATGATTTGCAAGAAGTAAAAGCCTTCTGCAATTCTTTAAACTCAGGGGGTTGAGACACAAAAGAAATGGAAACCTGTGTCATGGTAACAGAATGCCTGTGTTTGGCACTGTTCAGGATTGGTCTGCCCATGTTGGTAAGGCCTTGTAGAATTGCAAATGTCTGGTCAGTTTTCCAAGAAACAAACTATGAAATTTTGTATACAACAAATACCTTCAGAGAACTACTTTCAGTAGTGAGAGGCTGCATATATGTCACCCAGCGTAAATGTAGACTTAGTATGTTACTTCTCTTAGCCTCAGTGAATTAAAGGCTAGTACACTTAATTTGTCGAAGTAATAAAGGTACTCATGTGAAAATATTGCCTTGGGATTTATGTATGTACCTCAGCACTTGTTGAATTAGGTGTGTCTATCCTTATTGTGGTTAGTGAGTAAGGCAGAAGAGTATCTGTATTGTTCACACTACTTAATTTTTTCAGAAAAGTGTAATATGGAAGGTCAGTTGCTCTGTTCTTAGGTATCACACCCGATTTCCTTTGCAATCTCATGTATCCTACTGCTATGCCCTGCTTTCTGAAATGATGCTGCTCTTTCACCCATGTAAAGACTCGGAAAGCTAATACTGTTATAAGCATTTGAAGCAGAAATGTAGTTTTTATATGTTATGTTCTTTTTTAAAAAACAAGAACATGATTTAGATGTGACCTTATGGAACACGTATGTAAAGAGGAATTCTGTGTTTCCTATTAACAATTTGATATTTAAGCATTTTAAACTCTTAAGTAGTATGTTGAAGAGCAGCTCTTCAATATATTCTGTGCTAATGTGGAAGCTTATCTCTGTAAGCAAATCCTAAATGTGCTTTTGGCTCTGGCCAGGTGTGTGAAGATTTTGGATTTTTTTGGTGATGATTTTTTAAAGTAGCTGCATCATTTGTGTTGTATGTCTAAGTCTGTTCCCCCAGGAACTTCCTGGCTGGCTTAAAGGTTCTTACTACTGAATGCTTCAAGGGAATTTTGGAAGAGTTTCATATCTTGCAGTTATATGTAATGTTTTTTTTAAGATTGTCTTTAAATTACTTTAGGTGGTCTGTTTGTATTTTTTACTTTAGCTGTCTCTCTTTTTAAATTTTAAAGAGGAATTGGGATAAGAATGCTTTTATTTTACCTTCTGGAAATCATTTAAGTATATTTTCCAGTGAGTTCTGTTTAAAATATCTCCTACCAGTTCTAGCAGTGTGTTTTTTTATCAGACTTACAGATTGTTTTCATCTTCTGAGTGTCCTTTCTCATTGTAATGTATTGGTGGTCTTTGCCCTCATTCTTCAATCTTTCAGTTTTGCAGAGAGCTGTTAAGATAGGAAAGAGACATACTTAGAAATCTTTAAACAAATTTCTTACAGCTGTGGAAAACCTGTGTAATTTCTTTCCTAATTCAGGTGTCAAAGCTGTCATTTTTGTCCCCATAATATCCGCCTGAAATAGGATACTGCTGGAACCATTTTTTGTTCCTTATGAGAGCTGCTGCTTCTTCCCGTGTTTTTTTGTCTGAACCAAGTACAATTTTTTTTAATGTAACAAACAAACAAACAAACAAACATGTTTCAGCTGTTCTAAAATCTCATTTTTAGGGTGCTGCTGGTTTAGATGATTATTTCATCAGATTCTTAGAGCATGAAGTCAGGGACAATTACAAATGGAGTTCCTAGATAAAGAAAAGACATCAAACATTACAGATGTCTAAAATAGAAGAGTCAAAATCCTGCATTTTGCCTCTTGCTCTTCTGAGTACCATTAAAATATTTCCTACATGCTCTTATCATGTTGAATAATCCTTAATTCTGATGTGTTTGCAAACCAAAGTCTTTTTGGTTTGTTTTTTCCATTTTCACAAGGTTAATTCTCAGCTCTTGTTATACTGCCACCTTGTTCAGCTCTTGCTGCTTTAATTTTTTGTCATATTTTTATCCTAGTTTCAAAGAGATCAATACCTTTTACTTTACAAACTTCTAATATTGAATAATAAGTAAATGAAATGCTTAAATTACATTTTTTCTCCTTGTGTTCCAAGGTAATAGATGCATGAAATTGAAAAACTATAGAAATAGTTTAAAAGCAAGTGTGTTTTTAGATGTAGTATAAGACTGTGTGAGCACAGAGATGTTGATTTCTTCCCCCTGCCCCATTCCAGCAGGCATATAGAGTCTCAAAGAAAATGAAAGTTTAAATGTTGGCAAAGATAGGGTGTTAGCCAAATGAATTTTGAGTTCCTTGTGCTTTGAATGTTAGCTCTATAATTTTGACTTCCAAAATTGAGAAATTGTAATGGATATATTATCTTTCTTCAAAATATATTTGAATGAACACAATAAAATCGCATCTCACTTCATTTTCATAAACTACATGTATTCATATTATATGTGCCGGAAAAGTCAACAATTAATTGAATAATCTAGAAATTTTTGGGAAATGTGATTACTGAGTATTTGTCTTGCCTGAAGTCAAAACCAATTCTGAGTCTCCTAAAAATTATCACTTGTGTCATATTCTGGACTTCTGTTCATGTTTTCACTGGTGTTTCATAGTAATGTTTAAAATATGAATTTGAATTTTGTTTAAATTTACAAATTAGATTCTGACTTTTATTTTGATGGATGGAATTCATGGAAGTGTGTCAGGTTGCATTTTCCCTTTGCCAGTAAGTTTGACCTAAAAAGGTTGCACCCTTATTCTAGATGACTAAAAAAATAACATTGCAAAATCTGCCTAGCAATTTGAAGATGAAACTGACTGATATTTTTTTTTTTACAGTGTGATATTTCATAGGCAAACTGATGAAGATACCTGAGAACTACTTAATTAAAGCTACTGATGAAGTTAATTTAGGTGATAGAAAGACTGTTATGCCACATAAAATATTACTTATTTGAAATAAAGGTATCATTGGAAACACCGATGGTTTTCAAACTGCTTTTATGAAATTACTGTTCTATAAGACGTGAATAATTAAGGAGTCTGTCTGTGATTCCTCTGTGTTGTAGGGCATCCTGTATGGTGTCTTGATCTAGTAAATACAGTAACTGATTTCTATGCCTACTAGGCATCACAGATTTGGCAAATAACATCCTTTTACTCTCAACTGTGCTTATAGTATTTTTTTCCATCTGAAAGTACTGTTTGTCCAAGCAACTTTTATTTGGAAAGAATAGTAATGGGCAAGTGAGGGACTATTTTTTTAAAGTAATCTGTGTTTGGAAAAAACATATTTCCATAAAGTAGAAAGGCAATACCACTATTTGCTATTATAAATCCTCCAAGATCACCTAAATTAATGATGCAATGTTTCTTTGATGTGGCAAATGTTAAAACTTTATATATTATTTTAAAAGACCAGAAGCTATTGATAGTTTTCTAAATAAAATCACTTTATTAGGAAGATGCCTTTAGAAGTTTGCACTTAGGTGCAGGAAGTTTTTGTTTTAACAAAAACCTAAAAGAATGGTTATGTGAATTTTTAGAACATTTGTCGATAGCATAAATGTTTTGGTCCATTATGATGATTCTTAAAAGTTGATTGCTGGACTGCTAGTGTTATTTTTTAAAAAATTCTGTTATGTTTTCTTTGGTCAGATTTTCTGGTTTAGAGTTAAATAAAACTATTTTTATTTTCAGATAATCCCAGATGTGGCTTGTGGAAATGCCAGTTCCAATACCTCTGCTGGAGGTCGTCTTATCTCCTTTGAAGTTCCACAGAATACATCAATAAAGTAAGAATATTTGTTGTATGTGATGAAATATAAAAAGGCTTTTATTTTAATTTGCCGAGATATTATAGACAACAGTTTTTCAGATAGGCAGATTTGTCAAATGGCTAAAAGCATATGAAGGAACTTCAGACAGACTTCAGGCATTTGGCAGTGCCATGACAGCTCTTTGGTATAATTTTTCCCACATATTTAATGTTTTAGAAGATGTAGGCATGTAAACTGTCTCTAGGCTATCAGAATGCATTAGAAATTAGGGCAGACATGTTGAAGATGTCAGTCTGGAGAAGAGATGACATTTCCTTTCTCCTTCATGCAGTGAACATTTTTTCCTCCTTTAATCTCAAGATGCACTTGCTGGTAGAAAGTGTTATTGTTGCCTATATAAACGCAGGTATTTTGTGATTTGTATTTGGTTTCTGGATTACTGCTTTGAGTGTCACCATTAGCTGTGAAGTCTTTGTGTATGTCCTACAAACCATCTCAAAAATCTGCATTTATTCTGTGTTGTTCACTTTTCAAACTCATGCCTTTTCAATCAAATACTTGCTTTTTTACATTTAATTAACAGAACTTGACTTCCTGGAAAGATCTGATTCTGTCAGCTGGGATGAGGCATTTGCTTATTGCAAATTTTATTTCAAATAAAAATCTGCCAACGTAGTTCTCTGGCTCACAGCTTTACTGCAGTTTTAGACTTAGATTTACCCAAAATAGCCTACTTTTCTCATACTGTCATCTTATCTTTCAGAATCCCAGCTTTCAGTTAAAAAAGGCCATGCTCACAGGAAAAAAACCCAAACTGATGCAACCAGACAAGCTGCAGACAGTTTGGAGCAGTAACTGTTAAATGTGGGAGCTGTCCTACTCTTCCCACTTCCCACGGGACTTTGAATCCTGCTCATTCATGAGCATTAAGCCTAAGTCAGGACGAGATCTGTGAGTGTGGATGCTCTGGCTGGCTGGAACCTGTAAGCAAACAAGTGTCTTTTCCTGAAATCAGGAGTAAACTGGCATCTGTGGATTCCACAGCTGTATTTAACACCCTTGATGGAGGGACCCCATTTTAAAGGGCGTTGCAGAGTACATGGTTACTTTTGGTCACTTTTTACACTATATAACTTTAGGAGTGTTTTATATCTGGGTAGATTAATGCAGGTCAATATCTATCTTTATATTTCCTGTGCTGAAGGACCAAGTAACATCCCTGGTTCAATGGCTACCTATGAAAGGAAAATATTTTTTGGTTAATAATTTTATTTTATTTTGGTTGTCAGGTGTGACCTAAACTGTGAAACTAGTTGCTTTCCTGTTCTAAAAGTGAGAAGGTCAGCTTTGGGGGTAGCAATGGAAGTTGTTTGCAAAGAAGACCCAAAATACTGTCAAAAATTTGCTTCTTATGGTGTCTAGTTGCAACATTTTTTCAACTTTTATTAAACATGATTAGAAAATGTGCATTTCTTGTTTTAAACTTGAATAAGTGGCAAGGGAGAAACTGCCTTGTGTTTTTAGGAGGATTGAAATGATTTCAGTACAGGAAATCGTGGATCAGAACTTCATCTCTGGGTATTTGGAGGCCTGTTTTCAGCAGGAGAGAATTATCAGTTTTCAGCAGTTGCGTTTGAATTTTTGGAGGATTGTTCAGATTCATTTGGGATTCCTTCAGAGGAAATTAATGCAGATATTTGGGAACTTGCCAGAAACATGACAGGCTTTTCTTTTTCCTTTGTGGAGGTGAGTAGGGAAGAAAGTACCCTGGGAGGAAAGAAACACTGCCATAGAGATAGTGCTCCCTAGTGGAGCTGACAGTATATATGTCATCGTAGATATTACTTTATCCAGTCTGTCAATATTCAGGAAGGCACCGTGGACTCAGTGACCTTGGGAACATTACATGACTCATTTGATTTACAAGAATAAACTGCTCTGAACCTTCGATCTGGTATGTCAAACAAATGAGGATTCCTACCAGGATCCGTCTCCATGTATTGAACGAACATTGAATGTTCTTCAGTAAACAAGAGGGCTGGATGTACTTCAGCTGCAGAAAATGATGGCATTGTAGATGTAGACTGAAAGTACTATTCAAAAAGGAATAAACACAAAGATTGAATAAGGATGCTTTATTATTATATAACGTTTAGGTAAAACTCTTCTTGGGCACTAAGATAGTCTCCTTCACATATTAGAAATTGAGACTCTGTATGTAATAGCAGATTTGATCATACACTATTATGCAAATTTTACAATTAAAACATTTTTTATTTTTGTACACATGCTAAAACCCTTCAGGCCTTTTCTTGATTCCATACTTGCTACGTTTAAGTTTCCCTTCTTTGTTGATAAGCTTTTGTTCTGCAGTGATGTACTTAATAATACCAATTTCCCTCAGTGTAAATATTCTTACTGTTTTTTATTCTTAGAATAAGGCAAGATGCTACTGCTTCTCTTATCCTGTTATGGAAGGTCACAACCACTGGATTTAAACAGTGTTCGCTTATTGATGGCAGAAGTGTCACCCTTCTCCAGGCACTGGGTGGACTTGTTCTTTCTGAAGAAATGCTTGCGCTAGGCAACAACTATTTTATTGGTGAGTAACATGCTAAGTTTATGTTTATCACCTCTAGGTGACAGCTGATGGTTTACCTAACAGTTTAGAGAAACAAAGAGGTAAATTCCCTTAACTGAAGTGCTGCTGAAAGATCCGGGTGTGATATTGGGACCACGTTTTAGCCATTTGTTCATTCAAAGCAGACAAGAGACACACTAAATTCTTATGCAGGTAACACCATTCACTTTAAAATCTGGATGGTGCTTTCTGCCTGATACCTTTAGATGATGCAAGGTATTTTATATGTTCTGGTTTAATCAGCTGTAAAGCTTTTGCTTTGAGGTGTTTCTTTGTCAGATACTGTATCGTGGGATACTTTGAAAAGAAGCTTAAGCCTGTACACAGTGAACTTGAAAAAATATATTAAAATACAATAGGAGATCTGATCTCCTAACAGTATTTACCTGCGCTACTTTTTCCTCTTCTAGTTTTGACTCTGTGAATATGAAAACTTAGAAATATGCTATATCTTTCATCAGGCAATTAAATGTTAAGCATCTTTGTGGAAGGAGTGTAATGAAAATAGGCTGATACGTTATTTTTAAGTGTATGGGAAATAATGCTGATTTAATGCAGTATTTATGCATAGACACAATAGACTTAATTATATTGAGCTTTCTGGGCAGATGGTTTATTATACCAATGACATGAAACCAAAGTCGTTGTAGTAACAGCATTTATTGTAATCTGCTTGAAATGCTGTATATCTTATAATGAAGTATAAGCTGCCACAGATTGTTATTTCACAACTTATCATGCTAATAAATGTAAAATTAAAAGCATTCTGTTGCAGAAACATTGGGCCAATACTGTTTGTAGCTAATACAGAAAAAAACCCCAAATGCAGTAGTGGTGCCATGTTCTCTCCCTTTTGAGCTGTCACTCAGCAAAGATATTGCTTGAAGGTTGTTAGTATAATGATTTAATTACCATCAGTAGTGGTTTCTGTTTGTGATATTTATTTTCTTCTAATTTCCATTTCCTTATATTTTCTTTATTATTTACTTCCTTCCAAGATACTTAGGATTAGTGTTTTTTTCTTTTAATCCAGTTTTGCGTTTAATTTATCAAAGTTAAAACTCTCCTCATGTGTCGTCTTCAAGAATAAATTTTTGCATTTGACTTGTGATAGTTAATGTATGATAGAAGTAAGTAGAAACTTGCTGAAGACAGGCTAATTTTAACTTTTATGCACTCATGACAGTACCTAAAGCCATAGCTCGGTCCATAAGCTCCCAAATAGAGGGTCTAAGTTGCTCTGTGAAGGCTCCACTTGACTGTACATGCCATACAGCATAGGCTATTGATTTAGCTTATTTAAATGAATATTGTCTTACTCTTTCCTAGTTTGTCTTGTCCTACTTGTTTCTCTGTGACTGTCTTTCTGTCACTTGGACTTTTACTTTGAGTTGTTTATTGTGTGCTAGGCAACAAGGTGAAAATATACCTTTTCCTTGATGAATATAACCCAAGGTTTATTTCATAAAAATTGTACTACTGATCTTCCTTATTTCATGCAGTACAAGTTTTCTGAGGCTTCTTACTTTACTTCCATCTGGTTTCTGATACTTCTTTGGTCTTTCTTAATTTCCTGATAGTGAAGGTCTTTGTAGAATTTTCCAGGTGTTGTAGCATAATTTGATTTATGTAAAGAACATGAATCATAAATGCATACGCATGGTGCAGGAGGGAGACTCAAATAATATAGTGATATATTCATGAATAGGAGCATCTGAGTGCTTAGTAAAGATGAGTGCAGATATAGTGCATTAGAATTTTTATAAATCCTATTTATTTTAGCAAATGGATGGATTACCTGTATTGCTTTTGATAGAAAATGAATATGAAACATTCCCTCTGCATATCTTTTAGTCCTGACTCATTGCAACTCTATACTATGATATAATCAAGTAATCAGATAACCTTTTTCTGGAGTAAATTATTTTATAGGGCCTTAATTTAGTTATAGCTTTTGCCAGTATAATTTCCTTTTATTAAAACACTTGAGCAGAAAATGGGTGAAGTACTAAAGGAACAGGGAAACTGAAACATGAATTTGTTAGTTTAAAAGTGTTTCTGACCTATCAACATTTGTTGTAAGAAAGAGAAAATGGAGTAGCCTCTGAATTTTCTTTTCGATTGTATGGAAATATTCTGCTTACTTTTCATCATCAGTTTTTGTCCAATAAGTTGTAAATCTTGTGTGTAAAACTTAAAAAGGAACTCAGTCATTTGGTCTGAAAAATGCCGAATTTTATCTGAACTCAACTGAAATCCATAATTCAGGTGAAGTCTGTATAAAAAATAATTAAATCTTTACTTCAGATTTGATCCAGATGTATGGAAATAATCTGTGAACGTGACACACCTCACTTAAGTTTCTCATTTTCAATAAGATCAGGTGAATAAGGTTTTTCTTACAGACAACTTTCCATATGTTTCTTGATATACATGAATATTCTAAGGTACAGTAAATTAAAATGGATTATTTTATACAAAAAAAAGCAACCATGTAGCATGTGCTTTTATTGATGATATTTAAGCTAGAACAATGTCGAGGCCACAAGATACTATAGCATGCTGTGAGCATAGAATCACACAGTAAGGCTGTGAACTATGCCAGTCAATATATTTACTTTATATAATTTCCTCCTTCTTCCCCTACTCTTCTGTTCAAATGAGATTTTAAGGATTTTTCTCTTAATTGGTGAATTCTGTACAATGCATATTATTTTTTTTACCTTTAAAATTTTTTCTAGTAGAGCTCTAAGTGAAAAAGGGGAAGATCTGAGTGTTTTGGGTTTTGTGGTGTTTTTTTTTTATGTGTGTCTTTTGATCTACATCTTCTTTGGAGGTAACACAGTGACAAGTGACCCAAGTTTTGATACGCAGCAAGGTACTTTAATTACATCTTGCAAATCTTTCTGAATAAGGTGGTTATGTCAAAGATAAAACATTTAGGGGAATATTATTTGGTTTGTGTTGCCTCACAGCAACACAAATTTAAAGTTGTTTAGACAAGACTGAAAAGACTCAAAAGTCAGCAGTAATGTGCTGATTTGCTGATCATGTCATTCAGGGCACAATGTCTAGAGGTTGGAAAGAATGCTGTCACTGAGATCTAAAAATAGACACCTTGATCATAGTGCTGTTTACTCCAGAGACAGTACCTGCACTGCATGAGACTGAAGGGTTTGAGGGAAGAGAGGAACACAACTAAACGAAAAAGAGCAGTCTGTGTTCTATAATGTGATCTATAAAATGGCTGCTGCATCTGCAGCCTTTTGCAGTGCAGGAAAAGTTATGATGCTGTGATTAGGCAGTATGCTTACGTTGTCAAGTTAAAGTATTTACCCCATTAAAATAAGCCCCCATAGACGGGAAAGAGTACTGACTTAGAGCCTGGCTTTTACCTTCTGTAAAGCATTCTTACCATGACTGCTTTGCTTAGAGTATTTTTAACGAGTTTCTAAGATTTTATACTACACATGTGCCAGTCTTCTAAAATAATTTATTATGGCTTATTATAAATTAGGCTTATTGGCCAATGGGGGAAAAAATACCAATATGGTTCAGGTTTTGAAGTGAGAAAGCCCCTGGAAGTACTGCTTCTCTCAGTCGGTTAGGTGGGTCAGCTGTAGGATGAAGCACACAGCATATTCCAAGGTGGTGGTGGCTTTTAATGCCAAGTTACTACTAGACAAAGGTAACCACTGGATGGCAGATCTGTAGTACAGGCCAGGTGAACTGTTGATCTGTGCTCACTGTTTGCAACAAAAATGCTTCATCTGATGCCAAGAGGTTTTTGGAAGTTTTGTGCCAAAATTCAGGACTTAAATAATTTTTTTTTTTTTTGGAGGACATTTCCAGATGTTTTTAATACCTATACAGGATATTATAATTTCTATTATGTGGAGTGCTATAGGTGGGTCTTGAGATTTGCCAGAGAGATAGTTGGGATGTGGAGGAGAGAATTAATCATATTTTTATAGTAAGAGATGGCAATTAAGGGATCAACATGTAAAACATTAATTCCTGGAAAGTCTGCCTTTTGCTTCAATAGACCTATAGCTTTGTAATCTTTGTCCCGATGTTCATTGAAGTTGTGAGTGATTCATGTATCAACTATTCATCGTATTTATAAAATGTCTCATCAGCATTTATTTTAATTCAGGATCTTCATATCTTCATGCTAGCGATAATGGTACTAGCATATTTGAAAATGAATTGCTGTAAAACTTTACCCTGTTACGGTCACACACCTATTCTTCATTGCAATATATCTTGAAAAATTGAGATCAGATGAAATACATTTTACAAGTCTGAAAAAATGAGATAGGAGTATGCTGGTGCACCATCAGTTTGTGCATGAGCCTTTCAAACAGAAGTGCTCATGAATGTTAATAGGTTACAGAGAAGGAGCTCTGTGTTGAGTTGAAAGTGCTGCTTGTTATATGTTTTGGGGGAATCTAATCCACCCAACGTCGCGCATTTCTCTCAGGGAATAATATACTGCACTTGGGAACATGTACAGGAACATATAGATCTTTTTGTATACAAGTTTGTTGCAAGTGCATAAGATTTGCTAAACTGATTAAATAACTTCTCTCTTGAGAAAATAATGCATTAATATTTTCCTTAGAAAATATAAAAAAAGCCTTGCTGTGAAGGACTTTGAAGGGCATTTTCAGCTTGTATGGCAACTTTCGAAAATGTTCTATGAATTGTTGCATGCATCTTTTTTATCCAAAGATGCAATCACACTCTGAAAACCGGAGCGTTTATTCTGAAAACACAGTCTGCTATTGAAATAGTGAAAAAACCCAAACCCAACATATAATAAAAGCATTACAATATTTATTACTATTTTTTAATACTCACATTTTAGAAGTTTTACAGTGACGAGACACAATCTGTTTCTTAATGAGTCTTAATTTACCCTAGTGCTAAAGTAATATACCTGTTCACTAAGGCAACAATTCTGTGTTTCATGACTCAGTAGATACACCTGTGGATGTGAGACTCACAGTCAGTTGTAATTTCACAGTCTCCAGTCTACTGGGTAAACTGGTAGAGTTATACTGGTATACAGTTGACAAATTATATTTAGTGGGCCAATTCTGCTGGTAATCAAAAAAGAACATAGCTATTTATGTTGGATTAATTTGGAAATTGGGTAATAAAATTGCATATTATATGATTATCATTTCAGTTTTAAGAACTGTTTGTTCTGAGCATAACATAGAACATGGAGTAGGCAGTGCTGGCTGTGCGCATGCAACCTATTTCCTTCTTTTTCCCAACAACGTAAAAACCCCCGCAATTATGTTTTCGGGTCTCTATCATGGTTATTAGGATTTTAACTCTCAAAAAAACCTGCTTCTCATCAGCTTCCATGATAGTGTTGGAAAAATTGCTTTTCTACCTTAGTGTGCCCACTGCTGAAGCTGCAGTAATGGGAGCTGTTTCAGAAAAATAGTAAAACAGACAGTTGGGTGTTAGTATTTTGCCTCCATTTCGCCATAAGTAATACAATAGAAAAGTTTGTGTATCTATAGTTGTTTAAAAATGCTTGTGAATAGGTAGAAATTACTTGCTTTTTGACTTTGTGCTTTATTTAGTACTTCCATGATGCAGCTTAAATAGTTTTCATGGCATTAGTCTTCTAGTTTATTGTCTGGTGATAAGGAAAAGAAATTTATAAGCAAAACTGCTATTTCTCAGTTAAAACCTTACAGATAAGTAGAAGGTTTGACATTTAATATGAATGAATATTTTTATCTGAATAGGAAATTAATCCTCTGGCACAATCTTTAAATTTTAATGCTTACTTTTGTCACAGCAAAGACAAACTGATGTAGACCAGGTGTGTAATCTAGTTTTCTGCAAGCCTTTTAGATCAATACAATTTAACTAACTAGTTTAAAATACAAACTATCTCAAAAGTATTTCCTTAAAATTGGTAGCTGTACATGCTCACTTGAAAATGGATGCTATAGCATCTTTATTGTGAGATGAGGAATACTGATGGTATTCAAATGCCAGCACCTATAAGGCAGCTTGCTTGAATTCTGCAAAACTTTTTGAAGATTTTCTTAAAAAGGAAAATTAATCCTTGGCTCCTCAAGTCAAGAGATCTGTTGCATTTTAAAAAGTGTATGAACCATATACGTGTATGCACAGAAAGGATAATATTTTCCTATCCAAAATGCTGTCCAGCCTTTCTAATGCAACAAAGTATTTTCTTTAAGATCTCTGTCCTGAGCAGTTATATGCTCTTTGGGGTTTTTAATGAATCTTCTTGCACCATCTCATGGTACGTTAACATGTGGTCACCACTAATATGACTGTAGGTATATTGAATAGGCAAAATGAAACTTAGCGTACAAAATACCGTATTAAAAATAAATAATCTAGAGAGATATTTGGAAACAAGTCAGTCTGATTTTCTAGCTGGTTTTATCTGTCTATCGAATTTTAAATTAGGACGCAAGTTGTAACTGTGTCTTTTGGATGGTGTGGTTTGTGTTGTTACATGTCTTTTGAAACATGTACGTATTTCCATCTAAAGAAAGCAGTTTGCTGCATGTTCAAATTGTTTTTACATAAGCAAAAATGAAATAGGACAATTTTATTTCATAATAGGAAATGCTCAGTGGATTGAACTCACTGAAAGCCATGTAATCAAGTTACTCTGGCTTTAACATGTGTCAGCTGAGCATCTGTGTGAGCTCCTAGCCCGTGGCGTATGTGCAGTCATTTGACTTAACCCTCTTTCACTCTGGACTAAATTAAATCACATTGCCTTGCACATGCCGCCGTTGGAGTGTTCACGCAGTTCTGCTGCTCGGCTGAGGTGCAGTAAAGTGTGTCTGTGTGTGTGAGACCATTTAGTTACTTCTGCCCAAGTCAGCCTTGCTGGTAGGGGAATTTGGTGACAACTGCTCCAGTTAATGGGGCTTTCATTTTTATGTGTGCAGTATGCCTGGAAGGGCCCTATTGTAGGCAGTATTGAGTATTGTGCTCAGCTGTAAACATTTCCCTGGGGTTCTGGGCATAAGAGCTAACCTTGCAGAAAATGGCCTTTTGATAAACAATAGCAGCAGCAGAAGTGCAAACAGCGTAAAAAGTTCAATGAAGTGTTAATTTCAATGATTTTTTTTTTAAAAGATGGCTTTATAAGGCAAAAATTTAAGCATTCAGCTGAAATCCAAACCATTCTGAAGAATGCTGTTAGGCTGTATGAGAAAGGGTATCTATAAATATGAAAAAAAAAAAAATTCTGCCCTGCCCTTCACGAACAAGTTATATGTACGCCATCTCACATATAAGCAGATGTAAACTTTAGTTTATTTTTATTAAATTGTATTATGTTTTAAGCTAGCTTCTAAATAATTTTACTCTTTAAAGTAGTCTTTAATTGATCTGTAAATTATTCAATTTTTATTTTTATTCACTGCTACTTCTAGCAAATAACAGTGGGAATTATTTTTTTTATATCTTTGGAGGTTCATCTGCTCAAATTTGTAATGCTTGGCAAAATACCTTTGTTTCTTTATTCATTGTTAAGATTTCTCTTTTTTCAGATATGACTTTTGTGACCAATTCATAGTCAAGATATTTACATCTGGTTGATCACATGGTTGCTTGCACTGTGAGATTTTGGGCAGAGTGCTTAACTTGAGCTGTAAAATAAGGATACTAATGCATAATTTCAAGGAAAAGATGAGGCACATTTTAACACTATTTGTAAAATGCTTTGAGATCTTCAGCTAGTAGTCCAACATACCGTACAGTTTATTTAAAAGTAGGGTAGCCATTCATAAGTCTGTAAGTTGGTGTCAGAGATTCTGGTGGTCTACATTTCTGCCCAGAATGCTTGGCAGCATTGTTGAGATGCTGATAAGTGAGCACATAATTGGGAAATTGTGATACAGGAAATCTATTAGAAGATTGGTCTTGTCACCCTTGCTGGGCTTTCACCATGATTTTGGACAGTAACCAGAGTCCTTGAAGCCATGACAGAAGGTCACACTCTCAGCTACTGTCACATCTCTGTATGCAAGTGTTTTCATAAGTGTAAGTGTACTCTTGTTAGCTCTTTCATAGTCCTACCATGGGTTTTGGTCCAGTTAAGCTATTAAGTTGGGTAATTGTTTAGTAACAGTGAAATTCAGAAAATGCCATTTGTTATAGAGGAAAAGTAATGGAATGTGTTCGGGGATTTTTCTTTGCTAAGTGTATCCAACTGGTTTGCTCACTTCGCAAATATATTTTAGCTGTCAGTCCTGCAAAACTGAGCTCCAGCTTGAAAGTCAAGCAGTGTGGTATTTCTTCCTAAAGTTTTGGAAATAATTTTCTGGCACCCAAGTTTTGCTTTCTGTTACACCTGTGTAATGCTAACACTGTCAGTCTGCCTCTGATAGAATTGCAGTAATGTTACTGAGAATATAATTTGACCAGCGGCACATTTATCTTTGTCACTGTAATGGTGATTATGTCTGAGAAGAAAGTATATGTTTGATTTTCAGAGCCTAGGATGAGTTTTCAGTGTTGGCAGTGAAGGAAGAAAGCATACCTATTTTTAAACTGAGTGTGACTATGATATCAATTTGGAGAAGAAAAAACGCAACGAGAAGTTCTACAGTCACTTATCAACAACAACAAAACATTCCTTAAATTGCTGTTTCATGTGCATTTTTGAAAGCTAAAGTATCTGGAACAGTTCTTGAACTGATTCTCACTGACATCTATATATACTTTCAGAAGAGTATCAGATCAAGGCTTCTGTGACAAAGCACAGTAAGCATGCTGATCTGTATAAAATTTGGGAGAGTTCTACCGCTTATAAATAGTGCTATTTGTGGGCAAAATAGCAGTTTCATTATTGCAGCTGTATTTTTGTATCCCCAGATGCTATGTTGCCTAGTAGTATCATTAGAGAATGATCTCAGATGTTCTGTACAAGGATCCTATGGTACTGATGGCACAGAAGTACTGCATCAAAGACTGTGCATGTCGTTGACTACCTGTTTCTCACTTCATGTTTACTGCTTGTATATGATAATCATCCTAAGGCAAACTAGGAAAGGATTCCTGACTCATTTTTTTCAGATTCTGTAGGAGACTATTCGTGTCGGGGCCCTGTGAGAGTATTGAGAGGCCTTAATAACCCTGACCATTAAGGTCTCATGGAAAATGTGATAAATGATTGTCTATTTGTAAATCAAAATCATGCCTCCACTATTTCAACACGTATATTTTCACAATCAGGTGCATCATGAGAACATCTTGTTATGCTTTTTAATTTGTTAGGTTTCTAAATTGACTTGAATGTGATTTCCATGAATGAGTGGAAGGATTGAGCTTTCTTAGATTTTCTAGATGAATAACCACTATTTGAGACTGAGATATGCATTGCCATAAGAGAAGGAAATTGGCTTTATAGTTAAACTGAAATTCATACTTTATGCTTAGATCCAAAAAGGCACTTAAGCATGGTGGCAATTAGTATAGACACCTGTGGTGGCCTTCATAGTCTTTAATATTAGCTATACCATATGACACATAGACAGCGTAAGAGTTGTGGACCTGAAATAACCTTTGGATAAAATTTGGACATAAAAAATTTAGGAAAAGGGACTAGAATTCAAGTCTCCCTTTGTCTTTTTTCTGGTGAGTTCTGTAATAAAAATGTAGTCGTCTTTTTTTCCTAGCTTCCTTTCTTCAGATCTTTCTTATGTCTGTGAAGTTCAGTGGCCACAAAGGAAAAGTTTGAGCACATTGACTGCTCTGGTTCAGCTTGCCGAGTAACATTTTCTCCTGTGATGTGAGAGATGTGGTCCAACAGAAAATTCCTTTTGGATATTTTAAACTTTAGGTTAATTCTATAATTTCCATTATCTGTGTTTGAATGAACAGACACGCAGCTTCTATACTAGAGTACTAAGGGTTATAAACTATGGTTGAATATGCTCTGATAACAGCTGTATTGTTTCTGAAAGCTAAAATCAGGTCTGGAAGTATTATAGCTTCATTAGGTTACTACATGACATGAACTGAACATGTGGTGCAGGCACACCCAGTACCACTGCTTTGCTCCTGAAGGCCTGGTGCTACCTGTTTTTCTTCTATTTGTATATGTCTCATTTTCCAAATAATAAATAAGTGACTGTACTGTACACTGGGAATAGGGTGGAGAAATGACATCACCTTATTCTGGGGCCCTTTTTTGTTTTCCTGCCCATTTTGGCTTACTGATGCCCTTGGTGCTGGGTCTGTATACTGGCAGGGAAGCTGTAGGCACTTACGTGTCTTGAGAACTCCACTGCTTTGCAAAATGTTGAAGTTGGCTACTGACCTCAAAAGCTTTTGGTGTGGGAAAGTGTTGGGAGAGAAAAAGAGAACAGATGGAAACTGATAGACATCCCACTGCTGTCTCATTTCCTTGGGAAAGCAGGCTAAAAATAAGTTGAAGACTTGGGGACTGATGCTTCACTGTGAGTGTCCAAAGCCCTTGGCAGTCATTCTTTCTTACCCAGGAAAGCTTTAGGTGCACTCAAAGACCTATACTTTTGTGAATTGGAACTTTAGCGTAGGGAACTATTACCATATTTCTGCTGTAAAATAATAATCTGTTGTTTCAACTGTAGGTGTATATATGTTGGAATGCGTGTAGAATACAGAGAAATACATTTGAGCCAACTACAACAGGCAAGAGTGATTTTGTGCGTAATAGCATTGGGTGCATACCAAGAGTTAGTTACAATTTGTAGTTCAGCTTTATGCCTTCTGTTAACATAGTATGCAATAGGATAATGTTCTTGAGCTGGTGGCCTGTTAGCTCCAGTCCTCCTTTTGGCAGTCCGCAATGGGCCAGCTCTGACCTCAGCCTGCTGGGCGTAGGAGGAGGGAGTTGTTCAGAAATGGGGCTTGTGATGGAAGCAAATCAGTTTGTGGTGCCTAGAAAATCTACAATCAATTAATGTTTGAGTAGGGGTAGTCTGAATAACATGATATGATCTTGCTGAAAGCACCTGGACACACTGATGACACCTGTCATCCTTTATTTTGACTTTATTACTTATTTTTTGTTCTTAACTTCCTTAACGTGAGAGGAACAGGGGCATATGTGCTTTGTGCTCCAGGGCATAAGCAGGTGAAGCTACCAGGGTGGAATGAGCTGTAGTGTATTTTACCACGCACACTGCCAATGAAATCATGCAGGTATTTCTCAGACTATCAAACAAAGCTGGAAAATGTTTCCTCTGCAATCTGAATGACTACTTACATGTTATGATTTATTAGGCTTTAAAACTGTTTCCGTAGTATTACTGTAAATATCTCAGCCCTGAATTCTTCAGCTGCTCTGATGTCATTGTGTTTTAACTAGCTTTAGAAAACCAGCAAGGTTAAACTGAACAGAATTACCTTTTGATATAAACAGCTGTAATGTTTTTCTCCAGCCCTTAGATGAAGCGAGCTGTAAACATGCTTGTGAAATCATTCTCCTACCCAGAAGTTAAAAATACAACTTAAAACTCACTCTAGTTCAGTTGCTGTTATGGGAATTGGAGAAGGAATTAATTGAAGTGCTATGACCTGACTTAAGCAAGGAGTCATATTTAGACAAGCTTCTTCTAGCCCTAAAACCTAAAGATCTCAGAAAGTTGTATTCACCTTCTATAGAGTGAAAATATATAGCCATGTTTTTATCTTTCTAGTCTTTGGAAATTAGATGAGGTAATTGGAAATTACAGGAAAATATGTGGCACTCCAGTGAGAAAAATTATTTTTTTCGGTGGTTTGCCTAAGGACTTTTGATACCAAAATAGTAACAAGATTCAAAGTACAAAGAAGGTTGATTCAATATTCCTTTAGGGAACTGTCCTGAAGAATATGTAACAATCTGCTTCAGACAAGCAAATGTGAACTCAAAGACATTTTCTAAATATCACATTCTTTCATGCTCTCACAAATAATTGCATGACTGCCAGTGACAATGGCATTCAATTGTTAAAGGAAATAATTCTGGCTGCATCTTTGAACAGATGGGTAAAAATGGGGTGTGTATTAAGGCCAGAATAAATTGGCTCGCTTTGAAGAGGTTGGCAGATTACAATAATCTTCACTAGCAAAACCAGACCGTTCCACACTTGGAACTATACCCAAGGTATTTTTTTTTTTTTTTTTTTAATCTGATCTTGTAGAAGAGTTAGCTGACTTATAGAGGCTGTACTCAAGCCAATGAATACTATATATATTGGACATGAGATTTTCCTGCTTTGAAGATATGGTTTAGGGATAATTGTTTCTAGCATAGACAACTAATTGTTCAAAGGATGCAGCATTTTATAAAGTGAAATCTAAAAATAAGAACAAAGAATGGAAGACTTCCATATGATTTTCTACAGAATTTGTAGAATTAGTCATGCTTGACACTTTCATATTCAGAATGTAAGTAATATTTAGCAGCTCTTCTAGAACGAGAATTCACCTGAAGTTCAAAGTGTTTCAGGAAACTTAGTTTTATTAATGTTCATTACAAATACTTTCTTGTACTACTTTTTTTCTGCTTGACTATATGTTGTGCTATGTCCAGTGTATAACAAAAAGAAGCTAGACTGTGTCTTTGATGTTCCTTTGAGGATTAGGCTGTAAATGGACTCTAGAATTTAAAGTGGAAAATATTAGAAAAAAAAATTCAATGTCACACTTCCTGCATAGGATATTTAGATTTTTAAAAGCATCAGTTTTTACTTAAATTCTCTTTCTATTAATTTCTAAAGAAAAGTACTATCCTACAATGATTCCGTGCCTGTAACTTTCCATACTGGTACTACAAACAGTCTTAGACCCTTAGGATTCTACCTAACTACATTAAGGATGGTGAAGTCAAATTTAAGTTTGACAATTTATGGAAGAATCTTTGGTTTTTTTCTTAATGCATATATTCTGCATACAGTGTATACACTCTACCAAACCCACACTTTTTATGCCACTGCACAATTATTCTGCCACAAGCTCCTAGAACAAAACAGCTGATTGCCACACATGGAAGGGCTGTAAGTCAGGAGTCTAATCACTGTGGTTGAGCAATCCAGTTGCGGTACAAGCGTAGTGTAGGAGCAGAGTATATGTATGTTGACATGAACGCTGACTTAATTGTGTATGTCATGGGCTGTGTATGTGCCTCATTTTACCTTTCCTGCTGTCCTTTATTTTATTTTCCAGATACATCTGTTAGAAATACGGGTGATAGGGGTGTTGTTACGCTCCAGTGTGTTTTAATAGTTTCCAACCATTTTTTTAATTCCATGCAATTACAGGTCCTAACCAGAGATTCATGAATTTTGCTCTTCCTCATCATATGTTCCCATTTTCATGTTTTGTTCAGCTATACCTTATAGAGTGATGAGATCAGACATTCAATAATACTTGCATTGCAAATATACAAAGAAATGCTGTCAAGCTGTGCATGTACGTTCTTGCAAACTTCAGAAAGAATAGTCAGAAGGGCTTGTCCATCTGTTACCAATGTAATGCAGTTTATCATCTATGAGCTTTTTAGCTCTGAAGTAACTTTTAGACATCCATTTAAACATTTTTCTCGGCTGAATTTTATTTTGTCTTGCCATTAAAAAAACTTAAGGAAATATATTTTTAATTTATCAAAAAGATAGCAGGCAAAAGCATTTGGATATTCAAGACCTAAAAAATGATAGCATATTAGAACTCTGGAAGTAGATCTGTTTCTCCAGCCTGCTTTCCTTTTGTTAGTCAATATGAGTCTTTGTTTCCCAACTATATTCTAGTTTGTATTTACATGCATTAAATTTAGATTGGCATGTATGAAATGTGAGCAGTGATGTTCTTAGTTGACAGTTTCTTTCAGTTTAGTTTTATTTGTTTGTCTAGTGGGTAGAGAATTAATATGTATTAGTGTATTTTCTTATATAGTAAGAATATTGTTGGTTTTTTTAAAGGTTTTTTGAATGATTCGGTTACTAAGTGCATTGTGGCTCTACGCTTGACTGTGATAGTGAAAGTCAGTACCTGCATACCTGTGGGAAGCCATTCAGATAACTTCCAGTGTTCGGGAAAAGGAAAATGTATCACCAAACCAGAAGAGGTAAGGTGAACTTATCAAGACCTTCATGTGCTGTGGAAATTCCATGATAATATAAACACTGAGTAAATTCTGCTTGGTCCTCTGAGTGTGTGCATACTTTGCTGCTGTGTAACAGGCTTCTAGAGCTCACAGGTGTTGCTGAATAACAACAATATATTTATTTGCTATTCCTAAAAATCAAGTGCTTGAAGTAAGGAAATAACTGATATGAGATGCAAAGATTCATACACTCCCCTGGCGATTAAAAAAAAGTAGTATTCAAATCAGGTATAAGGTAATGTGCACTGCACCTAACTGCCACTCTACAATAATATTTATGAGGGGCACGTGGCGGGCACTTGGGATCCCCAGTCTCCAGACCAGTGTGTTCCAGTTCATTAAGTCCTCAACCTTCTTTGGGTTTTAGGTCTGATTTAACCTAGTACTTACCTCTCCACCTCTCAATAATTGCTCACTCAGAAATCACTGATCAGTGCAATGGAAATGTCTGAGCATAATTATGAGAAGAAATGTAATGGAATTGTTTGGTAATGTTTGGAAGTTTTCCTGTACTTTCTCTTTTACATAATACTACATTGAGAGATTACAATGGTGACAGCAGTTCCACTGGCCACTGTGAATTTTTTGTGCCATCTAGTAACATGAGAAAAGAAGAACCAAATATGTCAAATTTGCAGTATGTGTACTGCTTTTACAAAACCCTACTGTCCTTCTGAGAATGAGATCCTGTATTCTCTGTTACCTTCTATAAGTGTTGATTTTATTTCATGGATTAAAAGTAATTTATAGCACAAATATGCGCAGTTAATCTTTGGTTTTATTAATATTCATTTGGGAGATAAAAGCAATAGTAACTGTTGAGTAAATATTAACAGCTGTGAGCGTGCTATGAGCACAGAAAATCTGGCATATTTAGGGAATTCACTGTTAGTTCATCTGCTACCATTTTCTAATTTAAATTCTCAATAAGCATGTTTGATAGAAAAAGGACGTTTTGAATTGTAACAACAATAATTAAATTGCTACAGTAATCTATATATACATGGCAGGGCTAACATCTGGAATAATTAAGTATCTACTTTATTTCTCACAAATGAAATTATAAAATGCTTGAGGTAGTGTGTGAACACAATTATTGCAAGATGCATTTAGAAATAAGTGCTACTTTACCATACCAGCTGGCTGCTATCCAAATAAATTATTCATTCAGATACAGTGTCCTATCTCATATTCCAGTTTAGTTTTTCTGCTTTACTGTATTTAACATTTTTATTTTATAAATTCAAAATCTTGAATTTTGTTTATGTAAATATTATGTTTAAATTTACCATATATAACAGCATATCAAAATGTCTTCTTTTTACATTTTTTGTCAAATTTAGAATTTTTGATTAATAGTCTTATTTTCTATTTTTTCATGTTGTTTGACCATTTTGATGACTCCAATTTCTTTCTCTTATTGCATGTCATATGTCATGAAATAAAAATAACTTACCCTGTATCTGTGCAGACGTATTAAGGCTTTTCTGTGTTAAGGAAAATGCTTACATGGATTTTAATAACGATCTTTGTTTTATAAATCTTTGAGACCTGGCAAGTAAAATAAAATCTTTAAAAAGAAAGATATACTGGTGTCATGGCAAGAAAGAGAAGCTATTATGTCACTCAAAGACAGACTAATCAGTACCTGTAACGTCCCCACCTCTAATCTTGACACTCAAAGTTTTGTATGTTAAAGCTAGAACAGTTAGTGATAAATGAAACCCCCTCAGGCACATGTAGTGTGTTGTTTTCCCTGGAAAATGAATAGAAAAACTGAGGATTGCTCATATCTGTCCACCTATTCTTTCTTTGAACCTATGGAGTAATAGTGTTTTTGATGTAACATGCACTAGGCTGTAGCTGAGTGACACCCCTGTGGATGAAGCTGTGTAAGACAGAAATCATGTTGAAGTCTGTTTCTGAAGAGGCGTCTATCAGTTCATGGTACTCAGAGGACTGGAATTAGCAGGATTCTCAATATCTCTTATCTTCAAATACAATTTTAACTTCAGAATGGCAATTGCTTTTATTTTCACTGTCAAAAACTGCTCCTGAATTTTCTATAACTTGAACAAATGAGGAGTGTCCGCAACGATCCTGTTAAGTGCCATCAGACTTATGCCAGATAGCTTGCTGGGCTGGGTAGCTCACTAAAACCTCAGAGACAGTATTTCCAAATGTAGATAATTTATGCTGACCTTCCAACTCCAAGGAGAATAAAATGTCATGTTGTCTGTTTGTCTGTAGTGCTTTTTTAAATCTGCCAGTTTTACTTACTTTTTAGCCTATTAGTTATGTGATAGAACTTCCGCCAGAAAACTGATTAAGGCCCAGCATAAGCAACATAGTTAAAAAAAATAGAAGGTGCAGATTTCATTAAGCAGGATGTTTTTGCCATTGTTTAGCTCATCTCAAGTGAGATATGCCCTAAAATATCTTAATGATTTCCCTAATGATGGAGCAAACAACTGGTAAAATTACACGCTTGACATGTACGAGCCGTTGTGTCAGCTTCCTGCAAGACACACTGCCTGCACTTCTTTTTACAGAACCAAAACTTTAATTTTCTTTAGGTTTACAACATGCCCTTTGTGATTTTCTGTTTGTTTTTATTTATAATTCATTCTGTTTTGCACAACCTAGTCTTGCAGGATGCAAAGCAACTTATTAGCAGAATGCATAAAAGGCCTAGCGCCACGAACAAGCAAAGAGTTCTGCTGGCTGTAGTCATCGCTTACAGTGCCAAGAAGATTAATGATTGTCTTCGTGTTTTGATGTACTTCATAAGTTTAATCCAAATCTAGTTTAATGTAAAAGAATGTAGCAACACATCTGCTTAATGGGAAAGTTAAGTATAATTAACAATCTGCAGTGATATAAGTGCAGTGCTATACTGTTATCTACAGAGTGCATAAAACTACAAACAAATGAATTCTGGTCTAACCTGAAAGTCTCGGCCAGTTTTTACTCATTCCTTACTGATGCAAAATCTGGCTTCTACTCAGCTAGATGCTTTTTGTAGAATATGGATATGAAAAGGAAAGCTTTTATGGCAGAGTTTCTTTTTCAATTATTGTTGCTTTTGAAAGGAACATAAAATTTCACCACTTTGTTCAAAATTCTGTGAAGTGAGGAGATACTGATTTAAAGTCATGCCTTTTTCTTCCTCTGCATGAACTTTGTACCTCTACTTTGCTGCCATGCTTGCCCTTCTTCCACAATGGAAGTGGGAATGTGCCAGAAGGATAATACTGGTCTTGGCATCATCACAGTATAAATACCACTTTCACATTCTTATACTCAGCTTTACACTAGAATAAGTTGTCCTTAAACCAGTTAGCTGTGAATGGAAGAGAAAAATCTTGGTATTAACCTAAAGGGAGAGATTTATTTGGTGTGAATTTCTGATGCCATGTAGGATTTTAAAGTGAACTTTGGCCATCCGTTGGATTTGAGTGCCACAATTTTGCTAACATATGGGGATAAAATTATTTCTTTCACAGATTGCTCCGTTCTGTAACTTTGGCTCTCTCGTGTAAAATGTGGAAGAGCTGACTCTGTAAATATGAAATTTTATTGCTGGATTTAGAACTCTTGAGATTTACATAAAAAATAACTGGCCTCTCCCTGCACTAAGAAATGATGTGTTGAACTGAATAGCAACGATTTCCATGTCTTCTATATGGGTTAGAAACTTTGAGGCAGATCCACTTGATTGTATTTGTAGAAAGGCTAATTATAAAAAAGCCTCATATATACCTAAAAACGCGCTCTCCTGCCTTGGGACTTCATTTTCGAAGTACAATATACTCCTAAATACAAAATATATAATTATCATACAGCAATGTTTTGCTCAAACATTATAGCAATTCACTGTGAGTTGCAATAAATACTGGAAGTCTTTCTCAGCAAGAGAAAGAGTAGACATTAATTTTGTTCCGGTCATCTTAACAGCTTCTCTACTGTAATTTAAAAAAAAAAAGACAAAGGTGAGCTTTTATGGTATTTCTAGTGTGAAATTTAGAATCTGACAAACACTTTATTACTCTGTTTACTTAAAATAGGAAAAAAGTACTATAATTCCAACTCTGTAATATGATAGTTACAGACTGGATAATAGGAAATTATATTAAAGGATTTATTTTATTGTCATCCAGAATGATGTATGATAGGTTTGTACTTCCATAATCAAGTAAAATACACAAATGAACTCTATTGATCATAGGTTGTTTTGAAATTCTTAGATAGTGACTTTAATACTAGCATTATGGCAGTGTGTAACTTCTTCTTAACGTAGTTTTTCTCAAATATGCTAGTACATGTCATTTATTCAGGAAAATAAGTTAATAATATCATTTGGGAAAAGTGAAGATGACGTGCCTAATAAAAATGGTGACACTTAAATCTTCTCTACAGAATAACTTGTCTGTTTCTCAGAACAGTTATCTGTCATGAGACACTTCAGTTTGAAGAGCTACAATGTTTTTCTTTTGCTGCTTTCAAAACCCATTTTGTTACCCACACTTTACAGTAAATGGATCCTTATATTATAGTCTTCAAGAGATACCAATATTATTTAAGCGTTTCTTAACTACGTATTTCATTAGTATTTTTGAGGCCATGACTGGTTGTTGCATTGTTTAGATATATTAATGCTTACACTATAATAATCCGCTTCCATTGCTTCAAAATGAGATTTTAGTGCAGGCAGAGCCATGCTGTTTGTGTGTGTGGACAGGACAGAGATTCCCTTCCTCTCCGATGGGTGGTTCAGGCGCTGATGTACTTTGCATCTTACTCTCAGATCTAGCATAAAACAACCATGAACCTGAGCCTACCTAACAAATGTGGTGCCTCTCTCTTCTGACAGAGTTAACTTTGATGGGATGTTATACTTCTTGGATCTTTTGATGTAGATAAACCTGTTCTCATTTCCAGTGCGTACACAAAGACCAGAAACATATTTAGACTATGATCTTTTTAAATGGCACAGAATCTAGGTACAGTGCCTGGATCTGATCTTTCCACATTCTCTACTCACTTTGATTTTAAGAAAAAAAATACCATTTTTTTCATATTATGGTATCGCACTTTGTTCATCTGGAACAGGTGAGTTACCAAGACAGGCATCAACCTCGATTTTAAGTCTAAACTCAACACTCCGTTCCAGGAATGATAACAAACACTTTAAGTCAATAATGCAATTTAGTATCAATAAGAGTTAGAACAGCTGTGAAGAATGCTGCAGGCAACACGTTTAAGTGCATTATTTACCTGGGTCCTGATCCTATATATGCACAATGGTACTGCATGGCTCCAATGATAGGACATGTTGAGGACAACAGTATTCTTGAACCACTGATTGCTGTTGTCGTTAGGGACCAAAGTGATCCCTGTGCTGCTGAGTTTTCCACCAATGCTATATGGAAATGCAGAAATACTTGCTGTGTATTCAGTTAATTATTTAGTTCTTAAATAAAAGCAATTATCTGTTTTGCTCTGTTAGTCACTTTTCTGTATAAGCTTACATGAATTACCTTCAAAGTAATTTTGACAAGTGGTTTCCAACTAGAAAAGAAAATAAATATTATGTTTGTGTTTGCTTTTATTGAGATAGTGAGCTTGGAAATTGTTCTGCATCAAGTACTATTAGGCTAAATTTTTTTTTCAAATTCCTTATCTCAGAAAAAATACAAGAATGATTCTAACAAAACTTGCCCAAATTCCATGAAGTCAGAATTTTTATTGGAATATAATTTTGATATAAAATATTTTCCAAGTGTGTTTAAATACTTTTAAGTTACTGTGCTATGTGATTACAGTAATTTTGGCTGTGTTCTGCTTGTCTGTCTTTTCTGCCTGTTGAACTACAGTCTTTGGAAGGCTGTCATTGCTCATGTGTGAGATTTTCAGAGCTGTTTTGTGAAAAGGCTTGGACAGCCTTTTCAGAATACCAGAACATGTATAGACATTAGCAGGGACTTCTGGCACTCCTGATAATTAACATACCCATCATCTTGAGTTTTGGAGCTTAATAGTACTTTTCTCTACCAGTGTAATATTTGTAAGGAATAATGAAATCTGAGTTTCACTGAGTGAAGTCTTTTATTAATTTGAAGATAATTATTTTTTTTTCCTACTTAGGTCACAGCTGTTTATTCATATGAAGGAAACAGGAGTAAAAATAGAAAATAAAATACTAACCGCATCTCTGTTTCTAGTTCCATGCACATTCTGTACTTTGCATTACAATGTTTGTGCATGGGACAGCTGCATTCCAGCCCTGATGATCTGCCTTTGAAACATATGAGAGTGAGTGATGTTGCCATCTAGCGTTTAATGAACAAAGAAAGTAAGATATTTAATCTAAATATATGCTACATATGAGAGAGCTTTCCTTGCATCCATTCTTTGAGACTTTCTTGGCCATCTTGGTGACCTAAAGATTTTTTAAATCTATTTTCAATTATGTTATTGCTAACAAACATTTGCCATATCATGCCTACTATAGATGTTTTAAATGTATAACAGGTGTAGTGCTCTCTATCTTTTATTAAGCAGCAGGGTTTGGAAAAAGTAACAAATATGTGCAGAAGACATTTTAACAGAATTGAAGGGGTGTGCCACTACCGAAGGTGAGCCTCTGGGATCCCAGCGCTGCCCTTCACCTAAAGGGTGCATCTTTGTAGTAGGATTTGTTGCAATAAATCTGCATATTACTTATTCTGACAGTTATTCCTGTCTATAAATGTAATTTCTGCAATGGAAGAAAAAACTTATAGTGATTTAGATATTACAGATCTGATCCCAGCCTCCTCATCTAGATGAAATTACCCACATCATTACAAATTTTAGCTGAAAATATTGTCGCAGGTTTGGTATTTCAGAGGGTAACTTTGTGCATTTGATGTATTTACGGCAGCTACTGTTGTTATGAACAGGGAAACAACAAAACCATCTTTGTTCGGTAGAGTATTCAATGAAAACATAATTTTTGAAAATGTATTGTGAGGTACATATCCTGTTTGGTTTTAGGCAACTTTTTTCTGTGAGTGTGAGGATGAGTATCGGGGTTCCCTGTGTGAAGAATTTGATGCTTGTCAGAGCCAGCCCTGTCAGAACAACGCAACCTGCACCAATATAGCCCAGAAACATGACAGGAACAATTTCACCTGCAGCTGCCTGCCTGGTAGGTTTTGTATTATGCTTTGATTAATGCATTTTTTTGTTTTAATGTTCAGTGCATACCTCTTGCAGAGCAGTGACCTGTGCAACTTCAGATGCTAGGAAAGCAGGAGAATACAACATAAGGGCAGTCATTAAAACGGTGTGGAAGATTAATCTGTGAAAAATGCCACTGAAGGCACACAACCACAACCTGATGATGAGTGAATTATTCATAACTAATAGGACCTGGTTACCTAGTAAGAAGAGATGACCATAATTTAGTTTACATCAGCTTTTTCTTAATATTTTTTTTTCAGTATGGATTTTAAGGATACATTATAACCACCCTTTCAATAAACAGGGTTTCATTGTAATTAGCAAACTTTTCTTCTGTTGCACCAATCAAATGGACGAAAATTCTCTCCATACTATGCAGTTGTTGAATTGTTCCCCAGAATTAACTTAAATTTTGAAAACTTTTAAAAAAATTCATAAATGAAATAATTTGTGAGTTTTCTTAATGAACAAGTGTCTGAGTTCTCGGAAGTTATTTTAATAAAATTTGTTTTTAGAATGTAATTACATGAATATAGTCATCTTAATTAATTAAAATCAATATTAGACTAAATATGATTGTCATATGCTGGAGGGTAAATTAAAGATACGTGCTGATGGAAGAAACCTTACTAACTGGCTATTAGAGAAAGCTTTGCTCTCTCTGAACATTACAATTCAAAACCAAACACAGTTATCATAATAGAAGTTACTTCAATACATTTTCTAAAATCATTTTAATATAATAGTTGGCTAAGATTAGGATCAGTAGCAGGTAATTTATTTCACTTTCTACAAACATTCTACTGTACACTTTCATTTCTGTAATATGGGTTAGTTGATATTGGAGCGAAAGGACTTATTTGAACAATTAAAAAAAAGAGGGGTGGGGTGGGGAAAAAGGAAGATGCTTCCAGAGCAAGTCTTAAGATCTGCAGAACATAAAAACTGTATCATAAAGAACAGATAGAGAAATGAATGATTTGATCAGGTTTCTAGTGGTTGTGTCTAAATGGTTATTGACTGGCTTGAATGCTGGGTGGATACTTGTGTACATTAAATATACAGAAAAGGTATATGTAGCAATACTTCCTTTATTCTGCCCCAAAGCAGGATCATGGAGTAGGTGTTCTGATATTCCCTTAAAGATGGGAATATTCTTGTTCTATATGCTAATGCATTTCAGCACAGACTAGAGAAACTTCTAGCTGCACAGGATTATGTGCAACTACCAGCCTGAAAAATGACTGCGCCAGAAGTAGATGGATGCAAGTGATGCTTTAATGTGGCTGCCAGGTACCATCCTCTGAACAGACTGGTGAACTTTGCAGTTCAGAAAATCAGCAATGGCAAATTATTAAAGCCCCTTCTTTCTCTCCAAAGGCCAAGACATTTCCTTTTAATTATACTTTTTCTACCTCTAGGACTTCCACTTTTTCTTTCCTTGCTTAAAGTGCTTAGCAAATGTGCAGCAAGAAAAGGATTTATATTTGTATTTTTATATAAATTACCTGGATTTATACTGCTCTGAAAATAAAATCTGAAGTTATTATGGAGGTATACTCTATTGTATTTCATAAATTCACCAAAGGATCAATGGTCACTTTAACAAGATAATGTAAATACAGTTGAATAGTGATTTAAATATGAGAAGAGAGAGATCAGAGTGGTATGAACTTCAAATGTTTGAAGAATCCCTACTATTACTGTCATGTTTGAATATGGTTGATTCAGATTCTTTTGGATTTTGACAAGCGGTTTCCAATTAGAAAAGAAAAAAATTGTTATGTTTGTGTTTGCTTTTATTGAGATAGTGAGCTTGGAAATTGTTCTGCATCAAGTACTATTAGGCTAAATTTCTTTTTTCAAATTCCATATCTCAGAAAAAATACAAGGATGATTCTAGAAAAACCTGCCCAAATTCCATGAAATCAGAATTTTTATTGGAATATAATTTTAATAGAAAATAATTTTCAAATGCTTTTAAATTCTTGGGTTTACTTGTGTAAAAAAAGCTTTAGGGGGAACATTTATGATAATTCCGATGTGCTTATTTTAAAGCCTAAGTGTGTTTCCACTAGGAAAATTTAATATTTTCAAGTTGTACAACTAATTTTTGCAAAGTAACATAGATAAACTTCTCACTTATGTACAAGACTCCAAAGGTATCACTGCTGTTGTTACGCTTTGATCAGGCTGTGATAGTTCCTGCTTATAGTGGTAACTTACAAATTCTAGTGCCTTGATAAAGCAAATGTTACTTTATTTGTGTAATGATATAAAATCCTAGGGTTTTGTGTTGTTATTATGATCCCAGATATCTGTATCAAGTGCTTATGTATTTTTTTTTAAAATTTGGCCTCTCCATATTTTTAAAAGCAGCCTACGAGTTAAAAATATAGTCGCTATTAGGGGCAGGCATTTCAGTCTCTTGCCTCATAAAGCGTTAACACAATCATAGAATTGTGGTGTAGATACCATGTGGTGCCAGGAAACAATAACTGAGATCAGGCCAGTTTCTTGAAGAAACTTCTCTTAAATATTTTGGAAATATATTTCTATTGGGGCCTTTACCATCTTTTAACTTTGGATTTTATCCATTCCATTTAAAACCTGTTCCTCTAAAATATAAATTATGCCTTGTTATTTTTACAAGTGTTTCTTCTTGTCTCTAGAATGATTGTTAGC
Source organism: Falco cherrug (assembly GCF_023634085.1). NCBI lineage: Eukaryota > Metazoa > Chordata > Aves > Falconiformes > Falconidae > Falco > Falco cherrug. The sequence goes on along the minus strand of NC_073707.1, from coordinate 16,131,588 downwards.
TCCTATTAGAGGAAAAAAAAAGTAAAAATCCTAAATATTTCCTTCTACAAAACCTCACCTACTTCTTAGGATATAAAACAAAGCTTACAATAGATGGAATGAAATTATTTGATTACCATATGTGAAGGCTTCCCTTCTGGATGATAGTATGATCAAGTCCCTCTGTAGATCCTGAGTAACCCAAATACAGTTGACTTCATTTATTACATTCTGAAACTTGCAAGGGTGTGCTCCATGGACTCCACACATTATGTTTAGGTTTAGCTTTTAATTTTTAAAAAATAATTTTTCTTAAGTTTTTTTAATAGCAAATGTCTAATGTTCTTCAGTTGGCTTAATGTTTGTTAACCTCAGTGGCTTATGTTTCTACCCATAATTCACACACACCCACACACCCAATTTGTGTGCACACATCAAAAAATAGTCAGGAAAACTAGCTGTTTTCATATAATTATGAGGTTTTTTAAAAATATTCATTTCATATGGAAAAATATTAAAGAAAATGGTAGATAAGAGCTTGATTATCATAAACGTCTCCATATGCAAGTTTCAGAAACATTTCTATGTGAATAGGATCATGTTTCCCAAATCCTGATAGAAGGAAATGCTGTGAAGGCAGTACCAGCACAAAGTGAATGGGTGTAATGATTCTGTGAGTGTGTCTCACCAGAAAACTGCTCCTCCACCAGTGGTGACTGCTTAGCACCTCTTAATTTGTAGCACTTGTGGCATATTTGCTATGAAATTCACAAATCACATCCTCTTTCGGATGGACAAAACATGCCCTATAGATAATAATGAGATGGGACACGTTTATTTTTGTAAAGCTGACATAAAATATTCTCTCTGATGAATTTTCCTGCGAGCTACGATGACAATCGCAGGAAGTCAGATTCCTGTAGCAAGCTTCAGAGCAACACAATCGTTTCTGCCTTTCTGTGTCAACGTTCTTTTGGATACATATTGAATTCCAGGGTAATTTTTAGCTTCCACAAACTTGGTAACAGTTTGAAGATGGAAAAATGTTTAAATGAGTTAAGCATATTCAAGACTGTGTTATGATTCATAAAAATAATCAGCTGAATGTGAGAACTTGAAAAAATATGAAGCCTATAAATGAAAGAAATCAGTTGATGTAGTCTTCTATAATACTTCATTGCCGTTTTTGTAAATTTTAGGTTAATTTGAGACCAATTAGAATTACAGAAAATCACTATTTATCAGAGTGAGACTGACATCCTTCCAAGTGCCTGTCTGGTCCAGAGCAGCTACCTCATGGGAGCATAGTTCTGCTTTTCAGCATCGTTATTTTTCTCCCGTTTAGGTGATTTATGGGCATTACTGCAGACACAACATACACCAGAGCTGCTTTTTCCAGGTTTTGCATTGCAGAAAATAGGATCATAATTTAGCACTCTGTAGCGTATAAAAGCAGTAAGGTGCACAGAGAGGAAAGTCTCATAGATCCTTTCTATAGTAGGATACTATACTATATATAATAGTATATATAGTATAGTATCCTACTCTCTCTCTCTCTCTCTATATATATATACACTATGCTATACTAGCAACTCCCAGTATAACGATCTATGTAGAGAGCTATTCCGTAGTGACAACAATAGATTTGAATAGGAATAGGTATTAGCCAGCACAAAAGACTTATAAATGTTAATTTTGATTACATTAAAAATATTTAAGAAAAATAAGATTTTTTTCCCCTCTTTTTTTTTTTTTTTTTTTTTTTCCTTCTCTCCTTTGTTTCCCCTGCATAAGCAAAATCCTAGTCCAGGCATGTCCTCTATCTGACTTTGAGATCTTTTCTGGAATACCTGTTCACAGCAGTGTGTTAGCAGTGTCGCCTAGTCATAGCTAACTGGTTTTTAACACCAGCCATTGTATTAAGCATGCTTGTTATGGCAGATATTTACAATTTTATGTAGAGTTCCTTTTAAAAAATGAAATGCTTCTATGTGTAATTTCTTCTTCAGTCATACATCCAAGATAGCTTCTTGGAGGTAAATAAAAATTAGAAATACAAATGTGTGGTATTTGTTAAGGAATGTAAATTTGGAGTGTTTAATCGTTTAGATTGTATTTTGTAAGTTTGTTCATTTTTTGGGGATGTGTTATAGACATCAGACATATGGAACAAAACAAACTTATGGTCAAATAGTACAGTACACACAATCTGTAGCTTGTGAACTTACAGGAGCTTATTTGGAAGAGCTTGCAACTGTGCTGAGCAGTTCTTCACAGCTCCCACTTAAAATAAACACACTTTTTGAAGCCCAGAAGTAGGAGCAAATGACAGTCATTCAGCATATGCACAAATAATTCTTAACGTCAAGTCCTGTTTAAAATCTTGCTAAAGTTTATTGACTTGAGATTCAAGATGCTTTTGAAAACCATTAAAAAATTACTTCTTTTTCGGTTATATGGATGCTGATGAGGACTCAACCCCAACCTCCACTAGACTACTGCTGTCAGAATATTGCTGCTGGTAAAATACAATTGATGTAATCTCTAGATTTCCACTACTTATTTATGTTTCTCCAATAAAGTATAAGTTCCAATTAGAAGTCTCATTTTATAAGAAATAAGAAGACTGTCCTGGATTCTCTTTCTCTCTTTGGTTAATTTTATTCAAGAAAACTAATGGTACTTTTTGAATGACCTAGTAATGCATTTAGTGACAAAACCTCATTTTTGCTGTATTTTCTGAATGTTTTGTGTTGTTTCGTAGGTTACACTGGTGAGCTGTGCCAGTCAGAGATTGATCATTGCATCCAGCAGCCATGCCAAAACGGAGGTACCTGTTCATCCAGCATCCATGGTTTCACTTGTCAGTGCCCAGAAGGTAAACAGCAAAAACCTATCTAGTACCTCAGACAAACAGGTGTTTTGCAGGGAGTACTTAGTCTAAATTTTCAGTTATATTATAAAATTTATATTCTAATTTATATATATATATGTATTTATTTGAATATTTTTAAAGTTGTGCCTTAGGCCATAATTGTAAGCAGGAAAAAACCTTCAGATGAGAAATCCTTGTATAAGCAGCAATAGTATATGAAGTGTGGTGGGAGCTTAGAGTTTCAGTGCATATGTGAAGCAGAAATGTTCTTATTCTCTGGCACCCCTACAGTAGAAATCAGGCTCCAGCACTGTGAGAAAGGTGAATCTGAAGAGGCTTAGAGTGTGATCTGATTTTCGTGTTGCCCAGTAAATGTGTGAGAAAAAGATGTCTCCCTTGTAGTATTAGCATATTTCTGCATATGGGTCAGTTGGTTAATATGTGTGTAAGAGTAATAATTCAAAAAGTAAAGGGATCATTTCAATCCCTTGAAGTTTTTTAATTCATTCTCCTTTCTACTTGGCCTTATTCCTTTCTCTACATGAAAGCCTTCCAGTGACTCTCACTGGTGAGCACTGTACATGTAAGGATGTAAAATGAGGACACCACGATGCTGAAGTGTATGCTTTCATAACAATTTGCTGACTGGAATGGCAGATGCCTAAATTGCTCATAAAAAAATTAACAGGAGTGAAAGCTCTCAATTATGAAGCATTCTATTAGCTATTTATAATGAAGATTAAAACCTTGAACTAATTATATTTCAGTTCTTACTTGATCTGTGGGTGTTGGTTTTATTCTGCCAGCACCTTACGCTTGCTCTAATGGCACAAGCCTTTGATAACTGCTCTGATAATATATACTCGCTTAATAATGAAGATTATTTGTGGTTTCTTTAGTCTGATTCCTGGCTTTTCTAGACTGTTAGGCTTTAATGAGTGACCCATTTAACAGCTGTGTTGAAACAGAGGCACTGACATTTTGACAGCAGTGCATATCTGCATTTAGAGGAATTTTGAAAATTGTTAGCTTTATAACTAGTAGCAAAATTCAGTGAGAAAATTATTAGATGTTAGACTCAGTCTTGCGTTTTTTCTTAGGGAATCTGTTCAAGGATCTTCAAGGATGTTTTGCAGGAAATGATCTTTCCAGTAACAAATACTTGGAAAAAGAGCTGCTGGGATTTTTGGTTGGTTTAGTACTGCCATATTTTTTTCTTCATTGATCATTCCTGATGACCTACTAATGAATATGCTGACCATCTCTCAACTTCTCTCCTACCGCCATTTGAGACCATGGCCATGGGACAGGGCTACTGGTGGGCTGAGGTCCCTAGATGGCCACATCACCCATCCTCTGCTGTGGGCACTTAGTGGTGAGGTGGCTGGGGTACGGTGCTTGTACCGTAGCTCTGCAGTGCCCTGCTAAATGGCATTTGTGCCTTGGTTGCTGTGCAGGGCTGTGGCTGCTGTCCTGCTCGGGGAGCTCATGCCAGCAGCAATTAGCCTGTGAGGGGGAGCGGGCTGGCTGCCAGCTCCGCCTGGCCCGCAGGCCTGGCACAGCCACGGGCAGCCACGCTGCTCTTGCAAGTGCACCAGCTGGCTGCGCCGAGGGCCCTGTGCTGGACGGGAGACCCGGAGCGCAGGAGAGGAAAACCTTCCCTTCATCTCCTTCCAGAGCTGCTCTCCCCAGAGGGAGTGACGCGGAGGTTACCTCATGCTCTGCTGCTGGCTGTGTAGCACCCTTATCGACAGCAGCATTTCTGGTGCAGGAGAACCACGTTACTCGCTTTTGTCTTTTCTCAGTTTTACTCGTGTTGGTTATGCCACTTGGACCTACCGTCTTGTTGCCTGCTTTGTCTCTTGAATATTTATCTTCTTTTTATTTTTGCCACTGATCCATATTTGTGTTTGGTAAGTTCCAAGTTGTTTCTGTTGCGTGCGCTGCTTTAGGCTTTTTTTTGGCACTGTGTTGTACTATCTTAGTATTTAGGTTGTATGCTTTGCTCTTTTTCCTTCTGGGCACATTGGTACCATTTTCTCAGTATTCCGGTATTTTTGTTTGGTAGCACTTCTGTTCTTCTTGTGTTGTAAACCTGTGCTTTTCTTCTGCTTGGAGCTGAGGTTTTCTATGGTTTCTGGACTTTCCTTAAAGATACAATGTGCTTTTTGACCCTTCCAGTGGGGGGAAGAAAAAAATAAAAAAGGCAATTAGCAACTTCAGGAATTACCTCTCTGCATATAGACTTTGCTGATAGGCAGACTGTAGAAGAATGGCTGCAGAGGCATGGCCTTAGAATCTCTGAAGATCTGCACAATCCAGGCCTGGTATTAGAACAGGCCTGCAATCAGAATCGTGCTGAAGTTGCTGTGCTGAAGATAACGAGAAAGGTAGCCTTGAGCTATTCTTGAATCCTGAGACTGAGTAATTATGTTGTGCCAACAGGCCGTGGCTGTAACAAGATACAGCTGCTGGGAAAGCAGGTGCAGGGCCAAGAAAGATAGGGAGCGGTATGGGAAAATAGGGAGTAACAAACTACAAGGCTGAAGCACAGCAACACAATTAGCTACATGGATAGAATGCTTATTTTAGTCATGATAATTAGGGGTGTGAGAACCGCGCGCGTTTAGAGTCTACTAACCAATTATATTTCTGCTTTACGAATATGCATGTGTATCGGTTCTATATAAGTAGTGTTAGAAACTAATAAAGTTGAGCAAGATGCATAACTCATATTGAGTGTCTTCTTGACTCCGGCAAACCCTTCTTCCAACAGCAGACATGCTTGTTGGTTCACCTGTCTGAAACCTTCCATGCAGAATTATCAGTTCTAGTCTCCCAGTATAATTTCCGTGTTTCTATAGAGCAAGGACAGAATTGGGGGAAGAGCTATTACTTTGATTGCTTTGTATGTCTAACATGCTCACATGGTAAAAATGTGTTCAAAAAGCACTGGGGCAGCACAAGAAAAAAATATTTACTGAAGTACATTTACAGTACCTGTTAGAATCAGTTGTTGTACCTTGACCTGTAGTATTTCCAATGCAGAAAAAGCCTTTGGAGGGGAGAGAATGTTTCAGGAATCACTTTCTGGACTGCCCAGGGTTATTTCCCTTAGAAAGAGTCATCTTGTAATGTCCCATGTCTGATTCTCAGTTCCTTAAACATGACAAAATCATTCTTAGGTTTGCAGGAACAAATGCCATCTTGTGTGCATGCTCTTCTTAGGCAAGCCAGCGACAACTCAGCAGCAGCCCCACAGGTTCTCCCTGGCTCCCTAATACCTACTGTTGTTTCAAAGCGTGCACACTTTGTAGCTGTGCCTCCTACTGGTGTCCTCACCATAAAGGTGCAGGAGTTGGTGCAGAAGTGTCACAATCTGCCTGCAAGGGCCAGTACTATTGCTCTGGAGTAGCCTAAATGGGCATAGTGGGCAATGAAGTGTTGCTTTTCTGTCTTGTTCTGGAAGATCTACTAATGCCAGTGAGCTCAGGCATTCAGGTGTTTTGTGGAGGGAAAGAAAGGGTTGATTTAACAAAATATATTGTCTAAATTTACCGATGACTGCCTTTCCCATGATTCTTCTTTCTTCTATTATCCTCTCATAGAGGCATATTTTGAGAGCTTTTGTTTGGGTTTTGAAGAGATGTGGTTATTCTTGTAATTACAACAAAGGATACTTAATTGAAAATTGCAGATGCAATAACTTGCAGATTTGATATTTTTAGCATGTCCTCAAATTTTCCATTAACACCTCCTCCCCCGCCCCAAACCCCTATTTTTCTAAATTGAGGTCTCTTGCTCTCCTGCTACTCTTCTGATGTGCTTAATAGTAATTTCTTGCTGAGAAGATGCCTGCCCTTCTGTAGTGCTAGTTCAGCACAGTGGTGGAAAGGTGGCCAAGGAGCTTATATATGTGTAAAACCTAAAAGAGTGGAGATAAAATGTGGCTAGGCAGAAAGGGATGAGAGAAGATGGAAAGTATCACAAAGGGAAAAGAAAAAAATGGCAGAAAAAGAAATGAGATGGAAACGAGGAATGATCTCAAGATTGTGTATTTCTTTTACAAATGGGATCTGTGGTTCATGAAAGAAGCATGTGATGGTGTACAGAAGTTGAGATCTGCGACATTGAAAAAGCAGTCTAGATCAGATATAACCATTTCATGATTATTCTTTAGACAGTTTTACAATCTTAAGAGTCCTTTAGTAAAGAAAATTTCTTTATGCTTGCAAATTCTATTTTCTGTGTGATGCATTGTAGACTTTAATGTCCAAAATATGTCAGAAAATAAACTGCTATCTTAAAATGTTGAGTCACCTGTACTGAAGAGAAAATTGGATTTTATACTTAAATTTATAGTGAAGAAGCTTAAGAAATACTAAGGACTGAGGAATTTGTTCAAAATTTTGACCTTTTATTATTATGAAAAGGACATTTGGGATGTACTTACAATGGGGTGGGGATCGTGGATCATCATCCTTGAAGTTTTATGATAAGAAATATTTAGCAAGTATTACCTTCAAATGATCATGCAAAGAAATTTCTAGAAATTCTAAAAACTTACAGTTAGTAAACATTTGTCAACCTTAACATGGATATTTGAAATCAATATTCAGAATGATTCCATAAATACCCATGTCGCTCTTAAATATCTCCTCTGATTTTCTTCCATTTATTGTAATGTAAAAAATACTACTGTATTGACAGTAATATTAATTCATTTTATTCGAGTTGATTGGGGTACTGTCCATCAATTTGTAAGTTTTGTTACTTCATTTTCTGTAAGTCACTGAGAAGTTATGTGAATTCCCAGAGCACCCTGAAGTGGAATTCATCATACAAATAATGATCAGAAACATAAAAAAAGCTGGTTGGAATAAGCAAATAAAGTTACAGTAAATGTTTCAGCAATGGAAAAGCTAGTTAACCTTATTTATGTAGTTATTAAATTCATTGAAATCTTTCGTAGAGGTTAAAAAAAAAAAAAAGTGTATGAAATTGCCTGATCATATGGTAAGGAAATGCAAGTCTCACTAATTTGTTCCTTACATGTGCACATTTTCTAAAGTTGATGGAATGAAAGACTGCGCTTGTGTATATATTTTTTTAATGTGTTTCAAACATTTGAAGAGCCTTTGTTAATTTTGCTCATAAGACAATATTAAAATAATTCTGTAGTGGAATATGGTTTTGAACAAAGCCAGACAATATTGAGCAAAGTTGTTATTATGATTACAGAGCAGTTATAATAACAAAGAAATGAACTTCTGTTGCAAAATGTTTCTAAAGTTCTGTTACGTGCATTTTTAATGTCCTGATTATATGTACAGATGAACTGCATTTAGTGTTTTAGGAAAACATTAATGTTTGAGAAAAATAGCAAGCATTCAGCTGGCCAACCACATGAAGCTAGCTTGGATTCTCGGGATTTTGCTACTTTCTTTCTGCGGAGGTCAGTCACAGCTCTGACAGAAGAAATCTTTTCATTCAGATTAATACATTTTTGAAAAACAGTCATCAGCAATAATGGAAAAAATAATGGTAAAGGAGACAGAGATATAACAATGCTATGATTAGGAATTGAACATACAGATTACTTGAAATTCACGTTTGAGGACTGATTTTATTTTACTATCGACTGTTTGATTTGTCTAGCTGCAGGTAACTACAGCTAGGCAACACACTGAGCAAAAGTGCCCTGAAATACCTGAAGGTATTTCTGGAAATACTGGAAAGCAGAAAATTTATGAATGCTCTTATTGTGGTTTCTGTAGTTTAAAAAATAGTTTGACAGCTATATAAGGTGTTAAGTTGTGATTGGTGTGTGTTGTTTTGCAATAGCAGCTAGAAAATGCACATTGTCACCGTGAATTTTAATTGCCTGGGAAAACAGAAGTTATTTGCTGCATTAAGAATAGTTTAAGTTTCAAGGTCTTACCTTTTTCTGGGCTTCATTGTCCATGTAAAAGCCTTTTTCTATAGCATATCTTGTAGATGTGATTCTAACTTCTTTAAGTTTAAATACAATAAACCTGTTATCTTGATTCCAGGAAACTAGGTCACGCAGCTGTTGCGTATGGAAGATTACTCAAGGTTACTGGTGATTGGAGAATGCAGAATTCTTCATATTACCATAACAGAGTTTAATTTACCTGAAGAACATTTTGCTCTTAATTAAAATTTTTTATGGCTGTTTAGTTTCTGGTACTTTCTGCTATTCTAATGTTTTTACCTGGCATCCTCCCAAATTGCTCTTGTTTTTAATAGACTTCTCCTTAATGCTTTAACAGGTTTAGCCTCTGTTCATCTTTATCCATAAGGACTTAGCTTGGGTGAATTTCAATCCAAATCTTAAAACTACATTTTAATGACTTCTTGTTTCCTTATGATGGAGCGTCTTTTTTCCTTTTACAGAATTCTGGTGAAACACCATTGGACTTCTTGTATTTCCTCACAAAACAATTTCATATAGAAAAAAATAATAAGTTGCCAGTATTTCTTTCAATATTTATCCCTGTATTTAAAATTTAAAGGTTGTGTAGTCACAAGTCCTGGCAATTCACAGACTTAATTTTTCACATTTATGTAATTCTTGGAATAAAACATCACATTCAGGAAAGTCGGTTCTTCTGCAGACTGTATAAAAAAGCAATTGTACGGTATCTTCAGAAAATGTTTCATTTCCTTGACTTGTACATGGCTCTCTTGCTTTCAATAGCCAAGTAATTAAAATCCCACCATGATGAGAAATCTGGCTTTTATCCAGAGCTTTTCTATCTCTGAAACCATTTTCTGATCTAATTTCTATCACTGCCCTGGAGGTCTGTAGCAATATATAAAGGATATCACTTGGCTTAATACTGGTATTCTTCTTGACAACTAGCCGAATAGTCTGATGTGTGTAAGCACAAATATTGTGTTGTGTTCTCTATACAGTATGAATCTTTTGTAATATTGCCTTTCCCCTTTACCCTCTGTGTTATTCCTTTGGTAAATTTTGCATTCAGATCTTTCAACTCACCTATAATCTTTACATTTCAGTCATGTCCCTGTTACACCAATAACGACCTAGATGCAGAGTTGGGTTTATGCTAGCTGGCTGAAGAACAATTCCGGGAATATTTATCTACAGATAACTAACCCTGATTATTATTTTTTCCCCCAAATTTGATTCTGTTTGCAATCAATACACCTCTGAAATTGATTTTTAAATTTGATTTGCATTATTTACTTTCAACAATTTTATTGATATTGTTTTAAATGTACATTCAGAAATGCCAAAATAATAGATCTTCAATTCAGACGTGTAACTACTCCTGTTTTGAGTAGTTTCAGATATTTAACTTATACATAAGATTTGAACTTCCAAAATCAACTAAACACATTTCACAGTGCAGTCAAAGATAGCACAAGGGCAACATGTTTTAATGTATTTTAAACCTGCATATGTTCTTGAAGTGCTTTGTCACTTGAAACATTAGCCATCTGCCAGTAAGCTTCTCTTTGTAGGGAAGATTATTGCAAAGGTTGTAGTAAAGCAGCATTAGTGTCATTGTGTGACCTCAGATCTCTTTGATCCTTTTTAATCTGGTTTCAGAGTTACTGTAGCAATTTCACCAGATTCATTGGCTGATCTCCTCCTGGTGATAGTTAAAAGTCCTTCCTGATTCTTATAAATCTGCTTGTTTTTTTATGGTAACAGTACAGGCTTTTTTAATTTGTCAGAAAACCATTGCTGCAGTTTGATTCTTGATTTTAGGGTTTCCATTCTTTTCGGTTTCAGATAGTTCTGCAGCTGCCGTCTGCAGGAGGGACCCCTAATACAGGATTCCAAAGCATCTGTTTTTAAGCTCTCCCTCTTGAACATGGGTGTACAGGCCATCCTGATACAGCCCATGAAGCGATCTGAGCCATAGGACAGCAAAAGGGAGAGTTCTTTGCCTGTGCCCTGCCAGACCTGCCTTTCTTTCCTAGTCTGTTGCTGAGTTACTTATGACAAAACTGTTAAACGTTTAATCTGTAAGTTGTTTCTTTATTATTATTTTTACTATTTTTTCAAAATTGGATTATTTTTTCTTTGCTTTTCATTCCATAGCTGTGACGAAACATTTATGAACATATGAAGGAAACGTGGCTTTTTAAGTCACTTGTCCAGGACCTAATATTTTGAAGATGCTCCTAAAATCCGGCTGCCAACAGTGGCCAAGAATATCTTAGTTTTGTCTGGAACTCACAGGGTGGTTGTGGCCTTTCTATCTTTTTCTTAGTTACAATAATCTAAGTTTTGTTAATTCTCTGAGTAGATATGTGTAGTACACTCGCTGTGGGTTACTCAGCTTTCTTGAAAGTCCATTTCCCTCTCTTTCTGATGCAGTTCACTGAGCTTTTGTGGATCTATAAAACATGGAGTGTGTCTCCTTAAGGAATTCCTCAGGATATTTAAAATTAATTGCTGGTCTCCCTTTTTTTTGGTGTTTACTGGAAATTTGAATGTCTTCAGGCTGATTATCTCAGCCCTCGCTTCCTCTTCAAGTCTTGGAGCTCAGTCAAGTTGACAGACTATGCTCAGTGCACTAGATCTTTCTGCCCCAGGTTTTCAACAAATCTAATCAATGAAGAACAAACTATAGAATTTAAGCCTTTTAGTAAATGTTTGGTTGTTGTTTTTTGGTTGGTTTTTTTTTGTTATGCTTTAAAATGGAGTTTAATCTATTTCTTATGCACTTGTTTTCAGAAATGCCAGCTTGCTTCCCATGGTTACAGTGCGAGAGCTACAGTTGAAGAAAGTTACAGTTTAGCTCCCCAAATGTGAATCGTGAATAATTAGAAAAGAAAATAAAAATGCCCAGAAAGTAACACATCTGTCAAAATTAACTAGAAACTATTTGCTGATGAATTGTACCTTGCTTGAAATGTAGAATGACATTGTTTAAAACAAAAATATTTACTGAGTCAGTAAAAGATAATGAGATGCTGTAAAGTATGCATAGAATATGGTATTTGGTCTCACTTTTGGTATTCATCACAAGCTTTACACAATACAGGGGCTCAGTTCTAATACATCAACTGCTTTTAATCCAGCAGTGAGGCTATAGAAGTAAGGCCAAAAATTTGTTTAATTCCATCAGGGATAAGGTTTCAATATTGAGTGTTAATCCAAAGTGTCACCTGTCATTGTTTTGTTTTCATGCTCTGAGTCATGGCAGGCTGCTATACAACAAGAGACATCTCTTCCATCTTCATCCTTTCTCTCACCATTGGGTACATTTTGTGGTTGGCTTTTTTGGTTTTATGTTTGTTTGTTTTCTTAATTTGCTTTTCTGTCTTTTTGATTAAATATTTTTCAAATCCTAGCATGTTTTTTCATGCATTTAGTTGTTTTCCTTGGTGTTTGAAATGTTGCTACAGTCACCTGAGTAGCAGTGGCAATGCGGTCTGTTTTTCGTCTTTTAGACTGGCACAACTGAAATAGTTTACACTTTTTGTTAGAGTAGGATGGTAAAGCTAGTTTGCTGGGTCCTGAGTAGAGGCTGGCTTGATTTGCTTCTAATTTCTGAGTCCCAGTGATTAGTCTGTTGTAGTGTTAAGAGCTGTTCTACAAAGTAGGATATTCCAGAGAACTTTAAGCCTGAAAAGTGATGGTCTGTACAGACAGACCAAATATTCAGTAAAAAAATATTAGAATTGAATGGAAAAGACAGTTTTCTCTTTTCTTCTGGAAGGGTGGTAGAATTTGAATATACTTTCCTGACTTGCTTTTGGGTACCAACCATCTGTCATGTTGCTATGTATGCAATGTATGTGTATTGTATACTGCAATTTTTTCAAATATTTTCTACATCTGATTAAAAAAACTCCCTTGCAAGAAGATCCTTTTCTTTATACCTAATTTTTACATGCTGTTGTTTCAATAAATCATTGTGTCTCCTGCTAAGGAGAAGTATGCTTTTGTAAAAGATATTCTCTTAAAATATTGAAGCTATTGAAGTTCAAGTAAACTCATGTGCTGCTTCAGAGGTTGTTATTCTTACCATACACATTAACAGTAATGAAAAAAAGGTCAGTTTGGGCTTTTCTTTTTTTTTCCAGGTTAGTCTGTTCCTGATCTTTAGAAAATCTCTTCTACTTCTCTAGTCAGATGCACTCTGGAAAGTGGATAAACACTGTTAGTTTGAACAAACATTTTTGCAGTTCACTGCCTTAATCATATCATAGTATGGTTCTACCTGAAACATCTTTTATCATACCATGTTTAATGGGTAAAAATAGAGTTTAATATATATAGGAAATCTGTATTTTAATATTTTTTTCTAGAATTAAAAAAATCTGCATATAGGTATATCAATGGCTTTTAACTTGCTTTAGTTATTAAAATTGTATGTATAGAAGAATGCTTACTTATCAAAACCATTTATTTCTTTTAGGGTTTTTAGGAACCTCGTGTGAAGACAAAATAGACCCTTGTGTGTCATCTCCCTGCCAGAACAATGGAACCTGTTACGCGGACAGACTTGCCTTCTCCTGCAGTTGTAGTCCTGGATTTACAGGACCTACATGTGCTCAGCTGATTGACTTCTGTGCTCTGAATCCTTGTGCACATGGCATTTGTCGCAGTGTTGGAACCAGCTACAGATGCCTCTGTATCCCTGGTTTGTACCAAACACTTAGATGTTTTGTAAATATTCTAATATTTTATATGTAGATTCCATATATAGTTTAAAATTAATTCAATTTTTTTTCTTTTCAGTGAATAATACACATTGAGCAGATGTTCTGTCTGTTTAGAAATAAAGATAGGAATCTACACATTCTATTTGGAAAATCAAAAATTGCAGAGTGAGCACTGAAAATACCCATTGAGATCCACATGGCTTTGTTGATATTTACAGCTGTATTATAAAACCATAGCCTGCAGGATAAATCTTTTTAAGGCGAGGTATCAGTGTCATTGGAATTACAAAATTTGGTAGAGAGAATGGGAAATGTGGTGCTAATCATTGAGGAAGGAGTAGAAACAAAGTAGCTGAACAAAGAAAGGTAGAGAAGGAAAAAAATAATTGGTTACCCTGAAGGGTTGAGTTCTGCCATTCCTGGTTGCATAAATTAACTCTCTTAAGCAGTGTCACTGGAACTTCTGAGGTGAGTATAGCTAGTAGACTCAGCTGGTAAGTGACAATAGAGCTGAACAGTGCATAGTATCTGGGTTGCATTTTGCTTAGCTCTAGATTTTTTTCTTCATTGTATTAATGTAACTGAATATTGGGGTGCTTACAACTCCCTTTATGCATTTAGCAATGATAATTAATAGCTGAAGTAGCAGTTAGAATGAATGATACCATGTGCTGCACATCCACTACTGCTTAAGCACTTATGGAGTGAAAGCCAATAATCTTTGTTTTCATTTGAATCATTTTGCCACTTTTTTTTTTTTAAAAAAAGGTATATTCTTATAAACCTGTAAACTTGAAAACTGCAGAATCTAAGGGAAAAAGAAATCATCAGTGTTCAAGGGATTAACTAAGGAGTGATATTACGTAGTTAGTAGCTCTACATATACATAACGCTATGACATGTGTGTTGTTCTACAAGGTTCTTTTCAGAGAAATACCTTCTCTGTGCTGCTTTGCCTTGCCTTGTCGAAAACCGGTCACAATTCTCCAGCTCTTTTTCCTTCCTTCTCAGTTAGCAGGATGTGCAGGTATGCTACCAATTGCAAAGGTTTTGCCTGAAGTACGCGAGTAGTCCTGTAGGTGGCAAGTCTGAACATTATTACATGCCACATCCATCCAGATTTTTCTTTTTATTCTGTGTGTCGAAAGAAGTCAGCTTCTTTTATTCCAAAAAGAAGTTTCTCCCAAGAAAGAAGCCTAGAACACCTCACATTAGGATAGTGAGGCTTAGGACAAAAAGAAAGTAAAATAACTCTTTAATTTGACTTCCATGTATTATTGGCATTTTGAGGAAGATAGATGTCACTGCTTTCCGCTGCTTCTGGCTTTAAAGCAAGGTGAAATGTAGAGAACTCTATTTTCCTTGAAAGGAATGAGTTTTATCTAAGATTCCGTAGCCCATAAAACTGGTAGCTCATCTGAAGAAAGGTCCCTGAAGACACAAGATTTAGCAGATGATGTCTTTGTCTTGGATGTTATATTGAGTGCACACTTCAAAGTGTTGCCTTCAGTGATGCATGCGATCTTCAAGGAAATTTCCAAATGTTGAGACTAAAGTTTGAAACTGCTTAAGGATGAAAGGAGTAGGAATTATGGATTGATTTTTGAAAATAAGCCATCCATCACTCATCAAATCAATAAATGTGGGAAGAACAGGTTTCAGTGTTATGAATACTTCCTCATAAGGCTTTGTGTTGTGCAGCAATATTTTCATTCAGGTATGCTATCCTGAGAGGGAAGCCAACACATGGTTGTGGTGTTTCACAATTTTTTTGCTAGTATTTTTTTTTTTTCTTGCAGTATGTTTTGATTTTTGGAATGAAAATGCTTTTTTGTAACAGGTTAGACAACTGGCTATATAGTACTTAGTACAGTTACATATTACATATGTAATACAATTATCCTGATCCAGAGCATGCTGTAACAGTGGTCTGTTTTGACTAAGTTTTGTAAAGCCTGTTGAAAAAAGGAAATTTTTGGGATTCAGTTCATTGAGCAGTCCTGGCATTTCTAGATTGTCTAGTTTTCTTACATTTATTCTGATATGTCTGAATTTAACAGGTATGGAAAACACTAGCCTTCTGTGTATTTTGTGTTGAGCTGCTTCTCCACCAGAATGGATTGGTTTTATTTGTGGATATGGGGAGTTTGTAATAAAACCTACTAATGCAGCATTTTTAGAAAGTCTCAGAATTAATCACTGCTATTTAGAGACATTGAAAGAACCATAAGTTGGTTTTAGAGAGGTACTTATAAGAACAGAAGCTAGTGGAAATCTATAGTTTGGATTTGACAGATTTATAATTAAATTACATAATACTTTTTATAAAGGAGAAAAATCTTAAAGTGAAATGCAGACAATACCATAGCAATGTTATCTCATAATTCATTCATAATGTTGTCCAGCAGGTGTATATATACCTACAGGATTATAAGTATCTCATGTAAGAGCTTTAGCTGTTGAGACATATTAACTTATTCAACAATAACCAAACAAACATACCAGCAAAAAGCCTCCATTTTATGGACAGTTTTTCAGGAAGCATCCTCAATTCTTCTGCTTGCAACTTTTCAGAAACCAAAGGGTAGGTAGATTTTTGTGGCAAGATAGGTCCAGATGTTTTAAGTGACCTCAAATGTTTTCCACTCAGATGTTTCCTTGAACGGTGAGGGCAGTTTTCATCTGAACAGAATAACAACATTATGTAATGCAGAAGAGTATTCCTAACATGTGGTTTGTTTTATATATATTTCAGGAGGTGAAGATGGTAATTCTTTCATTGCAAATTTTCCGTCTTCCTTTTTGAAGTGTTTAATTGCTTTGCTGTTCATTTGCATAATAGAGGAAACCTTAGAGAAAAGGATTGGGTATTGAGATGAAGAGCAACAGGCCTAATCATATTTAAATAAAGCTGGCATATCCTGTCCTATCAAGAGCAAAAAATAGAATTCATATCGGTTGATAATTAGTTCCATGTCTGACAAAATATCTTTTTGATTGCAGGTAGTTGAAATTGCCAGGTGCTGTTTTCCTAAATTCATTTCTGGAACTGAGAATTCAATAATTTAATATTTATCCCTTCATTTGGGATATTCTTCTCCCCACCCAGTCCCCAGAAGGACTAAATAGTAAAGGGAGTGCAGTGTGGAAAAAAAGGTTTGACATTTATAAAAAAAATCTGGAAAGACTTGAAAAAGAAGTGCTCAACAGGTAGGACTAGGAAAGTTAGTTGGTGGCATCAACCTGTTCCCTGACTGGCCAGCAAGTATTTTGTTAACTTCTTTGGAGCTGTAACAAAAACCTGCTGCTTTTCTGGCTACTGAATGGTACCAGCAGTTAGAGTCCAGTCAAGAGAAATCTCTACAGAAGGTGGAGAAACTATTGAGATAAGGAGCTGCCTGCGTCTGGACAACACGTGATCAAAATGTATCAATGTGTTTTGACCTGTAAGTGGTTTTTAATATATGACTGAAACCACAGCTGCCTGAAAAACACAGAGATTGATGAAGGGCATTTTTAAGATTATCAGTACTGCGTATGCTCTGGGATGTTCTGAAAAGAATTGTCAGGATTCAAATGCTTTGAATTGTAGAAATCAGAACACAAGAAGAGATAGCCTACCTTTGTATATGTGATGGGCAGGTAAATCAACAGAAGCCTGAATTTCCCAATTAGTCTAAAAAAAAATTTCTTCCCAACTCCGTTATAAAAAGGGATCCAATTTCTGCACTGTAGTATTGGGAGCTGTCCAGCATGAGTGGCCTTCCCCGAGACATCCATGGTAGGAAAAACTAGGCATTTCTTTTTCCAAGTAAACCAAGGAAGTTTTAATCTTTTTCAGCATGTTCTTTGCCTGTGGTTCAAACAACAAAAATCTAGTTAAATATTCTTGGAGAAATAAAAGCTCTTTTTCTGAAATTTGTCACCTAAACCTAATTAATACTTGTTGGTTAGGTTTGTTCAAATTCATTCAGTGTCTCTCAGGACTCAAAAGTAGTCTCAGACCTCTTATGTTATGGAAACTTCTTTTTATTTAAATAATATTTGTGCACGTAAAAGTTAGCCAGATGAGAAGCCGTGGAGGTTGCATCCAAAACCAAACATGGCACTTCTTCAGTTAAACCTGTTGTGTTGCTCCATGTGTGAAATTTAATGGGATATTTAAAAAAAGTAATTTATTTTTTGACTTCTGTAAACTTCACTTTTTGAAATGACAATTTGTTTTGGAAGGAATTCCCTCTACAAATAGCATTACTTGCTTCATATAGAGATGGAACTAAAGGCCAAATTGTGTGAGTTTGTCATTCATCTGTCAATAATTTAAAAACTTGGATAACTTATTTCAAAAGACCATTAAAGAACTGCACCTAAGTGGTAGCAAGATAGGAGTAGTACGAATCATTGATTTCCTTCTTTTGTGCTCTTTGATTATTATGAACATACCATCATGGTTTTTTTTTTTCCAGTTCTTTTAAGTCATAGCAGCAGAATTTGAACCAAGTATCTTCAGAGGTTTTTCCCATCAATTAAACGGATAGTAGAGAAATGGGAGTCAACTTCTGCGTAGATCAGCATTCAGGAGGCATCATAACACAAACTTTGCCAGTGGTTTGTGTAATTATTACATGTAAGGCAGACGAGCAATTAAACTTGAGGATTCCTAGGTTGCAATTCCTAAACAAAAAAGCCCTGAAGTAATGACTATTGAGCATGGTCTAATAAATTTTTGGTATCTCTATCAAAAAGCAGTTTGATAGAGTGGATGGATTACATCTCTGGTGTACTAGAAAGCTGGATTCTATTTACAGTTTTGCCTGGAGAGATTTCAGTGGTTACATTACTTGTATGGTGGATGAATGAGATTTGTGTGCAGTTTAGTAGCATTATCAAGGGTTAATAATAAACATACTGAACTAAATAAAGATATTACCATACACTAGTAGAAAGAAATCTGTGTGTCTTGACCCCGAGGCTTTCTGGCTCTCAGCATTGGTGTGCCAGCTCCTAGACCTCTGACTTCATTGTACTAGTCGTCTTTCACTTTCAGACATGTCCCTGAATTCTTTTTTTTTTTTTCTTTTTTTTTTTTAAATATATTAATGGTAAGCCTATTAAATGACATTTCCGAACTCTTCTATATTGGTTGTACAATATATCTGAAACATACTGTTTTAAAATCTTTAGAACCTGCCACTTTGTGTGTCAACTCTAGGATGCCATGTTCTTATTTTTGGGGTATTTTACAGAGGATAACATTTCATATTACACAAGCAAAACGCTGCAGAGTTTTGCTTATATGTGTGACCTGAATGCACTGGTTTTTTATGCACCTTTATGCACCATTTCTACTAGCAGGCATAGTGTCAGCTGCATTTTCATCTGTGTTACTTCTGCCTCAAAAATTAAGCAAGAGAGGAATTTTAAACAGTTCAAATTAGCCCAAGGTCTGTGGAAGCCTCCTTTTTTGGCAGGCAGTCTGGTTTCCATGCTTTTTTTTGGCCAGTGTACAGATTTGAAAAATGATAAATGGTAGTTAATATATTTGCATATCTGCACAATTTTCAGAACACACACAGTCATTTACAACTATTTTTTTTAATGTGTGGGCTTTTATTGTGGGTGTTGTCATGGATAACCTACGTAATCTAATAGTTTGTATAGAAAAGCTAGTTTCTGTAAATTACCTTGGAAAGCAGTCTAATACTTTTGAATGTTCTTATTTCCAGAAGGGGGGGGGGAAATTTGTAAGTTACTTCCAACTTGAACGTACTTATTTTTCAAATGTCTGCTGAGAGGGCTGTGTGGAATTCACAAGCCTGTGCAACCATACCTACTTTGCATTATGTGTGTGATTTTTCAATAACACATGAAAAATTTACCTTTAAATCTTTAGTTATATGCTTACACACCTCAATTACTGATACTTATCACCTGGCCCTTTACAGGTAACAAAGAAATACCCAGTGTTTGGACATTAGATTCATAGCCTGTGCCATGTGCTTGCATGCTTACCCCATGTTAAAGAACTAATCCTGATAAAAATTCTTATGCTTGTTCGTTGGATTGCTTGTCTAGAGCCTGGTTTGTGAAACCCGAGGGACTTCATTGTGTGTGTTCATAGAAAGTTTATCTAGTCCCTGAATCCCAAAGCAGTTTCTTCTTCCTCTTAAACCTTTCCTCTTAAAACTTTTTTCTCTTTATATTCCATTATTTTAATAGAGCTGCTATTATCAATTTCAAAAGCAAATATTTAATATATTCTTTTCAATTTTGTCTGGCCTAATGTGAAGAAATCTATCTAGAAAATGAATAGCTTAATGTTGCAGCAAATTTCTGTATTTGGCTTTCTTAAAGAGAGGGGCATAGAGTTTGAAACTACAAAGCACATGTACAGACATTAACACTTCCCTTCTACTTTATAAATACATATGATAGCACATATAGAACATGTGGTGGAGGGGGAGGGGGAAAAAAAAAAGAGGGGTGTCAGAAAAAACTCTACAGGATCTGAATGGTACTTCAGGAGTATGACCATGGAGTATGTTTCCTCTGCACTTGGTTTTGTTGTTGGGTTTTTGTGATTTTTTTCGATCGTGGAGCTTGATGGATGGTTGTAGGAGTGCAGGTTTATTTCAGTGCCTTTGCAGAGGCAAGTGCCATGTTTGTAGTGTACAATAAACATCACAGCAGCAGCAATTTTTCTTTTGTATTTTCCCTTCCCACATTTAGGAACTGGGGCAGGAAATGCAAGCTCTGGCAAAAGTGACTTTAGGTTAATTCCAGTTCTAGACTGTCTGTGAGCCCTTTATTGCTTCTGTTTCCTCACCTTGTTTCCCACTTCTACATTAAGACAACCCTCCATGCAATCTGGCTACGGCTGGTAAGCATGCCTTCTGACCTTCCTGCCATCTGGAGCAGCTCTTCTCTCTTTCTCCTATTTAATTGTTATATGAGGTCAGGCATTAACTGAACACATTTATTTCCTGACTATATAACACACAGCTCTCTGTTAGTGAGCAGCCATACAGATGAACTGATGCTGTTCCCTGGAAAAATAGAGCGCTCTCGCGTTGTATCCCAATAGACCTTCCCATCAAGATGGGCTTTTGTCCTGATGCCTTGATTTGCTGAACTGTTAAGTGTGGGTAAGCCCAGGGCATCACTGTTGAGGAGCTAGTGTCTAAGAAAGCTTCAAAAGCTTTCAACTTTGTTCTTTCTTGATTTATAAAGGGACTGTAAGCTTCTCCCTCTCTCTCTTTTGTTAACCTGATAGTGAAGGTATTCTCAAAAGGTTGCACTGCTGTATCTTTTGCTCTGTCAACTGCTCTCAAAGGCTTTGACAAACCCCATGGCTTCTCACCAGCCTGTGTGACACAGATTGTGTGCTGCCTTTCACGTTTTCTCGCTTTGCAGTTTTTAACATAGCCTTGTGCAAAGACAGTACAGCTTGGCGTGTAGCTGTCTGAAAAGCATACCAGAGAGCATCAGGCAAATATCCTGACCTCTTCAAGGCAGCCTTCTTGTTGCTTACGAAGTAGAAAAAAAAGATTTAGGAATCCAGAGGATAGTGGCAACAGATCTGTTTCTGCCTTTGTAAAGACCAGTAGCTGAGGGACAATCATGTAGAGAAGATGTAATGAAGGGACATGTTTATTTTAGAGGGTTTTTTAGATTTTCTGTATATTCCCCAGTCTCCAAGGAGCACGCATCAGAATAGGACTGTTACTGGCAAGTTCTCATTGAGTTCATGCTGTTATTGAAAGCATACCCAATTTCTAGTGACCTGGGGGAAAAAAGCTTGGTAATATTAATTGCCCTTTTTGGAGCTGCAATGCCCAAAGTGTTGTTTTTTCTTGCTCAGGACACAGTGCTGTTCACGTAGGTATTGGTTCTTTCTTTCTGAATATGTCCACAGAAATGTTATACACCACAAAAGAGGCAAATAGCTGCATTTGGCATTGTGAACACAAAAGCAGCAGAACTGTAATGTTACTAGAAAGACAGGAAGCAACAATACTAGAATCTGTTATTCTGAAGTTATCTACTCAAACTTCTGTTTCCATCTAAATCCTTTAGCAAAAATATAGCAATTACTTATGTAGTCTTTTTGAAGATACAAATTATATGAATAGTAAATCCTTTAACAAAAATATAGCAATTATTTATGTAGTCTTTTTGAAGATATAAATTATATGAATAGTATAATAGATGTTTTATGTATCACCATAATTTAAAAGCAGTAATACAAAGAGAAAGGCTTGTTAAGCATGATATGGTGCCTCTGAGCTCCCTGAGGAGAACCGTGCCTTCCCCTGGGGTGCCTGGGCCTGAGGCAGCACTTTCTCCATCACAGCAGTCCCAGCAGAAGGGAGCTGCTGGCACCAGGGTGAGGACGAGGAGGGTGAAATCGTGTGTAGGAGAGATCTGCCCTCTCGTGGAGAGAGAAAACCTCTTTCCCTCACTGTGTGCAGTGCCTGACAGTGTGGGCAGCCTGGAAACTAAGGAGGTGATACTATAGTTCATGTTGATTTTGGAAACCAGACAACTATTGAGTCACAAAATTCCCTCTGTTCGCTTTGAAAGGTGAGAAGTGGAAAGCATTTTTTCTGAAAATATCTAATTACATCTGTGTTCAACACAGGGAATTCCCTTATGTTTTTCTTTTAGGTTTTCTGATTTTGGTGGTTCTTATGTTGGCTACAGATGTCGCTACATAAGGATATTTCCCTTCGTCATAAGCTAAACTTAATCATAGGCTACTAAGAGAATCCGTAACACTCACCATAATTAATTCTGTATTGCCTGGCTAACATCTTTGGAGAAAGTGTTTCTGAAATGTTTCTTAAGCTACTAGTCCAACTAACCCTTTCCTGTGAAAAGACAATTTTGTGCAGAATCAAATTTGTAATATAGACCTTCATCACAATGAAATTTCAAGAATATTGAGCAACGTTGACAAATAGAGGCAAGCTTTTGTTTAAAACAAAACAAAAAAAAAAATCCCAGCCTACATTGCTTTCAGTACCAGGCATATATTATAAAATAATGGCCCAACAGGAAAAAAGAGTGCACAGTAACTACTGTATAAAGAGTCTCTGGCATTACTCTGTGGACAACAGCATGGGCTAGAATTTCTATCCTCATCTTTTCATGGATGGGTAAAGAAGAGGTAGTGCTATGGTTTCATGAAGCCAAACCATTTACTAAAACATCTGAAGCACTAATTTGTGCTAATTATCCAGTCAATTGAGGTGATGTTAACTGCACATCTTTGGCTTGCTTGAGAGAGGTATGCTGTGTGGTGCCCCAGGTCAGATGCTAGCACTTGTAGTTAGCAGCACGAAGCTAACAGTTGGAGATGTAGAAAATATGAAAGTCTGGTCACTTGATTATTTGCTGTAATTTCCAGGAAGGGGGTAAACATTATGAAACATGCATGTTTGAGTAGAAATATTTGTACTATTTGTATTTGTACTTCCAAAAAGATAAGAACATATTCTGTTTAACCTATTAAATTCTGAACCTTCCCCTCAAGTTCATTGGGTAATTCCGAAGCAGTCCCTGTGCCCCCAAAGAGGGGGAGACAACTATTTAGAAAGAATTGAGCAAATTCCCTGGTGCTGTTTTTCACTGGTCAAACATACCAGCGGTTTTACAATTCTTCTGTGCTAATGCTCATCTATTGGGATGAAGCAAGAAGTGTTTATGTTGCGTTTAAATGCATTATTTGTACTTACTAAGCGTTATGACCAATCTATTTTCCTTCTTTTTTTTTTTGTTGCTGTATTAATTGCCTATAAATTTAGACTGAGAAAAAAAGAAAGAAAAAAGTAACAGGGAAGAAGTGAGAAAGCTTTTCATTAACAGAAGTATACCATGAGTCTATTGAAAAGGAATTAAATAAGGTTCTTACTCTCAAATAGCCTTCAAAATTACAAGGCTTATGATTCTTCATATTTAATACCAAGTAACCAATATTATTAGGCAAATATATTAGCGTTTCCTCAGTTGCATAATCCTAATGAATGTTGTTTCTTAATGTAAGTAGGTGCTACTTTGACCTGATACACTATGTCTACAAAGTCATTTCAACTACTGTTAAGACTAATGATTGTATGGCACATTAAATAATGAGAAAAGCATTTCTATTTCAAGTAGATTAACTCCTTATTTCTTACCTCATGATACAAATGACTCAGTGGCCATTAACAGATCTCGTAGCTTTTCTGTGCTCCTACTTTCTATATCTGCATAATCAGACCATAATATCTGCCTATGGCTTGGGAATACTGTAAAAAATCAAGTATCTTAATGCTTCTACAGTGTTTTGACATTGCACAGCATTAAAGTTAAAATACGTTATCATTATAACTACTGTTACACAATTATCAGCACTTTGATGAAAAGTGCTTTGATGCAAGGATCCAAGAAAGCTAGGAAATACGTTGATGTTGGTTTATTCTGTTTTATAATCAGAGTGCAGGTATTCACGTTGTTCCTAGTGGTCACCAGCCTTGGTGCGTACAGCCTGGCTGTGGCTTGTCGCAGGGGCAGTGCCTGGGGCTGGAGCTTCTCTCAGAACACCCTGCTTCCAGGATCATTTTTGTAATTTTCACCTGGGCAACAGATGTCCTTAAAATCAGTGTCTTAACAGGTATCTGTCTGCACAGTAGATTTCAATCAGCAAGCATCTTCCCACAGTCTATAGCTGCCTAATTGTTAATTTTTACTGAGAAGTGTTTCATAGGTTGTTTTATTTCTTCTTCATGTGATGTAGGTTACCATGGCCTTTACTGTGAAGAGGAATATAATGAATGTCTTTCTGCACCCTGCCAGAACGGAGCCACCTGCAGAGACCTTGTCAACAGCTATGAGTGTGTGTGCCTTGCAGAATATGAAGGTAGGAGGGGGTTTGCCTCCTGTTTTTTTAATTGTTCTATATATTTTTTATGGTAGGTTCTGTTATAGAGATACACAATATAATCCATGGAGTAGAAATAAATCCCACGTCTAAAATGAATGGAAACAAACTTCTATGTAGATCATGATCCTATAATCTTTATTCAAATGAGTAGTTCAGATTTAGCTGCTCTGTGAGGAATGCATGTCCTTGTCTGGGGACAAATGACTTATCTCTGTCTTTCTTAGGTGTACCTTTCTGCTGTTTTTAAGGTATGTTAGAAAGTGAGGAGGTTTTTGAAGAAAACATAACTGTTAAATAAAATTTTTCATCAGTTATAGTTAGAAGCCATAATGTGGAGGGCTTTCCAAAATATTTGTTTATTTTCTCCAGTGAAGTGAGTTAAAAACATACTAATAAAAGTTTAGTATTTGAAACAGATGAACACAAGGAGTAAAAATGAAAGTTTTATGTTGATTATTCATTTAGAAGATTGTAAAGCCCAGACATAGTAGTAGGTCAGTAACTACTTCCCCATGTGAACTGCAGCTATTCCTGGATATTTTTGAATGGAATTGGTCTGTGGCATTTCTTAAGTAATTTATAAAATAGAGGAGAAAAGTATGTGTTTTGCTGTACAAAATCTTTTATCTTGCAGTGGATTTCAGCTTTACAGAATAGCACATATAAGCTGTCTGTGACATGTCCCTCTGTGGAAGGCTAAAATTATACCTTTTTTTGTGTATTCTGTTTTGAATCATGCTGGGAGAACATTTTGAATGTAATTGTGTATGTTATTAGTATTAAGATAGATATATAGATATTCTCATAGAATGACTATGTTTTAAGGAACATTACCCTTGCATTTTCTCATTAAGCATATCAATCCTTATCTGTGTTGATAAGTAATGCTTACTTAACAGCTGCTTGAGGCTAAACATGTATTTCATGCTGGTGATGGCACTGCTTTTTGACAATAGACACAGAATTCATCATTTTAGAGGCTTAGTGAGGAAATGACCCTCAGGTTTTCATGACAATATAAAGAACACTTAACTACCATGTTATGACTTTACGTTTTGTTCTCATCCAACCTGTAAATGCAGCTGAAAGCACATTTTGTTTTAAAGGAAAACAGGGAACCTGGTCCTGTAAGCAGTTGTTGCTGACTGCTGAGCTTTCTTCATTCCAGTACTTAAGGTATTCAGTGGCACTAATGAATGCAGCTGAGGTACCAGCTCAGGATGCTATGTGGGCCATTAGAGGCCTCAGTTTTGCCACCACCAGCCCAGACCTCCTTGTCTGCAGTGCCTCCTGCCTCCGTACCCCCCTTGCCTGCAGTGCCTCCTGCCTCCGTACCCCCCTGGCTGGCAAACAGGCAGGAGCTGTTACCCTGGCCTGGACTGCAGTATGTGCCAGCACCTCCCTGTGGGCTTCTGCTGCTGAGCTGCAGGGTGCTCAGGCCAGTGCTCTGCCCTTCTGCTGCTGACAGACTAATCAAATGATTTCAGCAGGTCTGTGGCGAGTGAGTACGTGTGTGTGTGTGTGTGTATGTATATTTCAAATAAGTAGGTTTTATATATGTTTGAGTTATCACTATTAACTTGAGATGATTGTTTTTGTGTAATTCATGTAAGCTTGCATTGCTGTCCGTAACTGCAGCGTTGAACACTAGAGAACCAAGTTCATTCCTTGTATTCGATCACTCATTATATAAATTTGCTTGTTTACATACATCTGATGTTACACATTCAATTTCTTCCTTTTTTGAATTGATTTTTCTTTCTTATATTCTTTTCTCTTAAGACTATTTTCTCACTAATTTTATGTCCATATAGTTCTACATCTCAAACTCTCCAAATTCAAATTCACAATCTGCCCAATTTCTGTGCAAGACAACTGGTATTCATGAAGGGATCTGTGAAGGAGTAGAGCAGGATCAGCTTCATGTCCACTTTTCACATGTGTTTGTCTAACCTCTTCTAGTCTTCCATCATTATAGGTTCTGTAATCTCTGCAAGCAACATAATTCCTTCACTGTTGTTCACTACCTCATGATTAGAAACATTTTCCTGATGCTATCTTACTTTATTGCAGTTTTTATACATAATAAACAATATGAGTTTATGCTTCTGTTGACTATGCATCTTTACAGTTTGCAGGACAGTAAGGATTTAGAAACATGAACCACCTTACAAAGTGAAAAATGTGTTTGTAACTGTTATCACATGGAAGCATTCAAAATCTTCTACTGCTCTTCAGTGTGTTGAAATTTCTGTAAAAAGTATAAGAATGGAAAACTTGAAGATAGAATTTTAGCTAAGTGGTTACTTTGGATTCATACCCCAGTAAAAAATGGTAACAAGACTTAGATTTAGACTTAAAACATATTATTGGATAAATATAAGCAGGCATTTTAAACGCAAGCTAAATTCACTTTTATAGATACATTATAAAGGAAGTCCCGCCAATCATTCATTATTCACATATGTACTTTATTTATTTATATATTTATTGTGTGTGTTTCAGTGTCATCCATGCACTGATTAGATCATTCACGTATTGATTTTTCTAGTTTTATCTGAAAAGTAGACCCAGGGAAAGTGATGCATGTAGCAGTGGCAGTAGAGCCTCTCTCCCCATCCCTGGGTGGGAATCTGCTGTGCTTTATGTTCTGTATGCCAGACATGGCTTGCACTGTCTTCTGCTAGGCAAAGCTACTGAATTCACACAGCCTACACCTGAGAACAGAAGAGCAAAGGTAGTGTCACGAAGCTGAGCAACCGAATTATTTACTTTTAGCTATACATTTGAATTAATTAATCTCTTTTAATTGCCTTAGTTTTATACTCCTCAGTTTCCTGCAAAAGTCGATGACAGGCATCAGAATGCTTTTGTATATTAAATAAGTTATTACATAAAATTCTTACTGAAGACATTTATTGTTTACATTTTATTGAAGAATATTGGATAGCTGATCAGATTATGTGTTATTGTACCATTGGGTTCTCCTAGACACCCCAGCAGTTCTTGTTAGCAGAAATTGCCCTGCCTCGCTCATCCCAAAGCCTCAGTGGGAGGGAGGAGCAGAGGGAAGGCATGTGTGTAAAAGGTTTAGCCACCATAAAATATATGGCTTTAATCTTATGACATTAGCCTAATAGGACGGGTTTGGAGGCTGCACGTCATTGTGCTCATCCAGGCGTTAAGTTATCACCATGTACTGATTTCATGCTGTCACTATAGGTCATGTTAATGGCAATTACTAATTTTGCCTTTTCAGGAAGGCACTGTGAATTATACAAAGATCCTTGTGTTAACATCAACTGTCAGAACGGCGGCACTTGTGACAGTGAAGGTCTAAATGCTACATGTATCTGTGCACCTGGATATACAGGCAAGTAATTTGTACATTACACAGAATGTCTAGTTGCCAGTGTTCACTGTGTCCAAAAGAAGACAAATACCAGGTAAGACTGTGCCTCTTAAGGAAATAAATTAATTTGGACTTTGCTGAATTGTATTCAGTCTAGTAAGAATGAAAAGAAAATTTTGCAGCAAAAAATCCCGTTACTAAAGAGAATTCACTAAGATAACAGCTATTGAACGCTCTTTATGACCTTACTGCTTCAGTCTAGATTGCATTTTAAAAGTAATGTTTTGAAGACTTCCAGGTAAGCCAATATACTAATTGGACACTGTTGAAACTGGAAAATGTTTTAACATTGACCTTAGTTACTGTGAGCTGAAGAAACAAATCACTCCATTACCTTAACATGCAATTGCTAAAAACTCTGAAGTGCTTGTTATGAATTGATTTACACTTTCAGGGTAATGGTAAGCAGCCCATTTAATCCTGTGGCCTTGTATTTAAACTGGCATGAGTGGTGTAATCCAACTATCTGCTGTCAAGATAATTTACAGCCTGATGCTTTGTTAGTCATGTAAGGTAATACCCAATGCGATAGTAGTAGATAAACCCATTCATAGCTGTTTTGTAGATCAAATTGTGCTTTTTGATCTGTGCCAGTTAAAGGGCATTTTTTTCAAAAGAATTAGCTTTCCGTTGTACAGTGGCTGTTTCTTAGAGGAACTGATCATCTACATTATTGTATAGCACAGAGGTCCTCAAACTACAGCCCGCGGGCTGGATACGGCCCCCCAGGGTCCTCAATCCAGCCCCCGGTATTTACAGACACCCCCTGCTGGGGTTTGGGGGGGGAAACCAAGCAGCCGCAGATGACTGCCTGCCACTGCATCCGCGCGCCGGCCCCCTGGTTAAACAGTTTGAGCACCTTTGGTATAGCACTTCAGAATATACATGATAAATTGTTATACCACATTTTCTTGGGACGGAACTTGTATTTAAAGAAATGAGATATACATCACCTGGGTGAGGTTAGTCAGGTCACAGCCCTCAGACTTAGTTTTCATTGTTTTCACCTGCTTGAATGAGTATACTATTTGCTTGGAGGCTATGTGAGACTTCTTTCTTGAAACAGTTAGTGAATACTTCTGGTGTTCTGAGAATAAAGATGCGTGCTATTGAGCTATAAGATATTTTGCAGCTAAAGAAAAACTAAATGATTGGTGATGTACCTGCTACACAAGGCACCCAACTACATAGAAGTCTGGGTTTTGTTGGTTTTTCTTCTGTTATAAGGTGAAGAATGTGAAATTGATGTAAATGACTGTGACAGCAACCCATGTCACCACTCTGGAACGTGCATAGATCAGCCTGGTGGTTACATCTGCCATTGTCCACATGGATGGGTCGGTGCAAACTGCGAAATACGTAAGTTTTGTAGTTTTCTAAAACTTTCTAAGAATCATATATTATAATATAAAAACTTCTATTTGTCTGTACCTAACTGCAAAAATGCGCTGAATTATTTCTACATTATCAAATTTATGTTAAATGCATTTTTTTTTAGGCCATAACATTTCAGAAGTGTCTATGAAAGTTAGAAAATTCTGTTTCTGGGCGTACTACTTTGAGATGTGTTGGACTAGATTGTCACAGATGCTGTCCCGCAGCTGGGCACTAAGCAGTTTGCCTTTTAATTGCACTTAACGCTTTGAGCTTACTTTCATACTTCCCTTGGGTAAGGTTGTACTTCCATGGCACTATAAGCATGGCCCTAACAGGCTTGCATTGACTTCTGAGCACCTGCAGTTCTAGTGATGTTTCAGCAAGACAATTTTGAACTTGCTCACCTACGGAATCAAGTCCTGTGTAGTTATGCTGTGACTTGTGTGTGCATGTATTTATCAACTTCTTCAGGAATGGCTTTTCCAGCCATAGGACAAATTCCACCAAATTTCTTAGAAAGGTAAAGATCTCCAAACCAAAATACTTCCTAGGCATTTGGTAAGATTTAGAGAGGTTCCATTGGTGGTTCTAGTGAAGGAACAATTTCAGTGCGATCTCGCTTCTTAGCATAGAAAAAAGCTTCAATGTAAGTGCACCCTTATGGAGCAGGAGGGAGTCCTTGAGAGGAAGAAAGTATGAAGCCCAACTGTGGAAGAGTTAAAATGGAAATTAGGCTCCATTAGTTCTGCTGCTCACAGAGCTGCTTTGCATTTCCCTGGTGTCTTGTTCTTGGGCTACAAATGTTGTCTTTACTAGAGTTTAGTTCTGTATTAAACTGCTTGAATGCTCAGGTAGTGTTGTCACAGATCCCTTCAAGTCGTTAAACAGATACACAAGTTTGTGTGAGGGGATTTACACCACTTTAGCACAGCTAATGTTGCAGGCATAGGTGACATTAAAAAATAAACAGAAGAGACCCAGAAAGCTGCTATTGTACATTCACCAGAAAATACCTACATAAAGACTGGACTAAAAAATGTTTTCTGCATCTCATTTACACAATGAGCATATGAAGCTTCTCTTTTTTACTCTTTTACTTAAACTTTCTTAAACATATTGATTGCTTTTTAAGTTAATTTCCATTCTTGACATTAGTCCTTTAACTCAGAAGACAGCTCTGCTCACATCTGGACTGAAACAAAAGTTTTATCTTCACAGGATTATGACCTCCTCTCCCTGTAATTGTTGTCTGTGAATTCAGTTTCAGTGCTTTCTGTTGAAGCAAAGACTTCAGAAGCACATGGCTAGCTAGTCCACAGATGATGACAGCACTGCCTTTTTGTTGCCTCTGTGAGTGGCACGCATGCTTCCCTGTGTGCTACAGAACCACTAGGATGCTGGATCACAATGTTGCATGCTGTCTGTATGCCATATTGCTCATGCTAAAAAAGATGCTTAGATGAGCTTTTACTGATGAGGCTGCTGTTCATGATACCTGAAACATGCATGTCCAAGTTGACCAGCAAGGCAGTGTAATTCTGCCTGCCTTAGCTAATAATCTGACATACAGATGAGGTTAGTTCTTGGGGAAAGCAATCCTGGAAACACACTTACTGGAGTACCTCAGCGTAGTAACAATTACTTTTCTGTTCCGTTACGGAATGAATAGATGCCAAAGGGAGGCAGACGGGCTTGCATGCTTTCTGAACCCTGCAGATGTGCTATATCAAATCAGCAATGCTTGTTCTGGAGTCCTCCTTTGGCCATCATGCTTCAGTCACTAAGAGTTTGGCTGTTTGCAACACAGATACATAGTGAGGTGCATATAAACACATGGGAAAAGGAGAGAAGCAGAACAGAAGGTGGAAGGAACCTTTTTTTACTGTTCAGCTACTCAATTATTCCTGCTTCCCCCTGTGAGGGAGGCATCCGCTATACTCTATATATGACAGGTAGGTTCAAGCTTACATCTGCGGTTGGTCAATATTAACTCTCTGACCTCATTCCGAAGTGTATGAGAGAGTGGATAAAACTCTGCTTAAACTTTGTCCTCATGAGGAGGGGGTTGTCTCTGCTTATGGCTTATTTCTTTACACACAGCATCTGCTTGTAGTTGAACTGCAGTGGCCTTGCCTGCTGCTCAAGAACTTGGATTTTCTGCTTGTATTACACATTTGCAAACTGTGTAAATTACAATGACGAGAAGAAGCAACAGTACTTTGTTGTTGCCGTTTTAAGCCTTTTACTGACTGATTTATTCTTTTTTCTTGTGACTGCTATGACAGGAGGCAGGGAATTATCTGAGTGTTAACTGGCATTGATAATGCAACCAGAAATATTAGACTTTTTATTTCCATCTCATTATTTAGGGAATAAATCATACTATTGTTCATGGCAATTCTTCTCAATTGAAGAGGTTGAAATTACTGTGTTTGTCATGCAGCAAATGAGGATAGCTAATTAAGTGTGCATACGTAATAACAACATAGGAGATATTAAAAAATGCAGTCTAGAAAAATCTGGTTTGGATTGGTTTTACAGGAATGACAATAGGAAAAAAAATATCTCTGTATAGTTGCATAAAGGTAAACTTTGAAGAACAATTAAGTTTAAAATTTCAGGGTTACCAGTAGTTTCTTCAATAAGCTTAACATCAGCAAACGTCTGACGTGCCTTTGCTATTAAAGTCACTTTGACACAGCATCAAAGCAAAATGATGTGGTGTTATGGGGTGCCACGATACTTCACCGTAGTCGGATAGAAGTACGGACCTGCAGCCTCTCTAACCAATGCCGTGGCTTATACACGAAGCTGTGGAAGCTTTCATAAAACACTTGGATTTTAACAGGTATATAAAGGATTATGCAAATAGAGAGGGATTGAGTTTTGAAGAAATCACTTTACAGAAAGGATTTAAAAGCATTTTGATCTGCAGACTTTTTCTACAGAGCTACGTATCCATTGGAAGGCCTTTGCCCTCACTGTCTTTCCCTGAGCTGATCTGACCAGCTAGTGTGAACCCAATTCTAATTATATCTGGAAAGACCATATCCTACTCTTTCATAAAAAGGTGCAGAACTTCTGATCTCACTGGAGTTGAGTTAATGGTGCAGTGGATTTCTGTTCAGCTCTAAAGAATGAATCTAATAGTAAATCTGCTTCTGTTTGTCTTTCCATTTCTCCTTGTCATGTTTCAGCAGTTATGACATCAGGGTTAATAATGTATTGGAAATTAAATTAAAACACTGCACACTGGCTTCCTTTGTATTAGACCATCCCTCTGAATGCTAGAAAAAGACATGATGAAGCCAAGGTTCAGGCTTCTCAAGAGGGGGACACGCTGGTGTTCAGGAGTCATTTGACTAAATAGATCACGTTTTGCCTTTAGTGATTTTTCTGTAACTAGCCATAATGGAGGCTGTTGGTACTTAGTCTGGTTTTTTATTATTTTTTTATTTATTTTTTAGAACTCCTTTCTGTTTACTATTAGTAGTTCCCCATTTGTCACCAGCTGTTTTATCTGCCTGATGTGACTGCCCTAACAGGATTTCAGGGTTATCTTCTTGCCAAACTGTACTCTTTAATTTTCAAGTGCTCTGTACACAACAAACTAGACAAGATGCTTGTTGCATGAATGAACTGTGATATTTATTATATCATCTTATGGTCCTACCAGTGTCAGCAATATCATTTAAATAGGATTAAATCTGTTCTAATTAAAGAAGATATTTTTCCTTTCAAAATTAAATGTATTTGTCTAAAAAGTTAATGGAGCTATAAAAATGCTTACAAAATGTCTCATATTAATTCTCTGATGCCTGCTGGTTATTTGTTAATATCATTACCTTTGCCACTTCTGCAATCATTAATGTAGTTGCCAAAGTGAGCCAAATCATGTGGTTACTTGAAAATTAACATTATGAAGAATATATGGTACAAGCTGTGTGCTGTGCATTGAAATCTAATTCTTAATTAATTTCATGAACATTACTATGACGATTGAGAATACTGTGATTTTGAGCTGTCACATGTTCCTTCTAATCTTTGGATTTATAAGCTGTTAATCTTCATATTTTTATCTGGTGAGGAAGAAAGGAAGAAATTTCTCTCATCCTTATCATCCAGAGATAGAAGACTAAATCAGATGGAATCTAAACCAGAACTGCCTTGCCATATATCTGCACATGCTGGATCTGAATCTGGCCTAGTCTGACAGCCTGACAGAAACCACCATGTGTGACGAATGTGCTGCAGAACAGAAATAGAAAGCCATCCCCAAGTGCGCAGAGCACCACTGCATTCTCTGCCTCATACCCCAACTGGGCAAATTGCACTAAATGGCATTTCAGAAATGTTAAATGGCTGAATGGTTCAGGCTGATCAAAACTTTACTGATATCTCAAGAGGGTGACACAAACAAGCAGCCAGCCCTGTAAACTCATCTCACATTGGTAAAGAAAAAGACTAAGCAAGCCCAAGTTCAGAGGTGCTCTGGGACAACCTTTACTCTTGTGAACAAAGAGCAACCACTTCTTCTAACAACTTCTGCCCATGCGCATCCCACGTGTTACAGCTTCAGGCATTCTCCCTACCTTCCTGCAAAACAGATTTTGGTTTTTCTCTACTTATACATTCCCCTGTATTTCTAGCATAGATGGAGATCATATCCACAGATGCCACTAAACTTGTGATTTCAGCTCAGGGCGCTCGAGTCAGTAATCGGCCATCATCCACATCCTCAAGAGGTCGCTTCTAAGAATATCTTAACATTCCCAAAGCATATGCTCGATAGCCCTGTCCCCAGACTGTGTTTAAAAGAGTTTCTAAACCAGTGCAAAGCAGAAATCCGTTTGAAAAAGGAACAGTCGCCTGCTAGAAATAAATTTTGCAATGTGTCAGACTTCTGTAGTCAGAATGATTCAAGTTTGAAATGATTCTGGTTTGAAATAATTTATGAGACCATAGGCTTTTAAAAGACTGCCAAAAAATGAACTCCTAGAGGGAAGTACAGGTTAATTGGAAATACTCTGACCCATGCTACAGAAAAACAGATCTGATGACATAGGCAATTGATAGACAATCTGGTTGGCGTTTATAGACAATAGTTTGGGCATCAAGAATATTTATAAAGATGGTCTGGAATACATAAATACAAGAAGCCTCTTCCAGATTGGCTTTACTTGAAGATCTGCTTTGAGACCTTGCAGGGAAATTATACTTGAGAGAAGACTCTAGTGGGCTCAGTACTGTAGCACCTTATAAGATGCCCTTTTTGTCCTTGAAATGCTGGGTTTGAAGTCTCTGCAGTCTGGTGGAGACAGGCATAACAAAAGCCTGCATTCCAAATTCAAACCCAAGCATGTTTAATATATATTAAATCACACATTTTAGTGGAAGGGTTCTCTATTCAAATGAACTGCACAGAGCACTGGTGAATTACTAGAAGCTTTTACATAAAAAAACCTGCCTGCCTTTAGAGACCTTACAGTATATTATAACACAATGCAAGAGTAACTAGATGACTTTCTACGACTTGGGTTATACAGGGGATCAAAGTAGACAGGTGT
Organism: Falco cherrug; assembly: GCF_023634085.1. Lineage (NCBI taxonomy): Eukaryota > Metazoa > Chordata > Aves > Falconiformes > Falconidae > Falco > Falco cherrug. Next base: position 16,096,780 of record NC_073707.1, on the reverse strand, counting down.
TCCTATATGACCTTAAAAATCTACAGAAAAGATGGGTGAATGATCAAGACAGTGCTATTCAAATTCGTTGCATGTTAGGCATGGTGACATATCCGTAACAGAGCCTGGGAAGGTTCAGATTACACATACACCTAGCTTCAAAAGTCTCCACAGAAATATTGAAAATTAATATCGTAAAATAATCCTATTCAGCCAGAAGGCTATAGATCGCTGATTAATGATAGCCTTTTATTTCTTATTGGCAGATCTGCAGTGGAAGTCCGGGCATATGGCAGAGAGTCTAACGAACATGCCTCGTCACTCCCTCTACATCATAATCGGGGCTCTCTGCGTGGCGTTTGTCCTGATGTTGATCATTCTGATTGTGGGGATATGTCGTATCAGCCGCATTGAATATCAAGGCTCTTCCAGGCCAGCCTATGAAGAATTTTACAACTGCAGAAGCATTGACAGTGAATTCAGCAGTGCAATTGCTTCTATCCGACATGCCAGGTTTGTTCTGGGATGGTAATTTCAAAGAAATCTGTTATGATACGTAATTTCAGTCCATCTGTAGTGCATCTAACTGCTGTTGGTGGAGAATGGGCTGCTTCGCTGTGGAAAGACAGGATCACCGGCATTGCTCATTGTTCTTTCTTGATCCCTATTCTGTTCTCATGTGAAGTGCGATAATCCAGCACAACTCCTTGAAAACAGGGGAGTTATTCTGCATGTATTTGGTGTAACTGGTGAAGAGGGACATGTGCAGAGTTCTTAGCCTGTATGGTCTTCTGTTTGGGATGTAAATACTCTTTAACTGATACACAAAAGTAATTTGATTAGATAGCAAAGGCATGGTGATTTTTGTGACTAATTTAACAGATTTTTTTAGTGAGACTCTTCATATAACTAGTTTTTGTATTCCAGTTTGCCTCAAAACTGGGATCTTTCTTACTTGCTTTCCTAGAGGTAGTAATTCTTTGACTTTTAATTTTAATGGAGCACTTGCAGCCAGGGCATTGGGTGTCAGAATAATACAAAGGTAGGGCTGGAAGGGATTCAAGAGCTCAAATGTAAACCATTGCACTGATATAGCATTAATCATGCCTAGCTCCCTGCCAGCAATTGTGTTTAAAAACCTCCAAAGTAGTTGAAAAGAGCTAGAAAGGACTTTCCTAAAATCCAACCTAGATTTTGTTTGCTATGAATTAGACTGCATCTTTCTTACTGCTCTTCAGGTTGTCATGTACATCAGGTGTTGTCCCCCCTCCCTTTTTTTATAATAAAAACAGACAAAGTTAGTTTCTTCCTAAACTAACCCGTTCTTCCAGTATCTCCTCCTGGATTATGTTCGCTTCTTTATTGCCTCCCTGGGACACGCTCCAGATTGTCTTTCTCTTTTTTTGGAGGGTGGTCCCTGAAGCTGGAAATAGTTTGTCAGCTGAAGCTTTACCTGTACCAAATGAACTAAGTAATCATCTCCTGCATCTTATTTATGGCATCCCTGTTTGTATATGTGAAAACAAAACCTGCTTGCTTTTTTCTTTTAATTTGCATTACACTAGCTACTGATGGTTTAATTTTGTGACCTGTTAGAACTTTTTGTCACCCCAAGATCTTCTGTGCTGTTTTGCTTCCTAGCCAGTATTTTTTCTTTCATATTTGGCATTTCTCCTAATAGGGTAGAACTTTAATTTTTGTAGTTTCTTTTTCCCATTTCTTCGATTTGTCAAGATCACTTCAAATTCCAACAAGAGTGTTCATGTGTGTTACCTTTAAAATGCTTTTAAAAGAATGGAGGAAGACACGTTCCTGTGCACTGACATGGAGAAATGAATGCGTAATTGTTGGTGATTGCTGGTAATTCATTTTCCAAATGCTCCAGTTCTGTTTCAGTGCAAATGGAATAGGTTAATTTGTACCACTGCTGAAGTCTTCAAAGTTATCTGAAATGGATGAGGAGCTACCACAGACTCAGTTAATCACATCGCAGCACTGGGCAGTAGCTCTTTAAACTGTTCCAACTAGATTTACAATAAAACATTTGTTCGTTGTCAAAATATGTTACTCAGTAAATATTTTAAAAAGAAAGATGTGTATAGTTGATTTAACTAATCAGTGTTCTTTTAAGACTTCTCTTGAAGTTTCCTTTGCTACTTAGCCTTACATCTCTTCCAGTAGGAGCCCAGCATCTCCACACCGTACCCACCCTAAGAACTCCTTTTGCCTTTAGTAGTGTATTGGGAGAGGAGGGAGTTGCTTTATGGCCCATAAAAAGCCATACAGTTTTTTATTATTTGGCCTTCTGAATGTCTACTGTTATGTACTACACATCTCCAAGGGTGCAGAGCAAGGTGCAAAATGATACTGCTAATCTTTCAAATTAATCAGCTCCCTCCTACTGCTACAGCAGTGATGAATGTGGTACTTTGCACTTCCCCAGGGACAGCAATTAGTCTCCCGAGGTACAGCGTGAAACACTTGGGTTTTCTTTCTTATTTCTTAAAACAAATCTGGCAGCTTTCTATCTAAGGGTACCAAGGAAAAGTGTACCAGCAAGGAAGGATCTTTTTAATCTGAATTTTCCCTGCCTTTCATAGTTTCACTGGCAGGTAATGGAGACAGTAAAAAAAATTCTTGTATGAAACCTTTCAAATCTTGGAAGCTGAGCTGAGCTAGTTCAGGTACTTATCACTACTGTCTGGATTACTCTGAATGAATCTCTGTTTATTAGTGAAGGCAGATGCTTAGGAAAACAATTTTTCATCAGGGTTAAATAACCTCTGAAGAAGTTCTTAGACTGGGATATATTCATGATGATTTTTCAGATCCATATTATGCACTTAAATCACATTATTGGAACCTGTCAATAGAGGGTTTTGCTATCTTGGGAAAGATGTTTCTACTTAATGCAAACGAAAATAAATGTTTTCATTCCAAATAATTCTCTGTGCCTCTCAGAGAATGGATGCCTTATGAAAATCCAAGATAGAGCTGCCAAGTCAGGTAATTCACAGAGGTCTAGTGTGAAGATTATTGTGTTTATTTTGGTTTCAGGAAGATATATAACACTCAATCCAGGAAAAGGAGCACAACTTTTATAGCCATCTTTGCATAAAATCTTAAATCTGCATATTAAAAATACCAAGGTCTGAGTTTTCAGAATTGCTGTATCTATCTAAGTGATCTACTTTCAAATAACAGAGTCTCAGCTTTTTCTGAAAATCATCCCCTTTCCCAGTTAGATACCCAAATTTATTAGTAATTTTGGAAAATGGAGACCTAAGCAAAAGTGAGTAGATTATTTTCTTTAAATGTAAGGTTTCTATTAAAGTCGGTAGGTGTCCAGGGAGTGCGAATGCCTGTTGCATATTCAGTAAATTATTTTAAAATTACTTGTTAATGTTTCTCAGCAGGTCTTTTTCTTTGTCATTTTTTATAATTTGATCTTTACTAATCAAGGTACTTGCTGTAAGAGAAAATGAATGTTCTCAAGGATCATTACTAATGAATGTCTACTTCTAGTGAATGTTCATAAGATTAGCAGATTAGAACGAGATAGTTTTCTAACCAGGTGAGGCATAGCTCTCTTCAATATTCATTATGCAGACAGTAAATACATACTCCTCTTATGTTAAAGCTTATACATTGTAAAGCTAGAAGGGAACACTGTAATGAAATAGTTGACCACTGGCTACTGCAGCCATAAGATTTCATGGAATTGGAAGCAGGATCTGTTGTTGAAACTGGATTGTTCACTTTAGAAAAGCATCCGCATTGAGTTCACAGAGTATCTGGTTACAGAGACTGACTCTAAACTTCTTGTGTGTCTAGATATCATTAACAGCAGACTTCATGCAGCGCTTACAGGGTAGTTTCTTAAGTTTTACCTCCACGTGCTGCCCCTTGTTCTGTCTGTGTGTGGGTATGGCTCTATGTAAGAGCCTGGCTCACCAGACTGATTAAATGATCCTGTCACAGCAGGGTACACTTCTTTCTCTCCACGGCACATTCTCCATCTTCCTGTGTTTGAGGTGGCTGCAGTGCCCTAAGCTTCCTGAACCTGATGAGCTTCAGCACATGCTAGTTTCTTGCTGTTTCCTGACATAAGTTTCAGTAATGAGCTTGTCAGGTACCTCTTATCTGAGCACGTGCACAAGTATTCTGGTCTCCACAGCACATGCCAATTGCCTATATACATCCACTGCCAGAGTCTCAACTTTGGGGGGGACTCTAGGATTATAGTTAACACAAAACACCACTTGTGCACATGGCCTTTTCTCTGAATAATGCAGATGAAATTAATCTTCTCATTGTCCTCCTTTGGAGGCAAAAATAATCCCTTCCTCCTGTGGGCACGTTTGTGGTTTTTATGGTGGTGTTTTTGTTTTTTTCAAAAAGATTCTGGGGGTCTCTCTTTTCCTTCTCTTGTTTAAACTTTTTTTGTGGACTCCTTTTACCAGTTGTTGTTTTTGAACAAAGTAGCTACACATGGTTTGTTTCTTCTGCCTCTGGGAGAACTCTGAACTCCAGCCTATTCCACAGAAGCTGGAGGATTCCATTTCCTCAGGGTTCAGCTGTCCAGTGTTCTCAGAAGTCTTCTACTTCAATGGAATTGTTGAGGTTAATGACTCTCTATGGTTAGCCATCTTTTGAAATGTCCTTCTAAGGAAGTGTGGGGGTGAGCCCTTTCCAGACGTGAAGCAGAATTTGCAGTCTCTGTCACACACACACACACACACACGGAAGCATGGGGCTGCCTGTGCCCAGATGAATTCCCACATTGAATAGATACTGTCCCCAAAACTGTCATGGAACCCTCGGTCTCTCTTTGTCAAGTTACAGAGGTCACTCTTAATCAATGTTTCACTGCAAAATATATTTTCTAATTCTCATGCCATTTGCTTAACTTTGTGATGATCCCTATGTCACTGGTAAGTATGTCAGATACACACATCGGAACGGTATCACCACTCATGAACGGACATATCAATGCTAAAAGTAAAGGCCACCGAACTCTCCTAGCCCTACTGGTACACCGTTTGTTGACCTAAGCACGTAATTGTTCATCAGACACAGTATGGCATTAAAGCTAATGTTAAACTGTCTTTTTGCAGCCTCAGTGCTTCCAGGCTTGGGATTTCCCCACACAGTGTATACTCTTTTGTTAGATGAATAATCTTGTATTTGGCTGCACTGGAAGAAATCTGTATTCATTTGTTTGTATGCGCTTTCGTTGTAAGCTGCCTATTAATTGATCCAGTGCACTCTGTAGCAGGGACCTGCTTCTTTTCACTATTTATTACCCCTTGAATCGTTGTCTTTTGCAGATTGTATTGGTAATTGCTTTGTTTTCTTTTGTGTCATCAATTAAATGATAAAATAGCATCCTTGTGCAATCCTGCCAGCAACACGCCCACTGAACTAAGACTTCCCAGTTAGTAATTCTGTTTTGAGACCTCCAAGGTTTGTGTCAACTCTGATCACTGTTAGGAGCAGGGTCTGGCTTCTGAACTGCCTGATGAAAGCAATGTGGTCTACCAGCTAGATGGCTCAGCTGGGCCACAAACAGCTAACACATGTGCTGTGGTCTTTTCTCAGTGTTTTCCCATTAGGGGCACATGTCAACCCTGACCTACACAAGAGAACAGATTCCTGCTTCACTGTGTGCAACAAGCCATGTGTTTTCTACCTATTAGAAAGGGCAAAATTTTACTTAAATCACTGGAGAATGTTCATCATCATTTGTATTTATGCAAAGCTCTATTTCCTTTAAACCCTTGGGAGTTTAAAGAAAAGGGGTAACTAAGGATTCATTGCTGCCTCTGATCTAGTAAGATGCCATAACTTGATTCCTTCATTTGATTCTTGGAATTTTATCCCATTTACAGAAAATCAGGTTTATCCGTCATGATGCTGATGAGCGAATGTGGCTTGTCTGTATTTATTAAACTATAGAAGAAAACAGACATTCATGCATAGAAATTTATCCAGTGTGGCCTTACTGACTAAGTAAGCTAAAGTACTTTGAAAAATGAAATTTCCACCATATAGATCAAAATGCTTCCACCCATTATAGTTTTGTCAACAATTCTAGATCACTGAAAACAGCCAAGAATTAAATAGGAACAGTTGGGAAGTTGCATAAAAATATTGGAAGAAAATCAGGTTAATTTTGGTTTGGTCTAAATAATATACTCAAAATCTGATTTTTTTGAATTCCAGTGTGCACAACTTAAATTAATAGAGTCTTAATATGGTACATAAGAAGGAGATATCAATATTTCTGTTTATGTGTTACTATTTTCTCTGCATCAAGTCCATAACGACAGCAGAACTGACCCTTTTTTTGCCTCATTTTCCTGTGGTCCTTTTTGCAGTCAGAACACTTCAGTGATTTTTCCATTTTCAAGTTGCATTTGTAGCTCTATTTGTGAACCTTAGTAAGTGATTAGAAGGGTGATAGACTCTCTACGTGCACTGGAAAGGCACCTTAAGGAGGGCTGGATATGCCAGCCATGGGGCCGTGCTGCAGCCGCAGTGGCTGGTGCTTAGCAGTGATGGCTGCCCAGGAGCAGCACGCTGCTGATGTGATTCTGGTGCTTCTGAACCTTTGCTTGGTTATTATGTTTACGTGGCACTGCAATATCCTAACTGCCACTAATTTTGCCAGTGTTACAAATAACGTGCAGCATGGTGATAATTTAAATGTGCTTCTCAAGTGGATGTTAGGCAAGGAAAAGTTTCAAGTTTATTTTTCAAATGCTTTGTCTATAGCTTATAAGTCAATTCAGTGCACAACTATTGCATTTCCAAATGCAAATGTCACATAGTTGTCTATTATTTACTCTTTGTAAATATATATGACCTGGCCTTTATTCTGATTATTAGAGCAAACTGTAAAATAAAATTCTGGCCTTGCTAAAACTGTGTCAGTTTCACTCTCACCTTCCACAGTCTTCCCATAGTCTGACACTGCTGAATTGTGCAGCAGGATTCCTTTAGCCTTTGATATGAAATCTGTTTCTTGTTTGCAAGAAGATTTTTTAAAGTTTTTTTTATTTGATACATGTATTTCAAAAGTCACAGTTCAGATACTTAAAATTCTGTATTTCTGGCATGTTGCAATACAATTCAGGATTTCTCTAGGCTCTCCGGGTTTGTTTCTGACTGCTTACCATAACTCAATGGGTTGTTGCCATGAACTCATTTGTACTTCTGTTTGTCACCAAAAGCTTTCTTTTGTTTCCAGGTTTGGCAAGAAATCCCGACCTGCAATGTACGACGCAACGCCCATTGCTTATGAAGATTACAGCCCAGATGACAAACCTTTGGTTACACTGATTAAGACAAAAGATTTGTAATCTAGTGTATCTTTTTTGGATTATTTTTCAAAAGGATGGGCTACTAACCTAATTTAAATATTTTTAAGAAGAAAGCATAAGTAATTTAAACCATTAGATGCTTCAGAATTTTCTGTAGAATATTTAAGAACCAATTTTCTGCAGCTTTTAGTTTGGAAAAATATTTTAAAACAGAATTTGTGAACTTCATGAATTACATTTTAATGTACCTTGAGCTCTATAACTATAAGCTTATGATAGTGTGTGCTTTTCTCTTGGTAGACACTATTACTAAACCCAGATGAGTTTCTTGTGGTTGTTACAGAACAGAAGACAATAATCAATGAGGAGTTCTTTATGACATGTCAGTGCCAGCTTTCTCAGTAGAGGTAGGAAAAATGTGAAGCATAATATGATATATAATATATCCATTAATTAAAAAAGTCTAAAATGTTTGTGTTGTGAAAAAGAAACTAGTAAAATTTATTATTCCTAACCTGAATGAATTAGCTTTTGCCTTATTCCATGCATGGATAGATAACCTATTTCTCCATTATTTCCTGAAAGTTGCTGAAACATATTCTTGAGTTGATGTTTGACATTTTTGTAATAGTATTCAGGCTAGGCCTTGTATAATAATTAAAGTGCCTCTTGAGGCAAAGTAAGGGCATGATCCTTTAAACACTGAAATCAATGAGGGAACTTCCATTGACTTCAGTGGGCATGGGATTGGATCCTACAATTGGACTGAATCTATATTTTTCTTTAAAGGTTAAAGTTTTTTATATTGTGAGTAAACTAAGCATATGGTTTGAGTTGTTCGTTTCCTAAAGGTTGTTGATGTACAGTATTGTTTCATGAAATATTGTGTATCTCTCATAGTGCTTCTTATTTAGGATCAGTATGGGGTTTTTGTGGCTGTATTTGATTGCTTATGGGCTTCTTAAAGTTCTTGCTTATTTAAGAAAATATTGAATAAATGTTATCAAGTGAAGAATGCAGCTGTTTCTTTGTTTTTCTTCATTTGAAAGTGCAATGTTCTCTATAAATTTGAAAGGATGTGAGCATATAATGTGCTATAAATAATGCTGAAAGAAGATATCCCAGCTGTTAATTTGAAAAGGAAAAAATGAGCTTTATTATCAAGGTAATCTCTCAAAAGGGAGACAAATACAGCACCAGAGTAAAGATGCAGTCCTGCAGTCCAGGCCACATGTACCGCAACCTGTTCCTGAGTGGATCTGACTGCAAATCTGGGCTCTAAGCTACAACAGGAGCAAGGGTTTGTCACAGAACAACGTGTTCATGTGAGTAGGCTTGACCTAACTTTGTGTTTCAAAGAGGCCAGCTAGTGGGGAAGCCAAGACTCCATGGTATAGAGGCAAATTGCGGTAGCTACCTGCTGGATGGTGCTGTGCTACATTCAGTCAGTACTATTACGGGCTGATAAGCACTGGAGGACTAAGCTCCGGTTGACATCCTAATGTTGGGAAATCTTGGAATGCATCAAACCCCTTCATATTTCACATAAATGTTTCCAGACAGCAAAAAGGACATGTCACCAGGAACTCTGATCATCTCTCTGTGAGGACAGCCGTTGCCTGGGGCAGTCCTTCCCTTTCATTGCAACTGCTGACCTCTCCAGACCTCAGATCAGTCACTAAAGGCAAACATAATTAAGAATTGTAAAGATAAAAAAGCTGCTACTGGTTTTACTGTCTTGTTTAGGTGCACAGAGTGCGTGCTATCTTACTTCTAATTTTTAATTTTATTATTGTTATGGCTTCTGGTTAGTTATTGCAATTGAATTATTTTCTACGTCTTCCATAATTAGTGCTGACAAGAGGTAGAAAAATTATTGCAAATCAATGTTACAGTTGGTAAAATATAATTTTTATTGTGGGGTTACATTCTAGTTTGCACACCAAAAAATAATTAAAAAAAAAAAAAGAAGAGAGTAAATGCAGCAGATACGAGCCAAATTTGACATGTTGTAAAGGAAAGCAAATGAAAACCTATTTTAGTAGAACTGTCATCTGTTGAAGGGAAGCGCTGCTCAAATTATTCTGTTACTGTTTGGAATGGCTGGATGGTGAATATGCAGGTTAGTTAACACCATGTTGTATTTCAATTATGGAAATGCCAGATGCATCTTAGAAATCCAGAATATCTTTCCTGACATCCCATATCTGCTGCCACAGGCTTTCAGTGATGTTGGTCCAAGATGACAAGTACTATTAAGTAAGAGACCTAAAGAAACTATATTTGAGCCTCCCTTTCCCTCTTCAGGCAGAGTTTTCTATGACGAAGGTTGTGCATTGGTGCTCAGTGGCTGTCAGACTCGCTTTTTGCCTTGGTACAGTTTGCTGCTGCTGTTTTATTGCAGGTATAGAAACTTTTGTTTATGGTGACTTCTAGGAATGTTTTAAGAATCCCTTAGAAACAAGGGTCAAGAACAAGTTATACTCCATGCTATTTTTTGCAGCTTCTGTGGAACAGGGGCAAATACATTGTTGTTATAACTGATTTGTTAATGAGATAGAACGGAAACACTACTTTTTTTCAGAGTTTTTGGCCTTTTCAAATGTAAAATATTGGTTTGTCTTTGAAGAACTGCAAATCTATACAAAGCAGGGAAACAAGGAACTCTGTTGTTCTAGGGAACGTATGTATTCATAGTCCATATTTTACAAGAGAGACATTGCAATGAGCTGCAGCCCTTCTGCATACAAATCACACCTTAGTGGTGATTCTTGACCATCCTATATTTCTCTCAAGTGACTGACCTGAAAGATAAGTAATTTGTGAGGAGCTATTTTCCTGTCAGCTTGCAGCCTCTAGCTTCAGTAAATCATCCCGTGCTTCCTGTGAATTGTGCTTTGAAAATTACTTTTGCTTCTCCCAATTTATTTTATTGAACTCTGATGGCATGTTATGCATGCACTATGCCTGAATCCCTCCCTGCACTTCCGCGCTATCTGTGAGGCGCTGCCCTGCCTGCCAGATGGAGCAGCCCTCAGACCTGGAGGGAGCAAACCCATCCTGAGATTTTCTCCCCGCTCTGAAGCTGCTAGAATGGTTGATTACTGTCTTTATATGCCAGGTGATGTCTTTCTGAGGATATACATGCATGTGGGCAAAGGACACTGGTTATTGCATATCCTTTTTCCCAACCAGAGGAGGTTTGTTCTGTGTGAGGAGGAAATATAGACATATAGCAAATACCACCTGCTGTTAGTATATCATAGATGGGGTTTTCTTCCTGTAAATCACTCAGATGCAGAAGGGGGTGACTGCACGTGCTTGCCTCCCGGCAATGGGCTAACGGCCTCCTGCAGATGGGGATGAGCCTTTGGGCTTGTCACCAACCTCCAGTACTTGTGCGGTCCACAAGTTTGGCTCTTTTTTTCTCTTCCTCTTCCCCCTGGAGACAGGCTAGCATCTCACAGTGTTTTCCCCCCAGCAGCACGGTTCTTGCACGCCCAGTGGGGTGGGGTGGCAGGTGCCCTGCCCGTGTGGCTGGGCTAGCTGCGGTGTGACACAAAGCCAGGGCCCAAGGGAGCAGCTGGGCACCACGGCCAGGAAACACGTTGACTAAACCCGTACAGATTATCCCTGTTAAAACCTACAGACGTAACCCTAACCTGAGCTGAGGAAAGTGAGATGATGTGCGCAGCTTCAGCCTCTCTGTGCTCTGTCTCCGGGGGTGCCGGGGGACTCGCAGCCACGGTGGCAAACCTCGTACCCGGGGGAGATGTCGCCCCTCGGTCCTCCCTAACGCTGTCACACCTCATCTTGCGAAGGCACGGTGGAAAGGGGCGCTGCTGGGCGGTGCGGGTGTGCAGGGGGTGCCGTCCCCCCCAGCGGGCCAGGCTGCGTCCCCGCCGCGCTGCTCCTTGCCGGGGGGGGGGGGGGGGGGGGGGGGCGGCCTTTCCGCGGCCGGAGGGGGCTGCCGAGCGCCGAGCCGCCCCGTCCCTTTGGGATCCGCTTGGGACGCCCCGCCGTGTCCCGGTGCCGGCCGTGCAGTGGCGGCGCGGCCCGGGCAGGCGGCAGCACGACGCTCCCGCGGGGCCGTGGCTCCCGGCGGCAGCTCCGCCCGCGGCTCCCCCGCTGCTGCGGCGGGTCCTCGCGGTGGGCTCGGGGGGAGCCCAGCGCCCGGGGGGGCACAGGCGGGCCGTGACGGTGGCCAGGGGACCCGGGCAGCCCCTGCCGTGTGTAACCCCGAGCTCCCCGGCCCGGGGACCCCCCGCCCCGGCGCCACCGCCCGATCCTGCCGTCACCCCCCGTTGCACACGCAGCCGCTGGGGCGGCGGAGCCGGGAGCCCAGAGGCGGCAGCTCAGGCAAGTGCGTATTCGAATAGCAACAGCCCTGCCGTGGTCAATCCCTTGGAAAACAGTGGGGGAGTGAAGATTTGTCACCTTTGGGGGAAGCTGGTTTGGTGTCTCTGCATCTAAATGTATCATAAAACCTGCCCGTAGGTACCCGGTGCTGCCGCAAACACGGCCTGCTCCAGCGGAGCCTCACGCGCTGGAACTTCAGTCGCAGCCCTGCCGTTTCCATCCTCTCCCAGCTTCGTTTCTTGAAACGGCTTGGCTTTTCTCCAGCAGGGCTTTGCGGAGGGATGCCTGAGCAGATACGACATTCCTGAAGATGTATAGCTTCTCTTTTGATAGCGACAGACACCTGATGAGGAATAAATTCAACGCCCCTGAATATTACTCTGTGTAGATCGCTGAGAGGAGTTAAACAGCCCCTCCTCACTTGTGTTGCCAGAGTTATGCCTACAGGGAACTCTTTGCCCCTTCGTGTCGCTAAATCCTTCTGCATCCAAAATGTCTCTGAGATTCCCGTCTTGTTTTGCCCACAGCCACTCAGCTTTTGCAGAGCAGATGGGCACCCTGCATCAGAGGTGCTGTGCCCAGCCTTACAGGTGAGCAGATCCAGCCCATCCTCCCTTTGGGTGCCTCCAGCCCCGTGTCTGTGTGAGCTGTTTGCTGCATTGACCAGCTTTGGGAACCTCTTTTTTCCCTACTGCCATGTTTCCAGGGTTCATGTGCTGCTCAGTACTGGCTGGGCTGAAATTGCTATTTGTATGTTACCGTGCTCTGATATTCCTGATCTCAGAGGGGGTGCAAAAGTATGGACCTCCCATGGACCTCTTCTTCCTGCTTGAACGTGGAAGGCAGATGAAAATCAGTTTGATTCAGGGAAGAGTTTAGTCTCCCAAGCCGTTCCCTGCTATGGATGGTTAAACCAATGACTGTATTACCAAGAGCTAATGGGTTCAGACATGTTCTTCACATAAGAAATGGGAGCGTCTGGGCACTCCAGTGTGTTCCTCAAAACCTCTCTTCTATACTTAGGCTACTGAGAGAGAGATCCACCGGGTCATGGCTTTCAGGCACCTTTTATTTTATAATAGAAAAAAATGAGTCTGAGGGATTGTTTCTTAGGGTTTTTTTGTTTAAATTATGTTTTGTCTTTTGGAGTCTGTTACCCTGTGAAATGCTCTGTACAAGCAGGTGAGCAATGAGCGAGGGGCAGAGCGCTTCGCCAGTGCCAAGTGTGGGATACGGAGCCAGTCTGCTTTAGCTCCTCTTTGCCAGTTTGTTGTCCATTCCCTGAAACTTTGGCTGAGCACCTGCCAAAATACTGTCGTTGAGTGGGGTCAGGAGGGGTGGCATAAGGCAAATTTGATTCTGAGCTGCCTTTATGTCCATCTTAAACATTTATTTCATCAGGGAGATAGGACCGGCCTGAGTCTGCTGGAGCAAACAGAATACTGCTGTGACCTGAAGTAGCTGCAGAGTGCAATGTGCTTTCAGCTCCCACCAGCTGCCTCTCTGTCTGAAGTTGTCACTTTGTTCTTCCTGACCCTTTCCTTCCTGTTTGCGCTAGAGGTGATCTCTCTTGTGCACCTTCCGCGCTGCAGAGCACCCTTATGGGACCCAGCATCTGAATCCTTTATATCGTTTTTCCTCCTCATATTTTGGAAGAGCTCCAATTAGGTGAAGGTGATTTCTTCTGATAGGAAGTGGGTCAACCAGTGAAAACAAACAAAGCTTCAAAGTGGCTATGCCACATCCAGCCTCATCTGGGCTCAGCTGGTTTCATTTCTTCTACAGTGCAAAATGGATAACAAAAATGACCTCTCTGGAAAAGTCAGATTTCTCTGTTGTTATGAATTCCAGTTCCAAATCCTCCTTTTAAGAAGTTTATGATAAGATGATTATTGTAAATAAGCTTCCCCTTTAGCAAAGAATAAATCATCAAATAGGCTTTGTTTGGTGAGATCTTTGGCAAAGGAATGTAAATAAATAAGCTAACTGAATAAACTTCTTTATCTGGTGCACTGAGCAGAAAAGGCAGCAAAGTTAATCATTTAGGAAAATAAGCTGGCCTGCTGTGCTTTCTTCAATAACAGACTGGGAAGAGTCTAAGGGAAACAATCTGCTCTAACTCGCTGACCCTGGAGTTTTTGCTAGAGTCCCATAGACCAGGAGAGATCACGTTTATCACTCTGGAAGCAATGTTATCTCCTCAAGGAGATGCCTTCAGTCTAGATTTTTGATTTGTTTCTTTTCCTGTGGAGTGGGCTACTTTCCTTCAGAGATTGCTCCTTGCAACAGAAGTGAGATCTCTTATGAAGCCAGCTGCAACTTCTCTTCCACCTCCTGGGAGTAGTACACACGTGGACAATAATCTGAATTTGCAATGCCTTAAACTCCGGACTCCTTTAATGTTTCCATATGAGCAAGTCTGTGTGCATCTGCATGTGATCGTACATGGATGTCAGTCTACCACTGCTCAAAGATATCAGACTGCAACTGTTCTGATCTTCACTGCAATTTTTAATTGACTTATGTGGATTTGTACTAATCTGAAGGAAATCTGCCTGGAATCTGAGCCTATAAACCAGATATAAATTGCACAAATTAACAAAAATGTGTGTAGCTGCTGTGGAAAGAGAAAACAGCCTGATGCAATTTAGATGATTTTGGCATGTAGCAGCTGCAATTATGATGTTTGTCAGTAGAAGGCTAAGTTCTCACCCCCAGTCGTAATGGTTTGAGGGGTGATCATTGCTGTAATGTATCTCATTGGCCTTTGCTTTCTCCCTTTGTCTGTGCTGTATCTTCTGCTTTGCTACTCTAGGGCATTAGCATCTTACGGGAAAATTTCAATGTTGGCACCATAGATGAAGACAAGCAAGAAAAACATGAAAATAGGTCAGTGACGAGTTCCTGGCTGTGAATCTTTTGGGTAAGTTGGACCAGGATGAACTTCTGACACTCCTGACTCATCTAACTGTGCAAGTCTTTGATCGGTTACATCTCTTCCTCCTCCATTCCCATAAATGCTTTGGTTGATGAAAGACTGCATCTGGTATTGCATCAGGACAGCAATATCTCAGCATGACATTGCTCAACCAGGACTGTACTGTTTAGTGCATAAACGATGCATTAATAGAGGCGGTGGTCTGTAGCCTATGCGAATGCCCCTGTTTGTCCCCAAGCCACAGCTCCCTATTGTTTCCTTGTTTCAATGTCTCATGATTTCAGCATAGTTGCACTTTTGCCCCTTTTGGGGTGCTTGGCACACAAATATAAAGCCAAGATCGCTTGAAGCTCTTCCTGGGAAGAAAGTATCTACAGCTTCTAATAATAAAAAAAGATAGGACTGCTTCTGATGGCAGTCAGACCACATGGATTTGACCTGTGAATATATCCACAGGAAAACAAATGTAGCCTCACTCCTCAGGCTTGTAGTTTGGGATGCTTCCAACGTTGGAGTAAAAGCCTTTGCATATGCAACAGCAGCACTGATGAGCACTGTCCTACAGTTATAGCTGCAGGAGATCACAAGAGATTCATGGGTTTTCACCATGAATTCCTACTGACTACCAGCACAGTCCTTAAACTGATGGGGTAGCTATTTAGTCTAAATACAAATAATTGCATGTAATTAAATTCACCTCCTTTGTACTAATGAATGTTTCTTTGAGCTAATGAATGTTTCTGAAATTTTATGAGATCTTTTCATTGTTTTGTATGTCTGTGATTCTGAAAAAAAAAAAAAAAAGTTTCCCAAAACTTCCCATTTAGCTAATGGCTTACAATGTGTTTCATTACATATGAAACAAATCTCAGCCAGGTTGAAAAATATGCTCAATGCCTTGTTGAATATGGAAACTGTTTATGACAGACCTTCACTGCCAGCTCTTGTATACTCTTTGCCTAGCATACGTGCCTTTGGGCAACCACCCATCTGATGGGTTAGTATACATTCTTGTATTAAAATAATTGAAATACAATAGTATCTTTCTGGGAATTATGTCTTATGCTCTCAAAGCTATGAAACCAAAGCACAGAACCTCAGTTCTTACTCTTTCATCTGCACTTCTGACCACTATGAGCTTCAGGAAATCTCCTAGGTAGTGAGGGCCGTGAGGGCAATTTCATGCATAATAAAGCTTCATTTACCCCAGCCACCTTCCAGAAGATTGGATTTAGCTTCTTTTTTGGAAAAACACTGGCTCAAGTGTACAGTTTCTTTGGTCTCCTAGAAGTCAGCTTCCTTCCTCTGCTGTATCGCGACACAGAATACATACAACAGGTTCCAGTTCTGATTCTTTCTCCAAGAGGACAGTGCAACACGTGGATAGATTAGAGAGAGCTGAAATTGGTATTAACTTGCTGAAAACTTTGTGTTTGGAGATCCTGTTGTATTGCATTGATATTTATTCTACAGGTTGTTTGACACTACATTGCATCTGTCATGTGAAGAAGGCAACCAGGCAATGACTGCCGTGATGCACATTAATTTCTTTTGAGGATTTTGTACTTAAGATGTGCTGTCCATAATGTTTTATTTGTGGTGCATACATGATACCAGTACCTCCTATCAATTTAATGTGAACACATATTTCAGTTGTTTTCCCTTTGGATGGCATTTGCTGGAACAGTGTGTCAAAACAAAACTGGCAAAACATCGTGTAAATAAGAGAGGATCAGCTTTCACATGTGCATAGTATGCCATTCCACTTTCATCTTGCCATGAATTTGAAATTGAGATTGTTCTACATATAAAAGATGATGACCAGTTCTTTTTACCTCCAGTACTCAGCACACTGCTTCCCCTCTTTCCCTGTGCCCTGTGCTGTCCTGCATGCAATAAGGACAAAGACTGGAGGAGATTTTTAGAGTGCTGAATTAGGTGCAGAGTTTATCAGTTTTCCTCCGTCTTTCACCCATTTCATTTCCACAGAGAGAATATTTCACAATTTCATGGAGATAACTCAAGTCCTGATAACTTTGTATTACATTTTAATACAAGTGAGATTTAAAACAGGGTAGTAAGCTAGCAGTATTGACAGCGGTGTCAATAATCAAAATTTAAATTTAAATCAAAATGTCTCACAGCTGTGATTTACTTAGTGATACAAGTTGCCAAATTTTGAAAGGTTTCATTCGAAATAGATTATTGACGGGAAAATATGGTGATGCTTTGATGACATTTTAAAGTTTCGTGCAATACACTACAAATATTCTGTACGAATTGGTTAACATTATCTAATTTTGCTTCACTTCAAGGGACTCCTGTCTGCAGAGAAAATCAAAATCTCCCAACAAAATCACTACCCTGTCCTGACAGTAGGGCTGGCCCTACCTGTGTTGTTTTCAATTGCTTTTCAAGGAGCCCTGATTTTGCATAAGCAATAGAGCTGTCTTCTCTTTTTCCATTTTGTAGTACCTCTCAAGAAGGGCAAAAATTGCGGGCAGAGAAATAATACTAGACTTCAAATTAACAGTTAAATGTGCTCTTCATTCAAAAGCAACTCAGCCCTGAGATTTCTGAAAAGTCATTGTCTCTCTCTCTCTTTTTCGTTTATGTGTCATCTCTGATTTACGTCCCTCTTCTTCAAACTTCAGCATCAGACGTGATTTATGAGTGCAATTTTCTGTGTAATATTCTGCAGCAATAGTTGGCAAATCCCTTCCCTCAGCTTGGGGATGTATTCTTCTTTGTTACACACCAAAGAGGCACACAACCCTTAAATTTCTTTAAAAACACAATGCTTAATAAGCTTTTTGAAAGGAAAAATGCAAATACCATCTCATAATAGTCCATCTCATAATTACACATAGATACGTTACTTGTACAAGAGCTGCTCTGGCTACATGGCAGTGGCACATTATGTGAGGGATCCACTGAGATCCCCTCTGACTGACTGCCATGGGTCAGTCTGTTTAACCAGTCTCTTGCTTTTAGCTTGAAACAATTTCCTATGTGGTGCTGAGCAAAGCATGTGAGTCCAGCTGCATTGCTGCATTTAGCTGTCATGCTAAAATTTAAACGAGCTTAATGAAGGACTTTTGAGGTTTGTTAATTTTCTGTTATGTATTTTTGTCTCTTCTAGGATTGAAGACATTTTACATGTTTATAGAATTCTTCCTCGAGTTGCAAAACTTGATAAAATCGTGTGTGAAATGATGATGGCATCAGCCTTATAACTTCAGTGAGGGCTCTGCATTCACTCTGGTTCCAAAAACTTGGGACTCGAGTACCACTAAATTATTGTACACAAGAAGGTGATTCCTGGGATTCTCTGGATTATTTGTAAATCTGTATTTACAACCTCTATAGATATTTGCCCGCAAATAAGTTCTCATCCACCCAGCACCATGTGTTAAAAATCTTTCCAATAATCAGTGCAGTGCCCAGGTTACAGACCAAGCAGGAGGCCGTCCACAGTCACTGACCCATCTGTCTTTTCTGAATTAGGACTTGCGTGAATTGCAGCGTGGTTTCATCCCTGAACTCTGCTCTGTGTCCCGTCTCACACATTTTATAGCCTAGAACCACTGCAGAGCTTTTGGTTTTCTGCCCGTTCATGTCCTTTGACATACTCAGACATTAGTGTGTGTTGATTCTGGAGCACAGTGAGTGCATTAAACAAATGACACTGGTGCTGTTACACATCCTATTACACCCTCTGCCATGAATATCTGAGCAGTGTAATATGAAAATTATCTGGGTTTAGCTGTGAAAGAACCTTAGTATGCACAGGCATTTCTGGGAGAATTTGGGTGGTTGTAACAGTACCTCATAACATCCCTGTGCTCAAGTGGGGGAAGGAGAAACATCTCCCAGATTGCCACATAGCTGACCAGCCTCCTTGTGCCTATGAATAACTAGCGGGTACAAGTCACTGAAATAGGAAGTGTGGCTTCTAGCAAACTTCCTGTTTTAATGGATAAACTTGGGTAGGTGGAAATTGTGAAATCTAGGTGACAGATTGCCAAACCTTTTTCTTGGTATAGTGATGCTCTGCAACCAAAAATTTTGAATGGAGACTGTCAAAAGTCTCTTCCCCTGGTAGTTTCTCATTCCGAGGGAACATGCAGTGCATATAAAATTGCCCAAATATTTATTTATCACCTCTGATTCCCTATTCCTTTCCATCATTCCATTGTCTTCAGCGCTCTCTCTAAAACCAGCTCATCTGTACAGACATGATTCTTCTTTCACTTATGTTGTTAAAAATCAGAAGAAATGATTTAATAAAGTTCAGAGTCTCACCTGTGCAACTCAGATAAGAATCATGGACAGGAGCTATGAAGATGCCATGGACTTAGCTTGGTGTAAAATTGGTGTAGGATGATCGTGATCTTGGTACAGATTTGTGGACGTACATATTTCTGTTTTTCACAGACAAATGAATATTTAATAATCATCAGGGGTAATTCACAAATAAAGACAATATATTCAAAGGTGCACAGAGCTGGCAGGGATCTTAGTAGGTCTTGTTTCAAGTTCTTCTGGATCTAGGAGAGAACAAAGATGTGTCTGGCACTTGTCAACCTGAAGATTTGATGCTGGTTGTTTTCTGCTGCTTACAAGATTGAATCGTGCATTAAGAGCTGGACTTGAGGTTCTTTGGGTACATAAACGCAAAATTTGCTGCTAGAGGCTGTCTGGGCAATGTCCCTGCAAGGAGGTGTCTGGCCACCAGCTGTGTCACTGGAGCATTCCCTGGAGAAGTAATGACGTCTCCTGTCCCATCTCCCTGGCCTTTCCTTTGCCCACTGCATGTCATCGCCCCCCCAAACCCCTCTGTCCTTTGGCTCTGTTCTTTGGGTTTTTCCCCTTTCTCATCCTTGCTGCCTCTCTCCTCCCAGTCCTGCTCCATCCGTGGGGATGCCTCAGGACACGTCCCTGTGCCCCAGAGAGCTCAGCCTTGCCCAGCATTGCAGCTGGAGACTGGTGGGTGGCTGCCATCACTGCTCCCTGCGCCTGCCCTGCCTTTCCCACACCCCCACACCCGCTGCCCCCCACATCCCACCGCAGGGCTGGTGCCTGGCCCGCAGCCTCTGAGCTGCGTCTGCCTCCTCCCGCTTTCTCCAGGCGCTTTCCTCGCCGCCTCCGTGGCCCAGATTTAGACGGCCTGAATTCCCCGCAGCCCGGCGCTTCCTGCTGCCTGGCACGAGGCCGCCACGGCGCTGAGCCAGGAGCCTTCGCCCGGGCAGCTGGTGCAGCCACAGACCCCGCGCCCGAGCCCTCCCCCTGCAGCACGGCCGCTGCCAAAATCCACAGATTTTTCCTTCCTTTCCTGATGCTGGTTAGGAAAAAAGGGGCATGGCCGGTACCGATCTGAGGGGGTTGGCAGCTCCAGAAAATGGGCTTTGTGTTTGCTGGGAGGCTGACACCTCTGCTTCGCTCGTTCACCGCAGGCTCCTGCTGGCTGCCATGGAGGTGCTGCCCAGCGCAGGTGATGGAAATACTAAGAATAAAATTTGATTGCCCTTGTATTATCTGATATTTTGTCCTGCACAGAACTGATGGGGCCTTTTAAATCCATGCAGGGCCTTTGCAGCAACCTCCCTCCTACACCTGTTGACCTACCATGGCTTTGGTGGTTTATTTTCACTGCTGTGAGCGGGACCGATACAGCGCCAACGTGAAGGAGAATACCTGCTTTTCTAAAGATGAGGCCAAATGGTGAGAAGAAAAAAGGGATATTACGTAAATGTCCAAATAGGTCACTACCTGTGCATTGCATGCATGTATTTAGTCCAGGCACCTTCAATACCATCCTCCAAGTCATTTTTGGTAGTGGAAGAGAAGTAGCTATCCTAGTACTTGGGGAAGGTGGTGGGGCAGTTACAGCTAAAGAGGTAATCAGAAACACAACCTCTTTTGGCACCAACACAGGTCATTAAAGACACCTGGTTGCTATGGGAACCCCAGCAAGATCATCTCAAACAGACTGGAAATCAGGAAATCAGCACTTCATTACACCTGGCAAGCCCTGCCCAGATGGGTGGGAGAACATGGCATAGCCAAACCTGAATTATCTCCCTTCCCTGGGATACTGCTGCCTCGATTTCACAAATCATTAACACCACATTGCTTTCAGGTTTATAGCATTTCCTGATGCCATTTTAAAATACTTGTGAAGGTGAGCCAGATGTACTGCCAGCAGAAGCAGCCTCGGCTGAACCACCCTTGGTGGAGCTGCACTCCTGTGTCTGTGCAATCATCTCAATCACCTACATAATCAGAATAAAAATGACTACCTAAATAATGGTACTGCATCACTGGGATTATACAAGTAAGCAAGTATGTAAATAATTTTCCTTTCAATTTAGAAAAACACAGTATTGAAAGGAAATCAAGGATCCTTGAAGATCTGCATTTTTCCAGCGTTTGAATGAAACATCTTTGCTGTTGAATTGCTGATACTTTAACAGAAACTGTGTTTTAGGTAGCTCCCAGGTAAGGAATACAGGGCCAGATCTTTAAAGCCGTACCTATGGAAGGGTGTATATCTGCCATTTAGATGTAACCATAATTTAAATTGCTTCTCAATAGCCCTCAGGGGTCACTGCAGGTGACTTGAGTCCCCTCAAAATTCGAGTTTCTGTTGTCATTCTTTGCAAACTGCTGATGTTCTGACGCTGCCCCTGGCTACCACTTGCCGGCATCCCATGGCTGGACGCGGTGCTGGATGCCCAGCCTGGCTGTGTCCTCCCCAAGCAATGCCCACGCAGTGGCTCCCCCATGCCAAGTCTCCGAAGCATGCAGTCTGCCCCGGGAGCTGGAAATCTCTAACCTGGGTATTTAATCTGCCATATTTATATGACATAAAGTTGAGATCATGCCATCCCATTTAGCTTTGCCACCTGCAAGAGATGAAGGTCTACATAAAAATTTATTTATTGTTAACTTGAATGTTAAAATATGATAGTTGTCAAAGAAAACAGTTTGAATTGCTTGGATAGTGTCTCTTGGGTTACTTGGGCACAAAACATTTTTTCAGAAAGATGCTGGAAAATCCATATGATGTATCTGATGTTCATCTGTGCAAAGATGCTGCATTTGCTTGGAGCAAATTGACAACCTGTTTAAGAGTAACAAGCGTATTTAGATCTTTTAACTATGTTACTAATTACAGCACTTTACAGAACATTAGATTTGCTAATTAGGCAAACTCTTACTCTGCAAAAGCAAATCCAAGGTAAACCGATTTTTAAAGTAAAAAAAACGAATGCGTTTAATGACTTGTGTACCCTTTGTAGACTTGCGTAATCAAAAAGAGGATCTTGGAAACAGGACTTGTGAAGTCTGCACAATATTTGGGGAAGCAGCATTTAAATAACCGAATGACTCTCCTAGTCATGTTTTGGTGAGAAGTAATAGAGCTGGTAAAGCTAAATGGAGCTTTTGAAGTCTAATTCATTGGGATCAGCAATTAGACAATTCTAGTTAATTAAAAAGGCAATGTCTACAGTTTAAAATAAAAGGTTTATTTTTGTTTTCAAATGCAAGGGCGCCGTGTTGCTATAAGCACCTTACATTATGGTATGAGCTCGTGCAAAAGGAAGACAAACTCAATAACTAGGAGCCATTAAAAGAGAAAATCCTGGAGTCACTGGAAATGCTTCAAATTTACTATGTGAATAAAAGTGAAATTGGTCCTATTGCATGAAATACTCCCTTTTGAAATGCAAGAACTCCCCTGGCTCCAGTATTTCTGTCCTGTGAGCACAGAAGTGAAGGAAACTGAGAGATGTGGGACCAACCTGTGTAATATATTGCAGTCTTTGGAAAGAATTGTCTTAATATTAACTCATTACAAGAAGAGAAACCCCACAATTTGGCACAGTAAAAGGAAAATTAATAGAAAAAATATCTGTATTTTCTTACAGGCATATTTTGGAACACAGTACATCCTGGAAATATGAATTCACACTATTTTTTTAAGCAAAAGCAAAAGATCTCTGACTGGCTGGAAGCAGGATTTACCTAATGCAGAACAGCTTAGATACCCAATAAAAAATGATGCTTGGATTAAAATATTAGAAAGCCTCGGTAAAAATGACCTCATTTTAGTGAGATTGTGACATGAAGTCACCCAAGTTTAATTGGTCATTTCCTGAGCTGGGCTTTGGCTGGTGCCCTGGCCACACCAGCAGCACCTGGTTCAGCCGAAAAGAGCTTCCTGCAGAGGCATCGCAGGACACGTCCCAAAGGGCAAAAGCAGGGCTGAATTTCCTGACACAGCTGTAATCCACATGATGCTCGAGTATTCCTGGAGACTAAACAAGCTCGAGCAGGGTGGCTCTGTAGCTGTCTTGTCCCCACAGTGCTGCTTGCTGTTGTGGTGAGAGGTAGGGCTTTGGAAGGATGCTGCTGAGGCTCAGGGGGTGTGTGGGGGAGGTTTCACAAATTGCTTTTTAATCAACCACTTTGATTTCAGAAATCTGCACTCAAGCTGCTCCTCTCCACCTGTAACTGTATTTCTACTTCCCTGTCATACAACCTCAGCCTGAAGCCTACAGCGTTCATTCTCTGTTTTCATATCCTTTTGGAAATGGAGTAAGTGACTCTTCCTGTTTGTTCAAATAGCATGCCACCCATTTCACAGTAAAGGCAGATTTCCCCCTCAATTGTTTTAGTTTGTATAAAAGTCATGTAAACTAAGAGAGAGGCAGCCCTCCGCCGTAGGGGTGGTCTCCTTCTGCTAATAGCAGATCCCGAACTTCCTTTGTGTGCTGCTGCTGCTGACAGCCCGGGTTGTGCCGGCTCCCAGCTGCTTCAAGCAGCGACGGCGGGCCGATTTACCCGTATGGGACGGATCAGTGAGACTGCTCCAGAGGTCACTTGAGGAAGAACAAGGCTTTTATAAAATGCCCCTGCACAGGGGTGTAATCATCAGTCAGAAGAAAACAAGAGGGTGACAGGGACACAGTGTTTGCTTGGCAAGTGGGAAGGGGAGAGCTCTGGTGGGCATCTTGGCTGGGAGCTGGTGCAGGGTTAGCGCTTCCCTTCGTGGAGAGAGGAGGGTGGTGCGTCAGTAAACGAAGCTGCAAGACTTGAATCGCTGTAATTAGGCCGTCTCTGCTAAGGGATATACTGGTCAAGTGTTTTCAGAAACGGTTTAATAGTTCATGTTCATTGAGGCCTCACTCTGACCAGACACAGCCTGGCCCGGACCCTGCAGCGCACCTCAGGATGCTGGTCCTTGAGGCTGGCCATGTGGCAGGGCCACCCTGCCAGGGTCATAGCTTCTTCACGGGTGAACCTGTGCCTGCTCTTTGAGCAGATGCCCTTCAGCAAGTGCTTCGCTTTGCTCTTTAAAGCACCAACGCTCAAATGATAGCACACTTGCCCCTGCGGTCATGCAGTCACAGCCAGTTTGGGAGCCTTGAAGGCTGGGGTGGGGCAGTTAACGCTGGGGACAAGCGTGACACATGCTCCTCTGGTTTTTTAACAGATCTTCCTGGCACCCAAGAATGAGGCACTGCCTAGGTGGTCCCGGGTCAGCAGGGAGGACTGGGGACAGCTTTTGCGTCTGGAAAAATGTTCTTTGGTGCAGTTCAGGAGCCTGCAGAGACTCTCCCTTTTCTGTGGCATTTCTGATCTCCACAGGGAAGAGCAGTGTCTGTGTGTCCCTGCCCAAGCTGGCATGGACATGCCATGGGAAAGCTGGCACCCTGCTGCCCGCACTGCTTTCCTCAAGGTCGGTGGGCACTGCTCTGCTGGCACTGCCACCCCCTCGTGCATGGCAGCCAGCACGTGGCTCCGCCACGGCTTAAAACGTGGCCCAAGCACCGAGGTCATTTAGATACTTCTGGAGCTTTTGCCTTTAACCTCCTGGATAGCAAAAGAGGGCTTTTTTTTTTTTAAATTTTTTTTTTTTTTGCCTTTTGCTGCTTAAAGGGATGTCCCGGGACGGTGTAGGGCACTGTTAGTCAACAGCTGGTTTGGGGCCAGTAATGGCATCGCCCCCCCTGCCTGGCAGGTGCCCTGGAGCGGATCCATCTAAGGAGATGGAAACATCAGGTCAGGTAATTGTCAGGGTGATGTGAACGTTGCGATTCATACGTTATTTTAGTAACATTGACAACAGTTTTCCTTACACGTCCCCGTGGCGGCTGGAGCTGAGGCCAGCGGTGTGGCTCGGGGAGGCTGCGGTGTGGTGCATGGTGGCAGGGCTGGGGGGCATGCGGGTGGGGGCCCACTGCGGGGCTGGGGGAGATGGGCTGTTGCACCCCAGTGTTCGGAAACAGATCTGTCTACTCCAAGCGCTGTGCCTTAATGTGCTGCTCCCTACTCTGCCCGATTTAGGGGTGGACGTGGTCATATTTCTGCTGCTCCTTGTGCGGGGTGGGGGCAGGAGGAGGCCTGCGCTGAGCTCCACGTGAGGGCGAGCACCATGCCGCTTCAGCAGGTCCCCAAGGTGCTGTGCCCCACTCCTTCACCTGCTCCACAAACCTAATGCCAGAGGTTCGGGCTCATTGTGGGGGAAGGCGGTCGAGACACTCCGTGGGGTATTTTTCTGCCCCACCGCAGGAGGAGGCAGAACCCAAAGCCTGTCCTTGTCCCGCTGGAGGAATCGATGCCGGGCACTACGGCACAGCCGAGCGGGCTGTTGGCGCTGGTGTGGCGCAGGCCCCTCGGCCACCCGGGGCTGACAACGCGGGAGGGGTCCCCAGGAGGGGTCCCGGGCCCAGCCGCTGGCCTCCAGTGCTCAGTGCCTCTGCGCTGCCGGCGGCTGCCTGGGCACGGGCAGGGCCTGGCTGAGCCGGGCAGCGTCCCGCCGGCTCCTCAGCGGCTTCAGCCTCCTGCAGAGGAGGAGGAGGAAGAAGTTTCGGCCGCCGTGGGGAAGGCGGCCCCTGGGGAGGGCTCCCTGGGGGGACCCCTCCATCCTCCCGGGCAGCGCACAGCGAGCGCAGGTGGGGAGGCTGGCGCCCCTGCCCGGGCAGCTCGGGGCCGGGCACCACGGGGCTGGCACGGCGGCGGCCGGGGGTGCCTGCGCTGCGCCCCTTCCCCCGCACGCCCCCGGGAGCGCCCGCAGGTGGAGGCCGCGCCGCCGGGGGTGCCCATCCCGGAGGGGTGCCCATCGCGGAGGGGTGCCCATCGCGGAGGGGTGCCCATCGCGGAGGGGTGCCCATCCCGGGGGGGGTGCCAGCCCACCGAGGATGCATGCCGCCGGTCCCCGCGCCGCCGAACGGGTCCGCGCGTGGCCCCCACCGCCCTGCGGCGGACACGCGTGGGCGGAGCGGCGGGGCGGGGCGGGCGGCGGCGCGGCGCGGAGGGGAGCGCGCCCGCAGAGAGCCGCGCTCGGCAGCGCCCGCTCGGCAGCGCCTCCCGCCGCCGCGGCACCATGTGGCAGCCGGCCACGGAGCGGCTGCAGGTAGGCGCGGGCGGGGGTCCGGCCCGGGGCGGGGGGCCCGGGCCCGCGGAGCTGCCCGGGGAGGGCGGCGGGGGCCGTGCCGGCGGAGCATCATCCCCCGGTACCGGGAGTTTGTTGCAACTTCTCCCCCCGCCTCCGCGGAGGGGGGCGGCACGGGACGCACGCACGGACACACGGGCGGTGCCGGGGGAGGGAGGCGCTGCCCCGGCCGCGTCCGGCTGCCGCTGCCCGGCGGGGTTCGGTGCCGGCCCCGGGCGGCGGCGCGGCGCGGGAAGCGCTGTTTTAGGGGCTTCTCCCCCGCACCCCTCAGGTGAGGGGGAGCCCGGCCGGCCCGGCCGCCCCCGACCCGCGGAGCGGGGCGCGGGGTCCCAGCTCCGCGGAGCCGGGCGGCAGCGCCCGGGCGGGGCGGGGGGCGCGGGGCCGGGGTCCCTCCGCCGGCCGCCCGCAGCCTCTCGCGGCGGGGCGGGCGCCGCCAGCTCTGCCTCCGCGGCTTTGCATGTATGTTTTTATGCATATTTCATATTCCGGGTGAAATCTGAGACAGGCAGGGAGCAAGATGCAATAAAACTCACTTGTAGTGCCCCTCTGTCGATTTCACATAGTTTTCCAGAGCAAGTGTCTAGTGCGAGAGACTGGGACATTTTAAATAGAGAATCAGTGGTGGTAGCAGATGACAAGAGGCGTTACTACTTGCTTTTGCAATTCATATTGAGAGCTTGCTTTGATATCGTCAAGCAGAAAATTCAGCAGTTTGATTTGAGTTGATAGTAAAGCCCAGCCGAGCAGAGCCATGGGCTTTAATCTGCACCAGCCAGTAACAGGAATAATCCCTGTGTTTAAAAAGCCATACTTTTCTCTACGAGAAACTTCATTTTTCATGGATAGGAGCGATGTACCACATCCATAGTTTATGGATTCCAGGGTAAAAACTATGTGAGCGCGTTATTATTTATTTGTTTCCCCATGTTAGCCAGAAACCTCTCTACTAAGGAGTTACGATCTTGCGCCGGGGGAGGAAGGGGGGGCTGCAGGGGAATGACCTGAGGAGGCTGCACCCAGCTTTGGGGGGCAAAGGAGAAAGTGAGGGGGGGAGGAAGGAAGGGAAAAGCTGAGGTTAGTAGTGCTATGCTGGTCTGGATCGTACGGACTGGCTATGTGCCCTCTTTGTGGAATTGGGAGATGAATAAGATACTAATATTGCAAATATCTGATGCAGCCTACAAGAGCACGCAAAGCTAAAGAGAACCAGGTGCATATGTTTTGCAGAATTAAGCTGTGAGTAACCTTATTTAGCTGCCTCATGTATCCCATGTGCTGGTAGGGGTCTTGCCTTAGGGAGGGGGTGGGAAAGGCTGTGGGAAGCCGGGGATGCTTGCTGAGCCTCTCACTTACCTACTGCAGCACGATACAGGCCTGTAGCAAGGGGAGCCTGCGCTGCTCCCAGCTGCTGGAGGGGAGCCACAAGCACCAAAGTTCTCAGCAGTGGCCACTGGCTTTGTGCAACCTAGTGTTGGTTGCCTCTAGCTGGAGGCTCCAGGTATCCCGAGCCTCCCACAGTGCTGAGTGCCTCTAAAAGCAGTTCCTGCCAACAGGAGTTTCTGGGGAAGTACGTGAACGGCTGTAGGTGCTCTTAAAAAAACAAGCCAGAGGGATCCAGAATTGCAGAATTCAACGATGCTTTGGACTTGTACCAGCTCTTAAAATGGGGAGAAGGGGAAAGCCTTGGGGAAGTCACAAGGAGCCTGTAATAATTCTGGGTTCGCACAAGAGGTTAAATAATGTGGTGAGCAGTGGACAAAACGAATGCAGTGAGTGCAAGGATGCTGGGAATAACTAGGATGTGATCTTACTCCATATACACATGAGCCAGAGTTGCATTGGCGATATTTTAATATGCCCAACCCCTTTGACATTTTTTTTTTCCATAAAAGCTTTGAAACTTGGTCATTTCAAGTAGCCTGATCTACCTTTCTGTCTCCAAGAACCACATGTAGTGCGTCGCCAGCCTGGCCAGAGCTGCTGGCAGCGCTGCCCAGCCCCCTCGGGGAGAGCTTGTGCAAGGCAGTAAGTGCATGTTTTTTCCCTTCTTTCTTCCCCTCAACATCTTGATTCAGTTTCAGGTGTCCCATTTTGCTGTTGTTGTTCCCTCTGCCAGGGTCCCTCTCTCCTGGCTTCCAGCTGCTGTGAAACAAATATTGGCGCCATCGGGGTGTTGAAGGGAGACCCTCTGCTTGTCTGTGGTGTCACAAGTGCTCAGCCTGGCTGGCAAGCACGTGTTGGGGGGGTGCTGGGCTTGGGTTTGTGGTTGTAGCAGGGGG
This sequence comes from Falco cherrug, assembly GCF_023634085.1. Lineage (NCBI taxonomy): Eukaryota > Metazoa > Chordata > Aves > Falconiformes > Falconidae > Falco > Falco cherrug. Next base: position 16,068,436 of record NC_073707.1, on the reverse strand, counting down.
GTATTTGGTCACTGGTTAAAGTAGATGACGTCTTATGGTCTCCATTCACAAATTCTGTGATAACAGGTTATACCAAGTTGCTACTGTAGGTTATTTGGGGGATGTATAATGGCAGGTCCAGCCCTGTCTTCTATAGGTTTTCCTTGGAGCTGATGTATGTGTGCAGGCAGTGTGGAGCTGGCACAGCTGTCTTGACATTTTAATGTGTAAGTTGTATGTGGTTTAATTTTGACCCGGATGTGTCCTGCATTAATATCCATCTGTGGCGAACTGCAGGTCTGTTGTTGGTCCATCTTGTAGCTCTGTGCTAAGTAAAATGGTAGAGAAAATATTTTCATCTTTCAGAATATTTCTTTTGGCCTGGTTCAGTAAGGGAAAGTATGAACTGACTTTGGAAGTGGATGCCTGTTTGTATGGGTCAGTTCTGCCCTCGTTGGTAAGGCAAACTGTGTATGTTTAACTTAAATGATAGCGAGCATCACAGCATGAAGACAAGGTGTGCAATGATGATCTATTGTTTGTGGATCTTCTTTCCCAGTCCCATGCAGTGTATGACAAGGCTGCATGTTCCTGGTCTGTGGCCGCTTGTGTAAAATCTGCTTTTGTTCCAAATGTGCTCAGTCCTGTCAAGTTTCACAGTTTGTGCTGAAATTTTTGGCATTGACTAGATGGGTACAATTCCAGTAGTGAGGTCAGCAGCAGAGCTCATGGGTATGCAATAGCAATGAAGTGTCATCAGCAGCTGGGTTACAAATATGTGGTGAGCTGGGGCATGAGCTGGACTTGTCCCCACTGCTGTCGTGGCCACTTGCTGCTGAAAGCTTCATTTGCTACTGAGATGGTCCCTTCCTGGGGCTTTTGTTTCTGGCTTTGCTGGAATAAGTCATGATTACTTGTTTTTTGGGTGGTGGTTTTTTTTTTTTATTATTTTGTTTTGGTCACTCTGTTCTCCACTCCACTTCTCTCTGATGGAAGCTTTTCCTGTTATCCTGCTGCTTAATGAAGAAGCCCCACTGTTTCTGGAAGATATGTTGAAATGAATTACATGGATTAGAAGAGTAAGCTAGAAAAACATAAATGTCCAGGTTTCTGGAATTTCCTTGAAAATATAATACAGTGAAGCCAGCTTTTTCTTCTGCGGTTCCTTTCCTTTCCCCTTTTGTGATTCTTTCACCTATAACAACATCGCAGTTACGTGCATTTTCTACAAAGTTAGTGGGACAGTCAGTTACATGGGAAACCGCACAGCTGGGATGTTGCAGGAATATACCATAGGGATCAGCAAGTCTCTGGTGTAGTGCTCAAGAAGATTATGATTTTGCAGGTGATACAGGCAATAGCATTATTCACACAATATAAAAGAGACGATCTGGGACTGTGTCTTTTTTGAAGACTTCCCCCCCCCCCCCCCTTAATTCCTGTGGCAGCATTCCTGGTTTGTGTTCTGTAAAATGTGGGTGGACGTACTGCACATGTGCATGCCTCCATGCCTCCTCTGCTGGAGCAGCGACTTGAGGGTGGGGGGGGTGGGGGTGGCTTCAGGTATTTAAGGGTTGTTCTCCCTGCTGGGAGTGCTGAGGCTCCAGCGCAGGGTTTGCTGTACCTTCTGGGTATGGTTTTCATTGCTGCGTTTGCAGCAGACCTTATTGACGGTTATAAGCAGTGCGCTCTTATTTTTGGCTTGACGTTTGTGGCAGCAGCACTAGTTGAAACAATGCCGAAAATTTTCTGAAATCTTTCTTTAAAATTATTTCCAAATGTACCCTCTGTGCCTGGTTTGGGACATGGAGGGTTGGGAGCCCCTGGCGGCACAGCTGGGATGTTGGAGCCGCAGGCTTCAGCGATGCTCCCATGAGGACTCTGAAGTGGTTTTTGAAAACAAGCAAGGTCTTGGTGCAGTTTTGTATGCCTGTCGGAGAGATGACTGCTATTTGCTTTGAAACCTGAATTTTCCTGGAAGCTTGATGCCAGACATTGTTTCTAGATAATAAATCCCAGTGGGTGCATACTTTCCGTGGTCATGCTGTTTATAAGACCTGTTTATAAGTGTTCCTGCTTCTCATAACACGTGTAGGTAATAGGGATTGCCATGTCCAAATCCATTTTCCCCTGGAGTGGGAGCCACAGCAGTGCTGGTGCTGCCCAGCCTCGTGCTGCAATGCCGGGCGTCCCTGAGCTGAGCTGTGCCCACGAGCCCTGCTTTTGGAGAAGCTCTCGCTTTTCTTCTGCAGGTAGTAGAGTTGGTGGCACCTCATGTGAGTGGGGGTCAGCTAGCAGGGAGCGGACAGGAGGGCCGTGTTGTGGAGCTGGCTCTCATCCTGCATCCTGCTCCTGTCCATGGGTCCAGGTGGGAAAACGCTGCTCTTTCACATGCTTTTCCTGGTCAGGCAGTTGCCTCTGGCTAAGCTGTTGCTCAGTTTCTGCCATCACCCGGGACTGCCCCAAACCGGGAGACCCCCTTGCTTTCTGCTGCCTCCCGGCTTTGGGGCTGGGCATCCTTTGGTGAAGTGGCTTCATAAGGATGTGCAAATGGCCAAGTGTTCACGGTAGGACTTCAATGACTCTGTCTGCTCACCTGGAAATCCAATATTCTTACTGAAACGCACAGTTTTGCACCATTTCTGGGAAAGGATTTAGTAGCAGGTGGCTACGGTGTATTTCTCATACTGCTGGATTTATTTCTTTTATAAAATAGAGTTCCGCATCTCTTCTAACGTGCTGTGAAATACTGTGGGGGAGAGCTGTGCGTGGGTGAGATGAGGTGCAGTGAAGCAGGTGATGGAGGGCCCTCCTTTAGTGGGACAAGTTTGATTCCCAGAACCCAGAGGCTTAATTTTGCCATCACGTAACTTGTGCAGCCCCTATGAAGTCCATGGGAAATATGTTTGTGCAAGACTGCTTTACCACAGGCTTTGAGTTGCTGGTGTAATTTACCTCCATGTCATTGAGATACAGTAGTAAAAACACAGCGCAGCTGTTAATGGAAGTGAAAAAAGTGAAAGCAGTGATTCTGGGGGTGTTGCTGCTCACCTTCTGGCCTGCCTGAGAGCACTGCTTTCCGAGGCTTCATAAATACATCGCTTGTTTTGCTGGGATTTGTTAACTGTACCCTCTACCATGTACCCTGAATCTACTGATACTTTCAGACGCTGGGATGGCAGACTCTGTGCTAAATGCACACGTAGTACATGCTTCCACTACCACCTAGTATACGCATCAAATGCCTTTCCCATGTCAGGAACACTGAAACTCTTCACTCAAGAAAAGTCAGCCCTGGGCAGACTTGTGTGTATGTGATGGCTTTGAGGTAGCCATGGGTGCAGTGGTTTTATGACAGATGTTTGCATATGTTCAGATGTGATGAGGTTTTAGGTGCTATTGGTCCCTTAAAAATCAACTTCTCATCTATTATATGTCCAGTGCTCGCATGCATATGTATGTTAAAAAATGCAGTGTAAAGTCAGTTGAAACAACAGTTTTCCAATTTTTAAAAGCAGATGGAAAACCTCCTATTTAAACCAAGTGCAAACAGGTTGTAAGTGTAAAGCACACAAACAGCTGTCTAGGCAGAAACCACTGCGAGACATGTATAGCAGGACTGATACTACTACTGAACTCTGGTTTTGTTAAAGATTATGTCAGAAGGAAAAAGTGAAAAGCATTTGAAATTTAAGCTTGAGTCATGTGAATGCAAATGTCCACGAAGTCTTACAGCCCAGTGTTTTGGCGCTATATAGCTTCAGGATAGCTTTCAAGGCATCAGGTTTTGCACTAGTTTGCTACTATGAGTTTACAGCAGTCAGGGATCTTTAAAACAAAGCTCTGTGATTCCAGCAAGCTCATCTGGCACCACTTAGCTTGGGCAGTTCCTTTTTTCTACGTTACTTATTCTTTGTAGAAAATGAATGGCTCTGGAAAAATGCTAATTTTGGGAAGCATTCTATGACCAAAAGAAAATCAAAATCAGTGACTGCCTTGTGGAAAGCCCCCTGGGAAATGATTTTAAGGGTTCTTTTATAGTGTACTACTAGTTTCTGTTTATGAAGCTGACAGCCTGTTTGATGACCAAGAAAAATAATAAAAAAAAATAAAGCAGTGATTTCCTTGAAGGAAGACAAACTGAAGTGTTCAGTCTAAGTAGTTCAGAATTTTTAACTACCTCTTTCTTATTTTCTCTTTGTCCCTGGTGGCAGCCAGCAGGACAGTCAGCACTGTAGTGTCCAGAGCCTTACGGTTTCCTTCCAGGCAGGATTGTGTTCACAGCAGATGTGCCTTCAGCTGGGCGGTGGGAGGTGTGCTGTGCTGCTGAGGCTTTGTGCGAGCATCCTCATGCGTAGAGAAGTACGGTGGTGACTTCATTTGCAATTTGGCACTCTGTGTAAGCAAGATGAGAGTCTGACCCAGAGACATGTCATGTGTAGCTGAAAAGTCCCTTTAAGCAATGTTTAGTCCTTGCCTTTTTTTATCCCCCGTGGTGCTTTCATATATAATAATTCAACTTATTTGCACTTCAAATAATAACTGGAAAAGTTACAGGTGACAGTAGTGTTAAGTCTTCTGGGCTGTTTCAGAATAAGTGTGCCAGAACTCTTTGACCAAAGATTTTACATGTGGGTGATTGTAACTGTGTCAAAGACCTAACAGGGCTTTTCGTAATGTGTTTTTCCTGATGAAGTACTGGAAATCTGGAGTAGCAAATATAGATCTTTGATGCATAGAATCTTAAGGGAAAAAAAATTTGTTTATTGCTGATACTCTTTTAATGATGGTGCTTCAACAGGATTAGACTCAGCCTCATCATGATTAGGTTGATCTCGTTGCACTGACCCTTACCTTAGCAGTTCGCTGAAGCGTTGGTCCTTCTGAAGAACCTCCATGCCTGTTTTCATCAGGAGCATTTAAACAGTAACCACTTTTCTGACAAAATAATTATCAGTGGTAATAATTCCAACGTCGATTTTAAAATGTAAAAATTTTACCATCCCAGCTGTCTGCCTCTGTCCCCTCAGAGGCTTCCCCTGCTCTGTCACACTGAATGCTTCAAGGGGAGGGGGTGGGAGGTCTGGAGTGGGTCAGGGGCCTTTTTGGGGCCATTTCACTCCCTCTCACAGCTTAATGGCTGGTGATGCTTCCAGGCTATGTTAACCGCTACATTTCGGACCTGAGTTTCTAGTGATGAGTGTTCCTGATGGAGCGGTGCTGTGGGTGCCACGCTGCTCGGTTGGGCTCCCCGCGCTGCAGCGCTGGCGGTGGGCGCCCTTGCACTGTACCCCTGCGTGGTGTTGGCTCTGTGTCATGCCAGGCAATTTTCAAATGCCTCCTCCTGTGAAAACATTTTCTCCAGATATATTTGATGGGAACTGCCAAGAAGCTGAACGCAGATAGAAAGTTAATTAAGTGTCCTGAAGCTCAGATCTGTGGCCACCTCTTTCTTCCCATGCCAGGCTCCCTCTTGGATTTGAGAGATGGTTATTCCATACATTTGTGTGAAGCTTTCGGAATGACCTTAGAGTAAGTTTCCAAGTATTCAGAGCCTCTGCTAAGGGCCAGGCTTTTCCAGAGAGCATTTTACCTGGTAGACTCAGCTCTTCTGAAAACTTGTCCGCTCATTCAGTGTCTGGAGAGAAATGATGTTCAGAGTGGTCCCACTGGTGGAGTGGCTACCCTGAAGATCTCACAGTGGCACCTGGTCCAAGGTCCACTGGGGTCAGTACCAACCTTGTGCCTGACTGGATTGTAGAGCAGGGCAGTAATCCTGCCCCTGGGGCTGTTACAGATGATCCAGAAAGTTTGTATAGTCTCATTTAAAACAAACATTTCTGCATGCTGTGGAGCTTCTTCCTGAGAGTGTCTGCTGGCTGGAAGCCAGGACAGAGGAGTTTGGGGTCTGCAGGGGACCAAGGGCACTGGACCGCTGTGGCGATGGGGGCAAACTTCAAATACATCATCCCAGCCTGCAAGTTTCTGGTTCTCCGTTCCCTCCCTGAGCCTGGGTGTTGAGAGACAGGGGGACAGCGGGACGCAGCGTTTCCTCTCTGAATAGCTGCAGGGGGAGGCTCTCCAGAGCGATTCTCAGCTGCTCTGCAACTTCCCTGTAGCTGGAGACCGGGTTTTCCTGCTGTCAGGATTAAACTGTGCTTTCTGAGCCGATGATGATGATACTGACCTGAAAATGGTCTAGTTTCTTGGGGAGGGAAATTACCCCTCCCTCCAGTCCTTCTGGTTAAAAAAACCAGGTAAACAACATTTCTGTTGTTATTCATCAGAACTGTCCAGTGAAATTAATATGCTGAACTTGGATTTTAAATATGTTAAAAAAAATTGTCGTCAGTTTTCTAGTATTTCCTTTTGCTGGGGAGAGGAACACTGCAAGAAGAGTTGTGTCATGGTGGGCTGCTTCTTTTGGCTCCAGCTTGGAGCTGCAGAGCACAAAGGCAAACAGCAAAATTGTTAGAAAAAAATGTCAGATTTCAAAAAGAGGGTTTTAATCTCTTTTCCTTTCATTTGAGACTATTTATTTAACAGAACCTTTTGCCCATTTTTAGCTCTTCCATCTGGAATTTATTATTTTTTTCTGGTTTTTGACCAGAAAAGTACTTTTTGGAACGCAGGCAAACACCAAGCTGCAGCTCCCTGAGCTGCCTGGGTGTCAGGCAATAGCGTGTATCCCTGCCTTGGCACTCGCACAGTGCATCAGCGGAAAATGGCAGTGAATTTCTTATATCTTTCACAAAATTACCAAGTTAAGCATCTTTAAATTTTTTCTCTAGTCCACGGGAATTTTCTGTGCCTGACTCTAAGTTTGAATCAGAAAGTGTAGAATCTTGAATCTTGTCCCAGTGCTTTAAAGAAGGAGCCTGTACAGCACAGATCTGCACAGGCTTCAGTTTTCACAGCTGTGGTCTGTTGTTTGGATTAGAATCAGAAGGAAAGATATTTTGAAAATTTTACATCGGTCCTCTCGATAGTTTGGCTGAAAGGGCCTATTGAGCTTGGTACCGCGTGTTTGAGAAAATCCTGATAGTAAAGACAGCTTTGGTGCCTCGTGCTGAAATGAACTGCTGGAGGGATGTGCAGTGATGCTGGGGAGTGCTGCGTGATTAACTTTTCTGGTAGGCACCAAAGAGTGAACCCAGCAATGACTCTCAAGACACCCGAAGGCTGGTGATGCTCCAGCCAAGGACGAGGCTCAGGGGTCGGCAATGGCTCTGAGCCTGCCCCCAGCCGGCTGGGCTGCCCCCAGGAGCTGTGGGTTTGTGACCCTGCTTCCCCGCCCCGGGCTTTGGGGCACTGCCACCAACAAAGCTGCCGGCTGGGACATGTGGTCAGATGATGGGGGAAGTGGAGGCCTCTCTCTCACATTCTTGTTGGTGAAGCATCAGTGCCAAGGTCTGCAGGAGGGACGTTAGCTTCTGCGGGACTGGACAGTTTGCTTTGATAAATGTGTGTTAAATCTCTCAGCTTTAGGAGTGCAGCCTTATCTCTGCATGTACAGATATGCTTTCGAATCTATTAACTTTTATCTTGCCATTTGAGATGGCGATGTAACTCTTCAGTGGTTTGTAAGGAATGTTAGGAAGCATTTGTTTGTGAGTGATGGGTTTGTTTTGATCTAGTGTTTAGAGGCTCTTTTTTTTATCAAAACGCCTGAAGCTTGGTGCTAGGATGTGTAACATTTTCAGAGGGCAGTGTTTTAAGCTTGTACCTCTAAAATACAGAGCTGCTATAGAAGGGAGAGTTGTGCAGTTTGAAGTGTTACAGGAACCCAGATGGGTTCTACTGTTGCCTTTTCTCACAGATTGGTGTTGCAATATTCAGTTCTTTCTTATAGCTTTGGGGTCGTGTGTGCCTCCCCGTCACAATCCTGCAGCTTCTGGCTCAGTAACAGGGCTCACGCTTCCAAGGACTTACCCTGCTGCAAAGACTTGGGGTTTTGTTTTCCTCGACAGGTATCATGGATGGAGTTCAGATCATTTCCTTGTGGGTGTCCAGTGGGGGCTGGGGCTGCCTGGTGTAGGAAATAGCCCCATCAGAAATACTGGGCTGGCTGCAGGGTCTGCAGAGGTGAAGGGCAGTTGTTCTGTGCATCACAGCAAGCCTGGAACCAGTCGCTAAATGAACGAGGTGACTGCCTTTCATAATCAAGGGTGATGAAAGGCCCTGGCATTTCACTTCCACCCCATCTCCTGGGGGTGCTGGTCGGCAGCTGCTGAACGTAAGCCATCAGTGTGCCCAAGTGGCCAAGAGCATCTTGGCTTGTATTCAAAACAGTGTGGCCAGCAGGACCAGGGCAGTGACTGTCCCCCTGCACTGGGCACTGGTGAGGCCGCACCTCGAATCCTGGGTTCGGTTCTGGGCCCCTCGCTGCAGGAGGGACGTAGAGGGGCTGGAGCGTGTCCAGAGACGGGCAGCGGGGCTGGGGAAGGGGCTGGAGCACAAGTCTGATGGGGAGCGGCTGAGGGAACTGGGGGGGTTAGTGTGGAGAGGAGGGGGCTCAGGGGGGACCTTGTTGCTCTCTACACCTACCTGACAGGGGCTGTAGCGACGCGGGGGTCGGTCTCTTCTCCCAGATAACAAGCGACAGGGCAAGAGGAAATGGCCTCGAGTTGTGCCAGGGGAGGTTTAGATTGGGTATGAGGAAAAATTTCTGCACTGAAAGGGTGAAGCACTGGAACAGGCTGCCCAGGGAGGTGGTTGAATCACCATTCCTGGAGGTTTAAAAAATGCATAGATGTGTTTAGGGACACGGTTTAGTGACAGACTTGGCAGTCCTGAGCTAACAGTTGGACTTGATGACCTCAAAGGTCTTTTGCAACCTAAATGATTCTGTGTTTCAGGACAATTAAAAATATTCACTGGAGTTCTAGTTAGTCCCTGTTTAATTGTTCCTTTCCTGAAGCCACTCTCCCACATCCTTGTCCCGTTTAAAATGCTGACAAGTTTCAGGCTTCAGAAGTGGTGGAGCTCATCTCTCCTAAGGAAAGTTGTATTTGAAGAGATTGTGAGCTACAGGAGCTAGCAGACATGAGTTATGGCAAGATCTTCACCTGGAAACAGATGTTCCAGAGCTGCAGCTTGGAGCTGTCAGCCCCGTGGTTGAACAAACTCCCACTGGTTTTCTGAGCTTGGGACTGGGCTCCAGTGGGTCAGAGCAGGGGACCAGCTGTGTGGGGCAGAGAGGTCTGTGTAGGTGAAGGTGTCTGGGGATGTTTGTCAGAAAGGCAGAATCAAAGGAGGCTTTGGACTAATGTAAAATGCTTTGTAGAGATACAGATCTGCTGGGGCAGGAGGAGCAGGTCGGCAGCTGGGGTCCAGAAGGGTCCATGAGCGGCCTGGGGTCAGGCATGGCCCGGGAACCCTGTCTGCAAAAACCTTGCACTGAAACAGCTCACTTCTCCTTGGTTTAAATTATTTTCAGAGGACATTTATTATTTTTTTTTCAGGTTAGGATTTTTATTTCTCAACATCAGAAGTTATTCATGCTGCTTACGCGATGTTAGTGAAACAGCCGCGTGCAGTGGGCAGCGTTGGCCAGGGGAATGCCCATCCCTTGTGTGTTGTGAAGCTTACGGTGCTGGTTCTGGAGTTCTGTAACAGCCTGAGCTCTTGTTCCTCTGTTATGGTCTGAGGGTGTCCGTACGTGGACGTGGAGCTTTCCAAGATAAGCAAAGTGAATGTGGTTTGGCATTTAAATCACTGATGTATCAAGCCAGAGAATTTCAGAAGCCATTAATGTCTAAAGAGATGTCATTTTGTTCACTTGGGGATAAACTTTGCCCCTGTTAATATGTGCGTCTTTTTTTTGGTCCAAATTCAGATCTTGAGAACATTGCCATAAATCTCAGTGCCATTGCTAATGCCAGCGGCATTACTGTGTGTTTCTTTTACCCTGATTGAGAAGAAACGTCATGTGTTTTCAAGAGTCCAAATTCTACCTGTTTTTTTTCATCCTTTTTTTTTTTTTTTTTTTTTTTTAAGAGTAGATATATGTGACAAGATTTAATGTCTGAGAGTGCTGAACTGAATGTTTGTGTATGACTCTTTTTGGAAAGCATGTGTGACTGAAGTCATTCCGGACCGGTTCCTGATGCTGTTTGGATAAGGGGCTGCTACGTATCTGACCAAGGAACGCCTGTGTCAGACTGTGAGCTCACCCCCCCTTTGCTTTGCGGGGGGTGGGGGTGGGGGGGAACTGCTTTACAAAATATTTATGGCACGTTAATACGCCTCCCAGTCGTGTGGTTCCTGCCCTGTGCGCAGGGACGTGGCTGTCCCAGTGGCTGGGAGCAGCACTGGCTGCAGCCTGCCGCCCCGCTTCAGAGCTTCAGCAAATATTTGTGTTTTTCAGCTGAAAACTGTATTTCTTACTTGTGAATCTAGTGTGTTTCTGAGGCCTTTTCTTGTTTTCACATTTTCGGGTGAAAACTTCATGTATTTGTTTCTTCAAAGGGTTTAAAATGCCCACTCTGCTTTTTATTTTATTCAGCATTTCTCAGGAACAAAAAAAGTGTTCCTTCCAGCAGCTGTTCTTACAGGGCTAAAGTTAGAGAGCAGTCTGCCTCATCCTGGGAAAAAAACATTGTTACCAGCATTCTCTTAGTCTCAAATCCATGTGTGGGACAACAGGAAAGTGCAGTCCTATTCTTCCCCCTTACACTAAAATATGTCTGGTGATTTGAATTTTTTTTTTTTTTTTCCAGATTTTTAAACAGCTTTCTGTGAGGTTTTTACATCTGGTCTCCTTGCTGAGCTTTCCCACTTGGTAGAAGCCTGCATAAAATCAGACTGAAGCATTTGCTTTAAAATGGCATAGTCCTTACGGTGCCACACCAGTGCCTCTCGTGACTTCCCACGTTGGTAGCAGAGTGATGCTGTGAGCTTGAAGGGTCATTATCACGAAGTTAGTTACTGTTAATCATGGCACCTGTGCTGCAGAGCCGCCAAGGCACAGTGGTTATGGCTGTGTAATAGAGTTTCCAGAAGGACAGGCTTTGTAGCATCCCAGTTAGTAGGTGTCAATAGGCAGCAGTACAGTTTTATTTAAGATGGAGTTTTATTAAAGCCCTTTTATTAGGACTGTTTGGCTGAAGGAGCAGGTGAAGGCTCCCTTGGCAGTGCCAGCAGGATCGGCTGGCCAGGGAGGAAGCAGGGCTGTCGGGACTGCACCAGGGCACTGGGCAACTGTTTTGCAATGGGAACAAACTGACACAGCACAGCTTGTCCATCTGTTGGAGGTGTGGAGGAATGACTTTCAAGCATATCATTGCTTCCTTAACGTAATAAGTTTTTCCACTCGGGAAGAGGTGTTTGCAGTGCCAGCAATGCCAAGGTGACACTGTGCAATGGATCTTCTACGCAGTGTGGTGATGTTACCCCGGTGAACAGAGGGTGTGATGCTGTCTGCACCAGAGTAACGCCGCTTGCTTTGCCAGAGTGATTCACAATACTTGGCATCGTTGTCACACGCTTTGGCCCTTCTAATTGTTCCTGTGTATGGGCATGAACAGGGTACAGGAATGCTGAAGTCCAGATTTCCAGCAGAGCAGGGAGTTGGGCTGGCAGCGTGGACTGTCGCAGAGAACTAGGCTGTAATCTTGTGCTTTGTAAAATTCTCATGTATGTGGTGATTTGTACGGGTCCAGCCTTCACAGAAGGCTTTGGAAGAGTTTGGAGGCAGGCGCCTGCCTGAGACTGCTGTGTCACTCAGTGCCTTCAGTTTCTTGCCTGCCTTGATGGATCTGACCAGGAGCTAACGGGCTCCGTAGCGAGAGTTTGTGCTGTAAATGCTGTGTGGTGATTTACTGCTGGGGCTTGTTATCCCATGTGGTGGTTTAATGCACCCTGCGTACAGATCCAAGGTCGACTCTAGGAAATATTTAATGCTGTTCTGCTTTGTACACCTGGAGGTCAAAAGGGGATGTGTTTTTTCTAGCTAATCGTCATCTCTTGCAAACTAATTGTAAGTAAAATAAAGCAAAGAGAAAGCATGTGGAGTCTAGCCAGCACTTAGTAATGTCTGAAGCGACTAGTCCATTGCAGTGTTATTTCTTGGACTTGCTTTTACTGAACTTTCTTGGGATTTTGAAGTTTTACCCCATGTAGCTTTTCTTAACTTTCACTGTGTGGTTCTTGTTCTTTGTGTTGGTTTTTTTTTTTTTTTTTGTTTGTTTTTTGTTTTCTTTCTTTTCCAAGCCAGTGGGTCGATACAATGAATTATAAACAGTGGGTGTGAGACGGCTTAAAAAAAATTAAAAAAAAAATAATGGTGGTTGCTACCAGCACTGTACATTATAGATACTCCACTGGAAGTTAACAGTGAATGGTCTAATAGGTGAGATGCTTACTCACAGGGGTTGTATTTGCAAAGATCTGGAATACATCTTTATTCCTGGGCAGTATTTGGTGCTGGAGGGATGTGTGCTTCTCCTTTGGACCTGGCACAGTATCAGCAGGGCCCTTTGGATGGTGGGGAGGCCGCCCACTTCCCTGCCGTGCGACTGAGCATTTCCTTGTTTTTCTCTCTTGCCTGTTTTGCCCTTTCCTCTCCTCCCAGAGCAGCCAGACCCTGGATGCTGTGTGTCTGTCTGCTGAAACATGGGATGGACAGAGGCTGGGTCCTCACCTGAGGAGCTGAAGAATTACAGTGGGGAGCAAGATGATATCAGTTTTAATGTGCATGTTTTGGTTAATATCTTGTTAACCCTGTATTAACCCCTAGCACCATGTGGTTACTAGTATAAATATTTATTCTTGGTATGTAGCTACAAATATGGGGTAGGATTAATGCTAAATTATTAGTACTCAGTTTAAATAAAATCAGTTTGTCAGACTGCTTCCTTTTGTGTTTTTGGGTTTTTTTTGTTTGTTTGTTTTTTAATTGGCCAGAATATACACAAACAGGTTTCACATGGCCGGGGCCTCCAAAATCTCATTATCTTAATTGTCACCCTTTGACGTTAATAAATGATTTAGCTAGAACATGATTTAGTCACTGGGGAGAAACGGAATCGACTGTTGCAACTATCCTTCCCTTCTAGATGATAATGAGAAACTACAGCCCACAGCTCTTAAAAAATAATAGCTCTGGGTTTAGGACATTATTTTTGATTATTACAATGTCTCAATGCTATTATATTTGTTAATATTTTACTCTGGAATGCCTTCACTTAGAAAAAACTGGAAGGTGCACAAAGGACATCCTTCTGTATCCTTTAATGTTACTCTTCAGCATTTTACAGGCTGCAGATGTGTTGCCAGTGCTCTGCCTCTTCTTTTTTAAAAAAATCATACTGTTTTGTTTCTGTTGACCATTCTTCACTTACCGGAGGAAGTAAGTTGTTTGGACAATGTGTTGGGATTAGCTGTGTATTGAACTACCACAGTAAACAAGTAATTAATTCTCATAAAAATGTACACTGTGCTCTCTGCGTGGATTTTATGGAGTTGTCTGGAAAAGAAAATATTTTTCTGTCTAAAAAGCATTTCCTACCCAGTAACTAGCTGTAAAAGAAACAGCTTGAAAATATTTCCTGGCCAAAGGAAAGGATCAGTACATACTTCTAGTCTGCCATTGTGGTTAACATCACTATGTGTTTTTCTAGCACTTCCTCAATATCTCTCAGTTTTATGTACCTAGTGTTAATAAACGTAGCTACAGAAATAACAATCTATCTGAGCCAACCGGTTTGATCTTTTTTTTTTTTTTTTTTTCCGCTAATGCCGATGCTGGGATTTTGCAAAGGATAATCTGAGGATTCAGGCTTGGCTTTGCTCCTGTTTGAAATCACTATTAAAATACTGATGACTTTGCTGCTGGACCAGGGCCTGAGGGTTGTGCCTTAGATTTTTTCCTTTTTCTTTTTTTTTTCTTTTTTTTTTTTTTTTTAGGAAGAGCTAGATCAGTGGGCAAAATATTGCATTTGTGGAAGGAGATAAGGGGTGGGTAGGTCAGCGTGCTTGCTGTAGCACCATGCATGGCTGTGCAAGCACAAGCTGGAGTTTACTGTGGGGTGTGTTTCAGAGCACAGCCAGTGACAGATGGGTTTTGATGACCGGCTTGTGCCTCTCAAAACAAAAGTGTAGTGTTTATTTCAGCTTCTAAACCAGGTTAGTGAACAACTATCAGCAGTACCGGGTGACCTGCAGCTGTTAGTTTGCAGAGCTTAGGTGGTTTTTATGCTGTTACACCAGTCAGCAAAGGAAAGTTGGGGTTGGCCGTACTGGTATTTCCAGAAAATGAGAGTTCAGAGGTGGCAAACATGTATGTCCTGAGGATTTCTGCTTGGCTTCCCCCTTAATGTAGGGGTTTTGGCGTTGTCTTCTGGCTTGCTGGTTGCAGTTCTCCACGGGCCAGTGCAGGGGCTTTTGACACTTTGCTGACAGTATTTCACTGGCATTGCTCCCTCTTAGCCAGCTGCTCTGCAAGCCTCCCAAGCTACCCGTAACTCAGGAGGATGAATTTATTTCAAATTGTGAGTACCCCTTTCCCTTGGACTTTTCCAGTGTTAGTTGTTTTTATTCCTGCCCCCTCCTAGCCACTGCCCAGCGAAGCTGCGTGGTGTGTGTTCCCTAACCAGCCGCTTCCTGGGCAGCTCTGCAGCGTGGCCGTTTTCTCGGGTGTCCTGACACCAAGGTTTCGTTTTGTTGTTGTATTGTACTGCAGATGCGTGCTTCACTTGTCTGATTTCCTTGCTGCTTTCCGGCAGAGCTGTTTGCCCTCTTTCAAAACATGACCCTCATAGCCGGGGATTTCTGTAGTGCCTCATTGGCTGTAGACGTGCGATTATGGGTGATTTTCTGCCTTAAGTTTTTGCTTTTTTTAGGTTGGCTTTTATCTGCTACTGTCACAGACATCTAAAACTGTGATTCTGAGTGCTCAGAAAACCTGGAGGCAAATGAGAAGATTCCTAAATTTATTCATCCCTTGCACTCTTTCAGCTGTGACAGTTTCTGTACTAACAGATACATTACAGCTTTGGGAGATCAGGGGTGAAAGCAGGAACTGTTAGGGATGGTCACCTCTGTGGTACCACAAGCCAGGCTAGTCAACCCAGTGGTTCCTTGGTAGCTGTGGTCTTTGTCAAAAATACGTTTGAAATGTTTTTGAAGGCTGGGTACAGAGTGAGACCCATAAATAGATCCTGTAAACTTGCTCTCCTGAGCTGCAGAACATCCCTCAGTAGGTCAGGCCTAAAGACCATGAGCTATTTGTGCCGTATATATTTATACGTGAGTTTACTGCAGTGGAATTGTCACAAAACTGTAACTAAAGCAAGCTGGAAATGAAAAAGCCGTGCCAGTTGAAATAATAAAAAGAGGCGGGCATGCCCCTAATAAATGCTGTAGTGTAATTGCTGTAAAAGTGTGCAATGTTTACAATAATAATACAAGTTATATTTACAGTAACAAAGCTCTCATTTCTGCAAAACTTCAGCCATACATGTATTTTTACCTACTGCAAGCAGCCACCGTTGCCCACAGGTCTATGCACGGCACCATCAGTAAGGGTCTGATTTCTCACAGGACGGAGGCCTTGCTAAGTGTTCAGTCTTTCAGTGGACACGTATCTTTTCCAGAATTGAAAACATCTTTTATTCCCTGGGCTGAGCTGGCAGCCGGCACAGAAGGCAGTCTGCTTTATGTTTATCAGTCCAGGGAGAAGTCCAGTGCTTGCAAGCCTATTTCTCATCTGCCAAGAACATCAACAGAAAGTGTAACTATCTTCCACTCTCTCTTTTTTTTTTAATCACTTAAATATGACCATTCAGGGAGGCGTTTAATTCTTTAAATATGGTGAAGAAGGCCTTAGTGAGTTAAGGGTAGAGGGTTTAACCCCGTGATTTCTGAAGCTGTGCTGGTGGCCGGCTGCTGCCGGTGTGTGGTGATGGGTGGGCTGTACTGGGAAGTGCTGCGGGAGCATCCCCCCTGCTGCGGGCCAGCCGTGCCCCCCACGCCCCTGGGTGTGGGGCATGGTGCCGGTGTGCCGGAGCCTTTTTGGGGCGCCTGCTGAGGTTTTACTTGTGGACTGTTTTTTGGGGAAACCCTGGTTTAAACTCTTGCTCTGTGCTGCCATCTATGCAGAGCGTGTTCAGAGAGGATAAGCAACCTGGTCCTGATGCGATTGTTAAGCTATGCTGTTCATTGGAATTAGTCTATATTTAAGCCGTGATGTATGTGTGTAAAAATGAGCCTTGATCATTTCAGGGCTTGGCTGAAACCCTGTGATCCAGGCCTGTAAATAAACCCCTGGCAGTGAGTGAATGCTGAAGGGCTTTAGAAGGGTCTTTTCAAATGATTCTTGTGCCCGTGTGTGGAGAAACGCGGATGTGTAAAAGGTTTCCCTTGTAGCTCAGGAAATGTTAAAAGTCTGTAATGGTGTATTTTAGCATCAGAGTTTCTTAATTATTAGAGTTCTAGCAAGAAAATTTCTTGCATAAATTGTGGCAGCCCATTTAACTAACTGAACGCCAGGTTTATTACTATATGAACTTGATAATTAGTTTGTAATCCGTGCATAGGCATTTCATCCTGGCGGTTTTCTCGCAGAGAATAATTTGCCTTTTATTTGTTGAGGGTGTTTTTTTTGGTGAAAACAGAACTCCCATTCATGATGGGCACAGCAAATGTAGTAAAACACTATCATAGCTGGGATTTGTTGTACACTATGGATTTATGTCAAGAATGTTAATGATTTGTTTATGAATAAGTGAGCCTGTAGTATTGTGAAACAGTATCTGGCAGGGCTGCTGAATGGACATTTTGAGAGCAGAGGATTCTTGAACTGAATAAGCTGTAGATATTTGTGTGTCTCAAACTAGTCATAAGTAGGCTTATGGATTTTTAGACAGAAGTGTTTATTTAATGCATGATCATAGTCTACAGTGCTCATCTGGCATATGTATGGGCCACTTGATAACAAGCAAAGAGGTTGTTAAGTATTTTTTAAGGGCAGTTAAACTCCTTCTAGTGGGCTTTAGTTTAAAAATAAGATTTTCTTCCAGAAAGCAACACAAAACCTTAAGCAGAGCAGTGTGATGTTTGCAGACTCGATGTGGATCAGGAAGATACTCTGGATTTGCAGCGTCTCGCTTGGGTGTAGCACTTAGTTTAGCAGAGCCACCACTCGGGTTTCCCAATGGCATTATCCCTTGGCAGCCAATATGCCAATATGTTTATGGTCTCAGATAGACACCTTCTTCATGAGGGCTTGGGAAGGGTCTACTGCTTTCTTCTGATCCCAGTTTTCTTGGAAGGATACCTGCTGATGGGTAGGAGAGGTGGTTCATTCCCATCAGAATGAGAGTGAATCAGAAGACCAGTATCTCCTGTGTGTTAGTGAGTACTGGTGAGAAGTGAAACACAGTTCCTCAAAAGAGTAATTTGGGAACTAGATTGAACCTCATCCCAGGTAATGTTTCCTTCCTTTGCCTGTTATAATTTGCATGGACAGGGTGTGGAATCTGATCACTGGGGTATCAAATCGACTGATGAACAGCTGATGTCCAGCAGCACAAAGTGAGAGCTCAGTTATATGTGATTTCGTGCTATGTAAAGATAATAAGTTTTCAAAAAAATGATGGCAAGATTTATCATCTCTCCAGCCATCCTTCCTGTACAGAGTTTTATAGCTGGTTAAATGGGTGCAAATGCTTAACCTGAAGAAGAGGTTGTCACTCAAGTGCAAATTGTGCATTTTTAAATGTAGCTGAGCCTCTTGAAAAACTGCAGGTGGAAAATGTTGTGTTTATCACTGTAGCAGGAAGCTTTGCTGTGTGACCTCCTGCACCATGGGCAGCTGGGCCCAAAACCAAGGGACTTCAGAGCTGGATTTGGTAAGTGTCAGAGGCAGTTGGTGGTGTGCATCCAGGCTGCTGTGTGGAGCATGACTAAACTCTGTCTGATAAATTACGGCATTTCTTGAAATAGTGCCTTGTACTTTTTAATGAGCTGGGCTATCAGCTCTGCATCAGTGGATGGTTAAAATGAAGCAAGAATTGCTTTAACATTAAAACTGTGCCTGGAGGACTTCTTTGAGAAATTGCTTATGATTATTAAGTGAATATAATATGGTAAGACAACCTTGCTTCTTTGCTGTGCTTTTTTTTTCATGCTGAGTGCGGTTTTGAAAGTTGAAACATGTACAGATGGAAAGTAATGTTCAAATGGGAAAGGCTTTGGAAGCCATGCAGTGCTCTCTCCCTTTGAACATGAATAGGGAAGAGAGAGGTAAGACACAATTTATTGAGATGCAACTGTTATAGAAGAATTGGATTTCCTCTAAATACAGCTTGATTGTGTGCCAAATGGAAAAGAGGCTGAAGCCAGAGCACTTCATGTGCCAAGCTGGAGAAGAATCTTTTCTAAACCAAGTGGGCTAGGGAAAAATGACCTTCGTATTGCTTGTTCCTTCTGTCATGTCTACACGTGTACAGACAAATAAATGGAAAGATAGCCACCCTTTGTGACAATTGTTGATGAAAGTGAAGCAGCCGTGGGGGGCAGTCGGGCTGCCTACAATCTAACCTGCTATGGGGCAGCAACACCACGGGAGTGTTTATGCAACCCAGGGCAGGTGGCATGGGTTGTCGTAGGTAGTTCTGCCAGGTTACCACTGAGATTTACCCCTGTGTCCCATGTGCGTTATTTCTCCAGTGGTGTGTGTGTTGCTTATGCTGTTTTCTGAATTGTCTGCTGTTTCTTCCCCAGAATCATCTCATCTGAGATGGTATGTCAGCAAATAAATAGCCCACAAGCTGCATGTTACTCCTGTTCTCCAGTATTGCAGCACACATTCAGGGAGGGAGGCAAGGAGGGAAACTGTGGAGCTGATGGCTGATGGACTCATTTATTCTCTAGATAGGTACTTGCGCCCTTTTCCCACTCAGATACATACTGCACCATTAAACACTATTAAATATTGGCAGCTTTGCAGTAAACTGCATTTGTGATTTGTCTACTGTGTAAGCAGAAAAGGCAGTCCCAAATCTGCTTCAGGAAGGGCTTTACTCTGCTGGGTTGGGAATATCAGTGATAGCCACCAGAGTCTGTTAATTTCTGACTATAATGGTGATAAAACATGAAAGTGGAAGTGCTCATGTCGTAAGGCAGGAGTTGGAACTAATCACTTTTCTACAGATGCTACAGGGAAAATAGATTATAACCCTGTTTCATGTGCTGGTTGAAGCTGGTTCCCTTTTGATCTTTATACTAGTGGTGGAGCACTGCGTGGAATATCGTGGTTTTCAAATAATTCCTAACCTTTAATTCTACAAATGAATTATTTTTAAAAATCTGTGTTTAAGCAGATGCACTTGCCACATAGTTTTTTCATGGTGCCACAGTCAGAACCCATGGTCATCCTTTGTGGTTAACTACTGTGTACATTTGCCTGGCTTGACCAACAGAAAATGTAGGTAGTTTTGTGTTCCTGTTTCTGCAGGGAGATGCTGTAGCTCTTCAACCTCTGATTTTTCTGTTGTGCTCGTTGTGGTGTAGGTGACACTGCGACACACGTGATACCCAACCAGTGCTTAAAGACGGGAAAATGCAGAACTTGGAACACTTCAATGATGGTGGTTGCTGGCTTGCACCCAGGAGGGAGCAGGCTTTGTTGCACGATCAAAGGTCTCCTGCACTCATCAGCTGCTCAGAATGGAGCAGACAGATGTTTATCTAGCTGATTGTCTTGTAAAATTGTAAAATTGGCTTGTGCAAATAGCTGTGCATGCAAAACTTGACTGATGTTGTTTTAGAGGCTTTTCTAATGTCATCTGAAAATCTGTTCCAGGCAGAGAACCTGGGATCCAAAACTGAATAAAAATCAGACAAGGATACTTTCTGCTCCTAAAGCCATCTAGGACTGAAAATAGTGTAGTTGGATTAAAGATGGGTATGTCAGTGGGGAACTGGTGGTGATTAATTGACATGGAGTTAAAATTCCTTCTCAAAATCTGTGACTTCAGTTAATGGCTTGCCCAGACTTTCCACTTATGAGGTTATCTGTTTCAAGCTTTGCTTCTGGACTGAAATTACATACTTTCTAAAAAAATGAAAATATTTTAGTTGCGGTGGTCTCCCAAGTAACTTACCAACAGTACAAACATTTTTACAGACTTTCCTTTAAATAAATGGTAACACTTGGAAAGCAAGAAAACAGCCCTCTGTCACCTAGCTCAGCATCAACCCTCAGGAAGAGAAATGGTCATTTTGAGTGTTTGGCTCTGACATCCCAAGTGGAGACCTAAAGGCTAAGCCTTATTTTGTATTGACATGGAACATTTTGTGCTGAATCTTCTTGACTAGTGTGTAGGCAGAGAAGCTTTGCAGGGGGCAGTCTTGAGGATCTCAGCAGCTGTAACGAAAACTCTGATGGAAGTGAGTGGTGATGAGGCAGAAGTCTTGCGTAGCTGTTGTGTTGTTCCCTGTATGCTCTATGGCTTCACCGACAGAAGCTCTCCACTGCGGTTCCCTTCTGATGATGGTGCTCCATTGGAGCAGTTGGCCTTGATGATCCTAGCTCATGGGTTGGTGTTTAATTGCTTGCTAAATGATCCTTGCTTTCCAAAGGTGAGAAACTGCAATAAACACTATAAGCTAGAGAGTTACTTTTCCTAGAAGTATTTGTTGAAGAGGCCAGGAAACTCGACAGATTCACTTGAAAAGTCTTCTGTGAATTCTTCTTCCGTTGCAGAATTGGGGTTGACCCATACAGAAGCAGCACTGGAGATTCATATTGAATCCCTGTGTGCATGCATCCATCTGCCTCGTATTTGCAGTCTGCCTGGTTACTACCATAGCAGTAAATGTTCAGAATTGGGCTTTTATTTTCCCCCTCTTTTTTTTTTTTCCTTTTGGCCAGATTACAGTCACTGAAACCACTTAGTTTGGCTTGGAGATTTTTTGAAAGAACTGTATGGCTATAGCAAATAGCTTGTTTAAGCACAGTTGAGAAGCCACGGGTAGGGCTGCAGCGTGTAGAATTTCAAGTATGAAAAAAGATGAATTATAAGATTGATAACCCTTGTGCTTAGTGGTCAGAATGCAAATAACAAAAGCTGCAGATCTGGGCAGAGAGATGTACTATAAAAAGCATTATCACAAGATTAAGCTGTAGAAGACACATTTTTGCATGGTAATCTGCTGGATTTATTTTGACAATTATCTATTTGTGGTGGTTGTGAATGAAAGTGGAATTTTTAGCAGTCTTGGTATAATGACTGAATTTGTAAAGCTGCTCAAACATTTTGCATCAGAGTTGTGTGGGGTTTTTTTCAGCCAAATACATGACTTTTTTGATTAAAAGAAATATTTGTCTTGAAGCTTTTTTTTCCCAGAGGAGTGACTAATTGGTATTCACAAGGTTCAATACTTTAATATTTTATCGGAGGCCCCTAAATTCTTTCACTCCCTTCTCTTTCAGGGTAAATAATTTAGATTTCAGATGAATCAAGCTTGATAAAAGCCACCTTGTTAACATCTGTAGAATTACAGCTCTATTTGCTTTGAGGGATGCTGGAATAACTACATCAGTAATGCTACTAAGGTAAATTGGATGGGGCAAAGGAAGAAGGCAGTGGGGGAATGCTGGGCAGGCAGTTCATTTATTTTAATTTCACTCGTTCTTTCACTTCTGTTTAACTAGCTGCCCAACACAGGTACACTGGAGACCACGAATGTCATGGGCATTCAGGAGACTTCTATCGTGTTGTATTACAGGAATGTATATTAGATCTGCATCTAGAAAAGCTCTGGGCTTTAACAGCTCAGGCCCTTTTCCCTGGATGTTGACATTCTATATTATTTCATTTCCCATAAGCCTGAATCATATTAAAATACTGTTCACATTAACTGACAGGGTTTGTACCAAGAAACATTTAGTAATAATTAAAAAAACCCCGCCTCTCATTTACACTCCTGTTTCTTCTGCAACTTCATTTCTCAAAGTTGAGCCAAAACTTGCAGATTAAAAATGGTTTGGCTTTTTTCAATGCAAAAATATTTAAGTTGTAGAGTGGCTGAGAATGGATGGTGTTTAAGGTGGTCAGCAATGGGTGGTGGAGGGAAGAAGGCTGAGGCTGTACTGAGGATAAGGATGTTCCTCTTTGTTGCTCTGTGGGATTATTTATTCTGCAGCTGTTTTATGTGTGGAAAACTTGCAAGACATTGTGTAATGAACAGAATTTGGAGCAGACTGGACAAAAGTGAGAGTGTAATTACTGGAAAAAAGAGGATGTAGCTTTCACAACATAAAGGTTGAGTCCTGGTACAGACATGAAGTCTTCCAGTTCTGCTGGCCTTGCTGGAAGGCAACGTTTGGAGAGTTTTGAGCTGTTCTGTTTTCTTTAGTTAAATAATTCAGTATTTTCATCATTTGATGCTCTTCATTTCATTGGCAATGTTGAATTATAAGACTGAAATCGCAATTTAGTTACTACTCTAACAAGCAGTAATAATTGTTCAGGGGTGTGTGTGTAGTAGCACGTGTAAAGCGGCAGGCAGTAAAGGTGAGGGTAGTTCTGTTCCTGTTGAACTTCAGATATGTTTTGTCAATTTCTGTGGAAGCAGGGGTGTTTTTTTCATGGCATATGGGATTCCTAAAGACTGGGATTTGGTTATGAATGAGCACGTGTTTCCAGAATGGAGTTACTTGAGTTTGCTTAATCAGTTGTGGATTCCTCCAGCGTGACGCTGCAGTGCCTGTGTGAGGAGTTAGCTTTGCTTTATTGGTCCCATATGCACTGGCAGATAGTGTAGTAACCATGCCTTGGGGGAGGATAGGGGCATCTGGTTGAATCTCATGGTGCATATATTATTGCTCTTCTGGAGGGATTTGGTTTTGTTTGTTTGTTTGTTTTTTCTTTGTTCTAAGAACTGCAGATATGTATATATGTGTATAATCACTAACATTTTGAATTTTAACACTCGGACGAGGGATAAGTTAAGCTTCTCCAAAATTATCTGAACTTCGCTGACAAGTAAAGAAGAAGAAATTGAGGGTTTTTTTAGAGAAACTGGAGTTTCTGAGCATCTCTGGGTTTGGGTGCTAAATTGCAAGAACTTGGAAGCTTAATTTCCTTTCTTGTCAAGCGCTAAGGACTTGTCCTTTGAAAATCAGAAACATGGAAACATCAGAAAAGATTAATTACTTCTGAAAAACTTTGTAAACACTATGCAGATTTAACCTTTTTGTCTAGAGGATGTGGACGTGAGAGGGCTGTCCTGTGGGTGCCGGAGGGGAGCCCCAGCACAGGGGTGCCCCATCCGCAGCGGCTTTACTTGACTCATTCTGCACTGGGAAAAGCAGAGTTGTTTTGCATCTGGCTGTTTTGGCTTGGCTTAACCAGTAAGGTAGTTGAAGGAGAAACAGGAATGTAAATGAGTTGGTTTGATTTTCTTTTGTAAAGGTTTCTTGGTGCAAATCCTGTCAATTATCCAACTCTAAAGCTTTGCTGAATTAATGAGACACTTTGTAGAAGGGTATTTTTGATTACTTTCTGTACACTCACTTATTCCTGATGTGGGCTCTCTGGTGTGCTGCTGTTATTCATGGCTTTAAGAAGTGTGAAGACCTACTTTGTGAAGTCTCCCTGGGGGTAGGGGTTATGCATTTGTTCTGCAGTGGGACTCAAATTTTGTCTATTTTCTGTATCACCTGCTCAAACGTTTGTATAGCCATAAATCCTGGCAGAGTTCCCCCATGATTCATAATTTGCTGGTGGAGGCGCGAAAGCAGCAATGTTGCAGGAGATGAAATGCCTGTGAGTGTAGTTAGGGCTGGGGAAGTCTCCTTGGGAAAGTGCATGTGATGGGACAGCAGTGCTGGCCGGACCTGGTTCCCCTGGGAATGCTCTGGAGCATGTAGTGATGGTACTCCTGAGGATGTGTGGAGAGGGAAGGCTAAAGCCACCAGGCTTCTTTCTTTGCCCTCTGCAAGGTTGGTTTTTTTTTTTTTTTTTGGGGGGGGGGGGGCGTGGGATGCACTCTGATGGAGGCTTTCCAGAAGGGCTGGAGAAGCTGGTCTGTGCATTTGGAGATGGCTTGTGTCCATGGGAAGTAGGAGGGACCCCCCTCTCAGAGACTCTCAGGAGCGCCAGTCTTAAATCCTGGGGGTGTTTCAGACCTGGAAAAGGCAGTGTTGTAAATCAGCATCAGAGGAGTTAGCGATACAGTGGATGTCTTTAGAGGAAAGAATGGATTCTTATTATCTTAGAGCTGTAAATATAAGAATTAATTAGACCAAAAGCTCATTTGGTTTATATTTAAGCAGTACATGAGCTTTTTTGGCAAGAATTTGTACCCTGTATCTCTGCATAGCATTAGGCACAATGTTACCTCTCGCAAATAATCAGGGCAAATTCCCTGTTTCTAGCAGGCACCTGTGTCATCCAGTTCATATCCCTGTCTCTGAGAATAAGTCTTAGAAAGGCAATATAGAGGTCACTGAACTACATAACTGCTTAACAAGTTAGTGATTTATTGCAAAAAAAGAAGGAGAAGAGTGAGAGAATGAAATGCTCATTTTGAAGGGGCTGTATTGGGGGATGCAGTGGCTGTCTGGCAGGTACTGTATGAGATGGGCTTGCTCCGCCAGGCACAGAGTGAGGAGAAAGAACTTTTTAAAGCATCCTCTGACACAGAAATTATTGGAAAGCCTCCAAGAGCGAATTGAAAAAGCAACAACCGCCTTCATGCTGCAGGATTCCATTGTTTTAATATTGGACCAACTACACCAAATAATACATCTACTGGAAACTCATGTTAGGGGAAAAATATGTTGGAAAGCAGCTAAGGGGTCAGCTCAAAATCAAAGTGAACGAACTTGACATATCTATGCTGCTGCGTGTCCTATTTTCCTATTTTGTTCTTCTTCTTGTTGTCAGCTCGTATTTCTTAATTTATTTCCACTCTTTCTTTTTTTTTTTTTTCCCTAAATCATTTGCCTTGTCTTGGGCTTGTATTTTGACTGCTATTTTTCCTGAAAAATGCTGGGGCTGCTAAACAGCTCTGCTTGCACGGAGAAATTCTGGCATACTAGTATTTTTGAAATTGTAGTCTTGTCTAAAATTGCAGACTTGCACACAGACGCAGTGCTTTTGGGGAGGTACTGCTGCTCTGGTGATGAGACAGTGAACAACAGATAATGGGGATGACTTTATTTTCCTTCAGTGCTGTGTAACGGAGCTGTGCTTCCCAGACTGGCTTTCTTTGCTGGACTTCTGGATGTGGTTTGAAGACCAACATCATCAAGGATGGGATGGAAGAAAAAGGCAAAGTTGTTCCTGCAAGCGTAAATGTTATTTATAATGATTTCATTTAATAACATACACAATACAGCTATCTGTTAATTGGGTTTGGGTGGCATGAGAGCTAATTCAGTCGTGAAAAATTTATTAAAATTTGAGAGTTAACCATGACCGAAAGTTTGGGAAATAGTCATTTATGAGAGCATCTCAGTTGATACATTGGTAGAAGTCATTATGCTTTAGTTCTACTGATATGTAGATGTACTGATATAAAAATTTTCTGATATAGAATATATGCCACGAACATCAAGCATTGGAAACTACAACTCATTTCAAAATACGTTTAACTGTCATCAATGGATAATAAACTGTAAAAGCCCAAACCCAAACAGACTTATTTAGATGTTCACCATCCATCCACATGCTTAATTTCCACTGAAATAATGGACCGGGAATTTAGGTACTGTAATGTAGAGACTGATAAAAGAACTTTTTATGGTAGTGCTGTGACTTACCTCCTCTGCTGATGTTTTAGGGAGGTCTTGTTTTATTTTTGTGGATATGAGTGTCCTGAAATACTGACTTCATCCTACTCTGATGTGGATCTCTATAGTGGGACTTCAGGTTTTGAGCAATTATGGCTAAACTGGGAACTTAGTCTCTGAATATCCTGTATATTCAGATTTGCTTAGGTTGGGGGTTTAGTTTGGCTGAGTGTAGAGAGATGCTAGAGAATCACTCATGAAATTCTCATCTGGCTCTGAAGTTCCCTGCAGTTTGGAGGGTGTTTGTATCTGGGATTGTGTTTTGTTTGGGCAGCGATCCTGCTGATCAGAATCACATAAGCTTGGCAACAGAATGGAGGCATCCAGCCAGAGCAAACTCAAAGTACACAGGGTCTGAGAACAAAACGTTTCACATGAATTAAATTGTGAGGAAACAGAAATTATTTAAACTTGTAAGAAAACAAGGCACTGTGAGCATCGTCACACAGGCAGCTGTGTGATCAGGGCTATTGATAGGGAGTACAAGTTTTATTTATGAAATCTTGATAGTTGTGTGTTTTTAAGAGATATGTCTGATCACCACAGGAAGATGAATATTCCCCAAGAACTGGTATTAGATTAGAGATGGAATAACTCTCAGTGCTTGCATGCAAAGATCCAGGAGCATCTTTGCTGAAAGGCTTTTTGACACTCAACTGATTTTGGTTTCCTCTGTACCATACACTGCGGCTGGGCTTGCTGTCTTGAAAAGGTTCCCTCTGTCCTTGTCATGCTTTTCTATCTGCAGTCCTGTGTCTTCCTTCCCTTCATCTGTTTTTTTATGTATATTCTACGTTTTTCTGTCAGAGCATTATCCTTTACTCCCTTGTTAGCCCCTCCTGGGCTTCTCCTGCCGTTACTGAACTGTGCCCGCCAGCAAGCAGCATTGCTTGCAGCACGCCTGGTACTGCCCCTCCTGGCACTTTCCTTCCCCAGGCTCACACCTTGCTTTGATGCCATCTTCTGCTCAGTGCCCAGTCAGACAGATTTGAGCTTACCCTGGCAAACACAGATTACTCTTTCCTGTGCCAAAACGCTCCCTGCTGCCCCTGTCTCTCTTCTGTGCTATCTGGGGGAGAGTGGTAGAAGCAGAGGGATGTGAGGAGGGGAAATGGTGTCAGGCGCTGGTTCATTTTCTAGTGTGCCACCATGCAGGGTGGCATTGGGCACATGGATGGGTGGCAAAAGCTTTTTGGTTTGGTGGTTTGGGTTTTGTTTGTTTTGGTTTAGTGTGGTTGTTTTTTTTGGTTGTGTGGGGTTTTTTTTGTTTTTGTTTTTTTTTTTTGTGGCATAGCATTTCCCAGATGCTTTGCCCCAGCATCCTTGGAGGTGCCATGCCCTCAGCACACTGAGTCACGCCAAATTGTGGCATGAGCCTGCCCAACCTCCTTGACTTCCAGGATGTGTCATACAGTTGCCTGCAGGCAAGTCTATCTTACCCTTGTGCCTGTTGTCCTTTCTTTGCATTTGAGAGGTCTAAATTCAGACATAATTATCTGGATTTTCACTTAAATACCACAATTTACCTGAAAGGGATTGAATGGATTTGGTTTGATAGGCTGGCAAAATATAGCTAGATGAGGTACGCTTTTAATAACCAGATTTTGGGAGCTGGATTGGTTTCAAAAAGATTACTTAGGCCGGATCTGCTTGAGTATAAAGAGTTGTGACGTGATCTTGGCTTTCTGCTTGCCAGTCGGTTTTGTGTTACAGAGCAGGCTGCTGATGGGATGATTTCTGACTTTGATAAGTGCTTCCATCCTCTCTGTAGAGGGTTTTATTGTAGTGTTCAGTACAATGTTTATATGAACTGCTAGTAAAGGATAAATAAATACAGCACAGTTAAGTTTAATATGGGGAGGGGAAGATACTTAAACTGTATTAGCAATATTTGTTTAACAAGAAATGGCTCAGATGTGACACTTATCTATACTGGATAGCATTTGCTTTAAACAAAAGAGAGCCTTGAAATGGATCAGTTTTCATATGTATCAGAATTCTTTTCTTGCCGAAAAGCTAGAGGCTTGGGGTGGGGTGGTCCTCGGGTCAGAGCCACGCTCATGTCACTGGTGGTGTAACCATATTGCTAAAGCACTACTGTGGTGTTGTCTCCTCTGCCCATGAGTAAGGGAGTGGATTCTTGCATCTACAGACTGGTTATGTTGGTAGTCAAATTCCACTGGGACTAGGTGAAAATGGACATCTGGACTTTCTAGACTTCTTTTGCAGTTCATTGCACTTGGTTGTGTCTTTCCCATCCTAGGCTGCTGTCTTTTGCTGTGGGATGCTGTTGAAAAGTTTTGGTTTCATTCCAGAACTAAATGGATTTCAAAGGTAGCAGAAGTACTTTCACTGAAGCAGTAAATTATAGAGGTTATTTTTTTAATTTTCCAGGGACTGATCTTTAGCCGATGCTCTAATGTGGGTTTAATCTGGAAATTCCTTTGTAGGTGCTGTGGAAGGATGAATTGCCCAGAGGATTACTTGTTATTCTGGCAAACCCCTTTTTCAGAGCTTGGAACTTTCAGAACAACACTTTTTCACAAGTTAGCATCCTGTCATTTTGGGGTTGGCCCTCAATGTGTATCTTTGGCAAAATTTGACCAAATACAGGTTATCTGGAAACGAGAAGCCAGTTTATGCAGTTATGGATTGGTTGTAATGCTGATGTTGAGAGATAACGGGGGCTGAGGGCTAAGGTGCTGAAGACTTGCTGATGTTCACCATGTCACAACCCGATTAGCCTGTAAACTATGTTCATTTTACTCATCCCCTGTTGCTGGTTTATAGATTACAATGAGTTACAGTCCCCTCTTTCTTGACATTTGTTTTTATATTTGCATCCTGTTATGTAACCCTTTCATAGATTTATTAAATTTGAGACTTTGTTTTGTTTCCATGACGAAAATGGAAAGATCCACTAGGCCCAGACTTGGTGGCGTACTCAATATTGTGAACAGCAATGACTGTTCAGTTAAGACCTGAAGGTGAAGAGCAATGCAGAAGTGTTAAGCTTTATTACTACAAATTATCAGTGGATACTTTCTCCTCCAAAGCACATTTAACTGTATGGAGTTGTTTTCTCCAAGACATTTGGTCTGAGTTGTAGAAGTGGCTGGATTTTTGCTGACAAACTAAACCAAAACCCAAATGCTGTTAATTTTTAGTTTTAATGCCAATGGAAATTGTTCTTGGACTAAATATGTAGCATCTAAAATTTGCAAATTGAATGTTGTGAAATAGTTCATCTAGAGCTTATATATAACTGTTGAGCTGATAAGATATATGCTGAAAACAATTAGAAGTTCTTGATTCTTATGTTCAGTTAACCTGTAGCTAAGAGGGTTAGTGTTGACAGGGTTTTCACTGAAATAGGGACCACTTTGAAGGTCACCAAGGAGGCAAGTACATATTGTACCTCTGTAGGTGACTGTCTTGGCCTGCTACAGGTTTTGGCTATCAGTTACACCCCCTTCAGTTTTCTTATGCAGGGGGAAAGGGTGCCATTAAGACTGGTCAACTAAGCAAAAGAAAATGATGGAACTTGAATCCTTGAATAAGCAAAACAATGGTTTTGTTTGAAGATGATTTTCCGATGTTATTAGGGGCTTTACTTAGTAAATTTTACTCTGGGTAATTTCATGTTTAGCAAATAGGAAAATGCAATGCTAATTACAGCTCTGAGGCTTTCTTTGGCAATTAAGGTATTTTTGTTTGCTCAAGAAATCTTAAAACTTGCTGCCTATTTCTTACTGTTATATTGCTCTTTGCATATCTTTCAAATGTAAACTCTATTACAGTAGCACCGTCTAAATGGATAAAAGATGAATGGTGTGCAGTTTTGAGCTGTTGTTATAGTCATATCAGTTAAGAATATCTTCTTTGGTGATTTTCAGTGTAAGAACTACCAAATGAACCTAGTGGTTTTGGCACATGGAATGTGAACGGTATAATGGTCCCTGAACCTTTATTCACTGAATTGCTGAAGTCATGCTTTTCAAGAACTTAGTGAATTTAAGGCACTTTAAAGAAATATTCTGCGTTCACAGCAGTGGAGTGCTAATGCCTCTTCTCAAAAAATACATTGGCTACTGTTATAGGTCAGCATTTGCCAATAGTTTCCGCAGGAGATGCCAGTTTGGAGTGGAAACTAAGAAATGGATTCAGTGAAACACTTTATCCTGCTCTTGGCTTAAAGCACATGAATAATCCCATTGACTACCCACATGTGCTTTACTGGGACTGCTCACATAGTGAAAGTTAGGCATGTGTTTAAGTAACTTGCTTATTTGGGGGCTCACTGCATGATGTCTCCTGGCAGAGACTTGATTTTCTTACGGCAGCCATCATATGACCTGCGTGCAGGGAGCGCAGTATTATCTGCACTAGCCGTGCAGGCCAAAGCAACAGGCTATTTCTGTGTCCACCCCCAATCCGTCTTGCGCTTCTCTGGCAACTAATTATCTGTTGGCTGCCAATTGTGCTGTAGTGTTTTTGGCACCCAACCACTCCAACTTGCTGCTCGTACAAGTATTGAATTGCTTTTGTAAGGCAGAGAGTAGTCTTTCCCATGTTGAAGACTGTATATGTGGTTGTTACAACATGAAAAAAAAGTAGATCATTGTCATAGTTTTCCTCATTTTGGTCAAATTGTGCTCTCTGTCAGTAGTCCCACTGAAGTTGATAAGAGATGCTAGCAGAGGAGAAGAATCATTTCAGAGGTCCAAACTCAGTACCCAGAGGGGCTAAATGGAGCTTTTTCATCTATTGAGTATCTAATGGAAACACTGGTCTTTATTTGAGAACCTCTGTAAGTAGATCATCTATTGAAAAGGAGTTCTTCCAGCATACACGGTGCAAGAAGTTAAATGCTAGGATCGGATACTTTGCAGCCATTATCTCTGGTTTGATCCAAAATTGGGCCACCAGCAGAATAGTACAACTTTAGGTTAGAAATGCATTTAGGTAAGTTTTTCACCTCTGCCTTCCTCTCCCATCCCATGCACGCACAAGGCAGCAGATGACCTTGGTGACAGCATTTTCCCATGTTTCGAAAGGGGCTGGCCACAGGTGGGGAAGCACTGAAACCCACACATGGCCGGTCTCCAGCACCCTCTCCCTTCTGCATATATTCTCCTCCAGAAATACAACCTTTGCAGTAAGTTAGCAGACCTATAGCCTACATATAAAAGCCAGTCAAGCTAATAGAGAGAACTACAGTTGTAGTAGACAGCGATTAGTTAATGGGACCAGCAAGCCCAGCACTGTGTTGGTAATCAGTGGAGCTCCTTCAGACTCAGACTTTGAGCTTCCTTTAAACTCACCACAGCTGGC
The DNA here is from genome assembly GCF_023634085.1 of Falco cherrug. Taxonomy (NCBI): domain Eukaryota; kingdom Metazoa; phylum Chordata; class Aves; order Falconiformes; family Falconidae; genus Falco; species Falco cherrug. The sequence continues at coordinate 16,037,316 of NC_073707.1, read as the reverse complement.
TATCTGTTGTTTAGCCTTAGCAAACAACTTTGCCAGAGAAGTCTAGGAAGCTTCAAACAAAAGGCTGTTAACCACAACTGAAAGGTAAAATGGAATAGGTTTTCTCAGTAAGTTTAGTAATCCTGGCTGGCAAAGAGTTCTGTTATCTTCAGAAACATGTGTCAAAGAATATTCTGTAATGTATAATGATCTTAAATGGAGTACTCTTTTGCTGGAGCTGTGTTCAGGAGAGTGAATGGGATAACGCGTAATATGAACCAGATGAAAAATAATATGAGTAGATTTCCTCACTGGGTTGGAAACTCGAATGCTTGCAGAAACAGCACGGAGGCCCTGAAGTATTGCTGTAACAGGCTGTAACTTCATGCGTGAGGTGGGAAAACATGTAAGATTTTCACAGACTGTTAGTGTTTATGCCTTGAACATGCTTATGCACGTGTTTAAGGTGCTTGTAGATCCAGTATCATAACAATTACTAGACCTAAACACTGATGAGCTAAGGATTAAACTGTTTTAGAAGTGTATTAATAGACTTTCAGTTAGCTGATCATAAGGTATTTATGAATTAAGTCGGAGATTTATTTCCAAGAAATTCTCATTCATTTTCAATGGAATTCTCAAATCCACAAAAATCCACATGAAAACAGAGTAGTATCTAAATAATTGATTCATCCCCTGTGTATAAATAATCTGTTTAATAGGCACTCTGGTCACCTAAAGCACGGAACTGAAAAGCAAGGGCCTGAGTTGATTTTTTAGCTCTGATAGATACTTCTTGTATGGTTCTGGGGTATCACTTAGCATCTCTCTTTTTGAAGCCCGACCCCATAAGGTTTGTCTGCCTTGCAGAGGTGAAGGGGAGGCTGAGGAAAGGGGTGACTGCAAAATAAGTCAAGAATCTCACATCAAAAAAGGTTTGGTTTTGATGAAAGTCATCTGGAGTCATTGCACGTACGTCTAATAACTGCTGATTTATAAGAGTCAAGTTATGAAGCTTTAATAAATGCGTATTTCTTTAGACAGTGCTGCAGTATGTTGCTGGCTGGGAATACTACGTTGATTTGCTTCATGTCTGCATATTTTCCCCTTAGATACGTAGTAGCAAGTGAAAATGTTCAGTTCAAAGAAACTTCTATATGTTGAAAAATTTCTGTGACTCCCCTGATTCCACAAAATCGATTTGGGAATCTTTCAAGGATTGGCTTAGTTCACTCTGAGCAATTGCTGAGAAACTTCTTATTCAGTGACATTACTGTCCACTTGGGTAGTTCCTCACCCAAGCCTGGGTAGTTATTTCTCGTCTGTTGAAAGTGACAGGTTTTGAATGACATCTATTTATTAGTACCAGTAGTGGCATTTACATTGGAGACTAGAGGAACTGTTGCTTACAAAGGAAGAGAATTTAAAATTCACATGCTAAAGGCAAACTGATGAGACATTCAGCTCAGTGGGAACGGTGACATCTGCAAAGGTCAGTGGGATGAGATTTAAGTACTGAGGAAAGAAAACAAGAATGGATGAATGCATAGTTCTTTGAATGGTCTTTAAGCCCCTGTTCTTCCCTCCACATGGTCATTAGAGGAGGAACTAGGTCTATGAACAATTTTATAATATTCTTGGGAGTGATCAGAGGTAGAGTTTAGACCTTTTCTGGGGCATAGATGGATTCTAATGAATCCTCTCATTTTGTGTGTGTATATCTTTTTTAATTAAAAACAGTCTCCGCATTGTTAATAGTAATAATGAATGTTCACTGTCTTAAGTTATAAAACCTGTTAACGCTCCCTACGGAAGCTTCCAAGGCATTGAACAGCAAGGGAAACATGCAGACACCTCCAGCTATTAACTCTCATTTTTCTGCAGTGGAACTGGAGATAATTGCTTTCCTTTCTCTGTTTAGCATTTTCAGACCATGTTAAAGACTAAGTTGAATGTCCTTACTCTTCGGAAAGAGCCTCTCCCGACAGTGATCTTCCACGAACCAGAAGCCATTGAGCTGTGTACCACAACTCCCCTCATGAAGACCCGGACTCACACTGGATGCAAGGTACTCAGGAGCATAAACTTAAGGAATGAGTCCCCTGTGGAGGTGTTGTATGTATGTGTGAGGGCTCTGAAGAGCCCAAAGTAACCAACATGGTCGTTGTTATTCTGGAAGCCCCATTAACTACTACTATTACTACAAAGTTTTCAATCAAAAAAGTCAGTGAGCGTTTCTGACTGGAAATTTGGGCATCAGGAAAAAAAAAGGTTTGGGCGGTGTGGCACAGTGCAAATGGTGGAGGATTTCTAACAGCCTTCAATGAACGTTGCTCATAAACACTGCCATTGTTTCTTTAAGTGCTAGTGCTGCGATGGGAGATGAAGGACCCAATGCGGTTTATTTGCATTTAGCAATCATACTAACCAAGGTATAAACCTACTGAAACAGGGTTGCAGCTTAAAACTTGAGGTTAGTTTGGTAGGGCTTGCTTGTTTGTTTGTTTGTTTTAAAGAGAGGAAGAAAGGGTTGAGGAGGAGACTTAGATCTTGATTTGGTTAAGCAACAAGATGAATTTGCCCAGTCACATCAAAGCACAGCTTCTGAAAAAGCTCTTCTTCTTTAAACTTTAATGGCTTAAGAGCTTTGAGTGTGTTCTTCTGTGGTAAGAAACCATATAAAAATAGCAAACAAATCTGCTGTGTTTGCATTTTCTGTTGGAGCCGTTTTCATTGGTCATAGAGCTTGCCTAGCCTTGCAGAGCCATGGGCAGCCTTGCAGATTGAGCTGGTATCACGGTTTAACCCCAGCCGGCAACTGAGTACTGCACAGCCATCGCGCATTCCTCCAGTGGGATGGGGAGGAGAATTGGGAAAAAGGTAAAACTTCTGGCTTAAGAACAATTTTACAACTTAAACAAAATATAATAGTAAAAATAGTAGTGATAATAACAATTGTAATGAAAAGGGCAGGGAGAGAGAGAGTGGAATAAAACCACCAAAAACTCCAAGTGATGCACAATACAATCACTCATCTGCCATTGACTGATGCCCAGCCACTCCCTGAGCAGCCATCGGTGGCCCCGGCCAACTCCTCCTAGTTTATGTACTGTGCATGATGCTCTATGGTGTGGGATATCCCTTTGGCTCGTTTGGGTCAGCTGTCCTGGCTGTGTCCCCTCCCAACTTCTTGTTTTATCAACATTATTCTCATACTAAATCCAAAACACAGTATTGTGCCAACTACTGAGAGGAAAATTAACTCTATCCCAGCTAAAACCAGGACAGCTGGGTACTGGTTTGGCCTGTGCTGCCTGTCAGGGCTTGCCAGCCAAGTCCCCTTCACCCAGCTCAGCTGTCAGTTGTAGGATGTATCCACCCACCCTCGAGGGTGCTGGTGAAAATGGAGAGAACTGGCCTTCAGCCTTCCCTGCTCTGTGAAGTGTCAGCTCTGGAAGAGCCGTTGCCTGATGCTACATGTACTGGATAAGGTCCAAAGTGCAATTAAGTGTACTAACGCTCTTCCCTGCCAGTGTGTATACACTCACGCGTGCCGCACACTCTCCTTATTGGAGGATCTGATGTAAGATGGGGCTAGAAGAAATTGCTTCCTGATGTATTCCCCTGCTTCTCTTGGCATACTCTGTGGCTGGCATGGGCTGTGGGCATGCTGTGAAGGGTCTTGCTGGGGCACCTTTAGGGCTGGCACTTCCTCAGCATAGTTTCTTCTTGGGAAGTGTCATTTTTGTTTGACTTTTTGCCTGTCACAATAGCCAAGAAACAAGACTGTTGCTGGATATTGAAGCACTGCTGCCCTGTGCTGATGCAGAGGAATGCAGGGCAAGTGACCCTAATATGCTTTATACGGTAGCTCATAGCATCTGCTCTTCCACTGTGATGTCTTCTGTCCTTTATGTTGACATCTAATGAATTTTTAGAGAATATTAGCTATCATAAAAATGGTTCACAAAGTATCTGGCTTTCACCCCTAGGGAGAGAGAGTTCACACATAATAATGCTTTCTGAAATCAGTTTATCGCTGTGAATGTGTGTAGAATTTAAATGAACGTTTTTATTTAACCTACAGTCCTTCAGCTGGAAAAGATTGATTGCAGGGAGATGTTGAACCCCTCAGTGAAGAGAATATCATTCTGTATATAGAGATCTCTTTTTATTTATTTGTTTATTTTTCCTGCAACATAACACAGTAGTGGTGACTAGGGAACATTTGCTGCCACAACGCTCTCCTTTTCCTGCTTGCACCATTTCTCCTCCCCCTCCCCCTGTAGCTAGTTCACCTCCTGCCAGTGCTGGAGTCTTACGGTAGTATTTTTGGGGTGGTGGCCAGTCCTACGTCAGACAATTCAGCATTTGTGATTCCAGTACCTGCCTTGGGAAGACGATTGCACATATGTGTTGTGTTCCTATAGCTAAGTAATCCTCTCCAGTCATTAGCTGAAAGGCTCTGATTTTACACAGTCTTTCTAGTCACAATCTCTTTCTTTTCCCCTTTTTTTCTGACTAAACGTATTCTTCTCTTGTGAGGCTTGTATCCTCCAGCTGTTTATAGGTAATTAGCCTTCCTCTTCTCTTTCCCCTCTGATTATTAGTTTCTTGCCGAGTCATACAATTATAGTGTTGCTGTAACCAAGCCAGTATTTTATAGTACAAGTTTTTGCTCTGTGGGGTCTGATCTGTTACTGTTATTCCAGGTGTAATGGGGGAGATGCTGTGGTGTTGCTGGTACCACCAAGCCTCTGGTTCTGAGACACAGGCTTTTCAGGCGAGAGCACAGCATCCAGTTTTTTACTTTCTTTCGTGAGTCACACTCTTTTGATCCTTAATAATTTTATTTCTCTTGACTGAAATCCCTCCAATTTATCTATGTAATCCCATTAATGGGATAGCATCATTCTTCTGACAGAGGCTCCAGACATCTAATTTTATTGCATAGCTTAAACATACGCCTCGGCTGGCACCATCTTGTTATAGGGACTTGACACATGCAATTGCTTTGCTGTTCAGAGGTCTGGGCGTTAGTTTTCTTACGCGATTGCTCTTTTCCTTGTCCTTTCATGGCAAGGCAGGCTTCTTTTCTTTTTCATTTGGTGTTAGCTGCTGAATCCTGAAGAAACAAAACTTTTCTGCTGAGATCCAATCATTCTGTAATTGAATGGGATGGTTTTAAGAATAGCAGAGAAATGTCATGCTTGAAGTAATCTAGGGGGAACACTTGCAAAATCTGGGAAGTTAAATAATAGAACAGATTCAGAGAGCTCTTCCTCCCTGTCCACTTCCCTATCTGATGCAACTTTGTTGCCATCAAGTTTCCTAAAATGTATTTTCTATTTACAGCAGAAGGCTTAAGACTGGTTCCTCCTGTTCCTGCATGTCTGCACCTGCCTGCTTGGGCTGGCGGTGCTGTCGCTGGTCCCACCCTTGGAGATTCGTGGGCATGATTTCACCAAACAGGAGTAGATAATATTTGCATTGATTTGCAGCACAGAGCTTTATGCGCATACATTTTGGAGTTTGTAGTGCTGCTTGCTCAGTGAGACGGGGTTGACTCGGAGTCTGTAGTTACCAAAGGGCACCTTCTTGCCCCCCTTTCCCCTCCTTTCCGCAGCAGTCCTGTTTGCAAGTGGGGAGCAACAGCCCTGCAACCTGGGGTTGGACTGTCGCAGCCCCACTCAGCAGACGGCCTAAAACAGAGCAGGATTTCTGGGTACAATAACGCATTCAAGTCTCTGTTTTTCCCTGGGGGTTGTTTACTTTCATTTGTGCCATGGTGTATGTTAGGTGAGAGGCAGGTCTCTGGCCCCAGAGGAACCACAGATTCTTGTCCTTCTCCAGCTGGGAGAGCTGGGGCAGGGCAGTGGGATGCAGTGCCCAGAGGGTTGTTATCTCTTTGGGAGCTGTAGCAGAGCACCCACATGCATCCTGCCTCTTCCCTGTGATGGACATGGTGTTTGTGAATGCTGGAGCACCGAGCGTTAAGGTCAGTAGCTGCTCTGAAGAGTGAAAAAACCCAACTGGTTTATTGTTTACTTGTAAATGGCAAGTCTCAGCTTAAGCTAAACCACCCATTGCTGGGGAAGGACAAAAAAGAGTGAGAATAAGTTGTTTGCTCTGACTAGCTGGACCACACTTTCAATCACAGGTTCCTAATTTGCTTTTATTTAAATAGAGCATGTTTCTGTGTAGAAGGACTAGTGTGATTTCGATGCGCACATATAAAAATGTGTCCATCCCTGTTCAGATCCTAAGGATTTTGATTAGATTGTGGCTGTTCTGCTTGTAGGTCTTTCCTGTCAAATATTGTGCAGTCTTGTGTTTCAGCTGGAAACTTCCTCTTCTCTTATCACAACACTTAAGTACCACCAGATGGAAACTGAAAATCTGGAGTATCTCCAGATAATGTTGCCCTCTACTCAGAAATGTGTGCTTTCTCTGTGCCTTTTAACAGATTTTAAGTTCTGTATGTTTTATTCTTCCTTAATGTCCTAATCGGCTTACACTGATTTTAATGTTTCTTGATTTCTGTCCCTTTGAGCTACGGTGGTGGCATGAAGGGAACTGCCTAAACGACTCTCTCTTCTGCTGTAGCTTTTCCAGGCACTGCTGCAGTAATGCAAAATGACAGAGGTTAAAAATGCTGCCTGTGATTTTTGAAGTGGTGTCGTAGGTTTAATTTTTTTTTTCTTTCTGTTGGAAGGCTCTTCAAAGTGAAGTCAATGCTGAATAATCAGTAGCTCATTGTTATCCACCTGGGTCAGGCAATCTTATTCCTCCAGTTCCCACCAGTGGACAAGCTTTTCCCAGCAGCCTGAGAGGCTGAGATGAGAGAAGCATAAACAGTGCAAATAATTGCATTCTTAAGAGTATGCTTTTATTAAATGGGAAAATATTAATGGTCTGGCATTTGCAGGCATGATACTCGTTGCTTGCCTGTTTTATTGGATTGAGTTGGTGAGATTATTAATTCAGGCTTTGTGGAAGACATGATGTTGAAATTTCTATGTGTGTATCATAGTTGAAGATTAATGAAAGTCTTGTTTAGCAATTTGTATAAATGGCGTTTGAGCGGTACTGGCGTTTTAAAATCAAGTTGCGCACATATGATAGAGATTTAAAAAATAGCCAAGGAGTAATATAAATAAATGGAGCTGGTCTTTCAGAGTAGCTTAATTGCTTCACTCACAAGGCAAAAAGGAAAAGGTCCCTGTACTAAGCTTGCTGCAGGGTGGCGATTACAGTGGGGTTTATTCGGGGCCTGTATAGAAGGAAAGGGGCCATGGCCACAGTTGGGTTCCCCGGCACAGTGTACTGTCAGCAGTTAGGCACCGAGCTTGGCTGCTGCAACTCTGGGACACATTTGATGTTGTTCCAGTCATGTCAACGTATTAAGTGGATTTGAGATGTTTCCTGGGACAGCTGGGCAGTGCCTGAGGGGTTAACCTGTGCAATGTCAAGGAGATGCCTCTGCACCCCTGCAGGCTGCCCTCCAGTCGAAGCTCTGGGCCCTTTCACCAAAGCCCAGGGGACAGCCTGTTGCCCTTGTTGCTGCTCTTCTCATGGCCTTGGTGGCTGCTGCCAAGAGTTTTCATCTTCCCTTTTGTCTTTCTGTTTCTCTCCCATTTTTTTTTCTTTTCTCAAAAGTAACTTTCACCATTAAAGAAAATGCATGCCATCAACTGTGGGCCCTACTAATGCATCTTTGTGCATGTGAAACTGTCTCAACATGCTTTGAGCAACAGGATTTACACTGGTGTAGCAGAGACTGGAAGTTAGTTCGCAACGGGAAAGCTCATAATAAGTGTATAAGATGAATAGTGAGTAATATTGATCGTGATCTGATTATAATCTATAGAAATAAAATGTTTCTCATTTGGATACTTATTAAATAAACAAGATGTTGTCTTAAAATTGCTCTGCGGGTCCTGATTCTAATTCCTTGTGTAAGAGAGTCACTTAGGAATAATGTCTGCTTAGATATTACTGCCTATTTTTGGTTTTCTGCCTTGTTAATTTTGATTACAAAGGCCTTGCATCAGGAGTGTCTCTTACTACATGCTTGCAAAATACCCCATTTCTACTCTACTCTGCATGCCTCTACAGCAAATTTATTAATGCCGTGTTGCTGCTTTTATTGCTTATTGCACTTTGAAAACTTAGACTGTTGTTTCTTGTTTATTTTTTTCCTCTAGATAAGACTTTCCCAAGCTGTTTTGCCCAACATTTCTGTCCTGTGCAACCTCTTCCCCTTGTGTCCTGTCACAATCAGCTCAGCCATGCTGGTGGCCAAATGCATTATTGCTTTAGCTTTCAGGAGACAGCATGCTCCCCATCTCTTGGGTCTGGTGGCCCCTCAACATTCAGAAAATGCTCAAATTGATGAACCATCCTCCCTGCTTCATGCAGACCAGCAGCCCACGCAGTGTGGTTTTGGTGGTGGCAACCGCAGCCTTATGCCTCTGCTGAAGAGTAGGTGAATGGCTCCCCTCTGCCACACTGTTACTGGGTGTGGGTTGGTTTTGTGTGTCTTGATACTGACTCAGGACAAAATTAATGCAAAGAGAACATTGTCTCTCATTTCAATACCCAGAGACCAAAGTGCTCTTTCCTGTTTATACTGTCCTGTTGGCTCAAAAGGGCTGAAAATGTGCCCTAAGACTTTCTGAGATGGGGAAATCCAGCTGACAGAAATGGGTGGTTAACAATCTAGTGTTTTACTTAAGATTTCCATTGATAATTTGAAAACCCAATTCCTCTTGAACATTTATTGCTGTTTTGGCTACTGAAACCATAGCTGATTGGAAGCTACACATATTCTTAAAACCACCTCACTTATCCTTATGAAGTTTAAGAAAAATGTTCTCATTTGCAGCTATAGGATGGTCAGGAATGATTGTTTTGAGTGCAGATTTATCCAGCTGTAAACACAAGTCCAGCTAGCTGCCTGGTCTTCATTACCATTTTGTAAGCCTGCAATATTCAGATGGCCATTAACTTTAATAAAGAAACAAATTAAACAAGTGAGACAAGCTAAACTGTACCATCACTCCCCAGCCTACTGTTTTCCACCATGTTTAATGTGCGTGTGAAGCACAGAGCTTATTTTCCTCTTGCTTCATTAAAGGCCTTCTGTTGTTGTCCTTAAGCATTACATATTCTGTGCTGTGAATTGAGAGCTTGTTTTTCTGCTCTTTCTCCCCTCCTCAAATGAACCAAAAGGATGCATGTGAACTCTTGCATGGGGTAAATCTTAATAGCTTCAGTGTTTTTAGATATAGTGCTCATTGGTGAGAGATACAGAGGCTTTAATGATGTGTTTTCCAAAAGTGAAGTGCATCAAATAAACTAATGCCTAGAACAAGTATGCTATATGAAGATGAAGTATTTTGTTTATGTTTTCTTCATGTACTGTTACAGAAACGGGGGGAAAAAAAAGCTTAATACTGAACTTAGGGAAGAGTAAACTGCTTGCGGAAGCCTTACCACATGACTGTATCCCAGAGTGGTTTACCAGATTTGGCCGAGTCTTGTTCTAAGGTTGAAAATGGAGAGTTGCAGTGTGCTCGTTTCTTTTTCAAAACATGACTGTATGGTAAGGTCCTGCCCTGCACCTATAAAGTTCATGAGAGCTTTGCTGTGGGCTCCATCATGAGTGTGGTGGGATGTAGCCATGCGGGACAGCAGCTGCACACGCTGCATAGTGTTTGGCACTGGCTGCTCTCAGCCTTCAGCTTCAGAGAGGGTTTCTCTTGCATATAATTTTTTTTATTACACATAAAATAATATTTTATTTTATGCATGGAAAACCCATTTACGTCAGTGAAGATTTATACTTTAAATGAGAGCAGAGGAGATAATAGAAATATGAAGGGTAGATGCAAGTGGAGAATGTTGTTAAAGTGTTGTAATACCTAAAGTATGTAATACGTAAAGATTTCCTGAAGTCCAAGAGTCTTAGATGGTGAATATAAATTGGCTAAAGCAATTGCATTAATCTTAAACTGAGCCTGCTTTAAATGTGATCTTTTACAGTGTTCAGTTTTGCTGTGTTGGAGGTATTTTGGCATAATTTTATTTTCTTACTGGTGAAGTGGCATTGTAAGACTAATGTATTTTGAGAGCAGTGGAAGTTATGTCCTGTCGGATATGTTGGTGGTGGTTTTTTTCCTTAGCATTCACACCGGTGACATTTTTCAAGCCATGGTTCAAGTAAAGGGCATCTTGTTATTCAGGAAGTTCTTAGAGACCATCTAAAAATGGTCATGTATTTCAGTCAGCTTCATGTTTCTGCTTTAACTACCTTTATAGAAGAAAGTATATGGCTGTTCTCTACATATGGTACAGTAACTTTGCTTTGAATATATGCGTATTAATTAAAGAAAAACGGTTTTGCCTATTTCTGTTTACTTTTGTATTTTCATTAAGAATGTGTATCTCAAACTATTTTAAAGAGCTCCATAAAAAGAATAAGACCACCACCCTGGGAGGAGAGCGCGGATGACAGGGAGGACAGGAGGTTTTCTGGGAGCTACCCTGTATGTTGGTGGTCAGCACGGGGCCTGAACTACCCTGGGAGCAGTGCCTTCTCTCTGTGCTTCCCCTTGGATTTGCTTCAAGAGGGAGGGAGCTGAAGGCTGAGTGTATTGTGAGGAAATTCAGGGAGTGAGCAAGATGTGCAATGAAAATGGTCGCATGTGTGTGTGCACTCCCAGGAGGACTACAGGATTGTGTCCCCTACTCTGGGCTGGGTAGGAAGGCTTCCAGTTGTTGTTGACCATGCAGATGATGCCTGCAGAGGTCCCTCCCAAGTCTTGACAACTAGTGTGCTCGGAGTCATCTCAGCTGTTCCTGGGAGTGAGGCCCAGGGTCCCTGGCTTTGTGTGTGGAGGGACCTTGTACCCAGCACTGCTTTGTCTTGCATGAAGAAATAGGAGCAGGAACCTTATGGACCAGGTAAGCCAGACTTTACTCAGATGCATGTGTGTTCAAGTCCATTTTCTTTGGCAGTAGGCTGCGGAAAATATCCCCTAAACAACAATAAACCCTTGAAAAATGCAAGGAAATAAAATGTCAGAGAATCCATTAGCACATTGTGCTTTAGTCCTCCCCTTAATGCATATATTGTATTGCTTGCACAACCACTGTCTACCTTGTTTTTCTTCTTACTGCTGTAGTTCTGTCCCTGTAGTTAGTGGATGCAATGAGTCCCAGTGAGGAAAATGGATGATGATGCATGATACGGAGCCTGGGAAAAAGAGTTTTTAACATAAACAGAAATCCCTTTGGC